>NC_092372.1:108498719-109182318 GCF_030028105.1 Mobula birostris
TGGACTGCAAAGTTGTATATATCAGGATGCTCTTTATCAACTACAGCTCAATATTGAATACTATCACCCCCTCAAAACTAATAAATAAGCTTTAAGACCTTAGCCTCAATACCTGCTTGTGCAATTTGACCCTTGATTTCCTCACTTGCAGACCCCAGTCTCCATCAGCACAGGTGCACCTCAAGGCTGGTGTGCTTAGCCCCCTGCTCTCTATTCTGCTCACTTTACAGTTATAACTGTGAGGCTAAGCATTGCTCCAATGCCATATTTAAATTTACTGACAATACCACTGTCATTGACCAAATCAAAGGTGGTGACGAATCAGCATATAGGAGAGAGATTGGAAACCTGGCTGTGATGCCACAACAACGACCTCTCACTCAATGTCAGCAAGATCAAGGACACACTGGCTTCAGGAGAAGGAAAATGGAGGTCCATGAGGCATTCCCTCATGGGGCAACTTTAAATTCCTCAGTTTTATCATTTCAGAGGATTGGCCCTGGACCAGGGACATAAGTGTCGTTACAAAGAAAGCTCCATAGCACCTCTACTTACTTAGAAGTTTGCTGAGATTCCACATGACATCTAAAACTTTGACAAACTTCTATGGATGAGTGGTGGAGAGTACACTGACTGGTTGCATCAGAGCCTGGTATGGAAACACCAATGCCCTTGAATGGAAAATCCTACAAAAAGTAATGAATACAGCCCAGTTCATTGTGGGTAATTCCATCCCCACCATTAAGCATATCTACATGGAATGCTGTTGCAGGAAAGTAGCATCCTTCATCAAGGACCTTCACCACCCAGGCCATGCTCTTTTCTTGCTACTGCCACTGGGAAGTAAGTTCAAGAGCCTCAGGACTCACACCACCAGGTTCAGGAGCAAGAACCCCTCAGCCATCAGGCTCCTGAACCAGAGGGGATACATTCACTCAACTTCACTTGTCCCATCACTGAACTGTTTCCACAAACTATGGACTCTTCATCTCACGCTCTTGATATTTATTGCTTATTTATTTATTGCTTATTTATTTATTATTATTATTTTTTTTTCTATTGTATTTGTTTTTTAGATATTAGTTGTTTGTCTGCTCTGTTGGATGCTGTCTTTCATTGATTGTATTATGGTTCTCGAATTTGCTGGGTATACCCACAAGAAACTGAATCTCAGGATTGTATACGGTGACATATGTGTGCTTTGATAATAAATTTACTTTGAACTTTTGACATACAACTTAGACTTCTTAAATCAATTTCACTTGAGTTAAAACGTCAATAAACTATCCATACTTTCATCAATGTGAACAGGCAATACAATGTAATACCTTTCACAGCTTTAGCCAAAGCTCGGCTGATAACTAAAAAGGTGAAGAATGCAGCCTTGCATCATTGAGACCATGTGGTATTTCATTACAATATGTCTGCAAATATTCAACTATTGTTTTTATTTCAAGAAGAGCCTTTCCCCTACATTAATCCCCACATGAGCCATCCCAACAAACTATATTGATTTCCCATAATTCATCTACCAAGTTTCTTTCAGTCTTGGTGGACAAATAACAACCTTATTTATCATAAAGCCAGCAAACCAAGATAACTAAATCTAGTACTTTTCGGAATTTTTATTCAATTCATAGAAAGTAATTCCCTGAAGGAAGTCAGCCAGAGAACTGTGTTCCTTTAACTCTCACATAATGACTCTGATGGCAATGGCAATCTAACCAGATGTTGTACAGGTATTGCAATGATTTAGATTGTATTCTGAACAGTCAACCTGAAAATTAGTATCTTACAGATGGATAAACAGCAATTTCAATATAAAAAAAATAACACCAGTGTGGAGCTTGTAATTCTTTGTAACATATAATGAAATAACCATCTGCTTACAACTTCAATGTTCCAAGCATTCAGTGCTGCATATGGCTTTGTACGCTCCTACTTAAAAAGTAATGGAGAACTCAGCAATACTAAATGATATTTTCCATTCTATAACAATTTGCATTTTTAACAGCCACAGAAAGAAAATTTAATCTATACTGATTATTATGAGCAGACAAAATCAATTTAGCCACTTCAGCATCAAATAAACATTATTCCATCTGAAGTAATTTTACACATAACTCAACAGAATTGACTATGCTTTTGGGAGACAACAAACCATTATTCTTCATCTAAAGAAATGTAACCATCTCATTAAGAATACATATTCCCATTCTTTAACACCACACGTTGTTTTCAGTTCTTCTCACAATGAAACTTATCCAACATTTACTTTTAATGCAGAGTTTGCATTAGAATGCAGAGTTTGCATTAGAGTGCAGAGTTTACATGTTCCTGCCAGGATTAAAGGCAAAGTTAACAGGTACAGAGAACCTTGGTTTTTAAGGGATATTGGTGATCTGGTTAAGAAAAAGAGAGAGGCGTATAGCAGGTATAGACAACAAGGAAAAAATGACGTACTTGAAGAGTATAGAAAATGTAAGAAAATACTAAAGAAGGAAATCAGGAAGGCAAAAAGAAGACATGAGGTTGCTTTGGCAGATAATGTGAAGGTAAACCCGAAGGGTTTCTACAAGTATATTAAGAGTAAAAGGATAGTAAGGGACAAAATTGGTCCCGTAGAAGGTCAGGGTGGCTGTCTATGTGGGGAGCCTCACAAAATGGGGGAGATCTTAAACAGTTTTTTTGCATCAGTATTTACTCAGGAAACTGGCATAACGTATATGGAAGGAAGGGAAACAAGCAGTAGTGTCATGGAAAATATGGAGATTAAAGAGCAGGAGGTGTTTGCTGCACTACAGAGAATAAAGGTAGATAAATCCCCTGGGCCTGACAGGATATTTCCTCTGATCTTGAGAGAGACTAGTGTAGAAATTGCAGGGGCCCTGGCAGAAATATTTAAAATGTCCTTAGCCACGGGTATGGTGTTGGAGGATTGGAGGGTAGCTCATGTTGTTCCGTTGTTTAAAAAAGGCTCCAAAAGTAAACCAGGTAATTACAAGCTGGTGAGCCTGACATCAGTAATAGGTAAATTATTGGAAGGTGTTCTGAGAGATCGGATATTCAAGTATTTGGACAGCCAAGAGCTGATTAAAGATAGTCAGCATGGCTTTGTGCGTGGTAGATCATGTTTAATGAGTCTTTTTGAGTTTTTTGAGGAGGTTACCAAGAAAGTTGTTGAAGGAGAGGCTGTGGATGTTGTCTGCATGGACTTTAGTAAGGCCTTTAACAAGGTCCCACATGGGAAGTTAGTTCAGAAGGTTCAGACAATAGGTATCCATGGAGAGGTTGTAAACTGGATTTGAAATTGGCTGTGTGGGAGAAGACAGAGAGTGGTAGTGGATGATTGCTTCTCAGACCGGAGGCCTGTGACTAGTGGTGTGCCTCAAAGATCTGTTCTGAGACCATTGTTGTTTGTTGTCTATATCAATGATCTAGATAAATAATGTGGTAAATTGGATCAGCAAGTTTGCTAATGACACTAAGATTGGAGGCGTTGTGGACAGCGAGGAAGGCTTTCAAAGCTTGCAGAGGAATCTGGACCAACTGGAAAAACGGGCCAAAAATTGGCAGATGGAATTTAATGCAGACAAGTGTGAGGTGTTGCATTTTGGAAGGACAGGCTAAGGTAGGACATACACAGTAAATGGTAGGGGCATTGAGGAGTGTGGAAAAACAAAGAGATCTGGGAGTTCAGATACATAATTCCCTGAAAGTGGCGTCACAGGTAGACAGGGTAGTAAAGAAGGTTTTTGGCATCCTGGCATGCATAAATCGAAGTATTGAGTATAGGAGTTGGGATGTTATGGGGAGGTTGTATAAGACATTGGTAAGGCCAAATTTGGAGTATTGTGTACATGTCATGGTCCAGTCCATGAAATCCGCATCCCAGTTCATGGTCCGGTCTGTGGACTCCGGATTCTGGGACCTCCGGCTGTCCCTTCATTCAGTTGGGCATAATCAGAGGCACCTGATGCTCGTCTTGTGGCTGGGAATATAAGTAGCCCTGGGTTCGACTGTGGGTACTAGTTTGTCTTGTCAGTATCCTGACCTTGCCTCTGTGGGGTAAGTCAGGCTGTCTTTGACGTTACCCTGTGGTTGGATCTGTCCCTTCCTGTCCTTGTCTCCGTTGGGTAAGCCAGGCTGTCTTTGCTGTTACCCTGAAGCTGGACTGTTGCCTTCCCTTCTAGTTCCTTCTGAAACCTTGCCTGCAACCTGTGTCTGGAGCCTTGCCTGCAACCACGTTCCATATCCCTATGTTCCTGTCTCTCAAGGCTCCACGTTCCTGTGCTCTAGACCAAGGCTCTGTGTTCCTGTCTTTCCCAAGACCAAGGCTCTGTGTTCTGCATTCCTGTCGTCCTGAGTCCAAGGTTACGAGGTTCCTGTCGTCCCAAGTCCAAGGCTTGGCTGTTTCTGAGTACCAAGTCAAGGCTTTGTGTTGTTGTCCTGTGCTGGAGTTCCCTCGTCCTGCCCAGGAGTCTCTTGTTCTGTCCTGTAGCCTCGCCTAGTCCTGTCTCTCAAGACCACGTCCTGTCCTCGCCAAGTTCCAGCGTCTGAGCCCAAGTCAAGACCAAGGTTCTGGGTCCTTGTCCAGTCCCCGGCTCGGAGTCCAAGCCCAGGCTCCTAGTCCCCAGTTTCTTGTCCTGGTCCCGCTTGCCTAGCCAATGTTCTAGCCCAAGTCTGTGTTCTTGACCCAGCTCTCTAGTCAAGTCCTGTTCCTAGTACTTCAGTATCTATGTCTTGCATTTGGGTCCACTCCCAGTGCCCCCTTAATGATAGTACAGTTCTGGTCACCTAACTATAGGAAGGATATCAGTAAGATTAAATGAGTGCAGAGAACATTTACTAGGATGTTGCCGGGTCTTCAGTAGTTGTGTTACAGGGAAAGATTGAACAGGTTAGAACTTTATTCCTTGGAGCATAGAAGAATGAGGGGAGATTTGATAGAGGATAACAAAATTATGAGGAGTATAGACAGAATAAATGTGAATAGGCTCTTTCCACTTAGATTAGGAGAGATAAATACAAGAGGACATGGCTTTAGGGTGAAAGGGGAAAGGTTTAGGGGGAACATCAGGGGGAACTTCTTCACTCAGAGTGGTGGGAGTATGGAATGATTTGCCATCTGATCTGGTAAATGTGGGCTCACTCGTAAGTTTTAAGAATAAAATGGATAGGTACACGGATGGGAGAGGTCTGGTGGGTTATAGACTGGATGCAGGTCAATGGGACTAGTGGAATAATGTTTCGGTACAGACTAGAAGGGCCAAATGGCCTGTTTTCTGTGCTGTAGTGTTCTACAGTTCTATGGTTCTATCTCATTTTTAAAAACAAGATCTAGATTACAAACTCTTCACATTTTTAAATACCTGGTTGCATTCTATTCTATGATGTCGTAGAGCAGTATCAGCACAGAAACAGACTGCCATCCATATCCACGCCATCTGTTTTGTATGTATACTTTAGCCCCATTTGCCTGCATTGGGTCCACATCCATCTTTGCCTTACTATTTTCAGTGATACTTAAATGTAGTGAGTGTATCTGAATCCACCACTTCTCTGGAACTGAGATACAGATATCAACCATGCTCTGTGCAAGGAGATCTCCACTCAGATTCCCTTTAAGCTCTTGCTCTTGCCCTGTTGATTTTGATACCCCTTCCATGGGAAAAAGATAAAGCCCTGGCTCTTATAATTTTATATACCTCTATTTAGTGATCCCTCAGCTTCCTTTGCTCCAGGGAAATCAAATTCAGCCTGTTTAATCTCTCTCTGAAACTAAATTCCTGGTGAATTTCCCCAGCACTCTCACCAGTGCAATAAGACCCTTCTTAAAACATGGCAAGCAGAACCACAAAACAATACTCTAAGAGCAGCTTAACTAGTTTTCTTGTTAATTTTTAACATGAATTTCCAACTCCTATACTCTGTACCTTGATGTACAAGTGCAAGCACACCATATCCTTCTTCACCTCCTATCAAGCTATGTTTTCAAGAAGCTATGGACTTAAACCACAGAGCCCCTTTGTTCATCAACATTTTTTACTGACCTTACTATTTACTGTATATGTCCTATCCCTATTCAACTTCCCAAAATGTATCATCTAGCATTTGTAGGAAATAAAAGCTATCTGCCTGTGCTCTGCCCCACTTTCCATCTCATCTATGCCCTTCTGTGGCCTCAGAAAAATTTCATCGTTATTCACAACACAATCCACTTTCATGTCTTCTGCAAACCTTGTACATTCACATCCAAGTCATTAAAACGTACCACAAATGACAACAATACCAACTCCAATTCCTATGTCTGGCTTATTCATGCACTAGAGAAACACAGAAAGAGTCCAACTGTTCTGTATACAGAAAGCTCCTTCTGTAGAGTCTACTGGTGAGATGCCATCAGCCACAATTCTGCAGCACGTCTAATCTGGAGTGTACACACTTGACCAGCTCCCTGCACATTTAGAACTCTTAGGAGGAGAAGATGGTGGCGCAATGCAGCATGCGTGGCCGTTCCGAATGAATATCGTATGTGTTAACTAGGGGGCCGTGCACAATCCGGATTTGATGGAGGCAGCCGTGAGAAGCCTGGAGGAACACCCGGAGAAACTTCTGAAATGCCCAATTCGCTGCTGCTACTACTGTGCGATCGAGAATCTCCAGAGGGGAAGGTGCCAAATCCTCGGCTTTGCTTATTCCCTGTTGCCAGGGCCGGGGTCGAAGCGCTCAGCAGAGATGGTACTCGGTGTTCGGTGTCGGACAGCTGGTTGGAGGCTCAGAGTTTTCGGACGGACTCGGAGTCGGACTGTGTCCGGTGCTTCCTGGATGCTGCATCGGCAAGTTGGTGGCACTGGAGGTTCACCGTCTGCGTAAGATGAAGGGACTTTCCAGAGATTTTGAGACTTTTACTGTGCCATGGTCTGTTCTTATCAAATTACAGTATTGCTTTGCACTGTTGTAACTATATGTTATAATTATGTGGTTTTTGATAGTTTTCAAGTCGGTTTGTCGTGTTTCTGTGATATCATTCTGAAAAAACATTGTATCATTTCTTAATGCATGCATTACTAAATGACAATAAAAGAGGACTGCATGTCCTCATAATCTATTCTAATCTAAATCTAAATTGTGAATTGTGGAGTTGCTGTAGGGATGATGAGAGGAGAGGTGGTACTGAGGGGACCAGCTCATATACCAAACTAGATTTACTTTTGTACACCTGAACCACTTTTATCGTCTCTTCTCATGGTGCCACCAAAATGGAAGACAGTATTTTCTGTGCTGTTTTGTGAGTAGATTACAGTGTTGTCGACAAGGACCAGCGATTAGTCAATGCCAATCTCAAGTTTATTGTCATGATGGTGAAAGGTGTTGCTATCTTGATGCAGCACTTCATATAGAATCAGCTGATTGGGCTGAAGAAAATGTCCCAGATTTATTGGGAAGAGTTGATTATTCTCTGCAATTTCTTACATTCCTGCACCTTTGAATTGTTGAGTCATAGAAACATAGAAATCTACAGCACATTACAGGCCCTTCGGCCCACAATGTTGTGCCAACCTTGTAACCTACTCCTGAAGCTGTCGAGAGTTTCCCTACCGCATAGTTCTCTATTTTTCTAAGCTCCATTTACCTATCTAAGAGTCTCTTAAAAAACTCTTTTGTATCCGCCTCTACCACCTTCGCTGCCAGTGCATTCCACACACCCACCACTCTGGTGCCATGGTGCAACCTGTCAGGATATTTTCACTAGTACAGCTGTAGAAGTTTGTTAGAATGTTTGGTGGCATGCTAAACTTCCTTAACTTTGTAAGAAAATAGGGATGCTGGCAAGCCTTCCTTGTGATTGCATCTATGTTCTGGGCCCAGACAGATCATCCAATATGTCAATGCTCAGGAATTTAGAAACAGAGACCCTCTCCACTGCCAATCAACCAACGCATGCTAGTACACATTCACCTTCCTCTTCCTCAAGTCAACAATCAGTTCTTAAGTTTTACTAACATTGAGGGAGACGTTGTTGCTGGAGCTCCACTCAAATAGATGACCTAGCTCTTTGCTGTAGTCTGACTTGCCAACACCTGTGATCTGTCCAACAGCAGTGCTCTCCTTGGTAAGTATGTATATGGCATTGGAACTGTGCTTAGCCACAAGTCCTCACACTGCCTTGAGGTGCACTTGTGTTGATAGTCAGTGAGGAAGTGATATCATTACCAACCCTCACTGACGGAGGTCTGCAGATATGGAAATCAAAGATCCATTTGCAGGAGGAGGCACACAGACCCAGGTCTGGGTCTTGAAGCTTGACGATAAGTATGAATAAGATGGTTGTACTGAATGTCAAGCTGTAGTCAATGTACATGTTCCTGTTGTTCAGAGGGTCCAGAGCAGAGTGGAAAGCCAGAAAAACCTATCTGCTGTTGATATGTACTAGGCAATAGGCAAAATGAAATGGATCCAGGTCATCTCTGAGGCAGGAGACTCATGCCAAAACCAACCTTTTGATGTACTCTAACTGCTACATAATGGTAGTCATTAAGGCAGGTCAGCATACTCTTCTTAAGCTCTGGTACAATAGGTACCTTGTTGAAGCAGGTGGAAACCTCAGAGTGCAGAAACGAGAAGTTCAGCATGTCTGTAAACTCCCCAACATTTATGCCTGCATTTGGTCTGCACTGGCCAAGGTACACTGCTTGTAGCAGATAACTGTCATGGGTTCACCTCTTGAAGGATGCTCGGACACCAATCTCAGATACTGAAATTACAGGGCCATCCGGAGACGTGGGATCTATCAGAGTTTTCTCTATCAAAAGCAATCCAGGAGTGATGGGAGTGTACAGTGATGAGGCTATTTCTACCCAGTAAAATGCACAATCTAAGCACAGAGCACGAGTCACCCATCTGCAATATAAAACCTATACATGTCCTATACATGTCATGTGCTCTCAGTTTGCTCTCATACTTCAGTACTTCAGTGAGTTTCTCATCTGCTTCAACCACTGCCTTGTCGAAGAAAAATGCTCTGGCTCCAGTCATAGGACAAAATGGCTCATAATTCAGTTTCAAACACCCTCTCAGCCCTATTAACTAATTTGTCAATTTTTTCCTGTCAGTTTGAAATGAGCTATATAAAAGAAATTGCTTTATAAAACAAACACATTAGAAACATAGAAAACCTATGGTACAATACAGGCTCTTCGGCCCACAAAGCTGTGCTGAACATGTCCCTACCTTAGAAATTACGTAGGATTACCCATAGCCCTCTATTTTTCTAAGATCCATGTACCAGTCCAGAAGTTTCTTAAAAGAGCCTTTTGTATCTGCCTCCATAACCATCGCTAGCAGCCCATTCCACACACTTACCACCCTCTGTGTAAAAAAACTTACCCCTGACATGTCCTCTGTACCTACTTCCAAGCTTCTTAAAACTGTGCCCTCTCATGCCAGCCATTTCAGTCCTGGGAAAAAGCCTCTGACTATCCACACGATCAATGCCTCTCATCATCTTATAGACCTCTATCAGGTAACCTCTTATCCTTCATCGCTCCAAGTAGAAAAGGCCGAGTTCATTCAACCTATTCTCATAAAGCATGCCTCCCAATCTAGGCAACATCCTTGTAAGTCTCCTTTCTATGGTTTCCACATCCTTCCTGTAGTGAAGCTACCAGAACTGAACACAGTACTCCAAATGGGGTCTGCAGGGTCCTATATAGCTGCAACATTACCTCTAGGCACCTAAACTCAATCCCACGATTGATGAAGGCCAAGGCACCTTATGCCTTCTTAACCACAGAGTCAACCTGCGTAGCAGCTTTGAGTGTCCTATGGACTCGGACCCCAAGATCCCTCTGATCCTCCACACTGCTGAGAGTCTTACCATTAATACCATATTCTGCCATCGTATTTGACCTAACAAAATGAACCACCTCACACTTATCTGGGTTGAACTCCATCTGCCAATTCTCAGCCCAGTTTTGCATCCTATCAATGTCCCACTGAAACCTCTGACAACCCTCCACACCATCCATAGCACCCCCAACTTTTGTGTCATCAGCAAATTTACCCATCCCTCCTCTTCCTCATCCAGGTCATTTATAAAAATCACGAAGAGTATGGGTCCCGGAACAGATCCCTGAGGCACACCACTGGTCACCAAACTCCATACAGAATATGACACGTCAACAACCACTCTTTACCTTCTGTGGGCAAGTCAATTCTGGATCCACAAAGCAGTGTGCCCTTCGATCCCATGCCTCCTTACTTTTTCAATAAGCCTTGTATGGGGTACCTTGTGAAATGCCTTGCTGAAATCCATATACACTACATCTACCGCTCTACCATCATCATTGTGTTTAGTCACACCCTTAAAAAATTCAATCAGGCTCGTAAGGCACGACCTGCCTTTGATAAAGCCATGCTGACTATTCCGAATCATATTATGTTTCTCCAAATGTTCATAAATCCTTTCTCTTGGGATCTTTTCCATCAACTTACCAACCACTGAAGTAAGATTCACTGGTCTATAATTTCCTGGGCTATCTCTACTCTCTTTCTTGAATAAGGGAACAAAATCAGCATCCTCCAATCCTCCGAAATCTCTCCTGTTCCCATTGATGATGCAAAGATCATCACCAGAGGCTCAGCAATTTCCTCCCTCACCTCCCACAGTAGCCTGAGGTACATCTCATCCAGTGCCAGTGACTTATCTGACTTGATGCTTTCCAAAAGCTCCAGAACGTCCTCTTTCTTAATATCTATATGTTCAAGATTTTCAGTCCGCTGTAAGTCATCCCTACAATCGCCAAGATCCTTTTCCGTAGTGAATACTGAAGCAAAGTACACATTAAGTACCTCTGCTATCTCCTCCGGTTCCATACACACTTTTCCACCGTCACACTGATTGGTCCTATTCTCTGTCTTATCCTCTTGCTCTTCACATACTTGTAGAATGCCTTGTGGTTCTCCTTAATCCTGTCTGCCAAAGCCTTCTCATGGACCCTTCTGGCTCTCCTAATTTCATTCTTAAGCTTCTTCCTGCTAGACTTATAATCTTCTAGATCTCTATCATTACCGAGTTTTTTGCACCTTTCGTAAGCTTTTATTTTCTTCTTGACTAGATTTACAACAGCCTTTGCACACCATGGTTCCTGTACCCTACCATTCTTTCCCTGCCTCATTGAAACATACCTATGCAGAACTCCACATAAATATCCCTCGATCATTTGCCACATTTCTTCCATACATTTCGCTGAGAACATCTGTTCCCAATTTATGCTCCTGTCTGATAGCCTCATATTTCCCCTTACTCCAATTAAATGCTTTCCTAACTTGTCTGTTCCTATCCCTTTCCAATGCTATGGCAAGGGAGAGAGAATTGTGATCACTATCTCCAAAATGCTCCCCACTGAGAGACCTGACACTTGACCAGGTTCTTTTCCCAATACCAGATCAAGTACAGCCTCTCCTCTTGTTGTCTTAACTACATATTGTGTCAAGAAACCTTCCTGAATACCCCTAACAAACTCCATCCCATCTAAACCCCTTGCTTTAGGGAGATGCCAATCAATATTTGGGAAATTGAAATCTCCCACCACGACAACCCTGTTATTATTAGGCCTTTCCAGAATCTGTCTCCCTATCTGCTTCTCAATGTCCCTGTTACTATTGGGAGGTCCATAAAAACACCCAGTAGAGGTATTGACTTCTTCCTGTTCCTAACTTCCACCCACAGAGACTCCATAGACAATCCCTCCATGACTTCCTCCTTTTCTGCATCCATGACACTATCTCTGATAAACAGTGCCATGACTCCACCTCCTTTGTCTCCTTTCCTGTCCTGACTGAAACATCTGAATCTTGGCACTCGAAGTAACCATTCCTGCCCCTGAGCTATCCAAGTCTCTGTAATGGCCACAATATCATAGCTCCAAGTACTGATTCACACTTTAAGCTCATTCACTTTGTTCATAATACTCCTTGCATTAAATAGACACTTTAATCGGTCTGAGCGCATCCCTTCTCTATCAGTTGCTTATCCTCCCTCTCTCACTTTCTCCAAGTTTTCTCTATTTGTGAGCCAACCACCTTTTCCTCCGTCTCTACAGTTCGGTTCCCACCCCCCGACAATTCTAGTTTAAACTCTCCCCAATAGTCTTAGCAAACCTCCCCACAGGATATTGGTCCCCCGGGATTAAATTCCTCTTACTTTGAAATCCTCCTACCATTCTCCGGTTGTTAACTTAATACCTTAAACTAACAACAAACTTTAACTGAGTCATGGAGTATTACCTCGACTCAGAAAAAATTTCTGCACAGGAGAGGATCATTTTGTCCTTCAGCCATATCAACCCAAAAACAGCTACTGAAACTAATCCTGCTTCCCGTCTCCTAACCCAAATCATTGACTGTTACAAATCGTTGTGCTAACCCAGGTAGAAATAAATGAAATGAGGTTTAATGTGCCCACTCACCCTTTCAGGCAATGAATTCCAGACTTCAAAATCTTTGGATTTTTTTCCTTTAATTCCTATTTAATATTCCTCCTTATTACCTTCCATCAATGTGTCCTCATTTCTGGCCTATTCTGTTAAGGGATTTAGGATACTCCTTTTCACTCGATGTCTCTCATAATCTTATATACTGCATCTCAAGTCATTCCCCACCCTCTTCTCGTCTAAATAAAATTATTCTAGCCTAATAAATTCATCCACATTTAAAACTAAAGAACTCTAGCCACTTGCAAATTTCCATTCTAGTGCTAGCACATCTTCCTGTCATGTGACAAGAAATGACATACACTGTATTGTAGCTGTAGGATCATCTAGAACCATAGAACCATAGAAACTACAGCACAGAAACAGGCCTTTTGGCCCTTCTTGGCTGTGCCGAACTATTTTCTGCCTAGTCCCACTGACCTGCACAAGGACCATATCCCTCCATACACCCCCATTCCATGTATCTGTCCAATTTATTCTTAAATGTTAAAAAAGAACCCGCATTTACCACCTCGTCTGGCAGCTCATTCCATACTCCCACCACTCTCTGTGTGAAGAAGCCCCACCTAATGTTCCCTTTAAACTTTTCCCCCCTCACCCTTAACCCATGTCCTCTGGTTTTTTTCTCCCCTTGCCCCAGTGGAAAAAGCCTGCTTGCATTCACTCTATCTATACCCATCATAATTTTATATACCTCTATCAAATCTCCCCTCATTCTTCTACGCTCCAGGGAATAAAGTCCTAACCTATTCAACCTTTCTCTGTAACTGAGTTTCTCAAGTCCTGGCAACAACCTTGTAAACCTTCTCTGCACTCTTTCAACCTTATTTATATCCTTCCTGTAATTTGGTGACCAAAACTGAACACAATACTCCAGATTCGGCCTCACCAATGCCTTATACAAACTCATCATAACATTCCAGCTCTTATACTCAATACTTCGATTAATAAAGGCCAATGTACCAAAAGCTCTCTTTACGACCCTATCTACCTGTGATGCCACTTTTAGTGAATTTTGTATCTGTATTCCCAGATCCCTCTGTTCTACTGTACTTCTCAGAGCCTTACCATTAACCCTGTATGTTCTACCTTGGTTTGTCCTTCCAACGTGCAATACCTCACACTTGTCTGTATTAAACTCCATCTGCCATTTTTCAGCCCATTTTCCCAGCTGGTCCAAGTCCCTCTGCAGGCTCTGAAAACCTTCCTCGCTGTCTACTACACCTCCAATCTTTGTATCATCAGCAAATTTGCTGATCCAATTTACCACATTATCATCCAGATCATTGATATAGATGACAAATAACAATGGACCCAGCACTGATCCCTGTGGCACACCACTAGTCACAGGCCTCCACTCGGAGAAGCAATTCTCTACTACCAGTCTTTGGCTTCTTCCATTGAGCCAATGTCTAATCCAATTTACCACCTCTCCATGTATACCTAGCGACTGAATTCTCCTAACCTCCCATGCGGGACCTTGTCAAAGGCCATACTGAAGTCCATGTAGATAATATCCACTGCCTTCCCTTCATCCACTTTCCTGGTAACCTCCTCGAAAAACTCCAACAGATTGGTCAAACATGACCTGCCACGCACAAAGCCATGTTGACTCTCCCTAATAAGTCCCTGTCTATCCAAATGCTTGTAGATTCTGTCTCTCAGTACTCCCTCCAATAACTTACCTACTACCGATATTAAACTTACCAGCCTATAATTTCCCGGATTACTTTTTGATCCTTTTTAAACAACGGATCAACATGAGCCACTCTCCAATCCTCCGGCACCTCACCTGTAGACAGCTACATTTTAAATATTTCTGCCAGGGCCCCTGCAATTTCAACATCAGTCTCCTTCAAGGTCCGAGGGAACACCCTGTCAGATCCTGGGGATTTATCCACTTTAATTTTCCTCAAGACAGCAAGGACCTCCTCCTTTTCGATCTGTACAGTTTCCATGATCTCACTACTTGTTTCCCCTAATTCCATAGACTTCATGCCAGTTTCCTTAGTAAATACAGATGCAAAAATCCTATTTAAGATCTCCCCCATTCCCTTTGGTTCCGCACATAGGCGACCACTCTGATCTTCAAGAGGACCAATTTTATCCCTTACAATCCTTTTGCTGCTAATATACCTGTAAAAGCTCTTTGGATTATCCTTCACTTTGACTGCCAAGGCAACCTCATGTCTTCTTTTAGCACTCCTGATTTCTTTCTTAAGTATTTTCTTGCACTTCTTATACTCCTCAAGCACCTTATTTACTCCCTGCTTCCTATACATGTCATACAACTCCCTCTTCTTCTTTATCAGAGTTGCAATATCCCTTGAGAACCAAGGTTCCTTATTCCTATTCACTTTGCCTTTAATCCTGACAGGAACATACAAATTCTGCACTCTCAAAATTTCTCCTTTGAAGGTTTCTCACCTACCGATCACATCTTTGCCAGAGAACAACCTGTCCCAATCCACGCTTTTTAGATCCTTTCTCATTTCTTCAAATTTGGCCTTCTTCCAGTTGAGAACCTCAACCCTAGGACCAGATCTATCCTTGTCCATGATCAAGTTGAATCTAATGGTGTTATGATCACTGGAACCAAAGTGCTCCCCTACACAGACTTCTGTCACCTGTCCTAACTCATTTCCTAACAGGAGATCCAATATTGCATCCCCTCTAGTTGGTCCCTCTATATACTGATTTAGAAAACTTTCCTGAACACATTTTACAAACTCTATACCATCTAGACCCCTAACAATATGGGAGTCCCAATCAATATATGGAAAATTAAAATCCCCTACCACCACAACTTCATGTTTCCTGCAGTTGCTTGCTATTTCCCTGCAGATTTGCTCTTCAAATTCTCGTTGACTATTGGGTGGTCTGCAATACAATCCCACTAATGTGGCCATACCTTTTCTGTTTCTCAGCTCCACCCATAAGGACTCAGTAGACAAGCCCTCTAATCTGTCCTGCCTGAGCACTGCTGTAATATTTTCCCTAACAAGCAATGCTACTCCCCCACCTTTCATTCCTCTGCCTCGATCACATCTGAAACATCGGAACCCTGGAATATTAAGCTGCCAGTCCTGCCCCTCCTGTAGCCAAGTTTCACTAATTGCTATAACGTCATAATTCCACGTGTCAATCCACGCCCTCAACTCATCCGCCTTCCCCGCAATACTCCTAGCATTGAAATATATACACCTCAGAAGATTTTTACCACCACTCACAACCTTTCTATTAGCGGATTTGCTTGAACTTTTAACATCATTTATTTTCACCCCAGCCACACTGTCAGCTCTGGCACTCTGGTTCCCATCCCCCTGCAAATCTAGTTTAAAGCCTCCCCAATAGCACTAACACTCTATGTTATATAGTTTTATAACTATCTTTTATTCTGTGCATTGGCCAATAAAGCAAGTTACGAGGGGTGATTGATAAGTTTGTGGCCTATGGTAGAAGGAGTCAATTTTAGAAAACCCAGCACATCTATTTTTCAACGTAGTCCCCTCCTACATTTACACACTTAGTCCAGCGGCCGTGGAGCATACGGATCCTGGACATCCAGAAAGTGCCCACAGCAGGGGTGATTGATAAGTTCGTGGCCTAAGGTAGAAGGACATGAGTTATACAGCTCTCGTTACATGCACATGCAGTTCAACTCTTTGAGTGATTATGCAAAAAGTTTGAAGTTAATAACTTATCTCCTGGTCACCTAACTTCATTCCTTGGAGCATAGAAGAATGAGGGAGATTTGATAGAGGTTTACAAAATTATGAGGGGTAAAGACAGAGTAAATGTGAATAGGCTCTTTCCACTTAGATTAGGAGAGATAAATAGGAGAGGACATGGCTTTAGGGTGAAAGGGGAAAGGTTTAGGTGGAACTTCTTCACTCAGAGAGTGGTGGGAGTGCGGAACGAGTTGCCATCTGACGTGGTAAATTGGGGATCACTCTTAAGTTTTAAGAATAAATTGGATACATACATGGATTGGAGAGGTCTGAAGGGTTATGTACTGGATGCAGGTCAAAGGGACTAGCAGAATAATGTTTCAGCACAGACTAGAAGGGCCAAATGGCCTGTTTTCTGTGCTGTTGTGTTCTATGGCTCTAGAAGGCAATTTTAACTTTCCACGTATTGACAGTGATTCCCAGGGTGTAAAAGGGCTTGATGGAATAGATTTTCCAAATGTGTTCTGATATTGAGATCCCAAATAGAGAAAGTGTAATACTGGATTTCCTATTAAGGAACAGGACGGGCAAGTGACAGGAGTGTGTGAGCGAGATGCAACAGGTGCTAGGAGTGTGTGAGCGAGACGGGGCAGGTGACAGGACTGTGTGAACGAGATGGGGCAGGTCACAGGAGTGTGTGAATGAGATGGGGCAGGTGAAAGGAGCGTGTGAGCGAGACGGGGCAGGTGACAGGAGTGTGTGAATGAGACGGGGCAGGTCACAGGAGTGTGTGAGCGAGACGGGGCAGGTGACAGGACTGCGTGAATGAGACGGGACAGGTGACAGGAGTGTGTGAATGAAACGGGGCAGGTCACAGGAGTGTGTGAATGAGACAGGGCAGGTCACAGGAGTGTGTGAATGAGATGGGGCAGGTGACAAGAGTGTGTGAATGAGACGGGGCAGGTGACAGGAGCGTGTGAATGAGACGGGACAGGTGACAGGAGTGTGTGAATGAGACGGGGCAGGTCACAGGAGTGTGTGAATGAGACGGGGCAGGTCACAGGAGTGTGTGAATGAGACGGGGCAGGTGACAGGACTGTGTGAGCGAGACGGGGCAGGTGACAGGAGTGTGTGAATATGACGGGGCAGGTGACAGGAGTGAGTGCAGAGGAATTCTTCATTTCTATTCATCATAATGTCATTAGTTTTAAGATAACTAAGGAGTAGGATAGGTCTAGACTATGAGTTCAGAGTCTAAATTGGAGAAAGACCAATTTTGATGGTATTAGAAAGGACCTGGCAAGTGTGGATTAGGATTTTTTTTTGGCAGAAGTGCACATGGTATGTTTAGACCATAAGACATAGGAGCAGAATTAGGCCATTCAGCCCATAGAGTCTGCTCCGCCATTCCATCGTGTGATCCCGAGTCCCACTCAACCTCACATACCTGCCTACTTGCCATTACGTTTGATACCCTGACCAATCAAGAAACTACCAACTTCCACTTTAAATATACCCACAGACTTGGCCTTCACCACAATCTGTGGTAGAACATTCCACAAATTCACTACTCTGGCTAAAAAAAAAACCTCCTTACCTCTGTTCGAAAAGGTCACCCCTCAATTTTTAGTCTGCGCCCTCTAGTTCTGGTTACTCCCACCATAGGAAACCATACAATCAGCATAGATCGATCAACCCTTGCTCCCAATTTATGTGGACAGGCTCAGAACCTCCTCTACCCCGACTTTGCATGCCCTGACTCTGTCTCAGCCATGTCTCAACCTTACCCCGACCACTTCTCCCTGACCATGCCTTGATCTGGCTTGGACTTTGCATTGCACCCACACGCCTCAACCCTCAACTCAGCCTCACCTTCGCTCTCCTCTTCATTGTTTCTGGTGAGTGCTTACCACAATTTCCCACAGAAAGAGTGTTATTAATAAAGTATTTAGTTGTATTTCTTGCTTTATGAACCACCTGCTTCAATAGTGCCACCTGAAACCGGAAGTCTCACTACTGCCAGTCACACCTGATCACTCAACACCACCTCTTTAGCCAAGAGTACAACAGTGCTTCCGTGGTGTCCGTGCACAACAACATATTAATTAAATAAAAGCTCGCACATGGGAGATGGCTTTAACTGGTGTATTCACATTGCAGTGAGAGAGAGAACAATGTGCACACGTAGACAACACAATGCATAGTGCTGGGGTGAGGGAGAAAATATTGCTCTAAAAGAAATGCATCCATACATTACAGCTTCCACTTCCTGAGGAGACTTGAGGCAAATGAGGCTCCCCTCAGCCCCATTCTTTCCACATTCTACCAGAGCATGATCAAGGGTTCCCTGACCAGCTGCATCATTGCCTAAAACGGCCAAATCAAATCAATATATTGGAAGGAGATTGAAATTCTGGCTGAGTGGTGTTGCAATAACAATCTCTCACTCAATGTCAGCAAGACCCAGCAGCTGATTACTGACTTCAGGAGGAGGAAACCAAAGGTCTATGAGCCAGTCTTCATCAGGGGAATAGAAGTGGAAAGGGTCAACAACTTTAAATTCCTCAGTGTTATGCAGAGAATATGAGTGAGGTGCTTAATGAATACTTTGCTTTAGTATTTACCGAGGAAAAGGACTTGAAGGACCAGGAGATCAGTGCTGAGTGTATAAATATATTCAGGTATTTAAAGGTCAAGGAGGAGGAAATAGCAACACTTTCAGTACGCTGGATGAACTCAGCAAGTTGGGCAGCATCAGTCAGAAACGATGAGTCGACGTTTCCGGCCGGAACCCTTCGTCAGGACTGAAGAATGAAAGATGGGGAAGGATTTGAAGAATGCTTGGAGCGTCAGTTGATAGACCAGTAATTTGAAAGACAAAGGGGTGGGGGAGGGGAAGCATTGACATCATAGCCCTGAAAACAATGGGTGGTAGAAGAAGGAGGTAGAACCATGAGGGAGCTGGGGGAGGGGGTAGAGTGAAATAGGGATAGAGGAAGGGAGGGGGAGGGAATTACCGGAAGTTGGAGAATTCTATGTTCATACCAAGGGGCTGGAGACTACCTAGACGGTATATGAGGTATTGCTCCTCCAACCTGAGTTTAGCCTCATCATGGCAGTAGAGGAGGCCATGTATGGACATACCTGAATGGGAATGGGAAGCAGAGTTGAAGTGGGTGGCTACTGGGAGATCCTGTCTGTTGTGGCGGACGGACTGCTTGATGAAGCGGTCCCCCAATCTGCGTCGGGTTTCACCGATGTAGAGGAGGCCACACCGGGAGCACCAGATGCAATAGATGACCCCAACAGACTCCCAAGTGAAGTGTTGTCTCACCTGGAAGGACTGTTTGGGGCCCTGGATGGTTGCAAGAGATGAGGTGTAGGGACAGGTGCAGCACTTATGCTTACAGGGATAAGTGCTGGGTGGGAGATCAGTGAGGATGGACGTGTGGATAAGGGAGTCGCGGAGCGACTGATCCCTGTGGAAAGCGGAGAGGGGTGGAGAGAGAAAGTTGTGCTTAGTGGTGGGGTCCTGTTGAAGGTGGCGGAAGTTGCGGAGGATAATGCTGGATCCGGAGGCTGGAGGGGTGGTAGGTAAGGACAACGGGAACTCTGTCCCTGGTGTGGTTGAGGGAGGATGGGGTGAGGGCCAAAGTGCGGGAAATGGAGGAGATACAGGTGAGAGCATCATTGATGACGGTAGAAGGGAAACCACGCTCCTTAAAGAAAGAGGACATTTGAGATGTCCTGGAACGGAAAGCCTCATCCTCGGAGCAGATGCGGCGGAGGATGAAATGTTGGGCCTCCTAATGAGTACTAATTTGTCCCAGGGCCTGATGGGATTTACCCCAAGTTATTCAAGGAGGCAAGTGACGAGATTGCTGGGGCCTTTGTGTCCACTCTAGGCAGATGTGAGATCCTAGAGGACTGGACTGGTGAGAGGCTACTGTTGTATCTCTATTTAAGGAGGACACAAGGGAAAACCCTGGGAACTATAGACCAGTGAGTCTCACATCAGCTGTAGGGAAATTGCTGGAGAAAATTCTTAGGGATAGGATATAAGAGCATTTGGAAACGCATTGTCTAATTAGGGAGAGCCAGCATGGCTTTGTGCATAGGGGGTCGTACCTTACCAACTTGATTTAGTTTTTTGACAAGGTTATGAGAGAAAATGATGAGGGTTAGGGTAGTGGATGTTGTCTACATGGATTTTACTAAGGTTTTTGATGCACCATCAATAACTCCAAAAGACTGGAAGTAGAGTAAATACTGAAAGGCTTTTATTTGCAGTAAAATGTGACCTCAAGCATGCTGAGTGTCTGACCCTGGACTGAGAGGAGGAGCCATGGTCCAATTGCCTTTTTCAGGGGTCTGTGGGACGAGCCACAGGGGCAGTCAGCAGAGAGGCGTGTCCAGACAGGTAACCCAGTTACAACATATATATATATGGTTTACCACAGTATTTGATCAAATCCCTCATGGGAGGCTAAAACGTAAGATTAAGGTACATGGGATCCATGGTGAATTGGCAGTTTGAATTCAGAAATGGCTTGTGCATAGAAGACAGAATGGAAGTGGCTACACAGTTCGATAAGTCAGTTTAGGTGGCTTATGGAATGCTCTCTTTTATTAGTTGAGGCATTGAGTTCAAAAGTATAGAGGTTATGTTGCAATGTTATAAGACTGATTAGGCCACATCTGGAGTATTGCATACAGTTCTAGTTGCTCCACTATAGGAAGGATGTTGAGGCCGTAGAAGGTGCCGAAGAGGCTTACCAGGATGCTGCTTGCTTTAGAGGGTATGTGCTATTATGAAAACCTCATGATAAACTTGGGATGTTTTCTCTCGAGTGGTGGAGGCTAAGGGGAGATCTGATAAAAGTTTATACAATTATGAGAGGCATAGATAGAGTACATCGGGAGTATCTCTTTCCCAGGGTTGAAATGTCTAATACCAGAGGGCAGGCATTGAAGCTGAGAGGGGCTTGGTTCAAAGGAAATGTGAGGGGTAAGTTTTTTTTTAAATTAGAGAGTCATTGTTGCCTGGAATGCACAGACTAGTATGGTGGTAGAAGCAAATACATTAGAGACTTCTAAAAGTCAGTTAGATAGGCACAGGAGTGTGAGGGAGCTGGAATGTAGGTAGGAGGAATTAGTGATTGGGTGTTTTTAATTTGCTTTTTACCTGGTTGGGCACAACATTGTCAGCCGACGGGCCGGTCCTGTGTTTTATGTTCAAACCAGAAGTCAAGGGTTAAGGGTGAAGGGTGAAAGGTGAAATGATTAAGGAGAACATGAGGGTGTTGAGAGTGTAGCTTGAGTTGCCAATGGAAGTGATGGATGTGGGTGTGATTTCAAAATTAAAGAGAAATTTGGATAGGTACATCAATGGAAGGAGTCTGGTAGGCTGTATGGTCTTGATGCAGGTTGACGGCATCAGGTAGATTCACAGTTTGGCATGGTTTCCTTAAGGGAAAATCCTGCCTAACAAACCTGTTGGAATTCTTTGAGGAGATTACAAGTAGGATAGGTAAAGGGGATGGAGTGGATGTTGTATATTTGCACTTTCAGAAAGCCTTTGGCAAGGTACCACACATGAGGCTGCTTACCAAGTTAACAGCCCATGGTATGACATGAAAGTTACTAACATGGTTAGAGCACTGGTCGATTGATAGGAGGCAGCAAGTGGGAATAAAAGGATCCTTTTTCGGTTGGCTGCCAATGACTAGTGGTGTTCTGCAGGGGTCGGTGTCAGGACTGCTTCTCTTTATGCTTTATGTTAATGATTTAGATGATGGAGTAGATGGCTTTTATGCCAAGTTGGCAGATTATATGAAGATTGGTGGAGGAGCAGGTAGTGTTGAGGAAAGAGGTAGGCTTCAGAAGAACTTGGACAGATTAGGAGAAAGGGCAAGAGAGTAGCAAATAAAATACAATGTTGGAAAATGCACCTTGGTAGTAGAAATACAAGTGCAGAATATTTTCTGAACGTAGAGAAAATCCAGAAATCTGAGATTCAAAGGGACTTAGGAGTCCGAGGCTTTATAAGGCATTGGTGAGGTTTTACCTTGAGTATTGTGAACTGTTTTGGGCTCCTCATCTTAGAAAAGATGTGCTGGCATTGGAGAGGGTCCAGAGGCGGTTCACAAGGATGATTCTGGGAATGAAAGGGTTATCATACGAGGAACGTTTAATGGATCTGGGTCTGTACTCACTGGAATTTACAAGGATGGGTGGGTGGGGATCTCATTAAAACTTTTTGAATGTTGAAAGGCCTAGACAGAGTAGATGTAGAAAGGATGTTTCCTAGAGCCTCAGGATAGAGGGGCATCCATTTAAAATAGAAATGTAGAGAAATTTCTTTAGCCAGAGGTTGGTAAATTCGTGGAATTTGTTACCACAGGCAGCCATGGAGGCCAGGCCTTTGAATGTATTTAAGGTAGTGAATGATAGGCTCCTGAAGAGGCACAGCATCAAAGGTTACTGAAAGAGGGCCAGGATATGGGGTTGAGGAGGGGAAAAAGGGATCAGCCATGATTGAATGGCAGAGCAGACTCGATGGGCCAAATGACCTAATTCTGCTCCTATGATTACTGTATTATGCAATAGATAGGCCAAAGGGCCTGTTTCTATGGTGTAGTGTTGTACGACTATAACATATTGACAAATTTGGTTACAAGTACCTTGACCTCTGCCATGACCTAAAGCATTTGGTCCATTGTTTTACCTGCTGTAAAGCTGAATCTAAAAATTACACATTCATATGAGCTGGAAAAAACAGTCTAAGACCATTGGTTTACAAGCCAGAGGTGCAAAATCAGGCCATTTGGCCCATCAAGTGTAATGTGTCGTTCAGTCATGGCTGTTTTATTTTCCTTTCAACCCCATTTATGTCTTGTCCCTGTAATTATGGACATCCTATCATGAGCCCTATAGGCCTGTGAACCTGCATTTGTTAATTGCTGTCTTAGAAACAGAGAAAACCTACACCACAATACAGGCCCTTCAGCCCACAAAGCTGTGCTAAGCATGTCCTTACCTTAGAAATTACCTAGGGTTACCCATAGCCCTCTATTTTTCTAAGCTCCATGTACTGTACCTGTCCAGGAGTCTCTTAAAAGACCCTATCATATCCGCCTCCACCACTGTTGCCAGCAACCCATTCCGCGCACTCACCAATCTCTACGTATGAAACTTACCCCTGACATCTCCAGCATTGTTAAGCCCTTGTGCTTTCTGTTTAATCTTGTCATATTTATCGTGACTGACATGGGTTTTCAGCGTACTGTGATTACTTAATGTGGGCTCCCAATTAGCGCCGACCGTGGAGTCCTTGTGTGTGTTTCAAGAATGATTTGTCTCAGAGTAACGCTCCGTCAAGCCACCGATCTTCTCCCTATGAATAAGTTCTTGTTTCTGTCTCAACAGATGAGTCATTCCTTCTTCTGCACCTGGGTTTCATCATTTGTGACACCGTGATAGGAGAACCCTGCCATAAGTATACTCAGCGGAAGTTTAACAGCACCTTAGGCATTGGTCAGCTGGAGACAGGAGTGCTTTCCATACTCAATGCTTGTCCTGAGGCTATCTTCTGTTCTTGAGTCCATGTTCCAAACTTCTCTAGTCTAATCTCAAGGTCATCAAGGTTTCCATGTGCCCAAGTTTGATTCTATGTTCCCACGTTATATGCAATTTTCCTGAGCCTTTCCAGCCCTATCTCAAGAGCATCAGGTCTGACTCAAATTTACCAGCCCTGACTCACAAGATTTAGGTCGTCTTGAATTTACTAGTCTTGTCTCGAGTGTACCAGGTCTGGTTTGAATTTACCAGCCGTGTCTAGAGAGCATCAGGTCTGTTTCGAGTTTACCAGCCCTGTCCTGAGTTCCCCAGGACTCCCTGGGACATCAGGTGCTGGCCTTCAGGAGGGAGGTACTGTCATGTGTCCTGTGGGCCTGTGCACCTGTATTTGATAATTGCTGTGTTATCTAGAGTTGTTAAGCCCTTTGTGCTTCCCATTTAGTCTTGTCGTGTTTATTTTGCCTGACACAGGTTTTCAGTGTATGGCACTTATTTAAAGCAGAGTCCCAATTAGCACTGATCATGGGATCCTTGTGTGTGTTTTGAGAATGATTAGTCTTGCAGTATCACTCGGTCAAGCCACCAATGTTCTGTAGGAATTACATTGAACAAACGTTTGTTTCTGTCTCTACATGGGAGTCTGTTGCTCCTCTGCACCTGGGTTCAGTCGTCCGTAGAGCACACCATGACATGTCCTTACTAATCAAGAACATGTCAACCTCCACTATAAGTATATCAATGAGTACAGGCCCAGAGCCCTCAAATGCTCATTATCTCTAACCCTTTCATCCCAGGATCATTATTATGAATGTCCTCTGGACCCTCTCCAATGACAGCACATCTTTTTGTATATGTGGGGCCCCAAACTGTTCACAGTACTCAAAATGTGGTCTGATCAATGCCATATAAAGCCTCAGAATTACAATGTTGCTTTTATATTCTAGTCCTTTGGAAATTAATGCTAAAAATTAACTTTCCTTCCTGGCTACCAACTTAGCCTGCAAGTTAACCTTTAGGGAATCCAACACTGGCATTTCCAAGTCCTTTTCCACCTCCAATATTCTGAATTCCCTCCCCGTTTAGAAAATAGTGTATGCCTTTGTTCCTTCTACCAAATTGTATGACCATACACTTCCCGACACTCTATTCCATCTGCCACTTCTTTGCCCATTCTCCCAACCTGTCAAAGCCCTTCTGCAGACACTCTGCTTCTTCAACAGTGTCTATTTCTCCACTTATCTTTGTATCGTCTGCAAACCTGGCCACAAAGTCATCATCTAGATCATTAATATATAACATGAACATAGTGCCGCCAAAGTTGACCCCTGTGGAACATCAGTAGTCACTGGCAGCCACCCAGAAGATGCTCCCTTTATTCCAACTTGTTGCCTTCTGCCAGCCAACCAATCTTCCATCCATGCTAGTGTCTTTTCTGTAATACCATGGGCTCCTATCTTGTTCAGTAGCCTCTGATGCAGCACCTTGTCAAAAGCCTTCTGAAAATCCAGGTAAACAACATCCGCTGATTCTCCTTTGCCTATCCTGCCTGTCATTTCCTCAAAGAATTTCAGATTTGTCAGGCAGGATTTCCTCTTAATGAAATGATGCAGATTTCCTATTTTATCATGCACCTCCAAATACCGATAACCTAATCCTTAATATGACTTTTATATTATTGGCTGACTTACCTTCATATTTCATTTTTTCCTCTCTATTGCTTTTTTAAGCTGCATTCTGTTGGCATTTAAAAGCAATTCCAATCCTCTAGCTTCCCTCTAATCCTTGTAATATTGTATGCCCCCATTTTGCTTTTATGGTGTCTTTGACTTCCCTTGTCAGCCAGTTACCTCATCCACCCTTTAAAATGCTTTGTCTTCCATGGGATGAACTTTCATCTTCTAAATTAATCTCAGAAACTCCAGCCATTGCTGATCTGCCATTATCCCTGTTTGTGTCCGTTTCCAGACACCCTAGATCTGCTGTTCTTTCATGCCTCAGTAGTTCCCTTTACTCCACTGCAATATCACTATATCCAATTTTAGCTTTACTCTCTCAAACTGCAAGGCAAATTCTATCATACTATGATTACTGCCTCATAAAAGGCCTTATACCTTAAGCTTCCTGATCAAATCCGGTTCATTACATAATACCAAACCTAGAATTAACTTTTCCTTTGTGGGCTCAACCGCAAGCTGCTCTGAAGGCCATCTCATATACCAACCTGATTCATCCAATCCGCCTGCATAAGTCCTCTTGGAAGGAAAGATGATAACCACTCTAGTGAGTGGAGCAGTGCTGTATTCTTTAGAGCTGAGAGAATCCAAAAGAGACTTCCATATGGGCCCATGAAAGCTGAGACATTCAAGAAATAATTTTGATTAAAAAGCATTCCCTTTCTTTAATAATGTCTTTGGCAACCCAGAGATTACCTCAGTTAAATCTATCATGAACGTTAAAATATTACATGGATTAAAAAAATCTGCAGTTTTTAATTTGCATGAGAAAATCTAGAACTGTGACTTCAAATTGATCTAAATGATAACTTTAAGCCTGTTGTTATACTCTTAGCAAAGCTGAGAGGAAAATGTACTTTTGCTTTGAGGAGTTATAGAACAGCATATGAACGTGAACCAGAGAAAGTATGCAGGTTGCAAAGATTATTCAGGCTGATTCATAACAGATTCCAGTCAGTGTCCTATGTACAGAAAGTTATTGGATATCTTCCTTGTGGAAATTTACCCTATTCCTTACTTTCTGGTACTTAAAATGTACAGCAAATTTATGCAGTGCTGTTATCACAATTCTGTAGTTTTTCCTTGCCATAACTCATTGACCAATATTTTTCTCAAGCAATTGAGCATAACACAATGGAATTATGTATCCAGTCTTTTGAACTTTTGCAAAAAACTCTGAGAAATATACTTAGATTCTGAATTTCAAAATTGTGAGGGAGTAATATGAAATTTAAAATTCAGAATACATTAGAAAGATAAAGATAATTCAACAGCACTGAAATATTTGCAAGAGTACCCTGTGGTTATTCCTTTCTCTAAGGGGGACAGCACATCACTTTGGATTCTATTAGGGGCTTGGAAAACAGCCAGGGCCAAATCACCTTTCAAAGACAAAGTCTAAGTCAGCAATTGTGATGGTGTCTTACTAGTTCCAGTGGTCCAATGTTTCTGAGATTCTTTGGGCATTAATTTTTTTTTATAATTGTTCTAACATTGTGTGATGAAAATTTTCAGTATTCATGTGTGTGCAGTTTCTGCCTACCATCTGTGAAGATGTGTTTCGAACAGTTTACAGATCAGTATTGCTCTTTGGACAGAACTACCTCCATTATTTATGACCTCTCCATTAAATTCAAAAAGACTTGGAGGCCATTTAATCAGCACTTTCATATGATGTGATTTGACCATTTCCAAACTTATTTTACTTCTCTGTAATGTTGGTTGAGAGGAACGGAGTCGTCGACACTAAAGTTTTCTTTTCTCTCTTTTTTTACGATGATTAATTCTGTTTAGATTAGTTTTTTTGGGGGGCGTTTATTATTTTTTTCCTTTTTCAGGATTTTTTTAGATATTTTCCTTTGCTTTATATTATTCATTTGTATCTTATATGATTGGGAGTTTTATTATTTAAGTGTTATCTGGCTTTATAATCACTCATGTTAATTATAACAATGTATTCCCAATAACTTTGTACTACTACCATGTTATGTTTATATTTTTATGAAACAAATAAAAAGATTGAAAAAAAAGAACTACCAGAAATTACTATCTGATTTGTATGCAGATACAGAAGGGTATCATTGATCACACTGTAACTTCCTGCTCATAACCATGACAAACAAGAATTCCCGATTTTTGTATAAAATGAAATGTGTATAACCTTCAGGATTTGGGATTATAGTTTTACAGGAAATAATTTGTCTTGCAACAACTTATATACTGTGTGATTTGGGTTCCTACTGAGGCTTACAAGCTTACGAGGAATCCAAATCCAAATAATAATATTTATTATTGATAAAATTTGCTGTGGTAGAAAAAATGGATGAGTAAATTTAATTCTCTCAATTATAAGGGTATCAATGTTGCATTTTTTATTCTTTTAATGTAGGAGTTTATAAAACGAATGTTACGCTTTCAGGCCACTGTCAATCCAAATTAAAAGAATTGATTGATGCTGCATCTATGCTATTTCTTCAAAGCATTTACATTAATGTTTTACCTTGAGCTGTAGCTTTTGTCTGATTAACAACATTGCCATGATTTCACTTTTATTAAAATAATGGGTCCATGCTGAAATCACTGTATTCCACTGGTGAATAATTGAAAATTAGTTTGAAGTGCAATAATTGCATATTTTTTGATACCAATTATTTACTGCAAACTTGTAAAAACTGGAAAAGTATATTTCAGAAAGTAAATCAACAATAGCAATATTGAAAACTCATTTCTTCTCAATAAATCTTCAACAGGATTTAGCTTCTGACATGTTCCTACATTAAAATTGATGCTGTGAATATATGCTTAGTGAAGATTACATTATTTTCAAATTGGAAAAGGAACTTTGCAGATGATGCTTTAACCCTGATGAAGTGATGTCTAATAGCAAGATTTCACTCTTAATCATTGTTCTTATAGAGAAGCCTAAATTTGAATCTTGGTTTTATTTAAATATTGCAGATGAAATGCCCGGCTGACTTTTACCACTGTGATTTCTCTACTCCCCTTAACCACGTCACCACACATCATTCTGAACAGGTAATACTCAATTCATTGCAAACTCATCTAGATTTTGATTATCACACCAACAGACAAGGAAGTTCAAAGTTCAAAATACATTTATTATAAATGTATTTATACCATATACAACCATGAGATTCTTCTCCTTACAGACAGCCACAAAACAAAGAAACCCAAGGAAACCCATTTAAAAAGACTGTTCAACACCCAATGTGCAGAGAAAGGAAAAAAAAAACAAATCATGCAGGTAATAAAAATAAGCAAATAGCATTTAGAACTGAAGTTCACAAAAGTGAGTCCACAGACATGGAGCCATTCATAGCCATTTCAGGAGCCCGTTACTTGCAGGCCACAGCCTCAGTTCAATGCAGAGACAAGTAAACTTCACAGTGCAGCAAACTGAACTGGCCCGTCCTTCGCCCTCGGCCCTGACAACTGACCTTATGAATCTGGTCTGGCACTGAAGTCTTCCAAACCATGGGTCGTTCCTTGTGCTTGGACCAGGCCCTACCGCTTTAATATGCTCTCAGGCCTGGGCCCTGTTGCCTCCATTCAGCCTGTACCTGACCTTTCCCATTCAGCCCTGCATTCGAAGTCCGCTCCAGCAAGTGTGCTGCTGTGGTCTGGTGAGTCAACCCCTGCCTTGCTGATGCCAGGCATCAGCTCACATCCTCATACCCACCTCGAGACCATGATTCCAGCAACCCACAACAGGCCATTGTCTCCCAGATTGTCACAGATCTCATTTCATCATGAGAACTTTCCTCCGCATTGCCAACCTGGTAGTGCCCTAATACAGGGATACACTCATCTGCCTCCAACACAAGATCACAAACACGACAGTCCCAAGCAAACCTATTATTTAAGCCTGTTGCTAGGTTTACCAAGACAGCTCAATCCCCTCCTACCTACATCCGTGATGCTTTTGGTGCTCTCCACCTTTTTGACAATTTCCAACTAGCCAGTCCTAATTGGTGGATCTTCTGTGTGGGTGCTGAATCTCATTATACCTTCATCCCACATAAGGAAGGTCTAAGGGCACTCTGCTTCTTCCTTGAATGGAGGTTTAGTTAGTTCCCATCATCCAACACCCTCATTCAATTGGTGGGACTTGTCTTTGCACTCAGCAACATCTATTTCCTCACTTTCCTCATTTTAAAGGCGTAGCAATGAAAAGCTGTGTGTGCACCAGCGACCCCTCTTTATTGGATATTTGGAACAGTTTTTGTTTCAGATTTATTTGTGAGCACTCCCCCAATTCTTTCTATGATACATCCTGCACACATGCAGAATTTTTAAAAATCTACAACTTTTGCTGTCAATTTGCATCCTGCTCTCATGTATAGATGGCCACAAATTCTCTTTGCTTTTTGTTTACTTCCCACATTTTATACTGTGAGCTACATCTGACAAAGCATTCTGTTGCACACTGGTGAATATGACAACAAAACTAGATCTGAATCTGGACTGAATAATCCTGTCTCCATCTCAGGAAATGACTAGCTACTATCATCTTTTACAAGCCACAGACTCCCACAACTACCTTGACCATGCACACTGCCACCCTCTCACCTATTAGCACCATATTCCTTCACCCCACTTCCTTGCACATAAACAGGTCCTTAGACCTAGTATGTGCATGGAAATCAAATATGTACCTATACAGATCCCATTTATCAACAAGCAGCCTATGATGCCTTGGTAATAAATTATCTGAAATTGTATATTTCAATATTGAAACACAAAGGCTGCAGTGTACTCAGAAGGAAAATGAGGCACCACCACTAAAGTCTACATTTGGACCTCTCTGGAACAATACAAAACAAAAAAACCCAATGAGAACCATTAAATGATCTTTACAGATAAAAACCATGTTTCAATTTAGACTGACGAAGGGTCTCGGCCTGAAACGTCGACTGCACCTCTTCCTAGAGATGCAGCCTGGCCTGCTGCGTTCACCAGCAACTTTTATGTGTGTTGCTTGTTTCAATTTAGATATTTGCTTTGATTTCTTTTTTCAGAATTACGTAGAAGGAATATATTGAAAAGCTTCAATATATAGTACTGTGCAGAAGTCTTAGGCACAAGTAAAAAAATTCTCTAAAGTGAAGATGCTTTCAAAAATAATGAAATTAAAAGTTTCCAAAAGACTCCAACACTTTCTCAACCACTGAGGATAGGCTAATTGGCCTGTAATTTCCTTTCTTTTGCCTTTCTCCCTTCTTATAGAGTGGAGTGACATTTGCAATCTTCCAGTCCTCTGGGACCATGCCAGAATCAAGTGATTCTTGAAAGATCATGACCAATGCATCTGTTACCTCTTCGACAACCTCTCTCAGGACTCTGGGATGTAGTCCATTTGGTCCAGATGATTTAACCACCTTAAGAACGCCCTATTTGCCCAGCACCTTTTCCTTTGTAATAGTAATAGCACTCACTCCTGCTCCCTGACACTCATTGACATCTGGCACACTGCTAGTGTCTTCCACAGTGAAGACTAATGCAAAGTACCCACTAAACTCATCTGTCATTTCTTTGTGCCCCATTACTACCTCTGCAGCATCATTTTCCACTGGTCTAATATCACCTCTCACCTCCCTTTTACTCAGTATATAACTGAAAAAACTTTTAGTATCCTGCTTTATAATATAGGCTACTTTGCCCTCATATTTCACCTTTTCCCTTCTTATAGCTTTTTTAGTTGCCTGTTGTTGGATTTTAAAAGCTACCCAATCATCCAACTTCCCACTCACTTTTGCTATCTTATATGTCCTTTCCTTGGTTTTTATGCAGTCTGTAGCTCTCCTTGTCAGCCACAGTTGCCTACCCCTGCTATTTGAGAACTAATTCTGTGGTCATACCTATCCTGCGCCCTGTGAACTATTCCCAGAAGCTTCAGCCATCTCTGCTCTGCTGACGTCCCTGTCATTATCATCTCCAGTCCACCTGGGCAAGCTCCTCTCTCGTGCCTCTGTAATTCCCTTTATTCCATTGCAATACTGATACATGTGACTTATGTTTCTCCCTCTCAAACTGCAGTATGAATTCAATCATATTATGCTCACTGCCTCCTAAGGGTTCCTCTATATTAAGTTCTCTAATAAGATCTGGGTTATTCCACAACACCCAATCTAAGATAGTAGGCACATTCTAGATGGACCAAGGGACCCGTTTCTGTAGTACTCTAAAACTCTATGAGTCAATCTAAGATATTGAGATCAGGGCTCTACAGAGGCCATATCATCTGAAACCACATGAAAAATCTCAGATGCCTAAGACTTGCATAGAACTGTAAATAGTGTATACACCTTCAAGAACCTTTTAAGATGACTCTCAAAATGTACACAATATGTCCTATAATTAAATTACATCTGTTTTAATTCATCGGGTTCATTTGCAATTATGTTTGTAAGAAAATAAACTGAACCATACAAAACCATACATAAAAGTGGCGTCACAGGTAGCTAGGGTCGTAAAGAGAGCTTTTGGTACATTGGCCTTTATTAATCAAAGTGTTGAGTATAAGAGCTGGAGCGTTATGATGAGGTTGTATAAGGCATTGGTGAGGCCGAATCTGGAGTATTGTGTTCAGTTTTGGCCACCAAATTACAGGAAGGATATTAATGAAGTTGAAAGAGTGCAGAGAAGGTTTACAAGGATGTTGCTGGGACTTGAGAAACGCAGTTATAGAGAAAGGTTGAATAGGTTAGGACTTTATTCCCTGGAGCGTAGAAGAATGAGGGGAGATTTGATAGAGGTATATAAAATTATGATGGGTAGAGATAGAGTGAATGCAAGCAGGCTTTTTCCACTGAGGCAAGGGGAGAAAAAAACCCAGAGGACATGGGTTAAGGGTGAAGGGGGAAAAGTTTAAAGGGAACATTAGCGGGGCTTCTTCACACAGAGAGTGGTGGGAGTATGGAATGAGCTGCCAGACGAAGTGATAAATGCGGGTTCTTTTTTAACATTTAAGAATAAATTGGACAGATACATGGATGGGAGGTGTATGGAGGGATATAGTCAGTGTGCAGGTCAGTGGGACTAGGCAGAAAATGGTTCGACACAGCCAAGAAGGACCAAAAGGCCTGTTACTGTGCTGTAGTTTTTCAATGGCTGCTATGGTTTCTAAAGCACATCCAAAATGCTAGCAGAGCTTATAGAATTGATGTTTGTTTTCCTCCATAGATGGAGTTGCCATGGTAGCTTAGCGGTTAGCGTAATGTTTTTACAGTTCTGGTCATTTGGAGTTCAACTCCAATTTGAATTTATATAAATCTTACATCTGTCCCACAACATGAAGGAATAAAAATCTTTGCGTTATGACTGTCGCAATGTACAGACATGAGAACTTATCAGTCTAATAGCTTGTAGAAAGAAACTGTCATGTAGCCTGTTGGTCCTGGCTTTAATGCTACGGTAGTGCTTGCCAGATGGAAGCAGCTGAGACAGATCATGGTTGGGGTGACTGGTGTCCCTGATGATCTTCCAGGCCTTCTTTCTGCACCTGCTGCTGTAAATGTCCTCACTGGAGGAAAGTTCACATCCACAGATGCACTGGGCTGTCCGTACCACTCTCTGCTGTTGTCCGGTGATCAAGGTTGGTACACCTTCCCGTACCAGGCGGTGACACAGCCAGTCAGGATGCTCTCAGTGGTGCAGTCGTGCCCCTATAGAAGGCCTTGAGGATTTGGGGGCTCGTGCCAAACCTCTTCAGTCATTTGAGGTGGAAGGGACACTGCTGTGCTTTATTTTGCCACACGGCTGGTGTGTAGAGACCAGGTAAGATCTTCAGCGACGTGTATACCGAGGAACTTGAAACCACTCTCCCTCTCGATTTCAGTATTTTGCATGTATTTGTCCATATTTCCAGCATTTGCTGTCTCGTCTCTCTGACAAATGTGAAAATAATGCTTATAGAGTCATGGAGTACTACAGAAACAGGTCCTTTTGTCTCTCTAGACTGTGCCAAACTACAAACTCAGCTTAGTACCATTGTCGAGCTCCCTGACCATAGCACTCCATAACCCTCCCATCCATGTACCCATCTGCATTTCTCTTAAATGTTGAAATCAAACCTGCATCCACATCTGCTGGCAGCTTCTTCCACACTCTCATCTCCATCAGAGTGGATGAACGAGGAGATTTGTATGCTGCTAAGGGCTAGATCTGTGGCATTCAAGATGGGTGATCCAGAACTATAGAAGTCCAGGTATGAAGTTAAAGACTGAGTCAGATGCACGTCAGCTCTGCCGGGGTTTCCAGGCCATTACTCCCTACAAGGTGAAGCCTAACATCATGAATGGCTGTGATGTTTCACTGCCAGATGAGCTCAATGCATTTTATGTATGCTTTGAAAGGGAGAATAAAACTATACCTGTGCGAATCTCTGCAGCATCTGATCTCTATCACAGAGGCTAACATCAGAACACCTTTCAAAGGGGTGAACACTTGTAAAGCGTCAGATCCTGATTGTGTACCTGGTAGGCCATTGAAAACCTCTGCCAACAAACTGGCAAGTGTGCTCAAGGACACCTTCAAACTCTCAGTGCTGCAGTCAATAGTTCCCACCTGCTTCAAAAAGAGTGACAATTATACCAATGCCCAAGAAGAACAGGGTGAGCTGCCTCAACAACCATCAGCCAGTTGCACTTGCATCTACTGAGAGGAAGTGCTTTGAGAGACTGGTCATGGACATCCATACCACCTGGCTAAGCCTGGACCTGGACACACTGCACTCTGACAATGCCCACAATAGCTCCACAGTGGTTACAATTGCACTGGCTCTCCACTTGGCCTTGAATCACCTGGCCGACAGTAATACCTACACCAGGCAGCGGTTTATTGATTGCAGCTCAACTATCCATACTATCATACCATCAGTACTGATCAACGAGCTCCTAAACCTGGGTCTCTGTGCCTCTCTCTGCAACTGGATCCTTGACTTCCTCAGTGCAGGTTGGAAATAATATCTCCTCCTCACTGACAATAAACACAGACACTCCTCAAGAATGTGTGCTTAACCCACTGCTCTTCTCTTTCCACCCACGACTGTGTGATTAGACATAGCTTAAATGCTATCTATAAATTTGCCGATAACACTACCATTGTTGACAGAATTTCAAAAGGGGATGAGGCGGGGTACAGGAGTGAGATAGATCAGCTGGTTGAGTGGTGTTGCAACAACGACGTCACGATCAGTGTCAGTAGGACCAAGGAATTGATTGTGGACTTCAGAAAGGGGAAACATAAAAACATAGAATACCTACAGCACAATACAGGCCCTTTGGCCCATAAGGCTGTGCCGAACATGTACTTACTTAGAAATTACCTAAGGTTACCCATAGCCCTCTATTTTTTTAAGCTCCATGTACCTATCCAGTAGTCTCTTAAAAGACCTATCATTTCCACCTCCACTGCCAGCAGCCCATTCCACGCACTCACCACTCTCTGCGTAAAAAACTTACCTCTGTCATCTCATCTGCACTTACTTCCAAGCAGCTTAAAACTATGCCCTCTCATACCAGCCATTTCAGCCCTGGAGAAAAGCCTCTGAATATCCACACGATCAATGCCTCACATTAGCTTGTATATCGCTAGCAGGTCACCTCTCATCCTCTGTCCCTCCAAGGAGAAAAGGCCGAGTTCACTCAACCCATTCTCATAAGGCATGCTCCCCAATCCAGGCAACATCCTTGTAAATCTCCTTTGTACCCTTTCTATGCTGTTCACATCCTTCCTGTAGTGAGGCGACCAGTATTGAGCACAGTGCTCCAAGTGGGGTCTGATCAGGGTCCTATATAGCTGTAACATTACCTCTTGGCTCTTAAACTCAATCCCATGATTGATGAAGGCCAATGCACCGTATGCCTTCTTAACCACAGAGTCAACCTGCGTAGCAGCTTTGAGTGTCCTATTGTCTCGGACTCCAAGATCCCTCTGATCCTCCACAATGCCAAGAGACTTGCCATTAATGCTATATTCTGCCATTATATTTGACCTACCAAAATGAACTACCTCACACTTATCTGGGTTGAACTCCATCTGCCACCTCAGCCCAGTTTTGCATCCTATCAATGTCCTGCTGTAACCTCTGACAGCCCTCCACACTATCCACAACACCCCCACCTTTGTGTCAACAGCAAATTTACTAATCCATCCCTCCACTTCTTCATCCAGGTCATTTATAAAAATCATAAAGAGTAGGGGTCCCAGAACAGATCCCTGAGGCACACAACTGGTCACTGGCCTCCGTGCAGAAGATGACCCATCTACAACCACTCTTTGCCTTCTGTGGGCATGCCAGTTCTGGATCCACAAAGCAATGTCCCTTTAGATCCCATGTCTCCTTACTTTCTCAATAAGCCTGGCATGGGGTATCTTGTCAAATGCCTTGCTAAAATCCATATACACTACATTTTCGGCTCTACCTTCATTAATGTGTTTAGTCACATCCTCACAAAATTCAATCAGGCTTGTAAGGCATGAACTGCCTTTGACAAAACTATGCTGACTATTCCTGATCATATGATGCCTCTCCAAATGTTCATAAATCCTGCCGCTCAGGATCTTCCCCATCAACTTACCAACTACTGAAGTAAGTCTCACTGGTCTATAAATTCTTGGGCTATCTCTACTCCCTCACTTGAATAAGGGAACAACATCTGCAATCCTCCAATCCTCTGGAACATCTCCCTCCTCATTGATAATGCAAAGATCATCGCCAGATGCTCAGCAATCTCCTCCCTCGCTTCCCACAGTAACCTGGGGTGCATCCCGTCTGGTCTCAGTGACGTATCCAGTTTGAATCTTTTCAAAAGCTTCAGCATATCCTTTTCCTTAATATCTACATGCTCAAGGTTTTCAGTCCGCTGTAAGTCATCCCAATAATCCCCAAGATCCTTTTCTGCAATGAATACTGAAGCAAAGTATTCATTAAGTACCTCTTCCACCTCCCCCGGTTCCATCCACACTTTTCCACTGTCACACTTGATTGGTCCTATTCTCTCATGTCTTATCCTTTTGCACTTCACATACTTGTAGAATGCCTTGGGGTTTTCCTTAATCCTGTCCGCCAAGGACTTCTCATGGCCCCTTCTGGCTCTCCCAATTTCATTCTTAAGCTCCTTCCTGCTAGCCTTATAATTTTCTAGATCTCCATCATTACCTAGTTTTTTTTGAACCTTTCGTAAGCTCTTCTTTTCTCCTTGACTAGATTTACAACAGTCTTTGTACACCACGGTTCCTGTACTCTACCATCCTTTCCCTGTCTCATTGGAACGTATCTACACAGAACCCCACACAAATATCCCCTGAACATTTGCCACATTTCTGCCATATGTTCCCCTGCGAACATCTGTTTCCAATTTATGCTTCCAAGTTCCTGCCTGATAGCCTCATATTTCCCCTTACTCCAATTAAACATTTCCCTAACTTGTCTGTTCCTATCTCTCTCCAGTGCTATGGTAAAAGAGATAGAGTTGAGATCACTATCTCTAAAATGCTCTCCTACTGAGAGACCTGACACCTGACCAGGTTCATTTCCCAATACCAGATCAAGTACAGCCTCTCCTCTTGTAGGGTTATCTACATATTGCGTCAAGAAACCTTCCTGAACACACCTAACAAACTCCATCCTATCTAAACCCCTCGCTTTAGGGAGATGCCAATCGATTTTTGGGAAATTAAAATCTCCCACCACAACAACCCTGTTATTATTACTCCTTTCCAGAATCTGTCTCCCTATCTGCTCCTCGATATCCCTGTTACTGTTGGGTGGTGTATAAAAAGCACACAGTTATTGACCCCTTCCTATTCCTAACCTTCACCCACAGAGACTCTGTAGACAACCCCTCCATGACTTCCTCCTTTTCTGCAGCTGCGACACTATCTCTGATCAACAGTGCCATGCCCTCACCTCTTTTGTCTCTCTCCCTGTCCTTTCTGAAACATCTAAAGCCTGGCACTTGAAGTAGCCATTCATGCCTCTGCGCCATCCAAGTCTCTGTAATGGCCATAACATCTAGCTCCAAGCACTGATCCACGCTCTGTTCATCCGCTTTATTCATAATACCCTTGCATTAAAATAGACACGTCTCAAACCATCGATCTGAGTGCGTGCCTTCTCTGTCACCTGCCTATCCTCCCTTTCGCACTGTCTCCGAGCTTTCTCTATTTCGAGGGAAATCAAGGGAACACACACCAGTCCTCACTGAGGGATCAGTAGCGGAAAGGGTGACCAGTTTCAGGTTCCTGGGTGTCAGCATCTCTGAAGCTTCATCCTGGAACCAACATTTGGATACAATTACAAAGAAGGCATGACAGTGGATATATTTTATTTGGAGTTTGAGAAGACTTAGTATGTTACAAAATATTCTCACAAATTTCTATAGATGAACTGTGGAAAGCATTCTATTTGGTTGTATCACTGTCTGGTATGGAGGGGCCGCTCCACAGCACTGGAAAAAGCTGCAGAGACTGTAAACTTAGCCAGCTCCACCATGGGCAGCAGCCTCCCCAGCATCAGGATCATCTTCAAAAGGCAACACTTCAAAAAAAGAGGGACATCCATCATTAAGGATAAGATGAAGGAACACATACCAATCCTCATAAAGGGATCAGAAGTGGAGAGAGTGAGCAGCTTCAAGTTCCTGGGTGTCAAGATCTCTGAGGACCTAACCTGGTCCCAACATATCAATGCAGCTATAAAGAAGGCAAGACAGTGACTATACTTCATTAGGAGTTTGAAGAGATTTGGTATGTCAATAAAAACACTCAAAACCTTCTGTAGATGTACCGTGGAGAGCATTCTGACAGCCTGCATCACAATCTGGTATGGAGGGGTTACTGCACAGGACCAAAAGAAGATGCAGAGGATTGTAAATTTAATTGGCTCCATCTTGTGTACTAGCCTGCAGAGTATCCAGGACATCTTCAGTGACCGGTGTCTCAGAAAGGCAGCGTCCATTATTAAGGACCTCCAGCACCCAGAGCATGCCCTTTTCTCACTGTTACCATTAGGTAGGAGATACAGAAGCCTGAAGGCACACACTCAGCGATTCAGGAACAGCTTCTTCCCCTCTGCCATCCGATTCCTAAATGGACATTGAACCCTTGAACACTACCTCACTTTTTAAAAGTATATTATTTCTGTTTTTGTACATTTTAATGTATTCAATATATATACTACAATTGATTTATTTATTTTTAAAAATGTATTTATTCTTCTATATCGTGTATTGTATTGAACTGCTGCTGCTAAGTTAATGAATTTCACAACATATGCTAGTGATAATAAACCTGATTCTGATTAAGGACTCCATCACCTATGACACTACCATCATGGAGGTGGTACAGGAGCCTGAAGACACACACTCAGTGTTTCAGGAACAGCTCTTTCCCCTCTGCCATCCGATTTCTGAATGGACAATGAGCCCATGTGCAGTATCTCACTATTGTTTTCCTCTTTTATACTCAATTCATTATATTGTGTCACTCTGTGGTGGGGGGGGGGGGGTTGACAGCCTGCCTCTGCATTTCTAGTGACCAGCACTGTTTATTGTTCATGTGAAAATGTTTTTGTGTGATTATGATGGGAAGTTTATTGTTACATTTTAGCTTGGGTTATACAGTTATTCACTTGTGTATCTGTGGGTCACCCTGACTGTAACCGGGGTGGGTGATGGTCACCTCCCCCGTCTGTGTGAGACTGGTTGGGTTGGATGCCAACCTCCGTAAAACAAGATACAGATAAACTGGTTGGGTTCACTCTCCGGGTCATGGTGCCCGGTCTGTTTTGTGTTTATCACAATAAAACGGTTGTTGAGTTAACGAGCTTCCTCGTCTGTCCTTATGGACCTAATGCTCGCCACATTGGTGTCAGGAGCAGGATGCAAGATTGAAGAGCTACGACATCGGATAGAGTGCCTTAAGACCCGGGGAATAAGGTGAGGAACCGAGCAGTATGCCTCCCCCACACCCATGGGCAGTCCTCAGCCTCATGTAGGTGAGACCCCTAGGGAGGACCTAGGAACCAGCATCGTGCCTTACTATGAGCCCCGACGGAGCAAGCGTCCCCAGGCTCCCCAACCCGTTACCCGTGGGACAGAGCATCACTCGCCTCCGTCGCAACCCACACCGGGGAACCCAAGACGCCGGAGCCATGGGAGCATGGGCAACATGGCAGATGCCGCCGGAGCAACAGGAAGGTCAAAGGGCCTCGACAATTTGCCTCCAAGATCCAGCCCAGAAACAACGGTACCAGCTGCCTGGAGCCTTACCTGGCGCAAGTCAAACTTGCCGCATGGCACAACGAAACCGACACCGAAACAGCGGTGCACCTTGCATTGGTACCGGAGGGAAATGCCCTGCAGGCCCACCTTGACCTAACGCCGGCGGCGCAGCGTGACCACAGGGCCCTCGTAGTGGGGTCGGAGCGGCGTTTCGAGCAGAGGCCGTTGGCGGAAGCAATGAGGAAAGAAATGTGCAGCAGACGGCGCCGTAAGGGAGAAAGCCTGGGGACATTGGCAGCTGATCTCCGCCACGGTGCCCAGCATGGCTACCCCCAGTTCCCTCCTGCCCAGCCCAGGAAGAGCTTACCCTCCACGCCTTTGTAAAGCACGAGGCGCGGCTCGCCGACATCCGAGAGTCCTGCAACACTCTACCTCGGTGCCGAAGCCGTGGCTCTCCGGCAGGGCAACTCCAGGACCACCAGCGGTTCCACAGCGGCCCGCGGCGGTGCAGCACAGCACACCCGGCAGCGGCCCAGCGCAACACAGCTGAACCAGGAGCAAGTGCCGGTGACGGCCAGCGACCACCTTCCCACCGCGGACCAGCAGCTGCGCAGCGACCAGGTGAGCGATCCCGTGTTGGCCCGGCTGAGGGTGGACGACAGCCGGAGTGGGCAGAGATCTCCGCCCAGCGACCAGAGCCCTGTACTCGCAGTGGGGAACGCTGGAGGTGCGCGACGGGTTGCTGTCCCGGCGGTGCCGATTGTCCAGTGGTGACGGACATTTGCTGTGGTCCCCCCGGGGGCCTGCCATCTCGGAGTTTGCAGAGGCGTTGGGCAGGCTGCGTGAAAGCTTGTACTGGCCTGGGTACTGGCAGGATGTGGAGCTGTTCGTGCACGGCTGTGAAGCTTACACGTCCCAGAAGGGGCCAGGCTGATAGTCTGGGGTGTCAATGCCGCAGTACATGGTGGGTGCCCGGATATGGGTCTACTGCCCCTCCCAGGAAAAGGGACCATTCCCCCAGGCTGGGAAGCCACTGGAAAGGACCGGGAGATGTGCTCGACCGTATCTCTGATGTGGTATATCGGGTGCAGTTGCTAAGCGGCGGAAGGCAGTCGTGCTGCACCGGGACCAACTGGCACCGTGTCAGCCCTTGGCCACCACTAACCCAGCGAGGCTGAAGGAAGGAAATAACACTTTGGGTGCCCTGCCTCTTCCTCTCACAAACAGGCGGCAGTGTCGACGCCCGCTGGAACTTTTGGACTTTGTTATGGACTCTGAGGTTGCCGAGACGGCTGACCCCTCGGGTGGGGGCAGTGAGATGCTCTGGGGAGGGCATAGTCGACAGCCCACCTTTGCATTTCTAATGACCAGCACTGTTTATTGTTTTTGTGCTAAAATGTTTTTGTGTGATTATGGTGGGAAGTTCCAGTTCATTTATTGTTACATTCTAGCTTGGGTTATACAGTTATTCACTTGTGTATCTGTGGGTCACCCTGACTGTAACCAGGGTGTGTGATGGTCACCTCCCCCATCTGTGTGAGACTGATTGGGTTCACTCTCCGGGTCATGGTGCCCGGTCTGTTTAGTGTTTATCACAATAAAATGGCTGTTGAGTTAACAAGCTTCCTCCTCCATCATTATGGACCAAATGCTCGCCAAGATGTATTATATAAAGTAATTTATGATTTTATTATGTATTGCAGTGTACTGCTGCTGTAAAACAGCAAAACTCACGCCACCCAAACTTGGAGTCATCCACAAATTTCCTGATCACAATTTAGTTGTAGCTGACAAGCAACAATGTACCCAGCCATCAGTTTCAGTGACACACCTCTAGTCACAGGCCTCCAATCAGAGAGGAAAAAATCATCTTCTGTAACTCTGGCTTCTTCCTTTGAAGGCAATGTCCAATCCAGTTTACAACTACATCCTGAATACCAAGTGATTGAACTTTCTTGACGAACCTCCCATACTGAACCTTGTCAAAGTCCATGCTAAAGTGCAGGTAGACAACATTCACTGTTTGTTAACCCTTTCATTCCCAGAATAATTGTGAACCTCCTCTGTACTCTCTCCACTGCCAACATATCCTTTCTTAGATAAGGGCCCAAAATGGCCCACAATACTCCCAAGTGCAGTCTGACCAAATCCTTACAAATCCTCAGCACTCAGCACTGTATTCTTGCTTTTATATTCCAGTCTTCTCAAAATTAATACTAACCTCGCACTTACTATCCTTAGCAAATGACTCAACCTGCAAATTAACATTTAGGCAATCCTGTACAAAGCCTCCTAAGTCTCTTTGCACCTCTGAATTTTAATGTCATCCTCATTTAGAAAATAGTCTACCCCCTTATTGCTTCCACCAAAGTGCATGACCATCACTCTCCCTACACTATATTCCATTTGTTACTTCATTTCTTATTCTACCACTCTCAGTCCTTCTGCAGACATTCTGCTTCCTCAACATGACCTGCCCCTCCACTTTTCTTTGTATCATCTGCAAACTTGGCCACAAAGCGATCCCAATACAGATCTCTGTAGAATAACACTAGTTACCAGCAGCTAACCAGAAAAGGCCCCATTTGTCTTCGGTTAGTCAGCCAATCTTCTATCCATGCTAGTAGACATCTTCCACCAAGTTATTTGTACCAATGTGATTGAGATCCAGGAAGCTTCCAAACCATATGAATTATTTTAGTAGTTGGCATGTCATGGTCATACATACAGTGCCTCTAAAGTATTCACCCCCCACCTTGGAAGTTTCCATGTTTTACTCTTCTAGAGCATTCATCCCAATGGATTTAAATTGGCTATTTTGACCCTGATCAACAGAAAAAGATTTTGTGTCCAAGTGAAATCAGATTCCTACAAAGTGATCTAAATTAGTTACAAATATAAAACAATAATTAATTGCATAGTATTCACCCCTACACCCTCCCTGTAAACATGACAGACCAAATCATCACTGGTGCAGCCAATTGGTTTTAGAAGTCGCATAATGAGTTAAATGGAGATCGCCTGTGTGCAGTCAAGGTGTTTCAATTGATGGGAGTAAAAATACACCTCTGTCTGGAAGGTCCAACTGCTGGTGAGTCAGTATCCTGACAAAAACTACACCATGAAGCCAAGATCACTCCAAGCAACTCCACAAAAAGGTTATTGAAAAGCACAAGTCAGGAGATGGATACAAGAAAATTTCCAAGTCACTGAATATCCCTTGGAGTACAGTTAAGTCAATCATCAAGAAATGGAAAGAATATGGCACAGCTGTAAATCTGACTAGAGCAGGCCATCCTCAAAAACGGAGTGATCACAGAAGAAGAGGTCGAGTGACGGAGGCCACCAAGAGACCTATGACAACTTTGGAGGAGTTACAAGCTTCAGTGGCTGAGATGCGAAAGAGACTGCACACTCAACAACTGTTGCCCAGGTGCTTCATCAGTTGCAGCTTTATGGGACAGTGACAAAGAGGCAGCCACTGTTGAGGAAAAACATGAAATTTTGGCTAGAGGTTGCCAGAAGACGTGGAAAACTCCGAAGTCAGCTGGAAGGTTTATGGTCTGATGAAACCAAAATTGAGCTTATTGTCCATCAGACTAAACACTGGCATATGTCAAACACCACACATCAAAAACACACCATCCCTACCATGAAGCGTGGTGGTGGCGGCTGCGTCATGCTGTGGGGATGCTTCACTGCAGCAGCCTTTTGTAGTATGAATGAAATTACCAGAGAGAGTTACTGGTAGATATAAAGCAGCTTCTTTATTTGACAAAACAAGGTACAGCAGGCATCATACGGAGATGCTTTTGGTGGAAAGGTCTGCTGGCTCAGTGTGGGGCTCGATATTTATTTGCTAAACACAAAGGGAAAATCGTATTTACAAAGTATAGACAATGCTTTCTTTGAAACTACATGCAGACTTCACACCTTCTGGTTACATCCATCCCACCGGCGCCATCAGTGTCTGGATTGGGATCCACCACTTTTAGGAAAAGCATTGTTTCAATCTGAATCCACAATACATTTATTTGGTATTTTATGTGCTTAACATGAAGGACAATCCATATTTACAAAGTATAGATAATGCTGTCTTTGAAACTACTTACTTCTTCACACCTGGTTCACATCCATCCCAGGTACTAGCTGCATCTGAACTGGTATTCACGGCTTTTAGGAAATGCATTGTTACAAATTAAATCCACGGTACATTGTCAGGGAACAGAAGACTGGTGACCAAAGCCATTTGCTAAATGTAAATAACCTAAACCCAAAATTCACTCAACAATCCCTCCTCTTGGCCCTCCTGGATAAAAATAAATTTGTACCAGGAAAGGCCAAACTAAGAGGATATACTCAAACAGGGCAGTAAAAGCGCCCTGCCTTGAAACTCCCCCCCCCCCCCCAATTTTGTGTGCCTTAAATCTACCCTAGCATTCCCTAATCACTACCTACCAAATGTTAAGCAGAGAAGCTGTTCCAGAAATTTGAACAAGTCTTTAGAAATGCGGCTTCTTTCCTGTGCCTGTCGGATCTTTCCCTGTAGGCTGATTGCAGCTTAATCACATTCCTTTGTCTTCACCCCTTCATTCTGTGGTTGCTGAAGCTCCTCCCAGGAGTACCCACAGGCCCTCTCATTGATGTATGGGAAAAGGTTGGGGTGGCCTCTATGTAAATGTCTGCAAGGACCTCTCCGCGGTGGCACCCCCTTCCGAACTGTCTGGTCGATCACTGGCCCAACTGCTGAAAAGGGCCCAGCTCCTCAGACTCGGGGTGACTGCTTTCAGATACCGTCTACAGTCTGAAATGCCATCAAAGTGGTGCAACTTGCCGTCTCTGCTTTAGCTTAAGAATCCCTCTCCAACTATTTTCCAATATTTTCCTATTCTATGCTATTAAACTAATCATCTACCTTCAGCAACCAGACTTCCTTACAGAGTACCATCATCATCACACTTTAGCAAGCTATTCATGGTTTTCCAGCATGCTCTCAGCGTCTTCTGCCTTTGCGTTTTCTCCGGGTATGTTTTCATCAGCTGTGGTCAGGTCTGGCGTGGCCGGCTGGTTTTCCTCTCTTAGGTTCTCTGTAATCACATGGTTACTGGGTACACTCGATCCGCCGCTCTGCCTGTGGGAGCAACAAGAGGGTGAGCCATATGCTTTAACCTGGGTCCAGTGTTTCCACTGGCTGCCTCGCCGAGTCTGTACACAGACACAAGTATCACTGGTTAAGAGTACTGTCTGTGGTCCTATCCACCTGGGGGCAAACACCGCCTTTCTAACAGCTCCCTCACCATGACTTGGTCGCCAGGCTGTGGAAGGACTATCCCCTTTCCCTCTGGCTCGCTCTGATGAGCGATTCGCTGCTGCTGTTTTGCTCAGTCTTTCAGTACTTCAGGTTGATTCCAAAAGTCTTTCACATACTGTGTCTTTCTATCCCTGTAAGCCCCAGGCTCCCCGCAACCCATAATTACCCCATGATATAACTTCAGTAATATCTGCCTAATACATGGTGGAGCCACTGTGACTCTTCCCTTCCCATGTTTCCAGCCCATCTGGTCCCTCCTTTGCTCCCTTTCTCCACCACCTCGCCTTCTCTTCTGCCACCACCTCTTCATATAATTTTACAAAACTGACTTCTGTTGTTTCTTCCTGCAGACTTGCAATTTCAATTGCCTCTTGTCCTCCTGCTACCTTATTTGCAGTAACGCCTGCCCTCGGAGGGAATGGAAAAACTATGTTCTGGAGATAAGCCATTCAAGATTGTTGCAGGGCCCACCACTATGAGATGCAATCTCGGCATGGTCTTAAGAATGTATAGCCTGTTAATGGATGTGGTCCACTGGGCTTTACTGGCCTTATAGGCGAGTTAGTAGTGGCCGCAGTCTCTCTGAGTTTACCCTAGTGGTTTTGTTCCTTCACTATACCCTGGACAGCTGTCAGTGCATCAGTTTTTATAGGGTACTGCTTATGAGGTTTACACAGACCCTCCTCTACTTTAACTGGGTTTATCTTTACTCGACCTCAATCTTGCTTGCATCTAGCCCACATAGCAGGGAAATGCTGACAAGGTAACGTAGACACCATCCTGGCTCCAGTCTCTGATGATTGGGGCAGCCGCGACTATGCTAGACAGGTTGTGTATTCTGTTGGTTGTACGCGTTTGCTGCACCTGATTTGTCCATATTATTTCTCCTTTTCCGAAATCTATAACAGCTCCTGCTTCCCTTAGGATGTCTATTCCAAAGATAGTTCCCTCAATATTTGGACAAACTCAGAAAAACACTGGAAGCTGCACTCCCCCAATTTCAAGTATTTGCAACTCGCTTCTTTCAGTTTTCACTGTTTTCTCTCCTACCTAATGTAAATGGTCTGTCCGGTTGTTGGCAAGGGTAGGTCTGTTATCGATACTGATGCCCCTGTGTCCACTGACATCCCCCTAACAGTACTGTTGTGTATGTCCGTGGGTCACCAGCGCTGCCAGTGGGGCTGGCTGCCACATCATTTTCTGACCTAGGAGCCACCTTTACTAGCTCTATGATTTGATCAATGGTCAGACTGGGCACCGAAGGGTTGAGAGATTGTGCGTCTGCCGTGTTGTTCACCTGTTTTCCTTTCCTGTTTTGGACATTGCCTCCAACCATGTCCCAATAGGCCACACCTGTAGCATATCAACTCCTTTACCCTCCTACGTCTATTCCAGCAATTCCTTGCTTCGTACCCTGGCTGCTGGCAAGCAAAACAAACTCTCTGGGACATCACAGCAGCTGCATCCACTATAGCCTCTTTACAATCTCTCTTACATTTTCTTCAGTCTCTCTCACTGGCCCACGAAACTATCGAAGAGTAGGTCAACCCCACCATTATGCGTAAATCTAAAACTTCCTGGTGGGCTGAGCTCAGGCCTTCCTTCAGCATTTTCAGGAAGACTGTTATCCTTCCCTGGATTATCTAACCCTGAATACTCCTCATATGCTCGATATTTATGATCTGCATAATCCATGCCTGTCTCGTCAGCTTTTTGAATCACTGGCATTATCGTTCCCCAGTTACTCTCACTTCCCCCCAGTCTCTGCCTCACTTTCCCTTTAAAAGGGCGATATCTTTCTTCATTGTTGGCATTCCCAGTAGTTGCCCAGGTACCATCCCACACCCACTGGGCCATCCTGTCCCACATATTCCTCGGGCACTTCGCTTTTACCAACACGTGTATATCTTTAAGGTGCATCTGGTGAATTTCAACCATTTCCTCAAGCTTACACCAGAACTCTGAATTCCCACATGCCACTTTAAGTGAGGGCAACTCAGACAAAAGGCTTTGTTTCTCCCCAGGGGTGAAGGTTTTATGAATGGTCATAATCAGGTCAAGGGCTGGCTGGGATCATCAGGGTTCTCAACCTGATGTTGCATAACCTCAATAGGTGCCATTCTGGTAGATATATCTGGGTAAAACCTCTCCCTGAGATATCTCCACACTAATTCCCACACTATGCAAAATAGAAAAGATGGGTACCAGCTAAATAGCATGTAGTTAAAACCACAGAGTATGTACTCCACAATCTGCCCCTTTTGAACACCTGAATTCAGGATGCCCACTGTATTCTTTTGCATCATACTTGCAAGCGTATACACTAAAATACGGCTCCCCGAATGAGTATACACACCCCCACTTTGACATTCTGAACCGTCGGTAACCACCCTTCGCAACTGGTGGCTTCACCTCACCAAGTTAACATGCAAAGTTTCCCCACTTACTGAAACACACATGCACATGCACACACTACTTTTATGTCTACCAGTTCAGCTCTCCGTGTTTATGATACCTCGTGCTCCCATGTACTACCGACCCGAACAGGTCCAAGTGTGAGTGCTATTTTAGAAAATACTCACCCACTTAGACCGCTAAGATTGCTGGCCACACAATAGGCCACAAAGGTATCCCACTTCTGATATCAAATGTAGTAGCGTGAATGAAATCACTGGAGAGAGAGTTTCTGGTAGATATAAAGCAGCTTCTTTATTCGACAAAACAAGGTATAGCAAGCATCATACGGAGACGCTTTCAGTGGAAAGATCTGCTGGCTCAGTGTGGGGCTCGATATTTATTTGCTAAACACAAAGGGCAATCCATATTTACAAAGGATAGGCAATGCTTTCTTTGAAACTACATGCAATCTTCACACCTTCTGGTTCACATTGATCTCAGATGCCAGCAACATCTGAACTGGTATTCACAGCTTTTAGGAAATGCATTGTTACAAATGGACTGGGATTCACAGCTTTTAGGAAGTGCATTGTTACAAACTAAATCCACAGTACATTGTCGGGGAACAGAAGACTGGTGGCAAAGGCCATTTGCTAAATGTAAGTGACCTAAACCCTAAAATCACTCGAACACAGCCCTGGAAGGCTTGTGAAGGTACAGGGTAAAATGAATGCATCAAAATACAGGGAAATCCTGGAGGATAACCTGATGCAGTCTGCCAGGGATCTGCGACTTGGGAAAAGATTTGCTTACCAGCAAGACAAAGACCCCAAGCACAAAGCTAAAGCTACATGGGAATGGCTTATAGGCCATATCAGTTAATATGCTGATGTGACCATGTCAATCTCCAGACCAGAAACCAATTGAGAATTTGTGGCTGAACTTGAAAAGGGCTAGGCATTCACAATCCCCATGCAATCTAACAGGGCTTCAGCAGTTTTGTAAAGAAGAATGGGCAAAATTGCAGTGCCCAGATGTGAAAAGCTGATGGAGACCTATCCACACAGACTCAAAACTGTAATTGCTGCTAAAGGTGCATCTACCAAATACTGATGTGAAGGGTGTGAATTCTTATGCAGTCAATTATTTTATATTTGTAATTAATTTAGACTGCTTTGTAGAGTTCTGTTTTCTCTTTGCCACAAAGGTCTTTTTACTGTTGATCAGTGTCGAAAAGAGCCAAATTAAATCTATAGTGATTTAATGATGTAAAACAATAAAACATGAAAACTTCCAAGGAGGAGGGGGTGAATAATTTTTTATTGTATATTTTACTCATTCTATCAATAATTGTGATATTTATGTGCTTATCCCACACAATACTAATTTTCAGTGTCTGGGTTCTCTATCCAGAGAAATTTATAGAACATCCACATGAAATAATTTGCCCTAGCTAAGGTGTTTGAACATTCAGAGGTGTCCTGTCAGTTATAATATTCTCCCATTGTAACTATATAATTCAATGGATCAATTTGTCAGACACAAAATATTGAAGTAAACAATGTCACGTTAGTCATTGAAATTTCTTTAAATTACTTACTGTTATTGTTGCTAAGAATGCTTGGAGGATATAGAGAACCTGGTGTACTTGGTGTTAGAGAGATTCCACTGAAAGAATCTCTAAGAGAATGCCTGATTATTATGATGAATAAAGACCATACATGTATACCAATTTTGAGTCTTACAATGACTTGTTTACAGTGTCAACAAGATATGATTTATCTTCAAACACCAACCTCAATCTATTTTTTCCAATTCCTGCCTATTACTGTTATAATTACCCTTCTCCCAATTTAACAATTTTATCTGAGAACCAGTCTTATCCATAGTTTTCATATAGATTACAGAATTATGGTCAATGTTCCCCAAATGAGGCTCTATAAGGCACTCGTGAGACCACACTTGGAATATTGTGTGCAATTTTGGGCTCCTTATTTTAGAAAGGATATACTGACATTGGAGAGGGTTCAGAGAAGATTCACAAGAATGATTCCAAGAATGAAAGGGTTACTGTATAAGAAACATGTGGAAACTCTTGAGCTCTATTCTCTGGAGTTCAGGAGAATGAGGGGGGATCTCATAGAAACATTCTGAATGTTAGAAGACCTGAACAGATTAGATATTGTCAGGATGGAGCTCCCAGAACTGGACACCATCTACCCCAGCAGACTCAGGAGGAAAGCTGAAACTTATTTTCTGCTACTTAACTATTTAATACTGTTTTTCTATTACTGTCTTGTTTTTATCTACCGCTTTATTTAATTGCCTGAGAGGAAGCCAGGCAGAGGGTTCCATTGTACCTATGTATAATGACAATAAAGATCATTCAATTCAATATAGCAAAGTTATTTCCCATGGTAGGGGAGTTGAGGACAAGAGGGTACGACTTCAGGATTGAAGGATGTCCATTTAGAACAGAAATGCCGAGAAATTATTTTAGTCAGAGGGTGGTAAATCTGTGGAACTTGTTGCCATGAGCAGCTGTGGAGGCCAAGTCACTGGGTGCATTTAAGACAGAGATAGATAGGTTCTTGATTATCCAGGGCATCAAAGGGTTTGGGGAGAAGGCAGGAGAGTGGGGATGACTGGAAGAATTGGATCAGCCCACAATTGAATGGTGGAGCAGACTCGATGGGCCAAATGGCATACTTCTGCTCCTTTATCTAATGGTCTTAAATGCTCTTCCACTGAAACTTTCATTATATGGCCAGGCTCATTCCCCAAAGTGATGTCAAGTTCAGTATCAGGTTTACTAACAATAACACGTCATGAAATTTGTTGTTTCATGGCAGTAATATTGTGTAAGACAAGGAAATGCTATAGGTTACAATAAGAAAATAAGTAAATACTACAAAAGAGGAATAGTAAGATGGTGTTCATGGGCCACGAATCAATCAGAAATTTGATGGTAGACAGGAAGAAGCTGTTCCAAAATCTCTAAATGTATGTCTTCCAGGTCCTTTTCTAGCCCAGGATAGATTCTCTGAGAGGTTCATGTCTAGGAACTTGAAATTCACTTCTGAAATTTGGTTTCACTGATCAGAATATGTACTTGCAAAGTACTTGTGCACTTATTTTAAAATGAGGGTGGTGAAGCAATGGATATTACAGGTTAAACAAGATTCTAAGCATTAAATATAAAATTGAGCATTTTGAATTATGGTAAAAATCCATTGACTCAACACCAATATGGAATAATCAGAATCTATCTATTATCGAGGACAGGTCGTGAAATTTGTTGTTTGGCTCAGATTTTGATTGTGAATAAGAAGGTGATGATGAGAAGTTCATGATGAAATAATTTTTTTTCCTGTTTTAGGGTTGAGAGGTAATGTAAAGTGAGCTCATTCGTTGTCACGTTTTATCCTGCAGCTGCTGCACTGTGCTGGCTGTCTTCTAACTGTACCTAGGCACACAGGAACAGTTTGTCATTCTCCTGATTTCAACTTCAGAGATTGTGAAGAGACTTTGAGGGTTCAGAAGGTTAGCCATTACCTACACTCAAAATAGGTGTTGATTTGACTAGGGCAGCCCAGCTTCTGTTAAAAAGTGACAACTACCTTCCATAAATATTACCAATAAATGAAGCAGAATAATTAGCAGATGAGTGGGTACCTGTGGCGGGAGAAACAAATCAAACAGGTCTTCAGCTGAAGAATAGAGAAGGGTGGAGATACCAGATGATGATGGTGATACCAATCAATTGTTAAGGATGAGGTTATGGAGGACTTGGTGACACAGGACAAGATCAGACAAAATCAGCATGGTTTCCTTAAGGGAAAATTCTGCTTGATGAACCTGTTGGAATACTTTGAGGAGATTACAAGTAGGAGAGATAAAGGGGGGGGGGGTGTAGTAGATGTTGTATATCTGCACAATTTCTCTCTCCACAGATGCTGCCTGAGCTTCTGAGCATTTCCAGCATTTTGTGTTGTTTTAGATTTCTAGCATCTGAAAATCTTCCTTCAACTTCATCCATCTATCTCACGTCCCTTATCAATTCATCCAGGCTTCTGGTTTTCAATTTTTTTTTAAAACACAGTGGACATTCAGCTACAGCTGGAGTGTAAATACTGAACTATTTCACCTTTTGCTTCATTTCAGACAACTGAACCTCTGAGTTTGGTCAAATCTCTGCTGTGTGGTTACGTCACAGGATTCACTCCAGAGAGCCAGAGAGGGAGAGAGAACAGCAGAATACACCTGTGTGGAAACCACAAATCAATGCCCATCGCCCATTGAAATCTCCAGTCAACCACGACAGAGTTTGTGTTCTGCCGAGCGAAGCGCCGGGAGGGCAGCATTGACTCCGTCCTGGACGCCGCACCACACCGTCCCCTGGTGGAGAACACTAGCTTCAACGGCTCTCACCCCTCTCCTGGCGGCTGCAGACATGCAATGCCTCGTCCTCACTACGACCGAGGCCGTGCAGCCTCCCTGCCATCCACTCCTGCCCTCAAAATAGATCAGCAAATCAAACTTGCAGCCTACCAGATTAACAATGTCCAAAAGGATCATGGGATCACATGAAAAATGACCATGTGGTTGGTAAGTTGATGGAGAAGATCCTGAGAGGGAGGATTTATGAACATTTGTACAGGCATGATAGGATTAGGAATAGTCAGCATGGCTTTGTCAAAGGCAGGTCGTGTTTTACGAGCCTGATTGAATTTTTTGCGGATGTGACTGAACACATTAATGAAGGTAGAGTTGTAGATGTAGTGCATGTGGATTTTAGCAAGATATTTGACAAGGTACACCATGCAAGGCTTATTGAGAAAGTAAGTAGGCATGGGATCCAAGGGAACATTGCTTTGTGGATCCAGAACTGGCTTGCCCACAGAAGGCAAAGAGTGGTTGTAGGTGGGTCATATTCAACATGGAGGTTGAACAGTGGAGTGCCTCAGGGATCTGTTCTGGGACCCTTACTCTTCGTGATTTTTATAAATGACCTGGATGAGGAAGTGGAGGGATGCATTAGTAAATTCGCTGATGACACAAAGGTTGGGGGTGTTGTGGATAGTGTGGAGGGCTTTCAGAGGTTACAGTGGGACATTGATAGGATGCAAAACTGGGCTGAGAAGTGGCAGATGGAGTTCAAACAAAGATAAGTATGAGGTGGTTCATTTTGGTAGGTCAAATATGATGGCAGAATAGAGCATTAACGGTAAGACTCTTGGCAGTGTGGAGGATCACAGGGATCTTGGGGTCAGACCCCATAGGACGCTCAAAGCAGCAGTGCAGGTTGATTCTGTGGTTAAGAAGGCATATGGTGTATTGACTTTCATCAATCGTGGAATTGAATTTAGGAGCTTGGAGGTAATGTTGCAGCTATGTAGAACCCCGGTCAGACCCCACTTGGAGTACTGTGCTCAATTCTGGTCTCCTCACTACAGGAAGGATGTGGAAACCATAGAAAATGTGCAGTGGAGATTTACAAGGATGTTGCCTGGATTGGGGAGCATGCCTTACGAGAATAGGTTGAGTGAACTCGGCCTTTTATTCTTGGAGCGACAGAGGATGAGAGGTGACCTGATAGAGGTGTATATGATAAGAGGCATTGATCATGTGGATAGTCAGGAGCTTTTTCCCAGGGCTGAAATGGCTGCCACATGAAGGCACAGGTTTACGGTGCTTGGGAGTAGGTACAGAGGAGATGTCAGGGTTAAGTTTTTTTTAATGCAGAGTGGTGAGTGCGTGGAATGGGCTGCCAGTGACGGTGGTGGAGGCGGATACGATCGGGTCTTTTCAGAGACTCCTGGATAGGTATATGGAGCTTAGAAAAAGGACACGTCTGGCACAGCTTTGAGGGCCGAAGGGCCTGTATTGTGCTGTAGGTTCTCTATGTTTCTAGAGGCCTTTGACAAGGTGCCACACATGAGGCTGCTTACCAAGTTCAAAGCCCAAAGCATTGGCTGATTGCTAGGAGGCAGTGGATGGGAATAAAAGGATCCTTGTCTGGTGGACTGCCAGTGACTAGTGGTATTCAGCAGGGGTCAGTTTTGGGATCATTTCTTTTTATGCTGGAAGTCAGTGATTTAGATAATGGAATAGATAGCTTTGTTGCCAATCCAAGTTTGCAGATGATACAAAGATTGGTGGAGGGCAGGTAGTGTTGAGGAAACAGGTTGTCACAATAGGGTGCTGGGAACGGACCCAAATGCAAGACACAGACATCGAAGTACAATGAACAGGACTTGACTAGAGTAGGGACATGACAGGATTCAGACCAGGAGCAGGGACAAGAATGCAGACTAGGGCTAGGGAAAGTGGGACCGGGACAAGGAACCATGGACTAGGAGACAAGGCTTGGACTCTGAGCCCAGCACTGGACAAGGACCCAGAACCTGGGTCCTCCTTCAGGCCCGGACCCCAGAACCAGGCAAGGACATGACATGGCTCGAAGCCGCGGGACCGTCGAGGCTTGGGTTCTTGGAGCTCGGCTGCAGGACCGTCAAGGCTTGGGTTCTTGGAGCTCAGAGGCAGACTGGGAACTAAACATCAACATAGAGCTGGGACTCTCCTTCGACAAGCCAGGACTCATCTTTAACACGACACCATCATGAGACAAGACAGATCATAGACAAAGAGCCAGGACTTATCCTAAGACAAGCTAGGACTGAACTTCTCCACACCAAGGTGGGACAGGTCCATCTGTTGGGTAATGGCAAAACGGCCTGACATACCCCACAGAGGCAAGGACAAGACAAATCATGACCCCCCCCCCCCCCCCCCTGCAGGGCAACAGCAAGACAGCCTGACTTACCCAACAGAGGCAAGGACAAGAAGAGACAAACACCAAAGAACAACAGACAGTTTCATCTCTGCTCCAGGGTAGCTCCAAGTCTCAGTTCAGCCAGCAACCTCAGCTGGCTAAAGAAACAGCCAGATCCCCTACCTAGCTCAGAGTGGCTGGCAGCCACTCAGCTGGCCCAGGAAACAGCCAAATCCATACCACAAAGACTACTCCTACAAGTGGCAACAAGGCTCCATGAAATAGTGGTCCTCCAACCAGGCCTAGAGATCACAAATGGTTTCATCAGCAGGCTGCTCCAAGAGGAACTGACAAGATAAACCAGCAGCCCACATTCAACCCCAAGACTACTTGTATTGCAAACCCAAAGATGGAATCAGGTGCCAATGATTAACTCAGACAAGGGACAGCTGGAAGGCCCGGAGTCCTGAGTCCACAGACTGGACCGTGAATCGGAATGTGGATTTCACAGACCGGACCATGACACAGGTAGGCTGCAGAAGGACTTGGATTAGGAGAATGGCAAGAAAGTGGCAAATGAAATAAATCGTTGGAAAATGCATGGTCGTGTACTTTGTTAGTAGAGATCAATGTGCGGACTATTTTCTAAACGGGAAGAAAATATAGAAATCTGAGATGCAGAGGGCCTTGAGAGTCCTTGTGCAGAACATCCTAAAAGTTAACTTGCAGACTGAGTCAATGGTGAGGAAGGCAAATGCCATGTTAGTATTCATTTCAAGAGGTCTAGAATACAAGAGCAGGGATGTGATGCTGAGGCTTTATAAGACACTGGTGAGGCCTCACCTTGAGTATTGTGAACAGTTTTGGACTCCTCATCCAAGAAAAGATGTGCTGGCATTGGAGAGGGTTCAGAGGAGGTTACTCTTGGATGATTCCAAGAGTAAAAGGGTTAAATGAGGAACATTTGATAGCTCAGGGGCTGTACTTGCTGGAATTTAGAACCGGGGGAGGGGGCACGGTGTGGTGGTGGAATCTCATTGAAACCTTTTGAATGATGAAAAGCCAAGACAGTAGGTGTGGATAGGATTTTTCCCATGGTGGGGGGGGGAGGGTCTATGACAAGAGGCCACTGCTTCAGGATGAAGGCACATCTATTTAAAACAGATGTGAAGAAATTTCTTTAGTCAGAGTGTGAATTTGTGGAATTTGTTTCCACAGGCAGCTCTGCAAGCCAGGTCATTGGGTACATTTAAGGCAGAGCTTAATGGGTTCTTAGTTGGGCATGGCATCAAAGGTTATGGGGAGATGGCCAGGAGTGGGGCTGAGGAGGGGGGAGAAAATGTGCCAAATGGCCTAATTCTGCTCCTCTGTCTTATGGTCTTATGATATAATTGAGAGGGTTGATGAATTGCATAAGTAACAATGGAAAATAATGGAGTTAAACTCTCTGTAAGGAATACAAATGAAAAGAAGCAATAACGAATGATAAAAGGGAGAGGTGAAAAATGTAGATGCTAGAAAATAGAGAATACTGGAGTATAATTGACATTTTCAGAAGGATAGGCAAACCGATGGAAAGAGAAAGTGATTTTAGTGCTACAGGTTGATGATCTGTCATCAGACCAGGTAAATTTTAATACAAACTAAAAAGGAGGCTCATCTGAGATTGTTCAATTCAGTCTTGAGAGTTGTAATCTGCCTGGATGAAAGGAGAGATATTTTCATCCTCATGTTATATTGTATTTTGTTGGAACGGTGTAGGAGCAAAGGAAAGAGTATTCTGAAAGGATAAGACACGGAGTAAGCAAGTGGCAGGTGACTAGAAAGTGATAGTAAGATCTGAAGCAAGAAAAAAACTGCATATGAAAGATACCCAAAATAAACTACCAGGAATGGTTTTATTGAAGATCAAGAGAATATGATTGTTTTTGCTGGTAGTTGACTCTAGACTTCATTGTCATTGCTATCGATACCCATTGATTTTGCTGGACCTTCTTGGTTTCTTGCTAGATTAAATAAAATTAAGAGATGGATCACCTAAATATTATGTTTTAACCTCCTGAGTACTACCAGACCATGTTGATTCTATCACCTCATGTAATTGATAAATTGAGATGTATGATGTATTGAGATGTTGGGATCATGTTCTATAAACTTCTCGCTCAGCCATTCAACAAATATTTTGATGCTGCCTCTCATGAGAGGCCTTGTTCAATACCTTACTAAAATCCATGTAAACAATATCCACAGCTCTGCTTTCATAAATCATCCTCACTACCTTGTCAAAAAAACTCAATCGAGTTAGTAAGACCAACTTGCACTGCATAAACCCCTGCTGGTTCTCCCCAATTAGGCTCTGGTTTTCCAAATGCTTATGAATCCTATCCCTAAGAATTTTCTCCCAGCACCTTCCCCACCACTAATGCAAAACTCACGAGTCTATCATTTCCAGGATTATTTCTGTTTCCCTTCTTAAGTATTGGAACAACCCTCTAATTTTGTCCAGTTTGCAAATAGCAGACGGTATTACTTTCTGTTCCGTCATTTCAGTCTTGCCCTTGTGTTTTCTCTTTTCCAACAGCCCATTCTAACCTGGGTTGACATGATAGCACAATCTTGTTTAACTGCATTTTTCCGAAGTAGTTTATGCTAGATCTGCTGGTCAAAACTATGGCTTTGAAGTAAACATGTAGCATACCTAGAAGATGGATTTCTGAGGGCACCCTAGCTTAAAGTTTCCTACATATTCTCCCAGTTGACAGAGTTAAGGGCTATTTTAAGATTGTTGATATTGAACCATGCACTTTTCTTGGACTTGTTGCATGTTGGAAGACTCCTGTTTGGTACCTCTTAGTAGACAAAATCTGTAACATTCCTTATTGCCTGGAAAGATGGAATTAAGAGGATATTTGTAAGGACTTTCACTATGGTAAATAGTGGGCAAGCTCTACTGTAGTTATTGCAACTAGAATTTCAACTTTCCTGATGATAGTCACCTGACCAGATTCCTGAATTTCAGCAAGCAATCAATCTGTTTCAGAGGAATTGTATTTCATTTGATATTTGCCTTATTAATTTCATCTTAGTCTATGTTGGCATCATGGACTGAAATGAAGGACACACTCATATCAAGGCAAGAATCTCAATTTATGTGTTCTTTGAAGTGTTCCTTCTAGCAGGTACTACTTTCCTTGCCGCCCTTGGTAGTTCTCTTCTATTCTTGGCTCTCAGTGAGAAGTGTCCATGGTTTTCAGGGCCATGAATGGATTGGGCAACACTGCAGAAACCATGCATGTTGTTGTTCAATCAGTTGTTGGATCTCCTCCATTCCTTTGAATTACCAAATTTTTAAAACTGTATTTTCTTTGTTAGTCCACCAACTTGAAGTGTGTCAGTGCTTGATAAAAGCCTCCCATCTAAAATTAAATTTACTTCTATGATAACATAGTTCCTGGATATCTTCTTCTATCTCACCATAATAGACCCTGGGTTCTGCAGGAAAACAATCATCTTCACAGGTTCTTCAAGGCAGTCCAAACATTGTGAATATTCTGTGGCTCCTGTTGTTTGGGGCCATCAGATAGTACGTGAAATGGTGTCTAATGAGTGCTTTTCTTTACAGATTGCCAACTGGAAGAACTATTTCATCAACTAATGACCCTTCTCATTCAACAGTCCATCACTGTGGCTCAAATATAGGCACTCATTGAGTCTACTTTGCCCGCTTCCATAAACAATGGTTGTGTCCTTCCTACTTAGAAACATAGAAAACCTACAGCACAATACAGGCCCTTTGGCCCACAAAGTTGTGCCGAACGTGTCCTTACCTTAGAACTACCCAGGCTTACCCATAGCCCTCTATTTTTTCTAAGCTTCATGCATCCATCCAGGAGTCTCTTAAAAGACCCTATCATTTCCACTTCCACCACCGCCGCTGGCAGCCTATTCCACTCACTCACCACTCACTGCGTAAAAAAAAAAAACAACTTACCTTTGACATTTCCTCTGTACCTACTTCCAAGCACTTTAAAACTATGCCCTCTCATGCTAGCCATTTCAGCCCTGGGAAAAAGCCTCTGACTGTCCGCACGATCAATGCCTCTCATTATCTTGTGCACCTCTATCAGGTCACCTCTCACCCTCCGTTGCTCCAAGGAGAAAAGGCCAAGTTCACTCAATCTATTCTCATAAGGCATGCACCCCAATCCAGGCAACATCCTTGTAAATCTTCTCTGCACCCTTTCTATGATTTCCATATCTTTCCTATAGTGAGGCGACCAGAATTGAGCACAGTACTCCAAGTGGGGTCTGACCAGGGTCCTATGTAGCTGCAACGTCACCTCCCAGCTCTTAAACTCAATCCCAGGATTTCTGAAGGTCAATGCACCAGATGCCTTCTTCACCACAGAGTTAACCTGTGCAGATGCTTTGAGTGTCCTATGGACTTAGACCCCAAGATCCCTCTGATCCTCCACACTGCCAAGAGTCTTGCCATTAATGCTATATTCTGCCATTATATTTGACCTACCAAAAAGAACCACCTCACACTTGTCTGGGTTGAACTCCATCTGCCACTTCTGAATACATGTCCGTGTTTCAGGAGGAGCACCTCCAGAATAGCAGCACAGCTGTCAAGTTGCCAATCACCAGCATCCTCACAAAGTGTTAACTTGTGTTACAAGTATGACATGGGCTCTGTGCACCAATGTGGAAATGGCTTGTCAGCACTTGCTGCACAGCCAAATTTTTTGACCAATGTATCAGATCATTATCAGTCTGTCAAGACTGTAGATTTCAGTGCTTTCTGTTTCAATATCTGATTTATCCTGCCTATTTAGGGTTTTATTTATCCAGCTGAAGAAAGCACTGATATGTGTGATCATGCAAATCTACAGAGCAGTTCTTAAGCATTTCAAATATTTGACAGTCTGGAGACATTTTTAACATAAAATAATGAGGAAAAAAAAGTGTTATGATCCAGTGACCTTTACAGCCTTTTAAAACCTGTCTTGGTAGTTATATTGCACTTAGAACACAATCATGGACCTATATCCTCAGAAGGACCAAATATTGCTAATGAATCTTAGGCATTTGTCACCACCTGTCATTCTCTTTCGTAGCTACATGTCCAGGTACTTTAAATATGTGCTCCCCCTGCCTTGGGCCAATTAACCATTCACAAGCAAGCTTCAATTATACATATAACATGCTTACCTTTATTAGTCGAGGCATTGAAGTCAAGAACCAAGAAATTACATTACAGCTTTATAGAAATGTTATTTGGCCACATTTAGAGTATTACATTACAGGAAAGATGAAGGTTTCTTGAAAAGCATGCACAAGAATTGGCAAGTTGGCAGTTTGAATTCAAAACTGGCTTGCGCATAGAAAACCGAAGGAAGGTTGAAGGAACTTACTTGAGCTGGAGGTCTGTAATTAGTGCTGTTCCACAGGGGCCTGTGCTGGGACCTCTGCTGTTTGTGATGTAAATAAATGACCAGGATGAAAATGAAGCTGGGTGGGATAGTAAGTTTACGAATGATACCAAGATTGGTGGAGTTGTGGATAGTGTAGAAGACTGGCAAAGGATACAGCCTGATGTAGATCAGTTATAGATATGGGCAGAGAAGTAGTCCATGGAGTTTAACCCAGATAAATTTGAGATGTTGCATCTCAGTAGGGCAAGTGGAAGGGAATAGAGCAGCGTTAAGGGCAAGAGCCTTAACAGTTTTGCTGAGCAGAGAGATCTCGGGGCCAAGTTCATAGCTCCTTAAAAGTGGCTACACAGGTCGATAGGGTTGTTAAGAACGCTTATGGAATGCTTGCTTTTATTAACCAAAACCAAGTTCAAAAATCAACAGGTTATGTTACAATTTTATAAAACTCTGGTTAGGCCATATATGGAGTATCGCATAGAATTCTTGTCACCCAACTATGGGAAGGATATTGAGGCTTTGGAGGGGATGCAGAAGAGGTTTCCCAGGATGCTGCCTGGTTTAGAGGGCATGTGCTATCATGAGAGGCGGGATAAACTTGGGTTGTTTTCTTAAGAGCAGCAGAGGGTGAGGGGAGATCTGGTAGAGTTTTATAAAATGACAAGAAGCATAGATAGAATGGACAGCAAGTATCTTTTTCCCCAGGGTAGAAATGTATAATACCAGAGGGGATACTTTGAAGGTGAGAGGGTTAGGTTTTTTTTACTCCGAGTGTGGTGGATGATTGGAATGCACTGCCTGCTATAGTGTTATAGGCAAATACATTAGAGGCTTTTAAGAGACATTTAGATAGGCACATGGATGTGAGGATCTGAGAAGGGATATAGATGTGTATGTAGGAGGATTAGGTTTTGGTTTACTTTTTAAACTGGTAGGACCAAAGGGCCAGTTCCTGTGCAGTACTGTTGCAATGTTGAATCAGGTCTCTGGGTCTGGCAGGTGAGAAATAAAACACTGCCTAAGTATATTAATCACTTATTTACAAACAGTAAAAATTCAACCAAACATTCATAAAACCATAAGACATAAGCACAGAATTAGGCCATTTGGCCAATTGAGTCTGCTCCACCATTCAATCATGGCTGATCCCTTTTTGCCCTCCTCAGCCCCACTCCTCAGCCTTCTTCCCATCACCTTTGATGTTGTGTCCAATCAAGAACCTATCAAGCTATGCGTTAAATACACCCAACAACCTAGCCTCCACGTTAAAGGCACTACAAAGCTGAATATTCAACTGACTTATATTCAACAAACATACTTATTTAAAAGCACATCCAGAGCATACCTTCCCAGTGGTCGTGTGCACCACTCACCTTAAACAAAGAACATCCCACACATGTCCTCTTCTTCTTCTTCTTCTTTTTTGTTTTATGGCGGTTGGCAACCAGTTTTCAGTGCATTACCGCCACCTGCTAGACTTCTTGTGTTCCAACCAAATATGCCCTGGAGTATACTTTAGACAATCTAGTTCAACCTGCAATTCTCTTTTAACATCACTCTGTAGTTTCAATTCCTCGTGAATGCTTAATGCGCTCATTAGATAATGCTGCAAACTGCTATTCTTCCTTAATTTTGTCGCATGTTTTCATGTAGTTGCATTACCTCAATTAAATTGATTTCATCTACATCACTTGTAAGACTAAAATTGTCTTGTTAAAGAATAGTAATTATTGCACATTATACTTCTAAAATTGCTGTTTTTCCAAGTCTATCTGCTTTTTCAGGTTTTCCTTTTCTTAGATCATAGCCTGCAGTGTTTACTGAGACCTTGGAGTTCTTCTTCATTTGCTTCCATGTTTTCATTTTATAATCTGAATGTAGATAATTCACTTTGCAACAAATTCCTTTTCATTTTATAATAATTTCCTCTATTTTCCAATCTCTTTCCAACTCACCGTTGTTCTTGCCAGGCACTTCTAGTTGTTGTTGGAGTTCTGCATATTTACCCTGGGCTTCAACCATAAAATTTGAGGATTTTCCTTAAGTTCTGAAACATTTCTTAAATTCTTGACCATTTGCGATAAATATACTGCCATTAAGATTCCATCTCCCCTGCCTGTGAATTGTTGGATCCTCCATTCAGCGTTTCTTTGACTTCTTCCCACCTAATCCCTTTAATACCAAGATACTTTTCTGCAGACTTGACGATAACTTTAATTTTCTCAGTTCTTTTGCTTGTTCGCACGGAACAATTAATTGCATCCGCCATAAAAAGCACGAAATCCTTTTTACTCATTAATAGTGTATCCTTATTTTTCATTTAACAGCTCTCACAATTCACCAGTTTATTATTCCCTGTATTTGTTTGCTTGACAGACTTTTTTCGTCAAATTCTTTCACTGCCTCTGCATAACTGATTCGAGTTACTTTTACATATTGTATCTCAGCTGCCTTCTTGCTATAAATGCACCCTCGATAAGCTGCATTGTGTTTCTCGCCACAATTGCAGCATTTCAGCCTAGCTCCCGCTTCACATTTCCCATATTCATGTTCTCCAGCGCATCTCCCACATCTTTGTTTTCCTCTGCAGACCGCCGCAATGTGCCTGAATTTCTGACATTTATAACATCTTAAAGGTGGTGGTATATATATTCTAACCGCATAACACATATATCTTAAGTTAGTCAGCAATCTCTCTTCATCAAAGTTAATCATTACCGATAAACTATCACACTTTTTCCCGTTTCTTGTAACTTTCAAACGTTTGGCCTCAATAATTTTGGTCCTTTTATGTTCGGTTTAATCTCATCCATAGTAACTTTTGTTGGTATCCCCGAATAACTCCTCTAGTCCACTTTCTACTGTTGGGTATTGAGCATTGTACTTCTTTGCCGTCTATTTTACATAATCTTATCACTTTACCTTGCTGAGCACTATCCCGACAAATCACTAATAGCAATCCATTTTGTAAAATCTTCGCTCCTTTAATCTCGCCTATAATTTTGTTGAGCATCTTCGTCAAACGAATCGGGTCTCAATCACCAAAAGATGCCCCATCTTCACTTAGTTTTATAATTGCTTTAATCTCACCTTCTTTCCATTGTTTTGCTGTCCTGTTTTGATCATCCGCTGAGTCCTCAGAGTTTGATATCCCGTACCTCTGCTTTCTTTTCTTCCTCTTTCCATTCCATTCCTCTTTCCTGCCAACCTCCATCTCTAGTTCACTTCCACTCTCGCCAAAAACTTCCTTCAACAGCTTGGCTCTTTCCTTGATGTTCTCTCTCTCCGCCATTTTCCAGTCACCACAGCAGTTCCAATTAACACCACCTTTGTTGTCGTCTCCCTGGCCTTTCACGCACACATGCTCTCGAGCTACCCAGGATATTTTAAACTGGACACCAGGAAACTAACCAATGGGGAAAGCAGCTGCAGTTTCTAACTGGACCAATCACAATAAAGCAGCTTTTGAGAATCAGAATAAGCCACACCCCTCACAGGGACAACTGTTCTATGTTAAGATGATGCCTAGTTTGGAGAATATGTTTTGAGGAGCTGTTGGACAAGCTGGGGCTGTTTTCTTTGAAGTGGCAGAGGCTGGGGGAAGATTTGACTGCACAAGGCACAGATAGATAGCGTCTTTTTTTTAAAACCCAGGATTGAAATGTCTAGTACGAGAGAACATGTATTTAAGATGGGGGGGGGGCACGAGGAAAGGAAATGTGTGAAACACCTTTTTACACCAAATGTGGTGGGAGCCTAGAATGCACCTCCAGGGGCTGTAGTGGAGGCAGATAGCAAAGGAGGTTTAAGATACTCTTAGATAGACACAATGACCATGCAGAGCAGGAAAATGTGAGTGGAAGAGGGATCAGAATTGGTGTAATAAACTCAGCACTGCTATATCATAGGCCAGAGCTCTCGTCTTGTGCTGTTGTTCTATGTTCTTTGTATAAACAAACCCTTTCAACCTATCTTGTCCATGTTGATTACGATGCCCTTTTACATGAATTCCATTTGCCCATACTTCCTCGTCAAGAATCTTTACTGGTGTTGAGCTGGGCTATGGTTCTGTAGACAATCATCGGAATTGCTCAAAATGAAACAAAGTACATTAATAAAGCTATGAAGTTGTTTTATATTGAAGAATCAATTAAACCTTAAAAACGATGTAGCAGTAAATTACTTGATTGCAATTAAATTAATTTATAAAGTAGTTCAGTTTTCCTGATTTGGGGGACATCTCTTTAATTTATCATACACGGCTGAGTTAATTATATAATCATATAACCATTTAACAATTACAGCACGGAAACAGGCCATCTCGGCCCTTCTAGTCCGTGCTGAATGCTTACTTTCACCTGGTCCCACTGACCTGCACTCAGCCCATAACCCTCCATTCCTTTCCTGTCCTTATAGCCATCCAATTTTACTTTAAATTACAATATCGAGCCTGCCTCTACCATTTCTGCTGGAAGCTCGTTCCACACAGCTACCACTCTCTAAGTAAAGAAGTTCCCCCTCGTGCTACCCCTAAACTTTTGCCCCCTAACTCTCAACTCATGTCCTCTTGTTTGAATCTCCCCTACTCTCAATGGAAAAAGCCTATCCACGTCAACTCTATCTATCCCCCTCATAATTTTAAATACCTCTATCAAGTCGCCCCTCAACCTTCTATGCTCCAAGGAATAAAGACCCAACTTGTTCAACCTTTCGCTGTGATTAAAATTATCTTAATTGCTATTTATAACTAAACATGCTTTAGGGGTACTAAATCCAAGCATTATTGCAGTGAAATCAATTTTGTTCATATTCTTGGTAGTCCTTTGCAACTTTGGAGAGGAAATATCACCCCTGATGGACATTAAATTCATTTTGATTGTTTGATTGCAGGTTTAATATATTTTTTATTGCATTGATGTCATTTTTAACATCACTGAATTCAATTTCTTGGTCTACTTAAGAATATGTAAAGAAATGTTTGTACTGAGTCATTAGATATCATCTCATATGACCTTGCATCATAGACTTCCCATCATTCTTGGCACTGCCCTGTTGACAGGAAGTACCTGGCCATCAAAATCTGTGGCTTCCCATTCCCATCACAGGCTTATTTCCCAGAAAGATAAAATTCACGAACCTGATCCTTAAATGAATAGTTACTGTGGCTGCTGAGTAAGTAAATATGTTTGCTATGAATAAACATGTTTCAGCAAATAGAAACTGGCAAAAACAATCAAAAATTGCTGCCACTGCTTATTAACACTCCAAACCGTTTCTGTTTTTGAAACACACCATTTAAGGTTGTTTATTGTTTTATGATAAATTCAACAGTATTTCCACAAATGGCAGATCAGAGGGAGAAATGCAATGATGTTATTTTTCAATTTATCAGGTTATGTTGTCATTCAATAGATGATAGGCCACTGTGGTAGGATGTTTAGCCTTAAAGGCACTTCCATCTGTTTAACATCCTATTGGTCATTTTCTCTGTCTACAAATTTATAGTCACGTTGCTTCATTATTACCTTTTGGAATCTGATGTACCTTAAATTATAAGGGCATGAGATTTCTATGTTATAATGATTTAGAACAAAAATATACAATAGTATATCACAAGAACAGGTCATGTAGCCCATGATGTGGTGCTAAACTAGTTAAACTAATGACCCTGTAATTGAACTAGTCCCTTCTGCCTGCACACAGTCTATATCTCCTCATTCTCTGTGCCTTTCTAAAAGCCTTTCATTTTTAAGCTCCTTCCTGGCAAACTTGTAATTTTCTAGAGCTCTAACAGTAACGAACATTTTGTAAGCTATTCTTTTCTTCTACATCCTTTGTACACCATGTTTCTTTACCCTAACATCCTTTCCCTGCCTCAGTAGAACACACCTATGCAAAACCCATGCAAATGTTCCCTGAACATTTGCCACATTTCTGCCGTGCATTCCCCAAGAACATCTGCTCCCAGTTTATGTTCCCAAGTTCCTGTCTAATAGCATCATATTTCCCCCTACCCCACTTAAATGTTTTCCCAAATTTTCTGTTCCTATCCCTTTCTAGCGCTAAGGTAAAGGAGACAGAGTTGTGATCACTACCTCTAAATGCTCTCCCACTGAAAGATCTGACACCTGACGAGGTTCATTTCCCAATACCAGATCAAGTACAGCCTCTTCTCTAGTTGGTTTATCTTCATATTGCATCAGGAAACCTTTCTGAGCATACCTAACAAACTCCACCTTCCACACGTCAGATGTTGGTTTGTCTAAGAATAGCTTTTTTTTCCGATTTACTCTCATCAGGTCCAGCTAAATATTCTGCTGGAAAGTCAATATTTATCCTTATTTATAGTTTTCCTAAAGCTTAAGGGATTATATACATTGTTTCCTAAATGTTCTCCAGTGATCAGTCAGTCATGTGATATGTTCATTTTCAAATACCAGGCCCAACATGGCCCCTCCTCTGCTTAGACTATTCTGTGTACTGTTAAAATGCACTCTTTACTGCCTTCATTGAGGTGCTTTAACGTGAACTATATAGTCAGTCAAAATCCATTCAAAAATGACATGGGAGTCAGGATATAGCATTCTAGCTCCTTGGTTTTATTGCAGACTCAATGGCCTGACATAGTGAATAAGGAGTGAAACTGAAAAGCAACAATCACCATGCTGTTCCATTCACACAAGTAAATATATACAGGTATGTAAGAAATTTGTTAAGTTTCTTGCGGGTAAGTATTATAGGATTCCAACAAGTGAATAGTATGTGTAAACCATTAGCATCTAGATTAGAGTCTAATGAACTCAAAAATAGTATTCTACTTCAGCAAAATCTTATTGATATGTTTAAATTAGCTTCTAAGCAATATAACATCGACTCACAAACAATGCTTCTGCTCAGGAAGCAACTTCTTTCCTCCTAACATAAACCTCTAGCCTTCCATCGACCAACGTGCTTTCCTACTTGTTACTTCTTGACTGCACACTGAACTGACCTAATACAGATCTGAAACTGCTCATTAAAATAAATGCTGAATGTGCTTAGTCACATAGTAAAAACAAACCAACTCCCTGAAGGGCAGAACATGTGAAAAGGTAAATCATTCCATGCATTCAGGTGCTGCACATACATCCTTTGATCTAAGTCCCTCTTTGTCTCCCTGCAGTAAAGAAATGGACTTTAAACCTATGGCAGGTCAAGGAAAGAAATATGACTATTTAACTTTCCTCTGTTATCTTATGGGACATTTGAGTGATATCCAATCATTGATTGTCGATGTTCTGTCATAGGTCACACAAGATGGTCCACTGCTGAATCTGCTTGAGTGTTTACATATGATCAATGAAGTTTCTCTGCAACTTCTGCCATTGTGAACAGGATCCTAACCCTATACATATCCGCCCCGCCCCATGCCCACTCCCCACTGGGATTGGTCTCTCAGTGATTCTCTTGTCCATTTGTCCCTTGCCACTAATCTCCCTCCTGACACTTATCCCGCAAGTGGAAGAAGTGCCACACCTGCCCATTTACCTCCTCCCTCATCTCCATTCTGGGCCACAATCAGCTCTTCAAGGTGTGGCAACACTGCACCTGCTAATCTGTTGGGGCCATCTACTGTATCCAGGGCTCCCAATGTGACTCTTCTATTATCAGTGAGTCCCGGTGTAGAAACAGGGATTTTTTATTTTCATATGTGTATAGACTAATGTGATTCATATTACACTACTACCCAGGAGCATTCAATGAGAGATGGCAGGGTTACCATTATGAAGGCAGTTATCCATCATAAAGGAGGTCCAATTAGCTGCACAGTAACTCTATTCATTCCCAAGCACCAAAATATTAGGATTGATTGACCAGTGGTTAATTGTTGATCACATGGAACAAATCGCATTGTCTTTCAAGTTCCTCATGTTCGTACTTGTGACAATCTGAATTAACTTCACCTAGTGAGATTCATAGTGATTTCTACTTCACATTCCCCTCGACAACGGTCTTAATTATGAAGCTGTATTTTTTTTTCATGACCAACTACATACCATTCTGAAATTCTGATGTGAGCTTCCAATTCACCGTTGCAGGAGCCTATCAGGCAAAAAATATTGTGATTAAGTGTACAAGGCCAAAGGGAACTAACACCTAATATTCTTTTGCGATAGTATTGTGTCAGCAAATGAATTTTTGGACATTCCTAAATAGACGTCAGAATATGAATTTTTACCTGGGTACTTAAATGAAATATTTGTTCAGTGAGTTCGATTTCCCTTACAGAATTGTGAGTAAGTAGAACTATTAGTTTTGTCAGCGCTTGTATACTGCAGCATGTGCTTGACTGAGGCTCTCCATTTGTCAGGGTTGACAATGGATGCTTTGTCCTGTACGCAAGTCAGAGTAGTACAATATGGAGAACAAGCTGTAGCCCATGTAGCAGGCTCCCCCTCTCCTGATAAATCCAAAGGAATGTCAAAGACTGATATAGTTTGGCAGAGTGGCATCACAGGAGTTGCCAGTCAACGTTGAAGTCAATCTAGGACTGTGTTAGGGCCTCTAACTCCAGGTTTTTCCTTGGAGTTTACTCCCAAAGCCTTCCCCTTGAGTAGTTATAACTACAAGGCAGTGGAGGTTTGAGATCAGAGTTTTCCTTCTTCAAGACAAGCTGTCAACCACGGTTATGAGTCCCATTTTTCCTTGACAGTAGCAAACAAAAAGAATACTTGGTACAGATTGGTTTGCTACCTCCACCATACAGCTCGTCTGTTGATGGTAGAAAAATGAGGATGCACTACAATCGAACAACAATCTGATTGATAAATGTTCCAATGAGCTTTACAAGAGCAATGGCAAACAAACTATACAAGTCATACAAGACATATTGGAAGATCTCAGTTTAGGTTAAGAGACAGACTTTGAGGAATTACAGAGAATATAGCATAAAAACAAGTCCTTTATCCCACCAAGTTTATCCTAACCACCAACTATACACTTGCATTAATCCTGCATTCATCACTTTTCTCTCATATTCTCAAGAACATTACCCATTTTCTACCACTCACCAACACACCGGAGATAATTTAGAGGAGCAATTAACCAAGTTACTCACTCATCTTTGGGACATGAAAGCTAGAGCACCTAGAGGAAACCCATGTGGGGATAAGGCAGGAACTGGATACTAATTGTGGATGATCAGCCATGATCACGGTGAATGGCAGTGCTGGCTCGAAGGGCCGAATGGCCTACCTCTGTGCCTATTGTCTATTGTCTTAGGTAGAATATACAAACTCCTCGTGTCAATACCCAGAGCCTGGAATGAGCCCTGCTGTCTGGTACTGTAATCAGCAACCTTACTAGCTGTGTCACTCTGTCTTACAGAGGAAGAGAAAGCAATAGAGACAGAGGTTTATTGAAGGTTCCTGCTGGTTTAAGATGGCACTGGTGAAACAGTGATGCCTTGCTGGCAGCTAACAAAACTACTAGCTGCTGTATTAGTCACACGTTCTCTGGTAAATGATCACTGTAATCAATAGCCTGTAACTTTCCTTTTGGAGTTGAGCTTTTGAACCACCTGTGCGACCTGGCATTTTTACAGAGTGAATTGAAGTCTTGAAAGTGCAAGGCAGGTGGTGGTGTGGCATGTACGAGCTGAATTGAGGTGGTGCGGCATATACGAGCTGAATTGAGGTGGTGCGGCATGTACGAGCTGAATTGAGGTGGCGGGGCCTGAGGGAGGAACAAGCCAATGTTCAGCCGTTGCTGGAGTGGACTGGGAACCATTTCGAAATGGCATATCCAAGGTCAGGTGAGCTGAAGCAAAGCAGAGTCAAGGCAGGGGTCCTGGGCTCAAGAATGTACTGAAGTGGCAGGATCCAGGTCCACAAGTGAGGAACCATTTAACCATTGGGCTAGATTGCAAAGGTCAAAGTGTCAGGGCCAGAGGTGAGGATTGGACCTGTGTTTAGCTCACTGCTTGGCAAAGTTTATTAATTTCTGCACTGAACTGAGGCTAAGGCCTCTACCAAATGGACTGGCTGCAGTGATGACTAGCTCTGTCACGGTGAACTGCTTTCATGAACTTTAGTTCTGAATGTTCTTTACCTACTTTTTTATTATTTGTATGATTTGTTTGTTTTTTTTTGCACATTGGATGTTTGATGGCCTTTTTTTAATGGGTCTTATTGTGCTTCTTTGTTTTGTTGCTGCCTGTATGATGATAAATCTCAAGTTTGTATAAACTACACAGACTTCGATAAGAAATGTACTTTGAACTTTGAAATTCAGAGCTAAAGGCTGAAGCAATTAGGCTAATTGAAAAGCAACTAAAGATTAAGTATCTTTAAACATTAGTTTTATTTGTCACAAGTACATCAAGTTCTTCAGTTCAGCATTCAACACAATCATTCCTCAGAAACTGATTGGAAAACTGAGCCTACTGGGCCTGAACACCTCCCTCTGCAACTGGATCCTAGACTTCCTGACTGGGAGATCTCAGTCAGTCCGGATTGGGAGCAGCATCTCCGACACCATCACACTGAGCATGGGGGTCCCCCCAGGGCTGTGTGCTCAGTCCACTGCTGTTCACTCTGCTGACCCACGACTGTGCTGCAACACACAGCTCGAACCACATCATCAAGTTCGCCGATGATACGACCGTTGTGGTTCTCATCAGCAAGAACGATGACTCAGCATACAGAGAGGAGGTGCAGCAGCTAACGGACTGGTGCAGAGCCAACAACCTGTCTCTGAATGTGAACAAAACAAAAGAGATGGTTGTTGACTTCAGGAGGACATGGAGCGACCACTCCTGGCTGAACAATGACGACTCCTCCGTAGAGATCATTAAGAACACCAAATTTCTTGGTGTTCACCTGGCAGAGAATCTCATCTGGTCCCTCAACACCAGCTCCATAGCAAAGAAAGCCCAGCAGCGTCTCTACTTTCTGCTCCCACCCCCCATCCTCACAACATTCTACAGAGGTTGTATTGAGAGCATCCTGAGCAGCTGCATCACTGCCTGGTTCAGAAATTGCACCATATCGGATCGCAGGATCCTGCAGCGGATAGTGAGGTCAGCTGAGAAGATCATCGGGGTCTCTCGTCCCACCATTACAGACATTTATACCACACGCTGCATCCATAAAGCAAACAGCATTATGAAGGACCCCACACATCCCTCATACAAACTCTTCTTCCTCCTGCCATCTGGCAAAAGGCACTGAAGCATTCGGGCTCTCACAACCAAACTATGTAACAGTTTCTTCCCCCAAGCCATCAGACTCCTCAATACCCAGAGCCTGGACTGACACCAATCTACTGCCCACTACTGTGCCTATTGTCTTGTTTATTATTTATTGTAATGTCTGCACTGTTTTGTGCACTTTATGAAGTCCTGGGTAGGTCTGTAGTCTAGAGTAGTTTTTGTGTTGTTTTACATAGGTCAGTGTAGTTTTTGTATTGTTTCATGTAGCAGCATGGTCCTGAAAAATGTTGTCTCATTTTTACTGTGTACTGTACCAGCAGTTATGGTTGAAATGACAATAAAAAGTGACTTGACTTGACTTGATCGAAACATTTAGTGAAATGCATCATTTGCATCAAAGCAAACAGAGAGGATTGTGCTAGGTAGTCCACTAGTGTCTCTACACTTCCAGTGCCTATATAGCATACCAGAAACTCACTAACCCTAACCATCTGTCTTTGGAATGTGGGAGGAGACCCTCACGATCTCAGGGAAAATGTACAAATTCCTTACAGGAAGCAGCAGGAATTAAACCACGATCTTACAGCTGATGTTGTAATGGTGTTATGCTAACCACTACGCTATCTTTGAAACTACAAAGGGATCTCAAAATACTCCGCAGGTCAAGCAGAATACATAAAAAAAAGACCTTCAACTCTGAAGCCTTCTTTAGTTGAAGATGTTTAGCTAGTAGCTCTGCAGATTGTTTTGCTCGTTGCTGTGTGATCTGGATTTCCACATCTGAGCACTACAGAACAAAATTCAGCAGCACATTTTCAGCTGACATTTAGAACAGAGATGCAGAGAATTACTTTAGTCAGAGGGTGATAAATCTGTGGAATTTGTTGCCACGAGCGGCTGTGGAGGCTAAGTCATTGGGTGTATTTAAGGCAGATATAGGTAGGTTCTATCTATCAGGACAGGAGAACAGAACATGACATCATACTCTGTCTTCATTGATCTGATGGAGGTGTTTGACACGGTCAACAGAAACATGCTGTGGGTCATCCTTAGAAAGCTTGGCTGCTTGCAGAAATTCACCACACTCATCCGCCTGCTCCATGATGGCATGACGGGAGAAGTGTTCTCAGATGGTTCCCCATCTGAGACTTTCAACATCTCAAATGGTGTGAAGCAGGTTTGTGTTCTAGCACCAGTGCTCTTCAACCTCTTCTTCACTCAAGTGCTGAAGTATGCTGTTAAGGACCTAGACCTGGGTATTTACATAAGATATCACCTAGACGAATCGATATTTGACCTGAGATGCCTTGCTGCAAAGACCAAAATGTTGAGGAGGCTCATCACTGAAGCCCTGTTTGCTGATGGCCCTCATGGCTCACCAGGAGAACCACCTGCAGACGATTGTCGACAAGTTCTCCACAGCCTCAAAGCTGTTCTGCCTGACAATCAGCCTCGATAAGACAGAAGTTCTCCTACAACCTGCGCCAAACAGTCACATTCCTCAGCTATGCATCACCATCGACGGCACTGTCCTGAAGAGTGTGGAGAGCTTCAAGTATCTAGGAAGCACCATCTCCAGTGACAGATCCCTTGACAAAGAGATCATAGCAAGGATCCAGAAAGCCAGCCAGGCACTCGGGAAACTCCATGTCAAAGTTCTGGAACACAAGAACATTCGGCTTTCAACCAAGCTCAAGGTGTACAAGGCTGTGGTCCTCACCTCTCTCCTGTACGGCTGTGAAACCTGGACCCTGTACCGCAGGCACATCGAACAGCTGGAGCAGTTTCACATGCACTCTCTGCGGTCGATCATGAGGATTCGATGGCAGAACCGAATCACCAACCTGCAAGTCCTTGACAGAGCCAACAGCACAAGCATTGAGGCAAGGATCCTCCAGGCCCAGCTACACTGGACTGGCATGTAATCTGCATGGGTGAAACAAGAATCCCCAGGCAGCTGCTATACGGTGAGCTTGAGCATGGCATTCGCGATCAGGGCCGCCCCAAAAAAAGATTCAAAGACAAACTGAAATTGTACATCAAATGGGCAGACCTCCAGCCTCAACAACTCGAAGAGTCCACAACCAACAGGGCTGCGTGGCGCGCCCTGACCAGAAAAGCTGCATCTGACTTTGTGGATGACCAAAATCAGCGCCTTGCAGCAGCACGAGACCGACACCCCAAAGCTGTGTATGCACCTGTTCTAACAACCGCCATTCCATGTCCAACCTGCAACCACATGTGTGCTTCGGCCTTCGGCCACCAAAGCCACACGCGTATCCACAGATGACTGCACAATGTTTAGTCTTCCTCGGACCCCGAGAGACAACCACCAGATAGGTTCTTGATTGGCCAGGGCATCAAAGGGTACGGGAGAAGGCAGGGAAGTCGGGATAACTGGAAAAAATGGATCAGCCCATGATTGAATGGTGGAGCAGACTCAATGGGCCAAATGGCCTAATTCTGCTCCTATATCTTATGGTCTTATGGTCTTCGTGCACTGAAGCTTTTGCTCTGCCCTTGATATCACCTTTGAGGTCAGAGATGTAATCTAAGTTATTGAACTTCTCCTGTGACCCCTCAATTTTATTTGAATGACATTAGATTATGAGGACACTCAGTCCTCGTTTATTGTCATTTAGAAATGCATGCATTAAGAAATGATACAATGTTCCTCCAGTATGATATCACAGAAACACAGGACAGACCAAGACTAAAACTAACAAAAACTACATAATTATAACATATAGTTACAACAGTGTAAAGCAATACTGTCATTTGCTAAAGAGCAGACCATGGGCACGGTGAAAAAACATCTCAAAGTCCCGATAGCCCATCATCTCATGCAGACGGTAGAAGGGAGAAACTCTCCCTACCATGAATCTCCAGCGCCGCAAACTTGCCAATGCAGCACCTTGGAAGCACCCGACCACAGCCGACTCTGAGTCCGTCTGAAAACTTCCAGCCTCCGACCAGCCCTCCGACACCGAGCACCATCTCTGCCGAGCACTTCGACCCCACCCCGGCCGCTGAGCAACAGGCAAAGCCAAGGACTCAGGGCCTTCTCCTCCGGAGATTCTGGATCATACAGTAGCAGTGGCAGCGAAACAAGCATTTCAGAAGTTTCACCAGATGTTCCTCCATGCTCTCACGTCTGTCTCCATCAAATCAGGATTGTGCGCAGCACCCTACTTGACAGATAACAGATATTCATCACCGGAGTGGCCGCTGTGTGCTACGTCGTGCCACCATCTTCTCCTCTCCTTGTCAACCTTTCTTTAACTGCTAAGTTGAACTAGGTTTAATTATCTTTAGAGACATTTGACTGTTTTTAATCATTTTGGAATTTATTATTACGTAAAATATCTGATGAATATGTGTTTTTTCAAATGTTTCAATACTTTTTTTAGAAAATACAATCAATCAAAACTTTCAATTCCAAGCAGCAATGTAATGAATCTCTTCTGCCCTATTGCTAATACAACTATATCCTCCTTGGAGTGTACAGACCACAACTATACACAATACTTCAAGTACAGCCTGTCTAATGTTTTGCCCAACTGCAATGTGACATCCCAAGTCTTGCATTCAATGCCTCAACATTTGAAGGGTGGCATCCTGAATGATTTCTTCTCTCACTTGTCCACCTTTGTTGCTATTTTCAGAGAGCTACGAACTTGCACTCTGTCCTGTGGAGTGGTGGCTTATTCTGATTTTTGAAAGCCCTTTCTGTTGTGATTGGTTAGTTGAGAAACTGCAGCTAATTTTCCCATTGATGAGCTGCCTGGTGTCCAAAGTCAAATATCCTGGGTATATAGAGAGCATGAGCAGGAGGTTCTTTCTCACTTCCTTTGTTTGAAACAACATAATCATTGGGAACGTATGTTTTGTGCACACTTTTAATGAAGTAAGTTTGTTGAATGTATGTTTATTGAATGATCAGCTTTGTAGCATCTGTAACTGGGACAACATGAATAGCAACACACATAAACGTTGCTGGTGAACGCAGCAGGCCAGGCAGCATCTCAAGGAAGAGGTACAGATGACTTTTCGGGCCGAGACCCTTCGTCAGGACTAACTGAAAGAAGAGCTAGTGAGAGATTTGAAAGTGGGAGGGGGAGGGAGAGATCGGAAATGATAGAAGACAGGAGGAGGAGGGATGGAGCTAAGAGCTGGACAGTTGATTAGCAAAAGCGACATGAGAGGATCATGGGACAGGAGGCCTGGGGAGAAAGAAAGTTGGGGGGGTGGGGGCAGCCCAGAGGATGGGCAAGGAGTATAGTGAGAGGCACAGAGGGAGAAAAAGGACAGAGAGAGAGAAAAAGATCAGAGAGAGAGAGAAGAAAAACGTTTTAATAAATAAATAAATAAACAAACAAATAAATAAATAACGGATAGGGTACGAAGGGGAGTTGGGGCATTAACGGAAGTTAGAGAAGTCAATGTTCATGCTATCAGGTTGGAAGCTACCCAGATGGAATATAAGGTGTTGTTCCTCCAACCTGAGTGTGGTTTCATCTTGACAGTAGCAACACTCACAACACGCTGGGGGAACTCAGCAGGTCAGGCAGCATCCGTGGAAAAGATCGGTCAACATCTTGGGCCGGAACCCTTCGTCAGGACTGTAGAGGGAAGGGGCAGAGGCCCTATAAAGAAGGTGGGGGGAGGGTGGGAAGGAGAAGGCTGGTAGGTTACAGGTGAAAAACCAGTAAGGGGAAAGATAAGGGAAGGGGGAGGGGAAGCAGGGAGGTGATAGGCAGGAAAGGTGAAGAAGGAATAGGGGAAAACACAATGGGTAGTAGAAGGAGGTGGAACCATGAGGGAGGAGGTAGGCAGCTGGGGGAGGGGGCAGAGTGACATAGGGATAGGGGAAGGGAGGGGGAGGGAATGACCGGAAGTTGGAGAATTCTACGTTCATACCAAGGGGCTGGAGACAACCTAGACGGTATATGAGGTGTTGCTCCTCCAACCTGAGTTTAGCCTCCTCTACTGCCATGATGAGGTTAAACTCAGGTTGGAGGAGCAACACCTCATATACCGTCTAGGTTGTCTCCAGCCCCTTGGTATGAACGTAGAATTCTCCAACTTCCGGTCATTCCCTCCCCCTCCCTTCCTCTATCCCTATTTCACTCTGCCCCCTCCCCCAGCTGCCTATCACCTCCCTCATGGTTCCACCTCCTTCTACTATCTGCAGATTATTTTGTGTTCTTGACAGTAGAGGAGGCCGTGGATAGACATATCAAAATGGGAATGGGACGTGGAATTAAAATGTGTGGCCACTGGGAGATCCTGCTTTCTCTGGCGGACAAAGCGTAGGTGTTCAGCAAAACGGTCTCCCAGCCTCCGTTGGGTCTCACCAACATATAGAAGGCCACATCGGGAGCACCGGATGCAGTATATCACCCCAGCCGACTCACAGGTGAAGTGTCTGGGGCAACACATGCCCTTAAACTTCCTCCCTCACCACCATTCAGGGATTCAGGGCCCCAGACAGTCCTTCCAGGTGAGACGACACTTCTGTCAAGATGAAGCCACACTCAGGTTGGAGGAACAACACCTTATATTCCGTCTGGGTAGCCTCCAACCTGATGGCATGAACATTGACTTTTCTAACTTCCGTTAATGCCCCACCTCCCCTTCGTACCCCATCCGTTATTTATTTATTTATTTATTAATTATTAACATGTTTTTCTTTTCTCTCTCTCCTTTTTCTCCCTCTGTCCTTCCCACTATACTCCTTGCCCATCCTCTGGGCTTCCCCTCTCCCTCTTTCTTTCTCCCTGGGCCTCCTGTCCCATGATCCTCTCATATCCCTTTTGCCAATCAACTGTCCAGCTCTTGGCTCCATCCCTCTCCCTCCTGTCTTCTCCTATCATTTTGGATCTCCCCCTCCCCCTCCCACTTCCAAATCTCTTGCTAGCTCTTCTTTCAGTTAGTCCTGACGAATGGTCTCGGCCCGAAACGTCAACTGTACCTCTTCCTGGAGATGCTGCCTGGCCTGCTGCGTTCACCAGCAATTTTTATGTGTGTTGCTTGAAATCCCAGCATCTGCAGAATTCCTCCTATTTGGGCAACATGAATGTTTGGTTGAATTTTTACTGTTTGTAAATAAATTATTAATATACTTATTTGGAGTCTGTGTTTTCTGTCTCATTTGCCAGACCTGTGAACCTGACTCAACATTACACTTGAGTGAGCAGAGTCAGGGTTTTTGAGCAGAAATGCATTTCTTGAAAAAGGTTATTTAAAAGAGTGAACCCTCCATTTGACAGATGAAGGGTCTCAGATTGGACAGACAATAGCACAGGCTTTGGAAACCTCACTAACTTACTGATGGGCTAAGGAATGCCGATAGAATGCCAGTTAGATTTCACCAGGGCTGAAATGGGACATCACTTTGTTTGCATACTTAAATTGTTGTGTTTTCCCAGCTGAAAAGATAGCTGCTGGAATCCTTTCTGGCTTTGTGCAGTGATTAAAAGACATCAGTATAAAATGATAGCAAGTCTTAAGAATGAATTGGAAGACCTCAGTCTGTGTTGCATTATTCTGAGAGAATCTCTATTGATGGCTCAGAGTAGGGCCACATAGAGAAGAATACAGTGATAGCTTGTCGAATAATGAAGCTACAGCATTTAGACGTTGTGTGCCAAGCTGGTTGGTAGCCTGACCCTGTCAAGATTCAAGCTTTAATGAGGCAGGGTGATGATCCTACTCCGCGGCTGGGAGATGGGGACAGAGGGTAGCATGGATTCCTCAGTCTAATCCTCAAGATGATCACCCTCTCCCTTGCACATCCGAAACAGACCAGGCCAGTTCAGTTGTCACGTGTTCCCACACCCGCCATGGGTGTGAAGCTTCTTCCTCTCAGTGGGAGGAGGATCAGGAATGTGTGGGGAATAGTACAATGGACACCTTCAAGACAGCAATCGGCAATCGTCTCTGATCTGGGCCGACATTTATGTGCCAGACGGCACCTAATTAATTAGCTTGTTTATTTTGGCTTTTTTCTTAAAGATGTGCTGGGTGTGTTCTGGCTACCGCTGCACCACTGCATGCTTTGCGGCGATGTGTCGGTCTGCAGCCTGGAGGTTGGGGACCACTGGTTTTCCCAATAAAAGGGGTAGTACTCTCTTTAATAGCATTAGCTGCTGGCCATCCTTAAGTGGAGCAATTCAATTATTACAAGGTTTAAGAGTATGTAGAAGGGGGTGTGTGTAGCCAGGTATGGAAGTTGGATATGCAGATAGGGAGTGAGGGATCCTGCATGCCTCGTAATGAAATGTTTTTAGTGTTGCACAAAGCAGGGGTCCTGGAGGAGCAGGTGAAAAGGGTTCTCACCCCTCACCCTTGATGCAATGTGGAGGAAATACTGTCAGGAGAAGGAAGAGGTGTGGGTAGGCTTTTGAGGGGGGGAGGTCATTCTTCAAGCTCTCTGCAAATAATGGCTCCTTTTGTTCTCTGCCAGATGCTGCGCATTGCATTCCAGATTCCCTACAAAGGGGCATGGCTAAAGTTCACTAGCATTGAGGATTGTGGGGGTAGTTAGTGCATCATTGTTGTGGGGAGGGGGTCATTTGCCCTGTACTCCTCTTCCCTGTAAGAAGAGCGTGAATGATTTAATGCAGAGAAATGTTCTTTAGGTTCTCTATCCTCAGAAACTTACTGACCATCCATGTAAATTATTTTGTCCCAGCAGGGGTTTCTTGTCAGATGCATTGTATTGCCTTTTTAAATATGAAATGCGATAGAACCATTTTCTGGAGTCAAAATGTTGAAGTGAATAATGTGATTGTAGCTATTGAACTGTATTGATGCACCTGTTATATCTCTGCTGCTCAGAGTATAAAAATGTGATGTACATTGGGTTTGAGAGATTACGCTGAGAGTGTCTCCAAGGTAATGTCTGCTTGTGATGCATAAAGATCTTTTGCATTTATCAGCTTCCGGTCTCCAGTGATTAGTTACAGTCACAGACTGACTGTGAGGCCAATTTAAACAAATCCCATTTGCCAGCCTATAGTGTATATACCTCCATCCTCTGTTGGTTCATGGACCTGTCTAAATGTTCCTATCATATCTATTTCTACCACCTCTCCGAGCAACCGTCTCCCAGTGTCTCTGGAAATTTTTTTCCAAAGATCTGTGACATGAGGCAAAATAAAGTCCGGAGTGGATAGCCAAGGTGAAACAAAACTTGGGACTGTGGTAGCACTGCACCCTCTCCAGGATGGCCAGAAACTTGGACTTTATGTGCTCGGGCGTTACTGTATGTCATGTAGATATGACCCAAACCCAGCTTCTGCACCATGACAGCGATCTGATCCATCTTCTCTTTCATCAAAAGATCCAGAATGGATGAGCTCAGTTGGTGTTGATGTACAAGACTCCAGAGAAATGAGTCAGTAGTTACCCAACATGGTCCTCATCCTGATGGCTACTTTTAGATAAGGTGTGATTAGAGCTGGGGACCGAGTATCACTTCGTGCTGAGGTGCTACCTAATTCTGGTGTTGCAAAGGATGGCAGGCATCGGTGGCACAATGTTTCTTTCATTTGGACCTGAGCTCCACTACCTGATCTTTGGAGAAAAGTTTCTTCAGAAAAATATCTTTGACCACAAGTCCATCAGGCAATGATCAGCACAAAATATCTTGCAGGCCCTGTGGGAGGAGGACATGGTGAAGCCCATAGAATGGTTTCCTGGGCAGACAGTTAAAGTCATTTAGTTGGATGCATCATCATTGCAACTTATAATCAAAAACCAATATCTCACCTGGCTGGAGCAAGCAGTAAGACCCTTCCAGTGGAGCTGGACTCCCACAGCAACAGAACAGCAGAGTCTAATCCTAAGGAAGCAGGCCTTAATAAACATCAAGCGCTGCTATAACATCAACTCAATGAAAGATACACTTTTCCTGCCCAAAACCTGTAGTTGTAGTAGTGTAAGGGGAGACTGCAAGCAAAGTCCTCCGATGGCACATTCCCAAGCGCAGGAATACTTGCTGAGGGACGGACTGAATCTTGGTGCTCTCACCATAACGAATTTATGAGAAGGACTGCACTCCTGTCCCTGTGTAATAGCCTCTCAAAGATGACACAGTCCATTGTTTAAGGAAGAAGTATGAGCAGCATTGACACATTGTTAGATAATGTGTTGAATTAATGGTAAAATAAATTTAAAAAATGATATTTACAGGTTGCAATTAGTGTGCATATTATGAATAAAGTATACTTTGGGGGAATAACAACAATACCACAGAAAGTGAAAGAGTACTTACAAAGAAAAGAGCTTCTCAAAAATATTCTTTTCAGCCATTTTATGTGCTCATTAAATTAAAAAAAATCCCAATTAAGACAGGATCTTAATAATTTCCAATAAAAATCGAATGCATTGGTTTATTTTTTTTCAAGATATAAAGTGAAATGGGCATATTTTCTACTCCCTTACATTTTACGCTGTTGAATAATTAAACATGAAACCATTTGATAAAACTTTATTCATGGTACCTTGAAATGTAGCAAATAATTTTTGGTAGAATGAATGCTTCTGCTTTAAAGTTCATCAGCCAGCTAGAAATAACAGTTTAATGTAAAGCAAGCGCATGTCAACCTTTTCACAGTCTGATGAGGTGCTATTATTCTATAAAGAGTAGTTCAAAAAATCCACTGGCTTGTATAAAGACTGACCTTTGAATTGCTGCTCCAATCATTCTACTAGTACTGTGACATTTCTACAATCCTCCTTTTATTGTTGCCTTTGTTCAGTTTCTTCTCTGAACATTGACAACATTTTAAAATTAGTTCATTTGTTGGAGAACACGTTGAGGTCTTGAAAGCACCACATGGACCAGTTGCTTTCCATGTTATCTATGTGATTTGGAATAAATGCAATAGGTTGACAGATGAGATGAAATATGAATATGATAGTGAAGAAGGAAGGAAGATATCAATGGATTATTCAGGTGATGAGAAGCCTAGCTGAGGATGGTAAAGACTCAAGTGCTGGAGTATCCAAGATTAGAATCAAGATATGATTTCAAGACTGAGACAAAAAACAGGATTCTTAACTAAATACTAGACAAGAACCTGACGAGACTAAATAAGAATCCAAACAAGACAGAAATCCTGAACACAATCCCAGAATGAACCAAAGTTGAGCTGACAATTGAACTTCGAACCTGAGTTTAGGTGCTCTTTAAATATCCAAATCTTGCAGCCAAAACATGGCTGCCAATTAGCAGAGTGGACCAGAATATTTAAAGGGACCATGCTAGCTATCCGTACTCTGGAGAATCGGAGCATCTAAGCCTTGGAAGCTGGTGCGATCAGATGCGTACTGTAGCAGGTCAGGTGAGCAAGAGAATACCAAATGGAATTCAGGTTGAAGACTTATGAGGTAATGCACACAATGCAAGAGAATACATGGTAAATGTGTGACTGAGGATGGCACAGGACTTTGGATTGTGTATCCGCAGATCCATTAAGTTACGAGGGCAAGTGGACAAGATCACTATATAGGAACATACGAGGGGTGATTGGATAAGCTTGTGGCCCAAGGTAGAAGGAGTCAATTTTAGAAAACCTAACACATTTGTTTTTCAACGTAGTTCCCTCCTACATTTACACACTTAGTCCAGCGGCCGTGGAACATACGGATCTTGGAACTGCAGAAAGTGCCCACAGCCGGGGTGATTGATAAGTTTGTGGCCTAAGGTAGAAGGAGATAAGTTATTAACTTCAAACTTTTAGCATAATCACTCAGAGTTGAACTGCATGTGTATGTAACAAGAGCTGTATAACTCATCTACTTCTACCTTAGGCCGCGAACTTATCAATCACCCCTGCTGTGGGCACTTTCTGGAGGTCCAAAATCCATATCCTCCATGATCGCTGGACTAAGTGTGTAAATGTAGGAGGGGACTATGTTGAAAAATAAATGTGCTAGATTTTCTAAAGTTAACTCTTTCTACCTTAGGCCATAAACTTATCAATCACCCCTCGTAACTTGCTTTATTGGCCAATGCACAGAATAAAAGATATTTATAAAACTATATAACATAGATGATCCTACAGCTACAATACAGTGTATGTCATTTCTTGTCACATGACAGGAAGATGTGCTAGCACTAGAATGGAAATTTGCAAGTGGCTAGAGTTCTTTAGTTTTAAATGTGGATGAATTTGTTAGGGTAGAATAATTTTATTTAGACGAGAAGAGGGTGGCGAATGACTCAGATGCAGTATATAAGATTATGAGAGACATAGAGTGAAAAGGTATATCCTAAATCCCTTAACAGAATAGGCTAATAATGAGGACACATCAATGGAAGGTAATAAGGAGGAATATTAAATAAGAATTAAAGAAAAAAAATCCAAAGATTTTGAAGTCTGGAATTCATTGCTTGAAAGGGTGAGTGGGCATAGAAAACTTCATTTCATTTATTTCTACCTGGGTTAGCACAACGATTTGTAACAGTCAATGATTTGGGTCAGGAGACGGGAAGCAGGATTAGTTTCAGTAGCTGTTTTTGGGTTGATATGGCTGAAGGACAAAATGATCCTCTCCTGTGCAGAAATTTTTTCTGAGTCGAGGTAGTATTCCATGACTCAGTTAAAGTTTGTTGTTAGTTTAAGGCATTAAGTTAACAACCGGAGAATGGTAGGAGGACTTTAATCCCAGGGGGACTAATATCCTGCGGGGAGGTTTGCTAAGACTATTGGAGAGGGTTTAAACTAGAATTGCCGGGGGGTGGGAACTGAACTGTAGAGATGGAGGAAGAGGCGGTTGGCTCACAAATAGAGAAAACTTGGAGAAAGTGCAAAGGGAGGATTAGCAGGTGATAGAGAAGGGATGCACTCAGACCGATGGTTTGAGATGTGTTTATTTTAATGCAAGGAGTATTATGAACAAAGTGAATGAGCTTAAAGTGTGAATCAGTACTTGGAGCTATGATGCTGTGGCCATTTCAGAGATTTGGATAGCTCAAGGGCAGGAATGGTTACTTCGAGTGCCAAGATTTAGACGTTTCAGAAAGGACAGGAAGGGAGACAAAGGAGGTGGAGTCATGGCACTGTTGATCAGAGATAGTGTCATGGATGCAGAAAAGGAGGAAGTCATGGAGGGATTGTCTATGGAGTCTCTGTGGGTGGAAGTTAGGAACAGGAAGAAGTCAATAGCTCTACTGGGTGTTTTTTATAGACCTCCCAATAGTAACAGGGACACCAAGGAGCAGATAGGGAGACAGATTCTGGAAAGGTGTAATAATAACAGAGTTGTCTTGGTGGGAGATTTCAATTTCCCAAACATTAATTGGCATCTCCCTAGAGCAAAGGGTTTAGATGGGGTGGAGTTTGTTAGGGGTGTTCAGTACAGTTTCTTGACACAATATGTAGATAAGCCTACAGGAGGAGAGGCTGTGCTTGATCTGGTTTTAGGAAATGAACCTGGTCAGGTATCAGATCTCTCAATGGGGAGCATTTTGGAGATAGTGATCACAATTCTATCTCCTTTACCATAGCATTGGAAAGGGATAGGAACAGACAAGTTAGGAAAGCATTAATTGGAGTAAGGGAAAATACGAGGCTATCAGACAGGAACTTGGAAGCATAAATTGGGAACAGGTGTTCCCAGCAAAATGTACGGAAGAAATATGGCAAATGTTCAAGGGATATTTATGTGGAGTTCTGCATAGGTACGTTGCAATGAGACAGGGAAAGGATGGTAGGGTACAGGAACTATGATGTACAAAGGCTATTATAAAACTAGTCAAAAAAAAAAGAAAAGCTTACGAAAGGTTCAGAAAACTAGGTAATGATAGTGATCTAGAAGATTATAAGTCTAGCAGGAAGGAGCTTAAGAATGAAATTAGGAGAGCCAGAAGAGGCCATGATAATGCCTCGGCAGAAAGGATTAAGGAGAACCACAAGACATTCTACAAGTGTGTGAAGAGAAAGAGGATAAGACATGAGAGAATAGGACCAATCAAGTGTGACTATGGAAAAGTGTGTATGGAACCAGAGGAGATAGCAGAGATACTTAATAAGTACTTTGCTTCAGTATTCACTACAGAAGAGTATCTTGGTGATTGTAGAGATGACTTACAGCAGACTGAAAAGCTTGAACATATAGATATTAAGAAAGAGGATGTGATGGAGCTTTTGGAAAGCATCAAGTCAGGTATGTCACTGGGACTGGACGAGATGTACCTTAGTCTACTGTGGGAGGAGAGGGAGGAAATTGCTGAGCCTCTGGTGATGATCTTTACATCATCAATGGGAACAGGAGAGATTTCAGAGGATTGGAGGGTGCGGATGTTGTTCCCTTATTCAAGAAAGCGAGTAGAGATAGCCCAGGAAATTATAGACCAGTGAGTCTTAGTTTAGTGGTTGGTAAGTTGATAGAAAAGATCCCGAGAGAAAGGATTTATGAACATTTGGAGAGGTATAATATGATTAGGAATAGTCAGCATGGCTTTGTCAAAGGCAGGTTGTGCCATACAAATCTGATTGAATTTTTTGAGGATGTGACTAAACACAATGATGATGCTAGAGCAGTAGGTGTAGTGTATATGGATTTCAGCAAGGCATTTGACAAGGTACACCATGCAAGGCTTATTGAGAAAGTAAGGAGGCATGGGATCCAAGGGCACAATGCTTTGTGGATCCAGAATTGGCTTGCCCACAGAAGGTAAAGAGCGGTTGTAGACCTGTCATATTCTGCATGGAGGTTGGTGACCAGTGGTGTGCTTCACGGATCTGTTCTGGGAGCCATACTCTGAGCATCCTTCAAGAGGTGAACCCATGACAGTTATCTGCTATAAGCAGTGTACCTTGGCCAGTGCAGACCAAATGCAGGCATAAATGTTGGGGAGTTTACAGACATGCTGAACTTCTCGTTTCTGCACTCTGAGGTTTCCACCTGCTTCAACAAGGTACCTATTGTACCAGAGCTTAAGAAGAGTATGCTGACCTGCCTTAATGACTACCATTATGTAGCAGTTAGAGTACATCAAAAGGTTGGTTTTGGCATGAGTCTCCTGCCTCAGAGATGACCTGGATCCATTTCATTTTGCCTATTGCCTAGTACATATCAACAGCAGATAGGGTTTTCTGGCTTTCCACTCTGCTCTGGGCCCTCTGAGCAACAGGAACATGTAAATTAGTTTGTTCGTTGACTATAGCTTTACATTCAATACAACCATCTTATTCATACTTATCATCAAGCTTCAAGACCCGGACCTGGGTCTGTGTACCTCCTTTTGCAAATGGTTTTTTGATTTCCATATCTGCAGACCTCCGTCAGTGAGGGTTGGTAATGATATCACTTCCCCACTGACTATCAACACAAATGCACCTCAAGGCAGGGTGAGGACTTGTGGCTAAGCACAGTTCCAATGCCATATATGTACTTACCAAGGAGAGCACTGCTGTTGGACAGATCATAGGTGTTGGCAAGTCAGACGGCAGCAACAGCTAGGTCATCTAGTTGAGTGGTGCTCCAGCAACAATGTCTCTCTCAATGTTAGTAAAACTTAAGAACTAATTGTTGACTTCAGGGAAAGGATGGTGAATGTGTACCAGTATATTTTGGTTGATTGGCAGTAGAAACGGTCTCTGGCCCTAAATTCCTGAGCATTAACATTTTGGATGATCTGCCTGGGCCCTGCACATAGATGCAATCACAAAGAAGGCTTGCCAGCATCTCTACTTTCTTACAAAGTTAAAATAGTTTAGCATGCCACCAAACATTCTAACAAACTTCTACAGGTGTACTAGTGAAAATATCCTGACAGGTTGCATCATGGCACCAGAGTGGTGGGTGTGTGGAATGCACTGGCAGCAAAGGTGGTAGAGGCGGATACAAAAGAGTTTTTTAAGAGAATCTTAGATAGGTAAGTGGAGCTTAGAAAAATAGAGAACTATGCGGTAGGGAAACTCTCGACAGCTTCAGGAGTAAGATACATGGTTGGCACAACATTGTGGGCCGATTTGCTGTAGATGTGCTGTAGATTTCTATGTTTCTTTGACCCAGCAATTCAAAGGTGCAGGAATGTAAGAAATTGCAGAGAATAATCAACTCTTCCCAATAAATCTGGGGCATTTTCTTCAGCCCAATCAGCTGATTCTATATGAAGTGCTGCATCAAGATAGCAACACCCTTCACCATCATGACAATAAACTTGAGATTGGCATTGACTAATTGCTGGTCCTTGTAGACAACACTGTAATCTACGCACAAAACAGCACAGAAAATACTGTCTTCCATTTTGGTGGCACCATGAGAAGAGACGATAAAAGTGGTTCAGGTGTACAAAAGTAAATCTAGTTTGGTATATGAGCTGGTCCCCTCAGTACCACCTCTCCTCTCATCATCCCTACAGCAACCCCGCAGTTCACAATTATGTCTCTTTCTAAGAGTTCTAAATGTGCAGGGAGCTGGTCAAGTGTGTACACTCCAGATTAGACGTGCTGCACAATTGTGGCTGATAGCATCTCACCAGTAGTTTCTACAGAAGGAGCCTTCTGCATACAGAACAGTTGGACTCTTTCTGTGTTTCTCTAGTGCATGAATAAGCCAGACATAGGAATTGGAGTTGGTATTGTTGTCATTTGTGGTACGTTTTAATGACTTGGATGTGAATGTACAAGGTTTGCAGAAGACATGAAAGTGGATTGTGTTGTGAATAACGATGAAATTTTTCTGAGGCCACAGAAGGGCATAGATGAGATGGAAAGTGGGGCAGAGCACAGGCAGATAGCTTTTATTCCCTACAAATGCTAGATGATACATTTTGGGAAGTTGAATAGGGATAGGACATATACAGTAAATAGTAAGGTCACTAAAAAATGTTGATGAACAAAGGGGCTCTGTGGTTTAAGTCCATAGCTTCTTGAAAACATAGCTTGATAGGAGGTGAAGAAGGATATGGTGTGCTTGCACTTGTACATCAAGGTACAGAGTATAGGAGTTGGAAATTCATGTTAAAAATTAACAAGAAAACTAGTTAAGCTGCTCTTAGAGTATTGTTTTGTAGTTCTGCTTGCCATGCTTTAAGAAGGGTCTTATTGCACTGGTGAGAGTGCTGGGGAAATTCACCAGGAATTTAGTTTCAGAGAGAGATTAAACAGGCTGAATTTGATTTCCCTGGAGCAAAGGAAGCTGAGGGATCACTAAATAGAGGTATATAAAATTATAAGAGCCAGGGCTTTATCTTTTTCCCATGGAAGGGGTATCAAAATCAACAGGGCAAGAGCAAGAGCTTAAAGGGAATCTGAGTGGAGATCTCCTTGCACAGAGCATGGTTGATATCTGTATCTCAGTTCCAGAGAAGTGGTGGATTCAGATACACTCACTACATTTAAGTATCACTGAAATTAGTAAGGCAAAGATGGATGTGGACCCAATGCAGGCAAATGGGACTAAAGTATACATACAAAACAGATGGCGTGGATATGGATGGCAGTCTGTTTCTGTGCTGATACTGCTCTACGACAGGGGTCCCCAACCTTTTTTGCAACGCGGTCCGGTTTATTATTGACAATATTCTTGCGGACTGGCTAACCCGGGGGGAGGGGGGGTAGGGTTGCCAATGGACAAGAGTAGCAGTCAAACGTGTTGTGTTTACCCCAAGAAAGACTACAATGACCATGAAGCCTTGCGCGGGTACCTGTGTGCACATGCGTGTACGTGCCGATTTTTTTCTACAAATCATTTTTGGCAATTCTGTTCGGAGGGGTGCGGTGTTAATCACGACTGGAATATAGGTGATAAGTGGCTAATGCACTCAATTTCATTTCTAAAAGGACTTATCTAACGAATTTAATATTAAACCCACAGCACATATTTTCCTCACGTGAATATAGTGATAAGTCAATTATCAGGGGAGGACAGGGGAGCTTGAACTAAGCGTTGAACGAACTTCCAGTAGAAGTGGTAGAGGCAGGTTCGATATTATAAGTTAAAGAAAAATTGGATAGCTATATAGACAGGAAAGGAATGGAGGGTAATGGGCTGAGTGCAGGTTAGTGGGACTAGGTAAGAGTAAGCCTTCGGCACGGAGTAGAAGGGCTGAGATGGCCTGTTTCCTTGCTGTAATTGTTATATGGTTATATAAGTCACATATAAGTCAATAGCATCATAACTTTTTAAGTAACGTTTGGATATTAAACACACAGCACATATTTTCCCCGTATGAACGTATAAAATCATTGCAAAACACCAATATCGCTGAATCAGTGGGAGCCCTGGGCTTGTTTTCCTGCAACAACACGGTCCTATCGAGGGGTGATGGGAGACAGCGATACTCGAAGGGGGTTCCTTATGTCCAGTCTATTCCGCAATTTAGTTTTCGTTGCATTCATTGCAGAGATATGTTGGAAATGGAAGCAATGTTTTCAGTGCTTTCATGGCTATCTCAGGATATTTAGCATTGACTTTGCTCCAGAATGCCGGCAGAGATGTTATGTCAAACATACTTTTCAGCCCGTCGAAATTTACAAGCTCGAGGAGTTGATCTCTTTCCCACGCTGACATGCATGACGGGCGGGTAATGACCTTGTGTGCATTCTAGCTCAACAGTGGGCATAACAGGGAATGAGGAAAGGTGCAGCTGACTCATATCGCCAAATCATATCGTTTCCTCGCAGCCCAGCAGCACATGCTTTGCGGCCCAGCGGTTGGGGACCGCTGCTCTATGACATCATAGATTAGAATGCAACAAGGTATTTAAAAATGTGTAGAGTTTGTAATCTAGAGCTTGTTTTTTTAAAAATGAGATAGAACCATAGAACCATAGAACACTACAGCACAGAAAGCAGGCCATTCAGCCCTTCTAGTCTGTGCCGAAACATTATTCCACTAGTCCCATCGACCTGCATCCAGTCCATATCCCACCAGACCTCTCCCATCCATGTACCTATCCAACTTATTCTTAAAACTTACGAGTGAGCCCACATTTACCACGTCAGATGGCAGCTCGTTCCACACTCCCACCACTCTCTGAGTGAAGAAGTTCCCCCTAATGTTCCCCCTAAACCTTTCCCCTTTCACCCTAAAACCATGTCCTCTCGTATTTATCTCTCCAAATCTAAGTGGAAAGAGCCTATTCATATTTACTCTGTCTATACCCCTCATAATTTTGTAAACCTCTATCAAATCTCCCCTCATTCTTCTACGCTCCAAGGAATAAAGTCCTAACCTGTTCAATCTTTCCCTGTAACCCAACTCCTGAAGACCCAGCAACATCCTAGTAAATCTTCTCCGCACTCTTTCAATCTTACTGATATCCTTTCTATAGTTAGGTGACTAGAATTGTACACAGTACTCCAAATTTGGCCTCACCAATGTCTTATACAACCTCCCCATAACATCCCAACTCCTATACTCAATACTCTGATTTATGCATGCCAGGATGCCAAAAGCCTTATTTACAACCCTGTCTACCTGTGACACCACTTTCAGGGAATTATGTATCTGATCTCCCAGATCTCTTTGTTCCTCCGCAGTCCTCAGTGCCCTACCATTTACTGTGTACGTCCCTACCTTGATTTGTCCTTCCAAAATGCAACACCTCACACTTGTCTGCATTAAATTCCATCTGCCATTTTCTGACCCATTTTTTCCAGTTGGTCCAGATCCCTCTGCAAGCTTTGAAAGCCTTCCTCGCTGTCCACAATGCCTCCAATCTTAGTGACATCAGCAAACTTGCTGATCAATTTACCACATTATCATCGAGATCATTGATATAGACAACAAACAACAATGGTCCCAGCACAGAGCCTTGAGGCACACCACGAGACACAGGCCTCCAGTCTGATAAGCAATCATCCACTACCATTCTCTATCTTCTCCCACACAGCTAACTTCGAATCCAGTTTACAACCTCTCCATGGATACCTAGCGTCTGAAGCTTGGGAACTTTCTGAACTAACCTCCTATGTGGGATCTTGTCAAAGGCCTTACTGAAGTCCATGTAGACAACATCCATAGCCTTTCCTTCATCCACTTTTTTGCTAACCTCCTCAAAAAACGCTGCAAGATTCGTTACACACAATCGACCACGCACAAAGCCATGCTGACTATACATGATTTACCACGCACAAAACCATGTTCTATCACAATGTTCTATCACAATTTTGTTTCTTGCAACTGTTTTTAACCTCCCTACAAGTTTGCTCCTCTAAATGCCACTGACTATTGATTGGGTGGTCTATTAAATAATCCTGTTCACATGGTCATCTTTATTTTTTATTCCTCAGTTGCACCCATATTGACAGCTCTCCAGTATGTCCTGAGCACTGCTCTGACATTTTCCCTGACTAGTACTGTCACCCCTCCCCCTTGAATTCCTCCCTTTCTATCTTGTCGAAAACAATAGAACCCCAGAAATCTGAGCTGCCAGTCTTGCACCTCTAGCAAACCAAGTCTCACTAATGACTACAGTGTCATCTTTCATCCATCACTTGAACTTATCCTTTTACACATCTCCTTTTGCACACTGTGGACATCAGTGTACATCAGTGGTTCCTAACTGCATCTTTATTGATGAGCTCCAATGTCTTTTATAAATTATGACACAGAAGACTCTTTTGGCTGACAATATAAGGAGAGTAGATAAAATAAGTATACAGATTTAGTGTGAAGCTTGCACCAGCGACAAATGGGACCTATTTTTGTGTGCTGAAAACAATGCTGGTCGAGTGGTGTATCCACAACCTTGCACTCCATGTCAACAATACCAAGGAATTCATGAGGAGGAGATCTGGAGAACCACACCCATTTGGATTGAGAGGTCAGCGGTGGACGGGGTGAGCAGTTTCACGTTCTTGGATGTTAACATCTCCAAGGATCCGTCTCGTCCCTGACATGTTCATACAATCATGAAGAAGATATGCCGGCAGCTATGCTTTACTAGGAGTCTGAGGAGATTTAAAATACCACCAAAAACTCCAGCAAATTTCTACAGATGTACCATGGAGAGCATTCCGACTGATGGCATCACCAGCAGTATGGACACACCAACACACAAGATTATAACAGCTTTCAGCAGGTTGTTGGTTCAGCCAGCTCCATCATGAGCAAAAGGCTCCCCACCAACAAGGATATCTCCCAAAGGCACTGCCTAACGAAGACAGCATCCAAGATAAAGAACCTTCACCATACAGAGAAGGTATAGGGACAGGGCTGTAGGGGTGTTATAGGTCAGGCCCGAGTCTATTTCTCCATCTGCACTCCCTCCACGTTTGCGTTTGAAGGCCAGCAAGGAGGATGTATGACAGAGGACATCCATTAACAGATGTTGGGCTAGCAAGTGTGAGCGAAGAACAGCGAGAATGAGGGTTGTTGGCACTCCAGGTCAGCAAGTTCAAGGATCAGAGGTCTGTACAGGCTGGAGGTAAGAGGGCCAGCCATCCCTAAATAAATTTGGTGTTCATTTGGGGGTCCCATCATTGGCACCAGATTTCAAGGCCTGGAGTTTGGGGTCCCATTGGTGAGTCCTGGGATCAATACCAAAGATTAAAGCATGAATGTCAAAGGCTGAAGTTGGCATTTGGAAGAAAAGGCTCAATGGCCAAACTCTTGGGTCTACAAGTCTGCAAGTCCACTGGGGAAGTCGGATCCCCAATGAATGAGTCTATGAGAGGCTGGAGGCCCGAGAGAGCCTGTAACAGGGTCAGAAGGCTGTCTGTGTGCGTGAGTGGGTGGGCGGCCAGGTGGGAGTAATGGGGCTCGCTTGGCTGTTATTGTTTAGTTGCTGCTGTTTTTGCTTGTGTTGTTCTGCTGAACATCGAGGGCATGTTGCTGCTGGAATGTATGAAAACACTTGTGTGCAGTCCCCAACATAAGTTTAGATTGTGTTGGTTGTTCATGCAAACGACGAATCTTGCTCCCTGGTTTGATGTACATCTGATAAACAAGTGAATGTGAATCTGATTCTGATGCAGCATATTTAGAATTGGGTTTGGCTATTCCAACTTTGCAACAAATTGTGGCTATTATGTTTGGGACCTGCAGCTTTGATCTTACAATTCATGATCTAATATCAAATCTGGGTCTCTTATGAACATTATGACATTAGAAGACACCCGTTATCCAACACACTGCGCAGAGAAATTGGCTGAAAGCCTGTCTTCACAAAGGATGTACATCCTTCCTTAGTGAAACTTTAAAGGAGACATGCCAAACACTCTGATTTCCTACTAGGAATATTTCTTCCTGTGACGTCTCCCCTCTCCATCACCCAGCCTTCCTCAATTCAAATGCACGTCTCTCACTCCCTGTGACCTCTCCTCTCTCCATCACCCAGCCTTCCTCAATTCAAACACACATCGCTCACTCCCTGTGACCTCTCCTCTCTCCATCACCCAGCCTTCCTCAATTCAAACGTATATCTCTCACTCCCTGTGACCTCTCCTCTCTCCATCACCCAGCCTTCCTCAATTCAAATGTACATCTCTCACTCCCTGTGACCTCTCCTCTCTCCATCACCCAGCCTTCCTCAATTCAAACGTACATCTCTCACTCCCTGTGACCTCTCCTCTCTCCATCACCCAGCCTTCCTCAATTCAAACGTACACCTCTCACTCCCTGTGATGTCTCCTCTCTCCATCACCCAGCCTTCCTCAATTCAAACGCACGTCGCTCACTCCCTGTGACCTCTCCTCTCTCCATCACCCAGCCTTCCTCAATTCAAACGTACACCTCTCACTCCCTGTGATGTCTCCTCTCTCCATCACCCAGCCTTCCTCAATTCAAATGTACATCTCTCACTCCCTGTGACGTTGCAAACCAGTTCCCTTCTTTACTCATGAACTTCTTCCATCATGACAAAGTCAGCATGGTTTTGTGAAAGGAAAATCATGTCTGACGAATCTCATAGAATTTTTTGAGGATGTAACTAGTAAAGTGGATAGGGGAGAACCAGTGGATGTGGTATATTTGGATTTTCAGAAGGCTTTTGACAAGGTACCACACAGGAGATTAGTGTGCAAACTTAAAGCACACGGTATTGGGGGTAAGGTATTGGTGTGGGTGGAGAGTTGGTTAGCAGACAGGAAGCAAAGAGTGGGAATAAACGGGACCTTTTCAGAATGGCAGGTGGTGACTAGTGGGGTACCGCAAGGCTCAGTGCTGGGACCCCAGTTGTTTACAATATATATTAATGACTTGGATGAGGGAATTAAATGCAGCATCTCCAAGTTTGCGGATGACACGAAGCTGGGTGGCAGTGTTAGCTGTGAGGAGGGTGCTAAGAGGATGCAGGGTGACTTGGATAGGTTGGGTGAGTGGGCAAATTCATGGCAGATGCAATTTAATGTGGATAAATGTGAAGTTATCCACTTTGGTGGCAAAAATAGGAAAACAGATTATTATCTGAATGGTGGCCGATTAGGAAAAGGGGAGGTGCAACGTGACCTGGGTGTCATTATACACCAGTCATTGAAAGTGGGCATGCAGGTACAGCAGGCGGTGAAAAAGGCGAATGGTATGCTGGCATTTATAACGAGAGGATTTGAGTACAGGAGCAGGGAGGTACTACTGCAGTTGTACAAGGCCTTGGTGAGACCGCACCTGGAGTATTGTGTGCAGTTTTGGTCCCCTAATCTGAGGAAAGACATCCTTGCCATAGAGGGAGTACAGAGAAGGTTCACCAGATTGATTCCTGGGATGGCAGAACTTTCATATGAAGAAAGAATGGATGAACTGAGTTTGTACTCGTTGGAATTTAGAAGATTGAGGGGGGATCTGATTGAAGCGTATAAGATCCTAAAGGGATTGGACAGGCTAGATGCAGGAAGATTGTTCCCGATGTTGGGGAAGTCCAGAACGGGGGGTCACAGTTTGAGGATAGAGGGGAAGCCTTTTAGGACTGAGATTAGGAAAAACTTCTTCACACAGAGAGTGGTGAATCTGTGGAATTCTCTGCCACAGGAAACAGTTGAGGCCAGTTCATTGGCTATATTTAAGAGGGAGTTAGATATGGCCCTTGTGGCTATGGGGGTCAGGGGGTATGGAGGGAAGGCTGGGGCGGTGTTCTGAGTTGGATGATCAGCCATGATCATAATAAATGGCGGTGCAGGCTCGAAGGGCCGAATGGCCTACTCCTGCACCTATTTTCTATGTTTCTATGTTTCTATGACAGCAGCCAACAGTGACACCACCCCCACAGCCCAAACACAATCCGCTCACCCAACTGTAAATGTTCCCAGATATAAATCTGGTTTCAGAACTATTTTGACAGAAGTCTGAAATATAATTGCTTATAAAGTAACAAAGGTTCAGAACCAGGCAGGTTAACATTACACAATTAACCTTTAAAGCCAAATCCCCAGAAACTCCGAAGGAAGTAGAGGCACTTCCATGGTTTCCTCATGATTGTCCTAGGTCCAGCAAGAAGAAAGCACAGCAGCTCGTCTACTCACTTAGGGGTTTACAGTGATTCAGGATGACATCTAAAACTTTGACAAACTTCTCTAGATGTGTAGTGGACTGGCTGCATCACAGCCTGGTATGGAAACACCAATGCCCTTGAATAGAAAATCCTACAAAAAATAGTGTATACGGCCAATGCATCACTAGTAGAGCCCTCCCCACCATAGAGCACATCTACATGAAACACTGTCATGGGAAAGCAGCATCCATCAACAGAGATCCCCACCACCCAAGCTTGCTCTTTTCTCACCGCTGCCATCAGCTAGAAGGTACAAGTGCCTCAGGCCTCACATCACCAGGTTCAAAAACAATTACTACCCCTCAGCCGTCAGGGGATAACTATACTCGCTTGCCCCATCATTGAAATGTTTCCCACAACCAGTGATCTCGCTCTAAGGGCTCTTTACTGCATTATCCCATGTTCCTGTTACTTATTGCTATTTGTTTATGTTTGCATTTGCAGAGTTTGTTGTCTTCTGCACTCTGGTTGATCTTTAATTGATCCTGTTATAGTTACTATTCTACAGATTTACTGAGTATGCCCATAGGAAAATCAATCTCAGGGTTGAATGTGGTCACAAGTATGTGCTTGATAACTTTAGACCATAAGACATAGGAACAGAATTAGGCCATTTGGCTTATTGAGTCTGCTTCACCATTTCATTATGGCTGATCCATTTTCCCTCTCAGCCCCAGTCTCCCAGCCCCCTCCCATGTTTCCCTTTATGCCATGTATAATACAGAATCTATCAACCTCTGCTTTAAACATACATAAAGACTTGGCTTCTACAGCTGCCTGTGGCAATGAATTCCACAGATTTACCACTCTCTGGCTAAAGAAATTCCTCCTCATTTCTGTTGTTAAAGGATGCCCTCGATTCTATTTTCTATCTTGCACCTCCCGCCTTAGGAAACATCCTTTCCACATCCACTCCACTGATACCTTTCACCATTCAACAGGTTTCAATGAGGTCACCCCTCATTTTTCTGAATTCCATTGAATACAGGCCCAGAGCCATCAAACACCCTTCATCTGACAAGCCATTCAATCCAGGAATCATTTTCGTGAACCTCCTTTGAACCCTCTCTGGTTTCGGCATATCTTTTCCAAGATAAGGGGTCCATGTTGGGGCCGCTTCTTTTACGTTGTACATCAACGTTTGGATTATGGAATAGGTGGCTTTGTGGCTAAGTTTGCTGATGATAGGTGGAGGGGCCGGTAGTGCTGAGGAAACAGAGAGTCTGCAGAGAGACTTGGATAGATTGGGAGAATGGGCAAAGAAGTAGCAAATGAAATACAATGTTGGAAAGTGTATGGTTATGCACTTTGGCAGAAGAAATAAACGGGCAGACTATTATTTAAATGGGGAGAAAATCCAAAGTTCTGAGATGCAACGGGACTTGGGAGTCCTCGTGCAGGATACCCTTAAGGTTAACCTCCAGGTTGAGTCGGTGGTGAAGAAGGCGAATGCAATGTTGGCATTCATTTCTAGAGGAATAGAGTAAAGGAGCAGGGATGTGATATTGAGGCTCTATAAGGCACTGGTAAGACCTCACTTGGGGTACTGTGGGCAGTTTTGGGCTCCTTATTTAAGAAAGGATGTGCCGACGTTGGAGAGGGTTCAGAGAAGATTCACTAGAATCATTCCGGGAATGAGAGTGTTAACATATGAGGAACATTTGTCCGCTCTTGGACGGTATTCCTTGGAGTTTAGAAGAATGAGGGGGGACCTCATAGAAACTTTTTGAATGTTGAAAGACATGGACAGAGTGGATGTGGCAAAGTTGTTTCCCATGGTGGGGGCGTCTAGTACGAGAGGGCATGACTTAAGGATTGAAGGGCACCCGTTCAGAACAAAGATGCAAAGAATTTTTTTTTAGCCAGAGGGTGGTGAATCTATGGAATTTGTTGCCACGGGCGGCAGTGGAGGCCAAGTCATTGGGTGTATTTAAGGCAGAGATTGATAGGTATCTGAGTAGCCAGGACATCAAAGGTTATGGTGAGAAAGCGGGGGAGTGGGACTAAATGGGAGAATGGATCAGCTCATGATAAAATGGTGGAGCAGACTCAATGGGCCGAATGGCCGACTTCTGCTCCTTTGTCTTATGGTCTTATGGTCTAAATTGCTCACAATGCTCCAAGTAAGGCCTCACCCATATACTTTGGACTTTGAGGAGGTTGAAATCACAGGGCAAACTGGGGATGTGGGGACTCATGAGGGTACCTCTACGCTCTGTCGGACAAAGTGAGCACAAAAGATATTGAGCTCATCTGGGAGAGAAACCTTGTTGTCATTTAATTGGTGTTGGTTCACAGGACATGAAGGCATTCAAGCACTGCCACAGCTGTTGAACATTTTAGTCTGGAATTGTCAGTTGCTTGTTTGTTGTTTGCACCCTAAAGCAGAAGCAGTTATATCTATACGTGCAAGTGGATGCTTCTACAGAGTGCTCAGTAATTGCAGGAGGTGCACACAGACTGGCACATTACAATGAACAGTCTTGTTCTGAGCCTCCTGTTCATTAACATCTTAGCTTCGATCAATCCACCGCTAAACCAGAAAATGTCTGGCATTTGATGATTTTTTAATGGAATTATTGAGTATGCCTGCAAGAAAATTAACCTCAGGGTTGTATACGGAGACATTTATGTATTTTGATAATAAATTTACTTTAAACCTGTCCATGCACAAATGGATGACTATTGTAGAAAAACACTGCAGCAGTTTAAGACAAGGGAAACTTTTACCCTCCATTGCTTGATTAATTATGACTTTTAATTGTCATACCAGTGGAAAGGTATAATTATTCTTTGGAACAACCATAATAAGAGCAGCACATCACTGTAAGAAATTTTCACAAGGACTTTAATCTTAGTTATCTGGTTCTCGCTTCATAGAACATAGAACTATAACAGTCCAGCATTAAACAAGCCCTTTAGCTTGCCATGTCTGTGCTGAGCTTGATGTCAATCTAATTGATTCTATCTGCCTGCACATAGTCTGTTACCTTGTATTCTCTGTCTATTTGTGAATCTGTCTAAGTGCCTCTAAAGCAGGGGTTCCTAAACTTTTTTATGCCATGGACCCCTACCATCAACTGGGAGCCCCTGCTCCAGAGCATTGCTATTTTATCTGCTTCTACCACATGCCCTGACAACACCTTTCAGACTTTCTATATAAAAAGTGTCTCACAGTTCTCTGCTACACTTTCCCCTCTGATTATTATTAATAATAAATACTTTATTGATCCTGAGTGGAAAATACTTTCATTACAGCAGCAACATTTAAAAACACACTTAGCAGTGTGCAGACATAATTAGTAATAAATTACCGAAATAACAACACACAAAATAATAATGTACGAAATAATAAAACAGAGACTATTGTGTGTTCTCCTGTCACACAGAGATGAACTATTGTATACGCTTATTGCATTTGGTGGGAAAGATTTTCTGTAACGTTCCCTGTGACAGTGGAGCTGAATGAGTCTGTTCGAAAGGGTGCTGCTGTGTTTATTCAGTAGGTCATGGAGACGATGTGCCAGATTGTCCATAATGGATAACAGTTTGTTTAGTGACCTCCTCTCCACCACCAACTCAAAAGAGTCCAGTTGTAGCCAAGGATGGAACCAGCCTTTGTTGAGTGTGTTTAGTCTTTTTGCATCGCCAGCACTGATGCTGCTCCCTCAACATAAAGCCGCAAAGAAGACTGCACTCGCTACGACGGACTGGTAATAGATCTCCAGTATTTTGGATTTTGATTTTGGTATATCTATGCCTTTTATATATTTATGTATTTCTTTCAGGTCTCCCCTCAGTCTCTGACTCTGCAGCCAAATCGTTTCAAGTTTGTCCAACTTCTCCTTATTGCTACTACTCTTTAACCGAGGCAAGACCATGGCAAACCTCTTCTGCACACTCTCCAAAGCCTCAACGTCCTTCATATAACACAACTAGATCTGCATGCTGTTGTCCAAACTGAAATTCTAATGAGTTGCAATTGCAGAAGAGATTCACCAGGATGCTGTCTGGAATGGAGGGCACTTGCAAGAACGAGCAATTGGACAAACTTTGATTATTTTTCTGCAGCATTGATGGCTGACAGGTGACCTGATGGACGTTTATAAAAATTATGAGATGGTATATGGTATACAGGGTAAATATTCAGTCTTTTACCCAGGGTGATGAATGAGAGTTAAGCTGAGAGGGGTAACATTTGAAGGAGATTGTTTGGCAAGTATTTTTTCCCATGAAGAGCAGTTGGTTCCTGGAATGGGTTGCCATGGTGTTGGATGCAGATGGAGGTGTTTAAGAGGCTTATAGACACATGAATAGGCAGGGAATGAAGGAATATAGACCAGGTGCCAGCAGATGGGCATTTTAATTTGACATCATGGTTAGCACGGATACAGTATGGTGCTGAAAGGCCCATTCCTGTGCTGTACTATGCTGTACTATACTATACTGTGCTATACTATACTGTGCTGTACTCTATTGTGCTGTGCTATACTGTACTGTACTATACTGTCCTGTACTGTACTATACTGTGCTGTGTTGTACTGTGCTGGGCTGTACTGTACTATACTGTGCTGTGCTGTACTGTACTATACTCTGCTGCACTGTGCTGTACTGTACTGTGCTGTGTTGTACTATGCTGTACTGTAATGTGCTGGGCTGTGCTATACTGTACTGTACTGTGCTGTGCTGTACTATACTGTGCTGTACTGTGCTGTGCTGTACTGTACTACACTGTGCTGTGCTGTGCTGTACTGTACTATACTGTGCTGTACTGCACTATACTGTGCTGTGCTATGCTGTACTGTACTATACTGTACTGTGCTGTGCTGTGCTGTACTGTAATGTACTGTGCTATACTGTGCTGTGCTGTACTATACTCTAATGTGCTGTGCTGTGCTGTAATGTACTGTACTATACTGTGCTGTGCTGTACTGTGCTGTACTGTACTGTACTATACTGTGCTGTGCTGTGCTGTACTGTACTATACTCTACTGTGCTGTACTGTACTATTCTGTGCTGTACTGTGCTGTGCTGTATTGTGCTGTGCTATACTGTACTATACTGTACTGTGCCATACTGTACTGTACTATACTGTGCCATACTATACTGTACTATACTGCGCTGTCCTGTGCTGTGCTGTACTATACTATGCTGTGCTGTCCTGTACTATGCTATGCCATGCCATACTGTCCTGTACTGTACCGTGCCATGCCGTACTGTGCTGTACTACATGACTTCCCAAGTTCTGTGCTCAGTGGCCTGACCAATGGAGGCAAGCCTGGCACTGGGCTTCTTTACCACTCATTACTGCTTCCAGGGAGCTTTGGACTTGTTTCCTGAGTTGTGTCTATATATCAAAGCTCCCAAGGTTCCTGCCATTTACTGTGTCCTTTCCCCTTACATTTGTTCCTCTCAAACTGCATCACACACCTATCCAGATTAAAAATTCCATCTGCCATTTCTCTGCCAAAATTTCAACGGATCTATATTCTGCTGCATCCTTAATAACCTTCCTCACTATCCACAATTCCACCAGTTTTCCAATTGCCTGCAAATTTACTATTCACACTACTTGCGCATTCATATGCAAGTAGTCTGAATAGTATGAGATGATATGAGAGGCATTGATCGTGTGGATAGTCAATGGTTTTTCCCAGGGCTGAAATGGTTGCCACAAGAGGACACAGGTTTAAGGTGCTGGGGAGTAGGTACAGAGGAGATGTCAGGGGTAAGTTTTTTACTCAGAGAGTGATGACTGCATGGAATGGGCTGCCGGCAACGGTGGTGGAGGCGAATACGATACGGTCTTTTAAGAGACTTTTGGATAGGTACATGGAGCTTAGAAAAATAGAGGGCTATGGATAACCCTAGTAATTTCTAAGGTAGGGACATGTTCGACACAGCTTTGTGGGCCGAAGGGGCTGTATTGTGCCGTAGGTTTTCTATGTTTCTATTCATATTTTTATATATATATATGTGTGTGTGTGTGTGTGTGTGTGTGTGTGTGTGTGTATACATTCTACCTATTACCTCCAGCATTCGCAGTGTGATTCTGTAGACTGTGGCCCTTGAGGTGGCAATTACTGAGCACTCTGTAGAAGTATTTACTTGCATATGTGGATATGCCTACTTCTGTTTTATGTGCTGAACAGACATAAGTTCCTATCCATAACTTTGTCTCCCAAATTTTGCAAATAAATCTTGAGTAATTGCCGTGGCCACCATCCCTATTTTGTCTCCACCTTGCAGTTTCTGGTGAGACCTTTGTCCTGATAGCCCATCTCTTAATTGTTGATCTGCAGGTGCATTTGGAAAGTTTCAATTGCTGGAACCTTCAAGAAAGAGCAAACATTGGAGTAGTATCCACTATTCTTATTTTGTGTATTGGCTCACTTGTTTGGAGGAGGGATTGGCATACTGCTGTAGTGTGTGATAACCATGTTGCTCAATTACTTTGACCCATCACTCACTAACCAAGGTTCCTTGCTGTTAACCATTCCATGCACAGCATTGTGCCAAATGGGCTGCATTGTCCTTCTGACCTGTGTAATGCTCTTGTATTATTTTGGAACTCTAGGACAGCATATATAGCTGACCAATAACAATTTATGGCTTGTATTAACTGTAAACACCGGTGTAACTTTCAGGTACCGAGATTGTATGTGGTCTACTTGAGGAGTCCGCAGCTGACAGGGCTGCGTGGCGCGCCCTGCCCTGAAAAGCTGCATCTGACTTTGAGGATGACCAAAATCAGCGCCTTGCAGCAGCACGAGACCGACACCCCAAAGCTGTGTATGCACCTGTTCTAACAACCACCATTCCATGTCCAACCTGCAACCACATGTGTGCTTTGGCCTTCGGCCTCCGAAGCCACATGCGTATCCACAGATGACTGCACAATGTTTAGTCTTCCTCGGACCCCGAGAGTCAACCACCACCACTTTGCTTAAGAAATAAATGATGACATCATTAGTATCATTATCAATCATCAACATCACCGTGTGATTGGTCCAATTAAATAAGTACCTACCTACATCACAATGATAACCCTCCCTTTTTTCCCTACTTGTGATATAACATAAGTTGATAGGAACAGACATATAATATTTTGAGACATAATATTTTTACTACTGTGTTTATCACCCAAGGTATAAAAAAGTATTACAAAATGTATTACAGAAGTATTACAAAAAGTATTACAAATGACATATAGACATGAATGTGAAAATAGTTAAAGATCTGATCTGATTTCTGTATCTGTTCATTCCCATCCAATGTGTTTTTTCCAACTGACTCATAATCGTGAGAAAGCAATACACTCAAAAACCATGTCACACAACTGGTGCTGATGAACTGAGCCACAGAGTTACCTAAATGCACTGATGAGAAACCCATCTTGTCCTAATTGGAAGATGTGTAGATGAAAGACAATTGCCTGATGACTCAAGGCAAGTGGGATCTGTGAAGTGATATTGTCAGATGGGACTATAAAAAAAAATTGACCTTTACTTTAACAAGGAACCTAATAAAACATTTAAGATCCAGCTAGCTTCTGTGAATGACTATTCATTGTGCACAGAAAGATATCCATCTTCTGTGATGAGAAGGAACCTGGCAGGCATGAACAACCTTGACTTGACTTTAGTTGATAACAATAAACATTCTTTTACAAAGGGAGAAATATTACACCTGTTAATCAGTTCTAGCCGGAATATCATATAGCATGAATTTATATTCATTTGTAATCTCTGTGGAAAAACTTTTTCATTTCCTAAAAAAAACATTACTTTTTTCCAACTCTGATATATTTCCAGATGTTTAGTGCTGGAGATTCATACATTTGCTTTACATACTTACTCTGCATTTGGAAGTATTATTTAGCTTGGGTGATAGATTGTTCTTTCAGGACCATGTATTCCTTTACCTACAGAATAAATTTAGATACTTTACTTTTAAAACAGCAGGATGCTCAATTGTGAAATAGGATGCAAACATAAAACTTAAATATGCAAAGAAATTAAAAAATACTTACCACAAAGTTGGTAATACACAGCTTAAATAGAAATATCTAGGCAGTGTTTTCAGTTCTGTGTGTTCTATTGTGTTACTTTATTTACTTACAGTATGTTGTGAATGATTTAAGAAATTTGTCCTTTTACATCTAGTCTGTTTGCAATAAATACAATTGTTGAAGAATGCAAAATGAGAGAGAAAAAGGAAAACCTGACAAAGCAAAGAAGAACAGCTATCACTCTCTATTCCTGTTAATTCAAAGTCAATATTTACTTAAAAAAATCAAACTAGTCTGTGCATGAGCAACTTAACTAGTGCAGCACAATAGTCATTTTGCACTTAGAAAGACATAAATTAACTCATTCAAATTAAGGGACAATAAATTAACAAGATGAAACTTATTGTACGCCACATTATAATGCATTCATGGTGGAGACACATGTATCATAATGTAGAGTCATAGAGCTGTGGAGTTATACAGCATAGAAACAGGCTCTTTGGTGCAGTTTTTCATTGCCGACAAGGTTTCTACCTGAGATATTTTCATTTGCCTGCTTATGAACCTGGGTAAATATCTTAAGGTATTGTATTTGCACCTTCTGGCATCTTGTTCCATACACCTATCGTCAACTATGTGGAAAGCAAGCCCGCCAGGTCACCTTTAAATAGTTCCACTCTCACCTTAAACCTACGCTCTCTAGTTTAACTCCCCTATCCACGGTCCTCACTGCAACAGTGATTCCCTATTTGGCAGCATTGTGAAAACCGCACCACTGCAGGGACAATAAATCAAGTCAGATACCATCATCTTTGTCTGCAGGTGGGCTGGGCATATAAAGTAAATTTCCTGAACTGGGGTCTGGAGCACACAATTTTTGTCACTTTAGACTGTCCATTCATTAAATAAAATCATGGCTATTACATTTCAACAATCATTTTCCCCTTAAACTTGATGTTATTGGTTAACAATAACCCATTTACCTAACTACAAAAGTAACACTTCACTCAATTCTAAACTTCATAAACAAGGACAATTTCCCTATCAAACACACAAAGTGCTGGAGGAGCTCAGCAGGCCAGGCAGCATCTATGGAAAAGAGTACAGCTGACGATTTGGGCCAAGACCTTTCATCAGGACTGGAGAAAAAAAGATGAGGAGTCAGAGTAAGAAGATAAGTGGAGTAGAGGAAGAAACACTAAGGTGATGGGTGAAGTTCGAGTAATCGACCCCCACGCCATCAGGCCAGAGGCTACCCAGACAGAATATAAGGTGCTGCTCCTTCAACCTGTGTGGCCCCATCGTGACAGTAGAGGAGACCATAGACCAATCCATTAGAACAGGAATAAGAAGTGGAATTAAACTAGGCGGCCACTGGGAGATCCCGTTTTTCTGGCGGATAGAGCGTAGGTGCTCAGTGAAGTGGCTTCAAATCTCGGTTGGGTCTCATTGATATACAGGAGGCCATGCCAGGAGCACTGGAGACAGTTAATGACCCCAACTGACTCTCAGACTTGAAAGGAGCCAGGTAATGAACTTTGTGCTGGTGTACCTCATCCTTCTCATAATTTTCCTTTGGGTGATGATACTTGACATATGTTCAAAAGATTCAAAGGTTCATTGATTATCAAAGTATACAACTCTGAAATTCTTCAATTCTCTGGGTAGTCATGCAACCAGGAAAGAAAAGAAAGGCAGCACATTCATCAACCCCCAAATCCCACCTTCCTGCAAAATAAAGAACAAAATGAATCAGGCACACAACCCCCAAATCCTTCTTCCTGCACAAATAAACATGAACAAAATGGATCAGGCACACAACCCCCAAATCCCTCTTCCTGCACAAATAAACATGAACAAAATGGATCAGGCACACAACCCCCAAATCCCTCTTCCTGCAAAATAAAGAACAAAATGAATCAGTCACACAACCCCCAAATCCCTCTTCCTGCAAAATAAACATGAACAAAATGAATCAGGCACACAACCCCCAAATCCCTCTTCCTGCACAAATAAACATGAACAAAATGGATCAGTCACATCAACCTCAAATTCAACCACTTGAACAAAATGAATCAGGCACACAACCCCCAAATCCCTCTTCCTGCACAAATAAACATGAACAAAATGGATCAGTCACATCAACCTCAAATTCAACCACCTGAACAAAATGAATCAGGCACATCGACCCCCAAATCCCTCCCCGCATGAGAAGATTGGGCAAAAAAACCACAGTATATGAAAACAATAAGACTGAAAAATAGAGTCTATAGTACAAAGTCCAAATCCAAAACACAGTGAAAAATCAGACAACACTTTGGTCGCAGTGACTGGCTCTCCCCTTTTGAGTCATGAAGCTGATGTGCTTTGAATAAGTGAAACAGACAGTTGGTAGATTGCTAAGCTGCTGTGCGTATTAAATTCTCACAGGTTGGGTGTGGTCTTTGTCTTCTGGCAGCAAAGTGTAATGCAACAACTGAAATGTCAATTTCTTCTGTTATTTCATAACAGAACTTAGTCTGTGTGCACTCAGATACTGTACAGCATTTAGTGGGGGTGTGGGCAGATGCCGTAGACACCCAAGAAACACCATCCTCATTCATACCCATTTTCACAATGGTCCTAGCATTAGTATGGCTATTGATTGGTGTGAGCAGAATTAACGGCACCAGTCAAATTGATGAAGTTCTGTTTAATGGCTCCTGCATACTAATGCCCAGAACTGCATGAAATGGACAGCTGAAAATTTAACTGCATAAGAATGTTTATTTATCCTCTTTGTAATTGAATGCTTATGTGGAATCAATCATGAAACCTGGTTGCAACCTCACTGCATGTCACAATGCATTTTTACACTGTTGCATCCATGTGTTTAACACACAGAGCTGATGGGTTGCACGAAGGGAGCATTGACCCGCTTACAATGTGCCAGTGACCAGCCTCTGAAATAATGCATATATATTTGACAGTGTGAACTGAGTGCAAATCAACAAGCATGACACAGTATGAGTGCTGCTGGACAATCTGCTGATATCCATCTAAGTTCTCATCTATAGCTGATCCACAATCTTGAGCTAAGTCTTTTGGGGCACAGCTATGACTCACCTGGTGAAGATCCCACCTCAAAACTATGTTGTGTAAAAACAGCTAGTTATCGAAGATAGACATATTGCCAGATGTAGTGGCAGTCCCTCATATTGCTCTCATGTAATAACAAGAGCGGAGAATAGCAACTTGCTGTTCCAATGTTAAAATCTTCCTCATCGCATCTCCATGACCCCTGACTCGAGGACTGACAGGCTCTCACTGTGTGTGTGTGTGTACACGAACACAGGTACGTGGCAGGCCACACAGCTGGTCTGAAAACCCACCACTTGTGCAGAACTGCAGTTTGAACTGTAGATCATGGGTTCTGACAGAACCGCAACCACCCAGAAAAGAAAGACTTAAGAGAAGAGGAATACGCTGTTCTGTGGGTGAACTGGGAGAAGTTACCTGAGTCTTCAAAGACCACTAGTGCCATCTTTCCTACCTCCTCCTAGCCACCAAAACATCCAAAAACCCAACCTAAATTTTAGAACTGTAACAATTGTTGAATGATATCACAGTAAATATCTTTATGGCAGGGTGGGATTGCTGGTTACATGAACTTAGGCAGACCACTCATAAAATCAAAATGTCTAGAAGCAAATGTTACGTCAGCTGGCTCTCACTTCTTAAAACCACTTTTGCCACACCAAGTGCAAAACATTTTATTTCAGACCATAAGACATAGGAGCAGAATTAGGCCATTCAGCCCATCGAGTCTGCCCCGTCAATCCATCATGGCTGATCCCAGATCCTGCTCAACCCCATACACCTGCCTTCTCGCCATATGATGCCCTGAATGATCAGGAAACTATCAACTTCCACCTTAAATATATACATAGACTTGGCCTCCACATTCTAGATATTCACCACTTTCTGGCTCAAAAAAATTCATCCATAGCTCTGTTCTAAAAGGTCGCATTTCAATTCTGAGGCTGTGCCCTCTAGTTTTGGATACCCCCACATCCTCTCCTTTCAACATTTGGTAGGATTCATTAAGATACCCCCCACATTTTTCTAAATTCCAGTCAGTACAGGCCCAAAGCTGCCAAATGCTCCTCATTGTCAACCCCTTCATTCTGGGAATCATCCTCATGAACCTGCTCTGGACTCTGTCCAATGACAACAAACCTTTTCTGAGATATGGGGTCCAAAACGGTTGACAAAGTGCAGCCTAAATAGGAGGAGGAGGTAGGTTTTTTTTCCATCAGCGTTCAGAGAGGCGGGACTGCATAGGCGTGTGACGTCGGGCAGTGAAGCGCGGAAGATTTAAAAGGACAGAAATCCTGCTTCAGGTTTAATTCGAAGAAGGAAGTCTGAGAATCAGAGCGAGAGTGCGGAGGAAGCCATTTTTGAATTTTTTGGTTTTTTTTCCATTGGCGTTCAGAGAGGCGGGACTGCACAGGCGTGTGACATCGGGCAGTGAAATGCGGAAGATTTAAAAGGAACACAGCCTCATACAGCGGGCAGCGTAGTTTGCGGGCTGCGGAGTGAGCCGGGAGCAGAGTGAACGGGCTTAGGCGGAAACGGGCAAAGCGAGGAATGTTTGGTATTCATTTTTTGTTGTTATTTGAGGAGAGGGGCAGTATGAGTGAGAGGGTAGTTTGTTGTTCTCGGTGCCAGATGTGGGAGGCCCTGGAGCCTCCAAGCCTCACGGACGTCCACATCTGCACCAGGTGCTCCGAGATGCAGCTCCTAAGGGACTGCGTTAGGGAACTGGAGCTGCAGCTCGAAGACCTTCATCTGGTCAGGGAGAGTGAGGAGTTGATAGAGAGGAGTTACAGGCAGGTGGTCACACACTGGGGTCACGGGGGCAGACAAGTGGGTCACAGTTAGGAGAGGGAAGGGGAAGAGTCAGGTAATAGAGAGTACCCCGGTGACAATAGGTACTCCTGTTTGAGTACTGTTGGAGGGGACAGCTTACCCGGGGGAAGCGACAGTGGCCGTGCCTCCGGCACAGAGTCCGGCGCTGTAGCTCAGAAGGGTAGGGAAAGGAAGAGGAGGGCAGTTGTAATAGGGGACTCAATAGTAAGGGGGTCAGATAGGTGTTTCTGTGGACGCAGTCCAGAGACCCGGATAGTAGTTTGCCTCCCTGGTGCCAGGGTCCGGGATATTTCTGATCGCGTCCAAGATATCCTGAAGTGGGAGGGTGAGGAGCCAGAGGTCATGGTACATATAGGTACCAATGACATAGGTAGGAAAAGGGAAGAGGTCCTGAAAGGAGAATACAGGGAGTTAGGAAGGGAGTTGAGAAAAAGGACCGCAAAGGTAGTAATCTCGGGATTACTGCCTGTGCCACGCAACAGTGAGAGTAGGAATGCAATGAGGTGGAGGATACATGCGTGGCTGAGGGATTGGAGCAAGGGGCACGGATTCAAGTTTTTGGATCATTGCGACCTCTTTTGGCGCAGGTATGAGCTGTTCAAAAAGGACGGGTTACACTTGAATCCTAGGGGGACCAATATCCTGGCGGGGAGATTTGCGAGGGCTACTGAGGTGACTTTAAACTAGAATGGTTGGGGGGTGGAATCAAATTAAAGAGGCTAGGCGTGAGGAGGTTAGCTCACAACAGGGGGGTGGGAACAAGTGCAGCTAGACAGAGAGGTATAAAATGAGGGTAGAAGCAAAAAGTAGTAAGGTGAAAAGTAAAAGTGGCAGGCTGGCAAATCCAGGGCAAAAATCAAAAAGGGCCACTTTTCAACGTAATTGTATAAGGGCTAACAGTGTTGTAAAAGAGCGCCTGAAGGCTTTGTGTGTCAATGCAAGGAGCATTCGTAACAAGGTGGATGAATTAAAAGTGCAGATTGTTATTAATGATTATGATATAGTTGGGATCACAGAGACATGGCTCCAGGGTGACCAGGGATGGGAGCTCAACATTCAGGGATATTCAATATTCAGAGGGGATAGACATGAAAAAAAAGGAGGTGGGTTAGCATTGCTGGTTAGAGAGGAGATTAATGCAATAGAAAGGAAGGACATTAGCCGGGAGGATGTGGAATCAATATGGGTAGAGCTGGATAACACTAAAGGGCAGAAAATGCTAGTGGGAGTTGTGTACAGGCCACCTAACAGTAGTAGTGAGGTTGGGGATGGTATTAAACAGGAAATTAGAAATGTGTGCAATAAAGGAACAGCAGTTATAATCGGTGACTTCAATCTACATATAGATTGGGTGAACCAAACTGGTAAGGGTGCTGAGGAAGAGGATTTCTTGGAATGTATGCGGGATGGTTTTTTGAACCAACATGTCGAGGAACCAACTAGAGAGCAGACTATTCTGGACTGGGTTTTGAGCAATGAGGAAGGGTTAATTAGCAATCTTGTCGTGAGAGGCCCCTTGGGTAAGAGTGACCATAATATGGTGGAATTCTTTATTGAGATGGAGAGTGACATAGTTAATTCAGAAACAAATGTTCTGAACTTAAAGAGGGGTAACTTTGAAGGTATGAGACGTGAATTAGCTAAGATAGACTGGCAAATGACATTTAAAGGGTTGACGGTGGATACGCAATGGCAAGCATTTAAAGATCGCATGGATGAACTACAACAATTGTTCATCCCAGTTTGGCAAAAGAATAAATCAAGGAAGGTAGTGCACCTGTGGCTGACAAGGGAAATTAGGGATAGTATTAATTCCAAAGAGGAAGCATACAAATTAGCCAGAGAATGTGACTCACCTGAGGACTGGGAGAAATTCAAAGTCCAGCAGAGGAGGACAAAGGGCTTAATTAGGAAGGGGAAAAAAGATTATGAGAGAAAACTGGCAGGGAACATAAAAACTGACTGTGAATGCTTTTATAGATATGTGAAAAGAAAAAGATTGGTTAAGACAAATGTAGGTCCCCTACAGACAGAAACAGGTGAATTGATTATGGGGAGCAAGGACATAGCAGACCAATTGGATAACTACTTTGGTTCTGTCTTCACTAAGGAGGACATAAGTAATGTTCCGGAAATAGTATGGGACAGAGGGTCCAGTGAGCTGGAGGAACTGAGGGAAATACATGTTAGTAGGGAAGTGGTGTTAGGTAAATTGAAGGGATTGAAGGCAGATAAATCCCCAGGGCCAGATGGTCTGCATCCCAGAATGCTTAAGGAAGTAGCCCAAAAAATACTGGATGCCTTAGTGATAATTTTTCAAAACTCTTTAGATTCTGGACTAGTTCCTGAGGATTGGAGGGTGGCTAATGTAACCCCACTTTTTAAAAAAGGAGGGAGAGAGAAACTGGAGAATTATAGACTGGTTAGCCTGACATCGGTGGTGGGGAAAATGCTAGAGTCAGTTATCAAAGATGTGATAACAGCACATTTGGAAAGCGGTAAAATCATCCGACAAAGTCAGCATGTATTTGTGAAAGGAAAATCATGTCTGACAAATCTCATAGAATTTTTTGAGGATGTAACTAGTAGAGTGGATAGGGGAGAACCAGTGGATGTGGTATATTTGGATTTTCAAATGGCTTTTGACAAGGTTCCACACAGGAGATTAGTGTGCAAACTTAAAGCACATGGCATTTGGGGTAAGGTATTGATGTGGATAGAGAATTGATTGGCAGACAGGAAGCAAAGAGTGGGAATAAACTGGACCTTTTCAGGATGGCAGGCAGTGACTAGTGGGGTACCGCAAGGCTCAGTTCTGCGACCCCAGTTGTTTACAATATATATTAATGACTTAGATGAGGGAATTAAATGCAGCATCTCCAAGCTTGCGGATGACACGAAGCTGGGCGGCAGTGTTAGCTGTGAGGAGGATGCTAAGAGGATGCAGGGTGACTTGGATAGGTTAGGTGAGTGGGCAAATTCATGGCAGATTCAATTTAATGTGGATAAATGTGAGGTTATCCACTTTGGTGGCAAAAGCAGGAAAACAGATTATTATCTGAATGGTGGCCGATTAGGAAAAGGGGAGGTGCAACGAGACCTGGGTGTCATTATACACCAGTCATTGAAAGTGGGCATGCAGGTACAGCAGGCGGTGAAAAAGGCGAATGGTATGCTGGCATTCATAGCAAGAGGATTCGAATACAGGAGCAGGGAGGTACTACTGCAGCTGTACAAGGCCTTGGTGAGACCACATCTGGAGTGTTGTGTGCAGTTTTGGTCCCCTAATCTGAGGAAAGACATCCTTGCCATAGAGGGAATACAAAGAAGATTCACCAGATTGATTCCTGGGATGGCAGGACTTTCATATGATGAAAGGCTGGATTGACTAGGCTCATACTCGTTGGAATTTAGAAGATTGAGGAGGGATCTTATTGAAATGTATAAAATCCTAAAGGGATTGGACAGGCTAGATGCAGGAAGATTGTTCCCGATGTTGGGGAAGTCCAGAACGAGGGTTCACAGTTTGAGGATAAAGGGGAAACCTTTTAGGACCGAGTTTAGGAAAAACTTCTTCACGCAGAGAGAGTGGTGAATCTGTGGAATTCTCTGCCACAGCAAACAGTTGAGGCCAGTTCATTGGCTATATTTAAGAGGGAGTTAGATATGGCCCTTGTGGCTAAAGGGATCAGGGGGTATGGGGGGAAGGCTGGTACAGAGTTCTGAGTTGGATGATCAGCCATGATCATACTGAATGGCGGTGCAAGCTTGAAGGGCCGAATGGCATACTCCTGCACCTATTTTCTATGTTTCTATGAATAAAAGCTCAGTGTTACCTCCTTGCTTGTATATTCTATTCCCCTTGAAATAAATGCCAACATTGCATTTTCTTTCTTTACCACAGACTCAACCAGTAAATTAACTTTCTGGGAGACTTGCACAAAGACTCCTAAGTCCTTCTCTACCTCTGATGTTGGAACCTTCTCCTCATTTAGGTAATAGTCTGCACTATTGTTCCTTTTACCAAAATGCTTTTTTCATACATTTCCCAACACTGTATTCTATCTGCCACTTTTTTGCCCATTCATCCGATTTGCCTAAGTCCTACTGCAATCACATCGCTTCCTCAGCACTACCTATCCCTCCACCTAACTTCTTATCATCCGCAGACTTTGCCACAAAGCTCTCAGTTCCATTATCTAAATCATTGACAAACAATGTGAAAAGTAGTGGTCCCAATACTGACCCCCGAGGAACACCACTACCAGACAACCAGAAAAGGCCCCCTTTATTCCCATTCGCTGCCTCCTGCCTGTCAGCCATTCCTCCATCCATGCCAGTATCTTTCCTGTAATGCCATAGGATTTTATCTTGTCAAGCAGCTTCTTGTGAGGCATCTTATCAAATCCTTATCAAGGATTATCAAGTGGCACTATCATTGAATATTCTATACATTCTAAAGAAGTGTCAAAATATGGGATTTTTTAACACCTTGCATAATTGTCATCTCTCAAAAATCTGAATTTGCTTTGATCTGTTTAATGACAATTTTCAAATTAGTTTTGCAAGAAGAAAGTGGAATTCAGCTTGGGCACTGTTGATCCATCACAGTCATTTCGATGTTCTACATACTACTTATTGCAAATTACTATAAATTGCACATCGCACATTTAGACAGAGACATAACGTAAAGAGTTTTACTCCTCCTGTATGTGAAGGATATAATGAATAAAGTCAATTCAATTTCAGTTAAGGAGACAGTAAAGGTTCTGAATATTTTAAAAAAATGATCTATTTATTACAATTGTTCAGGGAGGTATAAATGCTGCTGCAATACAAGGTCACATAATTGCTCCATCAGCAACATAAGCTTTTTATAGAATGCAGGAGCTCACGAACAGTTGGTCATAAGCTTGTTGACACTGAACAGCCTCTAATGAGCAATAAAATCTGCTAGTCTAAATAATCTCCCTGTTTTGGGAAACTTGCTTCTAATAGTATATTCTCAGCAAATGCCTGAATCTGGAGGCTTTTGGCTCGACAAAAATTAATCCTTGTGTTTCAAGCATCATTGTTATTGTAATAACCAGTTTTAAATACATGGCAGTCAATGGCAATCATGTGTAAAAGACCAAACTTGAAGATTTGAAAGTTTAGGGAAAGTGATAAAATCAGAATTTTTATTATGGAACAAAGTCCTTATCTATTTCTATCCCTCATCAGAAAGGCCTTAAAGTCGTTCACTTATTTCTGGCAACAGAACTAACCAGTTCTCCTCCACCAGAAGACTCCTACAGTTAGAAGAATGGGTTCTCACCCTCAATAATTTCTCTCTCAGCTCCTCCCTCCATCCCCAAACCCTTGGGCCCTGGCTCTGCCTACCTTTTGATGGCTGGGGGAGCAGTCTATGTTCTAAACCTGCAGTAGTAATGGTCCCCAACTCTTTCTATGCTACATTGATAGCTGCATTAGTGCTGCTTCCTGCACCCATGCTTAAATTTGCCTCTAACTTCCACACTACCCTGAAATTTACTAGCTCCATCTCTGATACCTCTCTTCCCTTTATCGATCTCTCTGTCTTTGTGTTTGGAGACAGACTATCTACTAATATGTTTTACAAACTAACTCACTCTCACAGTTATCTTGACTGTATCTCTTCCCTCTTGTCGCTGGTAAAAATGCTATCGTCTTCTCTCAGTTTCTCTGTCTCTGCCGCAGCTGCTCCCAGGACAGGCTTTCCATCCTGAATTGAATTGACTTTGCTATTACTTACATCCTTCATATACATGAGGAGTAAAAATCTTTACGTTATGTCCCTGTTCAAATGTGCAATGTGCAATTATAGTAATTTATAATAAACATTATGTACAACAGGATAGTCAATATAACACAGAATTACAGTTCCGTCTGCATGAATTAATTAGCCTGACGGCCTGACGGAAGAAGCTGCCCCAGAGCCTGTTGGTCCTGGCTTTTATGCTGCGGTACTGTTTCCCAGATGGTAGCAGCTGGAACAGTTTGTGGTTGGGGTGACTCGTGTCTCTAATGATCATTCGGGCCCTTTTTGCACACCTGTCTTTGTAAATGTCCTGAATAGTGGGACGTTCACACCTACAGATGCGCCGCGCTGTCTGCACCACTCTCTGCAGAATCCTACGATTGAGGGAAGTATAGTTCCCATACCAAACAGTGATGCAGCCAGTCAGGATGCTCTCAATCGTGCCCCTATAGAAATTTCTTAGAATTTGGGGGGGGGGGGGCATACCAAACTTCTTCAACCGTCTGAGGTGAAAGAGGTGGTGTTGTGCCTTTTCCACCACACAGCCTCCATGTACAGACCACGTGAGGTCCTCGGTGATGCTTATGTCGAGGAACTTAAAGCTGTTCACCCTCTCACAGATCCATTGATGTCAGTAAGAGTTAACCTGTCTCCATTCCTCCTGTAATCCACAACCAGCTCTCTTGTTTTTGCAATGTTGAGGGAGAGGTTGTTTTCTTGACTCCACTGCATTAGGGTGATGACTTCTTCTCTGTAGGCTGCCTCGTTATTATTTGAGATTAGGCCAATCAGTGTAGTGTCATCAGCAAAATTAATTAGCAGATTGGAGCTGTGGGTGGCGACACAGTCATGGATAAAAAGAGAGTAAAGGAGGGGGCTTAGTACGCAGACCTGAGGGGCTCCTGTGTTGAGGGTCAGAGGGGCAGAGGTGAAGGAACCCACTCTTACCACCTGCTGGCGATCTGACAGGAAGTGCAGGATCCAGCTACACAAGGCAGGGCGAAGGCCGAGGTCTCTGAGCTTCTTGTAGAGCCTAGAGGGAATTATGGTTTTGAATGCTGAACTTTAGTCCAAGAACAGCATTCTCACATAAGCATCCTTCTTCTCCAGATGTGTAAGGACGGTGTGTAGAGCAGTGGCTATTGTGTCATCTGTTGATCAGTTACATCGGAAGGTGAATGATAGGGGTCCAGTGTGGGTGGTAGCAAGCTGCAGATGTAGTCCTTGACCAGCCTCTCAAAGCATTTGATTATTATTGAGGTGAGTACAACAGGACACCATTCCAGAACATCTGAGAAGTCCCCCTTTTTCAAAGAACAAGGATTCGCTTCCACCATCATCAATGTTACTCTCACCCACATCTCCATCATTTCATGCACAATTGCCCTCCTCCAGTCTTGCAAGGACAAGAGGAACAGGGATAGGGTTCCTCTTGTCCTTGCAACAACACAAGTTTCTGTATCCTGCACATCATTCTTTGTCACCTGTACAATGGGATCTACCACTAACCTCATATTTTCCCACTCACCCCACTCTCCACTTTCCATCGGAATTGATCTCTATGTAGCTCCCTTGTACACATCCCTCCCCAGTGATCTCCTGCTCTCCCGCCTGGCAATTATCCTTGCAAGTGTGACTAGTGTGACACCTGCCCCAACTCCTCCAACCTCACCACCATCCAGGGCCCCAAACAGTTCTTCTAATTGAGGCTATGCTTCACCTGTAAGTGTGTCAGAATCATTTGTTATATTCAGTAGTCCTGGTTGGCCTGAACTACATCAATATAACCCAATATGGATCGGTGGACAAATTGTTGACCACCTTCTACCTTCTGTCTGTCACAACACAGTCATATCCTCAGTTCTACACATCAACATATCTGTGTATCCTCATATCAACAAGCTCCAAACCTGGGGAACTGTACATTCCTCTGCAGATGATTTTGCATGATACGAAGATTGGTGAAGGGGCAGGTATTGTTGAGGAAACAGGTAGGATGCAGAAGGACTTAGACAGATCAGGAGAATGGGCAAGAGAATGGCAAATGAAATACAATGTCAGAAAATGCAAGGTCATGCACTTTGTTAGTAGAAATAAATGTGCAGACTATTTTCTAAACAGGGAAAAAAACCAAGAATCTGAGAGCAAAGAACTTGGGAGTCATTGTATAGAACACCCTAAAGGTTAACTTGCTGTCTGAGTTAATGGTGGGGAAGGCAAATGCAATGTTAGCATTTATTTCAAGAGGTCTAGAATACAAGAGCGAGGAAGTGATGCTGAGGCTTTATAAGACACTGGTGAGGCCTCACCTTGAGCATTGTCAACAGTTTTGGGCCCCTCATCTAAGATAAGAAATGTTGGTATTGGAGAGGATTCAAGGATGATTCCGGGAATGAAAGGGTTATCAAATGACGAATGTTTGATGGCTCTGGGTCTGTACTCGCTGTTATTTAGAAGGATGAGAGGAGGATCTTATTAAAACCTTTTGAATATTGAAAGGACTAGACAGAGTAGATAGAAACATAGAAAAATAGAAAACCTACAGGTTCACCAGATTGATTCCTGGGATGGCAGGACTTTCATGAAGAAAGACTGGATGAACTGGGCTTGTACTTAGATTGATTCCTGGGATGGCAGGACTTTCATGAAGAAAGACTGGATGAACTGGGCTTGTACTTAGATTGATTCCTGGGATGGCAGGACTTTCATATGAAGAAAGACTGGATGAACTGGGCTTGTACTTATCCGTGTAAGCAGAACAAGTGCTACACATGCCCTTACACTTCCTCCCTTACCACCATTCAGGGCCCCAAACAGTCCTTCCAGGTGAGACAACACTTCACCTGTGAGTCGACTGGGGTGATATACTGCGTCCGGTGCTCCTGATGTGGCCTTTTATATATTGGCAAGACCCGACGCAGACTGGGAGACGGCTTTGCTGAACATCTACGCTCTGTCCGCCAGAGAAAGCAGGATCTCCCAGTGGCCACACATTTTAATTCCACATCCCATTCCCATTCTGACATGTCTATCCACAGCCTCCTCTACTGTAGAGATGAAGCCACACTCAGGTTGGAGGAACAACACCTTATATTCCGTCTGGGTAGCCTCCAACCTGATGGCATGAACATCGACTTCTCTAACTTCCGCTAGGCCCCACCTCCCCCTCATACCCCATCTGTTACTTATTTTTATGCACACATTCTTTCTCTCACTCTCCTTTTTCTTCCTCTGTCCCTCTGACTATATCCCTTGCCCATCCTCTGGGTTCCCCCCGCTTGTCTTTGTCCTCAGACCTCCTGTCCCATGATCCTCTCATATCCCCTTTGCCAATCACCTGTCCATCCCTCCCCCTCCTGTCTTCTCCTAGCATTTTGGATCTCCCCCTCCCCCTCCAACTTTCAAATCCCTTACTCACTCTTCCTTCAGTTAGTCCTGACGAAGGGTCTCGGCCTGAAACGTCGACTGCACCTCTTCCTAGAGATGCTGCCTGGCCTGCTGCATTCACCAGCAACTTTGATGTGTGTTGCTTGTATTTCCAGCATCTGCAGAATTCCTGTTGTTTGGGCTTGTACTCGTTGGAATTTAGAAGATTGAGGGGGGATCTGATTGAAACGTATAAAATCCTAAAGGGATTGGACAGGCTAGATGCAGGAAGATTGTTCCCGATGTTGGGGAAGCCCAGAACGAGGGGTCACAGTTTGAGGATAAAGGGGAAGCCTTTTAGGACCGAGATTAGGAAAAACTTCTTCACACAGAGAGTGGTGAATCTGTGGAATTCTCTGCCACAGGAAACAGTTGAGGCCAGTTCATTGGCTATACTTAAGAGGGAGTTAGATATGGCCCTTGTGGCTACGGGGATCAGGGGGTATGGAGGGAAGGCTGGGGCAGGGTTCTGAGTTGGATGATCAGCCATGATCATAATAAATGGCGATGCAGGCTCGAAGGGCCGAATGGCCTACTCCTGCACCTATTTTCTATGTTTCTATGTTTCTACAGCACAATACAGGGGTACTCTCTAGTATCTGCATCTTGCCCTTCCCTCTCCTGACTGTTACCCACTTATCTGTCTCCTGAGGCCCCGGTGTGACTACTTGCCTACAGCAGCTCTCTATTACCTCCTCACTTTCCCTGACCAGATGAAGGTCAGTGAGCTGCATCTCCAGTTCCCTAATGTGGTCCCTAAGTTGCTGCAGCTCAACACACATGGCACAGATGTGGCCATCCGGGAGGCTGACACCCAGTACAGAACACCGGCCTCACAAACATACTTCCTGTTAATATTCCTCACAGGTAACTTACCTCTCCTCGACTCATTATCACCGAAGCCCAAATGAACCAAAGTCCTAACACTCTGCCTCAGATCACTCTGTTGATGACCGCTCCTAGATGTGGAAAGGATGTTTCCAATGGTGGGGATTCTAAGATAAGAGGGCACAACCTCAGGATAGAGGAGCGTGGATTTAAAACAGAGATGCGGAGAAATTTCTTTAATCAGATGGTGGTGAATTTGTGGAATTTATTACCACAGGCAGCTGTGGAAGCCAGGTCATTGGGTGTATTTAAGGCAGAGTTTGATAGGTTCTTGATTGGATACGGCATCAAACATTATGGGGAGAAAGCTGGGGAGTGGGGCTGAAGATGGGAAAAAAGGATCAGTCATAATTGAATGGTGGAGCAGGCTTGATGGGCCAAATGGCCTAATTCTGCTCCTATGATTTTTGGACTTATGATCTCTGCAGCTGGATCCTTGAATTTGTCACCAGGAGAGCACAGTGTGGATAGGAAATAACATCTCCTCCTCACTGATAATCAATACTGGTGCTTCTCATGGATGAATACTCAGCTCACTGCTCTACTCTCCCTTCACCCATGACTGTGTGGCTAGGTGCAGCTCAAGCACCATTTATGAATTTGCCGATGACACAACTATTTTTGGCAGATGGTGACAAGAAGATGTATAGGAGTGTGATAGATCAGCTGGTTGAAGTGTTGCAAGAACCACCTTGCACTCCGTGACAGCAAGACCAAGAAATTGGTTGTGGACCTCAGGAAGGGGAAATTGAGGAAACACACACCAGTCCTCATCGAGGGTTGGACAGTGGAAAGAGTGAGTAGTTTCAAGTTCCTGGGTGTCAACATCCTTGAAGAACTATTCATAGCAATTGATGCATTACAAAGAAGGCACAATAACAGCTAAATTTCATTGGAAGTTTGAAGAGACATCAATGACTCTCAGAGATTTCTAAAGATGTACCATGCAGAGCATTCTAACTGGTTGCATCATCCGGGTGAGATGGAGGGGCCACTGCACAAGACAGAAAGGTGTACATTCAGCAGCTCCATCATGGGTACTAGCCGCCCCAGCAATGAGGACATCTTCAAAAGGTAATACCTCAAAAAGCCAGCCTCCATCATTAAGGACCCCACAATCCAGGACATGCCCTCTTCTCATTGCCACTATTAAGGAGGAGGTACTCACTGTCAATGTTGCAGGAAAAACTCCTTCCTCTTTGCCATCAGATTTCTGAAAGGGTAATGAACCCATGAACAGCATCTCATTAGTTTGCTCTCTCATTTTACACCAATTATTTAATTTACCTTATATGTTGTGTGTGTGTGTGTGTATATATATATATATATATATATATATATATATAGTTAAGTACCCCATAACTGGGTTGCCAAACCAGCAGAAATGGAATGCTCGTTGGAGTCTGTGATTACTAGTAACTAATAAAGTTTTATTAAAGAGATAAGTAATACAGTACACTAATCATAAGGATATAAATGTAACAGGTTAGCAACAATAATACACACATATACACAGAACTAGGGTAATAGGAATCAACCAAGCTCTATTGCAGTCTCGGGGTAAAATGATCAGTCATAAGTGAAGCAGAGTTCAGTTCAGTTTAGTGCAGTTCGAAGTGGTCGCTGTTGTTGTACCATTGGAGAGAGCGAGAGAAAGAGGGAGAGAGAGAGAGAGAGAGAGAGAGAGAGAGAGAGAGAGAGAGAGAGAGAAAGAGATGCAGTTAGTTTCAGGCAGACCTTTTGATGTCTTCGTAGTTGGTTTCGGGCAGAACTTCTGATGTCTTCTAATCCTGCTGTGGTCACCGACTTTGATCCCGCCGTTCCGGATACGATCGTTCTTCCGCGGTGAACCCGACATCCAGGCAAGGGCTGACACACACCCCAGGTTCCCACCGATCGTACCTTCCGTCCTTCATACCGATCCTTCTGTACCTTCGTACCGATCCGTCCGGTAGCTCTGCTTGGCGTCAGACATGACACCTCCACCCTTAAAAGGATTTTTACCAGGGTAAAAATTATGGGCATGAATGCACATTATAAGATACACACTAATATACAGGTAGTCATCAGCTATTCAGCTAATACAGACAACTTTAAGTTTTAACACATGACAGACAATTAGAAATCACATTGTTAGTTCCTTTTATATGTTTTATCTTAATATCAAATTCCTGTAATACCAGACTCCAATTTAGTAAGCGTTTGTTTTTATCCTTCATTGTGGCCAAAAACACTAATGGATTGTGATCAGTGTAAATTATCAGTGGTTTCTGTGATGGACAAATATAAACCTCAAAATGTTGTAATGCCAATATGATTGCCAGTAATTCCTTCTCCACAGTGGAATAATTTCTCTGATGGACATTAAACTTCTTAGAAAAATAAGCCGCTGGGTGTTCAGTTTCCTCTTTGTCTGTCTGCAACAGCACCGCCCCTGCCGCTTCGTCGCTAGCATCAGTTGGTAGGGAGAAGGGTTTTGAAAAGTCAGGCGCATTCAATACAGGGCGGTGACACAGAATCGCCTTCAGACTCTTGAAGGCTTGTTGACAAAGGTTGTTCCACACAAACTTTGCATCCTTCGGCAAGAGCTTAGTAAGAGGGAGGGTATATCCGCAAAGTTTTTGCAAAACTTCTGATAGTAACCCATCATCCCCAAGAACCTTCTCAGGGTTCTCTTGTCTGTCGGGATGGGAACTTCAGAGATAGCCTGCACCTTAGCCTGCATCGGTGCCAGCTGCCCCTGTCCTACCACAAATCCCAGATATGTGACCTTAGCGTGGCCGAACTCACTTTTCGAGAGGTTCACTGTCAGGTTGGCTTCAGACAGCAGTTTAAACAGTTCCTCTACTGCCACAATCTGCTCCTCCCAAGTGTCACTCCAGACCACTAAATCGTCAATATACGCTTCTGCGTTCTTTAACCTTTTTATCACTGAATTAATCATCCTTTGGAAGGTTCCTGGGGCGTTTTTCAAGCCAAAAGGTAAAACATTATACTCGTATACCCTGGGCAGAGTGACAAAGGCTGAGATTTCTCTAGCCCGGTCGGTTAAAGGAACACACCAATACCCTTTCAGCAAATCGATCTTTGTGATGTACTTAGCTCTCCCCACTTTATCGATGCAATCGTTTACCCTTGAGATGGGGTAAGCATCAGTTTTTGTGATGGCGTTCACCTTTCTGTAATCTGTACAGAATCGTATGCTCCCATCGGGTTTCGGGACAACAGCACAGGGAGAAGCCTATTCCCATTTGGATGGCCTAATAATACCTGTAGCTAGCATGTGTTCAATTACTTTCTCCACTAGCTTGCCCTCCTCCAAGTTCATCCTATAGGGGTGTTGCTTAATAGGCTGATCTGATGTGACAACAACATTATGTACTGTCCCCTTGCATTGCCTCGGGACATCCGGACATACGTCTGCGTGCTGGTTAATTAGCTTTATCAGCGGCTCGCTCTGTTCAGGGGTTAAGTGAGAGACCTTATCAGCAAGGTTGGCCAAAACAATAGAGTTCTCCAGTCTGGTCGGCACCATATTTATCTTTTCAAGATGGGTATTCCCCTTATCATTTGGCACCCCAGCCTCATGATAACACCGACTAGATCGGCTTTCTGATCGTGGTAAGCTTTTAACATATTAATGTGTACTAATTGGGTTGGCTTACGTCTGTCCGGCGTTTCGATAACATAATTCAAAGAGTTTATCTTTTTAATCACTTTGTACGGACCGTGGAATCTCGCCTGGAGGGGGTTGGTTACCACTGGAAACAGAAATAAAACCCTATCGCCCACTTGAAATGCTTGTTCGCGGGCACGTCTATCATACCACTGTTTCATTTTAGTTTGAGAGTGTCGTAGATTTTCTTTGGCAAGGTCACAGATCCTTTTAAGCCTCCCACGAAATTTTAAAACATAATCAATCACATTGACTTGTACGGTCGGACTGGAACATTGCTCTTTCAGTAAGGTCAGGGGTCCTCTGGGCCGATGACCAAAGATGAGCTCGAATGAGCTGAGCCCCAATGACTCCTGAACCGTGTCCCTTACGGCAAATAACAGAAGAGGCAAGGCATCATCCCAGTCCCTAGCGTTCTCTTGACAATAAATTTTAATCATGGTCTTTAAAGTTGCGTGGAATCTTTCCAATGCCCCTTGGGACTCCGGGTTGTATGTGGAGGCCAAAATCTGCTTTGCTCCCATCTCATCCAACATCTGTCTGAATGTGAGGGATGTGAAGTCACTCCCCTGATCTGACTGGATTTCCTTTGGCAGCCCCAATGTAGTGAAAAATTTCACAAGTGCCTTTACCACTGCGAGGGCCTTGACGCTTGCCTGGGGCACAGCCTCCAGAAACCTGGTGGCGGCGCACATCATAGTCATCACATACTCTTGCCCACTCGCAGTTCTGGGCAGGGGACCGACAAAATCCACAATTATTTCGGAAAAAGTTTCCCCGAAAGTGGGTATCGGTCGAAGGGGTGCTTTAGGCAGGACCTGCTTTGGCTTTCCTACCACCTGACAGGAATGACACCGTCTGCAATATTCAATAATATCCTTCCTCATGTTCGGCAAGTAAAACTCTTTCATAATTCTATCGACTATTTTCCTCACCCCAAAATGTCCACCGAGGGGTATCTTGTGGGCCAGGTTAAAAATCTCATCCCTATAAATTTTTGGCACTACCACCTGGTGTACCACCCCCCACCCCTCATCTGCGGGCACGGTACTTGGTCTCCACTTCCTCATCAGTACTCCCTCCTTCACATAATAGCCCACTGATTCCCTTTTTATTTCTACTTCGGAGAGAGCTGTCTCCGTCAAAACCATCAGCTCCTCGTCTCGTTCCTGTGCCTGTATAAATTCCTCCCTCGCTAATGATAAATCTACCTCAACACCCTCATTTCCTTCCGCTCCACTATGCTCCTTCTTCTCACTTTCTAACCCCTCTTGGTACAAGGCTGGTAAAAAAGTCTCAGCTAAATCTACATTCCCTTCGGCAGCCTTTCTAGACATGCGCCGAGTTACTGCGCAAACAGGATAAACCTGTGAGCCCATGGGCGGGTCCTCAGTCCTGGCAGGCTTGCTCATCAGCTTTACTGCTGGGTACACATCTCCACCTGCAAGGTCGTTACCGAGTAAGACCTCCACGTCTTCCATCGGTAAATCAGGCCTCACCCCTATCGTGACCGGTCCGGAGACCAAGTCGCTTTTTAGGTGTATCTGGTGCAAAGGTACCGCTTCAGTCCCTTTCCCAGTGCCTTTTATCACACTGACCTCCCCAGTCTCGGTCTCTGAACTAAAGTCTAACACCCTCCTTAAGATCAATGACTGACAAGCCCCAGTGTCTCTCCAGATCTGTACTGGAACTGGGGCTGACCCCTCCTTCACTGACACCAATCCGGCGGAAATAAACTTCTCATGCCCTTCCTGAACTCTATCAGACTTCTCCTCCCCTAGCGGTTTGTTTGCCGGCTCAATACAGCCAGTCGGATTCATCGTTTTTCCTTTCCCCGTCTCCTTCTTTGGGGCAAAACACCTGGACGCAAAGTGACTGGCTTTCCCACAATTATAGCATACGACCCCAGGAGACTTCCTCCCAAACTGCTTCCTGTCTTCCTTATCCTTCTCACTAGTCCCCGGCTTACTTTCTGGCTTTTCTGGTGGACTTTCTCCTCCCTCTCGACTACCCTTCTGGTAGCTCTTACTCGGGGTAAACTTTGCTTTGTGTGTTAACACGTACTCATCTGCTAACTTAGCAGTTGCGGCTAAGGTTTCTGCCTCTTTCTCATCTAGATAGGGCCTCATACCTTCAGGAACACAACCTTTAAATTGCTCAATCAGTATTAGCTGTAGCAGTCTGTCATAATTGCCAGTGCCCCCTTTCGAGGCACACCAACGCTCACAATACATCTGCATCTCATGGGAGAACGCTAAATAAATGTGGCCCCACTGCTTCCTTACATTCCGGAACCTTTGCTGGTATGCCTCCGGGACCAACTCATAAATCCTGAGTATAACTTCTTTCACCACATCATACCTCTGGGCATCTTCTGCTGACAGCACTGAGTAAGCTTGCTGAGCCTTCCCCTTAAGTATGCTCTGAAGCAAAACAGCCCACTTATCCCTCGGCCAGTCCTGACTTGCAGCCACTTTTTAAAAATGTAGAAAGTACCGATCAACATCAGCCTCCTCAAGTAGGGGAACTAACCCAACCTCCTGGGTCGCCCTGAACCCCCCACCTTGGTTCGGCATGTGGCCCTGCTCTAGCGTCATCCTTAACTTCTCCAGCTCAAATTCCCTTTCTTTCTCTCTCTCTTACCGTTCTAACTGCTTGTCTCTCTCTTCTCGCTCTAACTGCTGGACTCTCTCTTCCCGTTCTAACTGCTTTACTGGGAACCCATGCTGGAGTCTTAATTTTTCCATCTGCAGCTGCACTGCTTCTCCCCCAGGTTTGCTCATAGACACCAACTCCAGCTCCCCGTGGGGAAACACACCTTTAGATACATAATGCTCAATGCTAGCTCTGTGCATCTCCGCTCTCCTCATTGTCAGCTTCTCCTTAAAAAGATTCAACTCTTCTGCAACAGCCACCAATTCTGATTTCCTGGCATCCTCTGATGCCTTCAAGGTTGGTGCCTTTAGAAATTCCTCAATCTCCATTTCTGCTGTTTGAACCTCTTTTTATTCTCTCGGGAATTTTAACCCAATCAATTTATCCAGTCCCAATTTTGGCGTTCAAAATCCTGGACGAGATTCCCACTTATGTTACGTACCCCATAACTGGGTTGCCAAACCAGCAGAAATGGAATGCTCGTTGGAGTCTGTGATTACTAGGAACTAATAAAGTTTTATTAAAGAAATAAGTAATACAGTACACTAATCGTAAGGATATAAATGTAACAGGTTCACAACAATAATACACACATATACACAGAACTAGGGTAATAGGAATCAACCAAGCTCTATCGCAGTTTCGGGGTAAAGTGATCAGTCTTAAGTGAAGCAGAGTTCAGTTCAGTTTAGTGCAGTTCGAAGTGGTCGCTGTTGTTGTACCATGAGAGAGAGAGAGAGAGAGAGAGAGAGAGTGAGTGAGTGAGTGATGCAGTTGGTTTCAGGCAGACCTTTTGATGTCTTCGCAGTTGGTTTCGGGCAGACATTTTGATGTCTTCTAATCCCGCTGTGGTCACTGACTGTGACCCTGCCGTTCCGGATACGATCGTTCTTCTGCGGTGAACCCGGCACCCAGGCAAGGGCGGACACACACCCCAGGTTCCCACCGATCGTACCTTTACACCCTGTGAGCCTCTGATCGGTTCCCGTGAACTGGTCCTCCAAACTCTCAACAACTTGTGGGGGCACACTGCTCTTTCCAGGGTCTCATGGCATGTTGTGCCTTAGCAAACCTGCTTTTTTTTATCCCCTTGCTGGGGCATCACCTGTCCATCAAACTTCAAACAGTTCAGGTTCAAAGCAACCAGTCTGTCAATATCTGAATTGTGTTTCTTTCTCGTTAATCTCTCTCTTCTCTCTTATTAGCATTTTGAATGTTTCTCCATTGTCTTCCGTTATCTCTCTGATTAACATCATCCGTCTGGTAGCTCTGCTTGTTATCACACATGACTATATATATAATTATTTCTGTCATTTATTATTTTTAAGTTGTTATGCATTGCAATGTACTGCTGTCGCAAAACGACATACAGTGTGCCAGCGATATGAACCTGATTCTGATTCTGATTTTGACAACAGGCAGGATTTCTCAGTGGCCATCCATTTTGATTTTGACATTTCAGTGCATGATCTCCTCTACTGCCAAACTGAAGCCACATTCAGATTGGAGGAGTAACACCTCGTATTCTGGGTAGCATCCAAACTGATGGCATGAACATTGATTACTCTAACTTCAAGTCATTCCCCCCCTCACCCCCACTGCCCACCTATCTTTTTCCATTCCCCATTTTGGTTATCCATTCACCCCTTCTCTTCCTTTCACCTAACCATAACCTCCCTCTGGTGCCCCTCCTCCTTCCCTTTCTTTCATCGTTGACTGTCCTCTCCTGTTAGATTACTACTTCTTCAGCCATTTACTTCCTTGACTTATCCCCTTCCAGCTTCTTGACTCACCTCCCTACCCCACCCATCCGCCTTCATCTCACCTGTCATCATTGCCTTTTTGCACTCCTCCCCTCCCCCGGCCTTATTCAGTTGTCTGCCCCCTTCCTTTCCTGCCCTGATGAAGGGTCTTGGTCCAAAACCTTGACTGTTTATTCCCCTCCATAGAAGTTGCCTGACTCGCTGGGATCCTCTAGCATTTTGTGTGTTCCTCAAGATCAGAATCAGATTTATTATCACTGATATGTTTTGTAATTTGTTCTTTTCTAGCAGCAGTACAGTACAAAACATAAAAAGGTACTATGAGTTACAATAAGAAATACATAAAAATACAGTGCCAAAATCGAGGTTCATGCACTGTTCAGAAATCTAATGGCAGAAGGGAAGAAAGTGTTCTAAAATACTGAAAGCACATCTTCAGGCTCCTGCATTTCCCCTCTGATTATGGTAATGAAAAGATGGGAACTCCTGGTGTGAGGTTTTGCGCTTTGGTAGGACCAAAACACAGCAGGTCTTACACAGTGGACAGTCGGGCACTGAGGAGTGTGGTAGAAAAACGGGATCTGGGAATGCAGGTCCATAATTCATTGAAAGTGGTGTTACAGGTAGATAGGGTCATAAAGAAAGCTTTTGGCATATTAGCCTTCATAAATCAATGTATTGAATGCAGGAGACGGGGTGCTATGTTGAAGTCGTATCAGACAATAGTGAGGCCTAATCTGGAGTATTGTGTGCAGTTTTCGTCAGCTACCTACATGAAAGGTGTAAACAAGGTGGAATGAGTATAGTGAAAATGTGTAAGGATGTTGCCAGATCTGGAGGACCTGAGTTATAAGGATAAATTGAATAAATTGGGACTGTATTCTTTTGAAGGTAGAAGATTGAGAGAAGATTTATTTGAGGTGGATAAATCTATGAGGGTTAAAGATAGGTTCATTTGTTTGAATGTTTGGTGACATAAAAAATCTAAACCTCCAGGTCAAAGCCAACATAAAATCAAAAGACAGCATAAAATAGAGCAAAATTGACAATAAATTGGACTGGTCTAAGAACACTGAGGCTGTCTACAAGAAGGGTCAGAGCCGTCTCTATTTCCTGAGGAGACTGAGGTCCTTTATCATCTGTCGGACAATGCTGAGGATGTTCTAAGAGTCTGTGGTGGCCAGTGCAATCATGTTTGCTGTTGTGTGCTGGGGCAGCAGGCTGAGGGTAGCAGACACCAACAGAATCAACAAACTCATTCGTAAGGCCAGTGATGTTGTGGGGATGGAACTGGACTCTCTGACGGTGGTGTCTGAAAAGAGGATGTTGTCCAAGGTGCATGCCATCTTGGACAATGTCTCCCATCCACTACATAATGGACTGATTGGGCACAGGAGTACATTCAGCCAGAGTCTCATTCCACCGAGATGCAACACTGAGTGTCATAGGAAGTCATTCCTGCCTGTGACCATCAAACTTTACAACTCCTCCCTTGAAGGGTCAGACACCCTGAGCCAATAGGCTGGTCCTGGACTTATTTCCTGCAATAATTTACATATTACTATTTAATTATTTATGGTTTTATTACTATTTAAATATTTGTGGTGCAATTGTAATGAAAAACAGTTTCCCTCAGGATCAATCAAGTATGACTATAACTATGACTATGACTATTTAGTGTGAAGTTAGAGAATTGGGAAACTTAAAAACCAACAGAAGGCAACTAAAAAAGCCATGGGGGAGAAAGATGAAATATGAAAATAAGATAGACAATAAGATGGCCAACGCACGGCCAAGTGGTTAAAGTATCGGTCTAGTGATCTGAAGGTCGCTAGTTCGAGCCTCAGCTGAGGCAGCGTGTTGTGTCCTTGAGCAAGGCACTTAACCACACATTGTTCTGCGACGACACCCATGCCAAGCTGTATCGGCCCTAGTGCCCTTCCCTTGGACAACATCAGTGGCGTGGAGAGGGGAGATTGCAGCATGGGCAACAGCCAGTCTTTCATACAATCTTGCCCAGGCCTGCACCCTGGAAAACCTTCCAAGGCACAAATCCGTGGTCTCACAAGACTAACGGATGCCTATAGAAGATGGCCAACAATATCAAAGAGGATACCAAACATTTTTTTCAGATATACAAAGAATAAAAGAGAGGCGAGAATAGATGTTGGACCATTGGAAAAGGACAACGAAGAGGTAGAAATGGGGAACGAGGAAATAATGAACAAACTGAATAAGTATTTTTCATCAGTCTTCACTATGAACACCCTAGCAGTGTGCCTGAAATTCAAGAGTGTCAGGGGGCAGAAGTGAGTGCAGTTACAAAGGAGAAGGTGCTTGGAAAACTGAAAGGTCTGAAAGTCACCTGGACCAGATGGACTATACTCAAAGTTCTGAAAGAGGTAGCTGAAGGGATAGTAGAGGCATTAGTAATGATCTTTCAAGAATCACTTGATTATGGCACTGTTCCATAGGACTGGAAAATTGTAAAGGTCACTCCACTCTTCAAGAAGGGAGGCAGAAGATAGGCCAGATAGCCTGACCTCAGTGGTTGGGAATATGTTGGAATCCACTGTTAAGGATGTGGTTTTGGGGTGCTTCAGGGTTCATGATAAAATAAGCCATTGTCAGCCTGGTTTCCTCAAGAGAAAATCTTGCCTGGATAGACAAAGAGTCTCAGTGGATGTTGTGAACTTGGATTTTCAGAAGGTCTTTGACAAGATGCCACATATGAGGCTGCTTAACAAGATAAGAATTGAGGAGTGACTGATCAACAAGAGGGAATTATTAGGAAGGGCTAATAAGAATAAGCAAGCACAGTGGCCATTCTTGTGTGTGTGCCGCTCTTTAGAGTGATTTTGGCTCATTAGGCTTAGGCAACATCAGGCTTGGGTGAGGTAAAGTATTTGTAAGTTACTCTCTCTGTTTATATTTGTTCATTCCCCATCTATTAGTGCATAGTGAGAATGGTTCCAGGAGCAGTGTTTTGTACTGTGTGACAGATGTGGGAAGTGTGAGAGACATCCAGTCTCCCAGATAAACACATCTGCACCAGGTGCACAGAACTGCAGCTCCTGAGAGAATCTGGAGTTGCAGCTTGATGACCTTTGACTCATACAAGAGAATGAGGAGATGATAGACAGCAGCTACAAGAAGGTAATTACCCCTAGCTTGCAGGAGACAGGTAACCGGGTGACTGTCAGGAGAAGGAGGGGAAATGCACAGCCAGTGCAGAGTACACTTGTGGCTGTTCCCCTCAATAATGAGTATATAACTTTAGACACTATTGAAAGGGATAGCAAGTCTCTGGCACCAAGACTGTTGCTGTGCCCCAGAAGAGCAGAGAGGTGAAGAGATCTGCCGTGCTTATAAGAGATTTCTTAGTCAGAGGAACAGAGGCGAGGTTCTCTGGGCATGATAGAGACACCCAGATGATGCGTTGCCACCCTGATGCCAGGATCAGGGACGTAACAGATCATGTCCACGGCAGTCTCAAGGGCAAGGGTGAGCAGCCAGAAGCCTTGGTACATAATTAGCACCAAGGTGAGGAGGTCCTGAAGAGAGATTTTAGGGAGCTAAGTAGAAACCTGAGGTCATAATCTCTGGATTACTGCCTGTGCCAGATCCCAATGAGGGCAAGGATTGGATAATTTGGCAGGTGCAACACTCACAACACGCTGGAGGAACTCAGCAGGTCGGGCAGCGTGCGTGGAAACAATCAGTCGACGTTTCGAGCCCGAACCCTTTGTTAGGACTGTAGGGAGAAGGGGCAGAGGCTCTATAAAGAAGGTGGAGGGAGGGTGGGAAGGAGAAGGCTGGTAGGTTCCAGGTGAAAAACCAGTAAGGGGAGAAATAAAGGGGTGGGGGAAGGGAGGCAGGGAGGTGATAGGCAGGAAAGGTGAAGAAAGAATAGGGGAAAACACAATGGGTAGTGAGGGAGGTGGTATGCAGCTGGGGGAGGGGGCAGAGTGACATAGGGATAGGGGAAGGGAGGGGGAGGGAATTACCGGAAGTTGGAGAATCCTATGTTCATACCAAGGGGCTGGAGACGACCTAGACGGTATATGAGGTGTTGCTCCTCCGACCTGAGTTTAGCCTCGTCATGGCAGTAGAGGAGGCCATGTATGGACATATCTGAATGGGAGTGGGAAGCAGAGTTGAAGTGGGTGGCTACTGGGAGATCCTGTTTATTTTGGCGGACGGAGCAGAGGTGCTCAACGTATTTGGCAGGTGAATGTGTGTCTGAGAAATTGGTGCAGGGGACAGAGGTTCAGATTTACGGACCATTGGGATCTCTTCTGGGAAAGACATTACCTGTACAAAAGAATGGGTTACACCTGAACCTGAGGGGGTCCAATATCCTTGTGGGAATGTTGGCTTGAATTGTTCAGGTGGGATTAAACTAATTTAGCAGGGGGGTTAGAACCAGAGTATTAGTGCTGAAGATGGTGTAGTAGGTTTACAAACAGAGGCAATATACAGTGAGACTCCTAGCAAGGAGAGGCTGATGATAGAGCCAAATTGCACTCAACAGGATGAGTTGCAACATAAAAGACAGACAAAATCGAAAAAGGTGAATACAAGACTGTACGTGTTATATTTGAATGCACGCAGTATATGAAATAGAAAACATAGAAAATAGGTGCAGGAGTAGGCCATTCGGCCCTTCGAGCCTGCATCGCCATTTATTATGATCATGGCTGATCATCCAACTCAGAACCCTGCCCCAGTCTTCCCTCCATACCCCCTGATCCCCGTAGCCACAAGGGCCATATCTAACTCCCTCTTAAATATAGTCAATGAACTGGCCTCAACTGTTTCCTGTGGCAGAGAATTCCACAGATTCACCACTCTCTGTGTGAAGAAGTTTTTCCTAATCTCGGTCCTAAAAGGCTTCCCCTTTATCCTCAAACCGTGACCCCTCGTTCTGGACTTCCCCAACATCAGGAACAAATAGGGTTGATGAACTTGTAGCACAGTTGCAGATTGGCAAGTATGATGTTGTAGGCATCACTGAATCGTGGCTGAAAGAAGATTATAGCTGGGAACTCAACATCCAAGGATACCCATTGTATTGAAAGGGCGAGCAGGAATGCAGAGGGGATGGTATGGCTCTGTTGGTAAAAAATGAAATCAAGTCATTGGAAAGAGGTGACATAGGGTTGGAAGGTATTGAATCACTGTGGATCGAGCTAAGGAACTGCAAAGGTAAAAAAAACCCTGATAGGATTTATATACAGACCCCCAAACACTAGTAAGGATGTGGTCTGCAAGTTGTAACAGGAGATAAAAAATGCATGGCAAAAGCGCAATATTACAGTAGTCTTGGGGGTTTCAATATGCAGGTAGATTGGGAAAAACAGGTTGGTGCGGGATTCAAAGAGAAGGAATTTCTAGAATGCTTGCAAGATGGCTTTTGATCTTGCAAGATGGTAATTAGCTATTCTGGGTTGGGGGTAGTGCAATGAACTGGATTAAAAACATAAGAAATAGGAGCAGGAGTAGGCCATCCAGCCCATCGAGCCTGCCCCGTCATTCAATAAGATCATGACTGATCTGTCCGTAAACTCAGCTGCAGCTATCCGCCTTTTCCCCATAACCCTTAATTCCCCTACTATGTAAAAACCTATCTAACTGTATCTTAAATATACTTGGTGAGGAAGCTTCATCTGCTTCCCTCAGCAGAGAATTCCACAGATTCACCACTCTCTGGGAAAAACAATTTCTCTTCATCTCTGTCCTAAATCTTCTCCCCTGAACCTTGAGGCAATATCCCCTAGTTCTAGTCTCACCTACAAATGGAAACAACTTTCCTACTTCTATCTTATCTACCCCTTTCAAAACATTGTATGTTTCTGTGAGATCCTCTCTCATTCTTCTGAATTCCAGAGAGTATAGTCACATACGACTCAATCTCTCCTCATAGGTTAACCCCATTCATCTCTGGAATTAACCTGGTGAACCTCCTCTGCACTGCCTCCAAAGCCAGTATATCCTTCTTCAAGTATAGAGACCAGAACTGCCCGCAGTACTCCAGGTGCAGCCTCACCAGTACCCTGTTTGTTGCAGCATCACCTCCCTGCTCTTGAATTCAATCCCTCTAGCAATGAAGGCCAACATTCCGTTTGCCTTCTTAATAACCTGTTGTTCCTGCAAGCCAACCTTTTTATGATTCATGAACAAGCGCTCCCAAGTCCCTCTCCACAGCAGCATGCTGCAATCTTTTACCATCTAAATAATAATCTGCTTTTCTATTTTTCCTTCCAAAGTGGATGATCTCGCATTTACCAACGTTGTATACCATCTGCCAGACCTTGGCCCACTCATTTAACCTATCTATATCCCTCTGCAGACTCTCCAAATCCTCTGTACAATTTGCTTTTCCACGCAGTTTAGTGTCATCAGCAAATTTCGCTACGTTACACTCAGTCCCCTCTTCCAAATCACCAATGTAAATGGTAAACAGCTGCGGGCCCAGTACCGACCCCTGCGGCACCCCACTCACCACTGACTGCCAACCGGAGAAACACCCATCTATACCAACTCTCTGCCTTCTGTTGGTTAACCAATCCACTATCCATGCCAATACACTTCCTCTGACTCCGTGCATCCATATCTTATCTATAAGATTGATTAGTGATAAAAGAACCCTGAGTGGAAAGTGATCATAGTACGATCGAATTCATGCTGAAGTTGGAGGAGGAGAAGCAAAATTATGATGTATTGGTATTACAATGGAGAAAAGGAAATTATAGAGGCATGACAGAGTAGTTGGTAAGAATTCATTGGAAAAGAACACTGGCAGGGATGATGGCAGTGCAGCAAGTGGCTGGAATTTCTGAAAGCAATTCGGAATGTACAGGATATATACCTCCCAAAGAGGAAAAAATACTCTAAAGGAAAGATGACACAGCTATGCTTGACAAGAGAAGTCAAAGCCAACATAAATGTCAAAGAGAGGGCTCTTAGTAGAGCAAAAATTAATGGGAATTTCAGGGATTCAGAAGCGTTTAAAAACCAACAGAATGCAACAAAAAAAGTCATTAAGAAGGTAAAGATGGAATACAAAAGAAAGCTACAGAATAATATTAAAGAGGGTATCAAAAGCTTTTTCAAATACCAGACCACTGGAAAATGATGCTAGAGAGGTAGTATTGCAGAACAAGGAAATAGTGGATGAACTGAATAAGTATTTTGCATCAGTCCTCACTGTGTAAGACACCAGCAGTATGGTGGAAATTCCAGTGTTGGAGGCATGAAGTGTGTTACCAACAATAGAGAGAAGGTCCTTGGGGAAACTGAAAGGTCTGAAGGTAGATAAGTCACTTGGCCCAGATGGTGTATAGCCCAGGATTCTGAAAGATGGCTGAAGAGATTGTGGGGGCATTAATAATGATCTTTCAAGAATCACTAGATTCTGGAATGGTTCTGGAAGACTGAAAACTTGCAAATCTCACTCCAAGGAGGGAGAGAGGCAGAAGAAAGGAAATTATAGGTCAGTTATTCTGACCTCAGTTGTTGGGAAAATGTTGGAGTCGATAGTTAAGGATGTGATTTTGGGGTACTTGGAGGCACATGATAAAACAGGCTACAGTCAGCATGGTTTCCTCAAGGGAAAACTTGCCTGACAAATCTGTTGGAATTCTTTGATGAAATAGCAAGCAGGATAGACAGAGGAGAATCAGTTGATGTTGCGTACTTGGATTTTCAGAAGGCCTTTGACAAGGTGCCACATACAAGGCCACTTAACAAGCTACGAGCCCACGGTATTACAGGGAAGATTCTAACATGGATAAAGTAGTGGATGATTGGCAGAGGGCAAAGAGTGGGAACAAGAGGAGCATTTTCTGACTGGTTACCGGTGACTAGTGGTGTTTCACAGGGTCTGTGTTGGGGCTGTTTCTTTTTACATTATATATCAATGATTTGAATGATGGAATTGATGGCTTTGTTGCAAAATTAGCAGACAATCTGAAGATAGGTGGAGGGGCAAGTAGTTCTGAGGAAACTGGGAGGCTACAGAAGGACTTAGACAGATTAGGAGAATGGGCAAAGAAGTGACAGATGGAATAGAGTGTTGGGAAGCTTATGGTCATGAACTTTGGTAGAAGAAATGAAAGAGTTGACTATTTTCCAAATGGAGAGAAAATACCAAAATCTGAGGCTCAAACGGAATTGGAAGTCCTTGTGCAGGATTCCCTAAAGGTTAATTTGCAGGTTGAGTCTGAGGTGAGGAAGGCCAATGCAATGTTAGCATTTATTTCAAGAGGACTAGAATATAAAAGCAAGGATGTAATGTTGAGACTTTATAAAGTACTGGCAAGGCCTCACTTGGAATATTGCGTGCAGTTTTGGGCCCCTTATTTTTGAATGGATGTGCTGAAACTGGAGAGGATTCAAAGGATGTTCATGAGAAAGATTCCAGGATTAAATGGCTTGTCATATAAAGAACATTTGATGGCTCTGGACCTGTATTCACTGGAATTCAGAAGAATGAGGGGTGACCTCATTGAAACCTATCAAACGGTGAAAGGCCTTGGTAAAGTGGATGTGGAGGGGATGTTTCCTCTGGTGAGAGGGTCTAAGACCAGAGGACACAGACTCAGAATAGAGGGACGTTCTTTTAGAACGGAGATGAGGAGGAATTTCTTTAGCCAGAGTAGTGAATCTGTGGAATTCATTAGCACAGGCAGATGTAGAGCCAAGTCTTTATCTATATTTAAGGGTGAGGTGGATAGATTCTTGATTGGACAGGGTATGAAGGGATATGGGCGAAGGCAGGAGATTGGGGCTGAGGGGAAAAATGGATGACTTATGCTGAAATGGTGAAGCAGACTTGGCCTAATGGCCTAATTTTTCTCCTGTATCTTATGGTCTTAGGATCCCATGGTATTACCAGAAAGATACTAACATGGATACAGCATTCCCTGCTTTGCATAACTCAAACAGTGGGAATAAAGGGAGGCTTTTCTGATTGGCTGCCAGTGACTTGTTGTGTTCTGCAAGAGTTGGTTTTGGGACTGATTATTTTTACATTGCATGTCAGAACTGATGGCTTTGTGGGCAAATTTGTGGATGATGCAAAGATATGTGGAGGGGCAGGTCATGTTGAGGAAGCAGGGAGGCTGCAGAGGCCTTAGACAGTTAGTAGAATGGGCAAAGAAATGGTAAATGGAATATAATGTCAGTAAGTGTATAGATAGTCATGCACTTTGTTAAAAGGAATAAAAGAATAGACTATTTTCTAAGCACGGAGAAAATACAAAAATCTGATGTGCAAAAGAAATTGGAAGTTCTTGTGCAGGGTTCCCTAAAGGTTAATTTGCAGGTTGAGTCAGTAGTGAGGAAGGTAAGTGAAATGTTAGCATTTATTTTGTGAGCACTAGAACAGAAGAACAAAGATGTAATGCTAAGGCTTTATAAAGCATCGCTAAGGCCTCACTTGGAGTACTTTGAGCAGTCTTGGGCTCTTCATTGTAGCAAGGATGTGCTGACCATGGAGAGGGTTCAGAGAAGGTTCACAAGAATGATTCTGGGAGCGAAAGACATCATGTGAGGAGTGACTGATTGGATCAGGGCCTTCACTCACTGGAATTTTAAAGAATGGGGGGGCGGGGGGATCTCGTTGAACCTTATCAAATGCTGGAAGGCTTGAACAGAGTAGATGTGGAGAAGATGCTTTCTATGGTGGGGCAGTCAAAGATAGGAGCACACAGCTCAGAATAGAGGGGCGTCCTTTTCGAACAGATATGAGGAGGAATTTCTTCCTCCAGAGGGTGGTGGATTTGTGGAATTTGTTGCCACAGGCGGCTGTGGAAGCAACAAATTTAAGCTGGAGGTGTATAGATTCCTGATTAGACAGGTGTCAAAGGTTACAGGGAGAAGGCAGGAGAATGGATTTGAGAGGGAAATGGATCAGTTATGATGAAGTGGGGGAACAGACTCAATGGGCTGAATTGCCTTATTCTGCTTCTGTGGTCTAATGGTCTAATGAAGCACAGCTGATGCCGTGCCTTCATTTTGATAGATCATTTGAGATATTGATGCCCAGGAACTTGATGCTGCTCACCCTTTGCACAGCTGCACCCTCAGTTAGGACTGTTGTGTGTTCTCTCAACTTCCCCTTCAGAGGCCAACTCCTTGGTCTCACTGACATTGAATGCAATGCTGTTGCTGTGACACTGCTCCACCAGTTAATCTGTCTCACTCCTGTACGCCCCCTCGCCACCATCGGAGGTTCTGCCAAAACATATTAACACTGCAGGTACACAGGTGTGTGTCTATAGGGATAAAAGTTCAACATCTAGTATGCCCTAAAATGCATTGTAGTAATACAAAGTGTTCAATACTGCTCCTGAAATCTGGTTCAATTGAAATCCTATGTGCAATTAAGTGCATGCACTTACTGTATCGTCTATGTAGTGATAAAGCAGAGGATGAAGTAACCCAATACTATTTTCAGTTTCAATTCTAAACTGGGAAGTTGCACATTCTCTCATTGTATTTTGTCTCTTTGATCTATTTTACTATTTAAATATACTTTGCCCTCTGTTGCCAATAGGAAATAAGGAAATGGCAGAAACTTTGAGATGTATTTTCCCGTTGGCTTGGCAGTATAAGACACCAATACCATCCTGGTATTACAATAGTAGAATAAAATTATGTCAAACACAATATGTTTGCAGGGATGATAAAGCAAATAATTACAAAGGAAAATAGAACTTTGTTCATAATTGCAAAGGGAATTGCCACAAACGTATGATTATTGGTGAGACTGCATTTAGACTAATGAGTACATTTTACATTTGCCATTTAAGAAACAATATATTTGTAATGGAGACAGTGCAGCCTCTGATATTATCTATGAGGAAAGATTGAGCAAGCTGGCAATGTATGAGAGGTGATTGATAAGTTTGAGACCTAACGTAGAAGGAGATGAATTATACACCTCTCGTTACATGCACATGCAGTTCAATGATTTGAGTGATTATACAGCAAGTTTAAAGTTAATCAGTTCATAACGCAGTTAATAACTCATCAAGAGTGATTGATAAGTTCGTGGCCTACAGTAGACGGAGATGAGTTATTAACTTCAAACTTTCTGCATAATCACTCAGAGTTGAACTGCATGTGCATGTAACGAGAGCTGTATAACTCATCTCCTTCTACCTTAGGCCACAAACTTATCAATCACCCCTGCTGCGGACACTTTCTGGAGGTCCAAAATCCGTATGATCCACGACCGCTGGACTAAGTGCGTAAATGTAGGAGGGGACTACGTTGAAAAATAAATGTGCTAGGTTTCCTAACATTGACTCCTTCTAACGTAGGCCACGAACTTATCAATCACCCGTTGTATTCATTAGAACAAAATTAGAGGTGATCGTTCTGAAAAATGTGACATTCTAAGATTGCTGAACATGGATGAAAGTTCAAAGTAAATTTATCATCAAAGTGCATATATGTCACCAAATACAACCCCGAGATTCATTTCTTGTGGGCTTTCACAGTAAAAACAAAGCAACACGATAGGATCAATGAAAAACTTGCACACTAAACAGGCAAACAACCAAAGTGTGACAGACAACGAGCAGTGCAGATACAGAGAGAAAAAATACAAACATAATAATAATAATAAATAAATAAGCAATAACTATCAAGAACATGAAGAGTCCTCGAAAGTGAGTCCATAGTTTGTGGGAGCAGTTCAGGGTGAGTGAAATTGAGTAAAGTTATTACCTCTGCTTTAAGAACCCAATGGTCGAGGGGTAATAACTGTTACTGAACTTGGCAGTGTGGGTCCTGTGGGTCCTGAGGCTGCTGTACCTCCTTCCTTATGGCAACAGGGAAAAGATTGCTTGGCCTGGATGGTGGGGATCGCTGATGATGGATGCTGTTTTCCTGAGACAGTGCTCCTGGCAGATGTCCACAATGGTGGCGAAGGTTTTCCCTGTGATGGATTAGGCTGTATCCACTAATTTTTGTAGGCTTTTACATTCAATGGCATTGGTATTTCCATACCCGGCCATGATGCCACCAGTCAGTATACTCTCCACCGTGCATCTGTTTAAGCTTGTCAAAGTTTTAGCCAAATCTTCGCAATGTCATAGGGTGGGGGCTGGGAACGGACCCAAGTGCAAGACACAAACACTGAAGTATAGGGACAGGACTAGGATACAGGGTGATGGCAAGGACATGAACAGGAAAACCAGGAACCTGGAACAGGACTGAACAAGAGAGCTAGGAGCTCGGGCTTGGACTCCGAGCCAGAGACTGGACAAGGACCCAGTACCTGGGTCTTGCCTCTGGCTTGGACCCCAGAACTAGGCAAGGACAAGGCTTGGCAGGCAGGCAGGACAGGGCTGCAGCCTTCAGGCTTGAAGTTAGAGGCGAGGCTTGGCAGGAGGCAGGAGGCTGGAGTCTTCAGGCTTGAGGGTTGAGGGTAGAGGTGAGGCTTGGCAGGAGGCTGGAGTCTTCAGGCTTGAGGCTAGAGGTGAGGCTTGGCAGGAGGCAGAAGGCTGGGGTCTTCAGGCTTGAGGCTAGAGGCTAGAGACTTTAGGCAATGCTTGGCAGGAGGCAGGAGGCTAGAGACTTGAGGCAATGCTTGGCACGAGGCAGGAGGCTAGAGGCGAGGCTTGGCAGGAAGCAGGAGGCTGGGGTCTTCAAGCTTGAGGCTAGAGACGAGGCTTGGCAGGAGGCAGGATGCTGGGGTCTTCAGGCTTGAGGCTAGAGGCTAGAAACTTGAGGTGAGGCTTGGCAGGAGGCAGGAGGCTGGAGACTTGAGGCGATGCTTGGCAGGAGGCAGGAGGCTAGAGACTTGAGGTGAGGCTTGGCAGGAAGCAGGAGGCTAGAGACTTGAGGTGAGGCTTGGCAGGAGGCAGGAGGCTAGAGACTTGAGGCGAGGCTTGGCAGGTGGCTGGAGTCTTCAGGCTTGAGGCTAGGTAGGTGGCTGGAGTCTTCAGGCTTGAGGCTTGGCAGGAGGCTGGAGTCTTCAGGCTTGAGGCTAGGCAGGTGGCTGGAGTCCTCAGGCTTGAGCCCTGGACAGGGCGCGGTACTCCTGAGCAAAGCACGGTACTCCTGGGCAGGGCGCAGATCACCACCTGACAGAGGCATGGGAGAGGAAGGGACAGAATCAACCACAGGTAATGGCAAGACGGCCTGGCTTACCTGGGCGGAGGCAAGGGACAGGAAGGGAGCTAGGTACAGGGTGGCTCCAGGACAAGACTGTAGGCAAGACAAGGCGAGAGTTACCAGCAAGCCAAGGCAAGGCTTCAAGCGATGCAAGGCGAGACAAGAACTTCAGGTGAGGCGAGAGTTACCGGCAAGACAAGGCAAGGCTTCTGGCAAAGCAGGGCGAGACGAGAACTTCAGGCGGGGTGGGAGTTACCAGCAAGACGAGGCAAGGCTTCTGGCAAAGCAGGGCAAGGCGAGAACTTCAGGCAAGGTGAGAGTTACCAGCAAGACAAGGTGAGGGAACAGAAGGCAGAGGCAGGGATACAAGGAGTAAGGACAAGAACAATCCAGCCGCCACGCCTTGGTCTCTGAAGGTATTTATGCAGCCAGCCCCAACTGGCATCAGCTGCCTCAGTTAGCTCAACAAGAACAGAAACAGGGTAGACAGGAAAACCTGGAGCAAGGGTTGATGGACCGGACCATGAACCGGAATACGGACTTCACGGACCGGACCATGACATGCAAACTTCCAAGAAAATAGAGGGACTGCCAGGCTTTCTTCATAATGGCACTTACACACAGGGCACTTCCTCTGAAATGTTAATGCCGGGAAATTTAAAGTTTCTGACCTTTTCTATCTATGATTCAGTGATGAGGACTGGTTCATGGACCTCCAGGTACCTTCTGTTGTAATGAATAATCAGCTCTCTGGTTTTGCTGACATTGACTGATAGGTTGTTACTGTGGCACCACTCATCCAGATTTTCAATCTCCCTCCTGATTCATTACGACCTTTGATAAGGCTAATGACAGCGATGTCAGCAAACTTAAATATGGCATTGGAGCTGTGTTTCACCTCACTGTCTAAGTGTATAATGATGGATATGATGGGTCAGATAGTTTGAAGTGTATATATTTTAATGCCAGGACCATTACTGGTGATGGTGATGAACTTAGAATGTGGTTTTCTACATGGAACTATGACATTGTAGCCATTACCGGAACTTGGTTGAGAGAGGGGCAGGAATGTGTGATTAAGGTTTTGAAAATTTTAGAAAAGATAGAAGAGGAGATAAAGGGGTAAAGAGTGGAGAAGTTGCACTATTAACATTGAGGACAATGTCCCAGCTGCATGGTTCTCATGGGAGAGTTTTAAATTGGAGTAGGACAAATCATAAGGACATTAGGCAGAAAGCGTTATTTGGGAAAACCTTTTCTCTGGCAAGTCCACATGAGACATGTGGAAGGCGTTTAAAGATCAATTGCACAGAGTACAGGAAAAGTATGTCCATGTTAGAAGGAAGGACGGGGACGGAAAGATAAGAGAACCTTGGATGTCCAGCAAGGTGATGAATTTAGTCAAGAAGAAAAAGGAGAAGTATGTAAAGCTTTGGAAGGTAAGATCAAACAAAGCAGATGAGGAGTACACTGAAGCCAGAAAAGAACTAATGAAGGGAATTAAGAAAGCCAGGAGGGGCCATGAAAAGTCCATGGCAAATAGGATTAAGGTGAAACCTAAGAAATTCTATAGATACATTAAGAGTAAGAGGATAATTAGGGAGAGGATGGGGCGACTCAAATATAAAGGGGAGCATTTGGTTGGATGTGGAGAATGTGAGTGAGGTACTTAATGAGTACTTTGCTTCAGTATTTACCAAGAAAAAGGATATGGAGGACCAGGAGATCAGCGCTGAGTGTATTAGGGTGTCTAGAGGTTGAGGAAGAGGAAGTCTTGGGCCTCCTAATGTGTATTAAGGTGAATAAGTCTCCAGGACCTAATGGGATTTATTCCACATTATTGAAGGAGCAAGAGACAAGATTGCTGGGCCCTTGAACAGTATTTTCATGTCCTCTCTAGCCACAGGTGGGGTCTATTCCAGGAGATTAAGATGTATGGATTCCCTGGCGAATTATGTTTTGATTTAAAACTGGCTTGCACATAGGGGGTAGTGGTCGAAGGGACCTGCTTGAGCTGCAGATCTGTAATTAGAAATGTTCCGCAGGGGTCTGTGCTGTGACCCATATTGTTTGTGATGTATATAAATGACCTGGATGAAAATGTAAATGGGTGGGTTAGTAAGTTTGCGAATGATACCAAGATTGGTGGAGTTGTGGATAGTGTAGAAGACTGGCAAAGGATACAATGTGATATAGATCAGTTGCAGATATGGGCAGAGAATTGGTAGATGAAGTTTAACCAAGATAAATGTGCGGTGTTGCACCTTGGTAGGGCAAGGAGACAGTACACTGTTAATAAAGGCAAGATTCTTAACTGTGTTGCTGTGAAGAAAGATCTTGGGGTCCAAGTTCATAGCTCCCTGAGAAGTTGATAATATGGTTAAGAAGGCTTATGGAATGCTTGTTTTTATTAGTCTGTAGTCGCGCGCAAATGCGCTATTAAAACACACGGAGGCAGAGAGAGCTAAACTCAGAATGCCTTTACTGATACAAAATCGCGTGCTTAAATCTCCCCCCCCATGGGCCCTTGCGACCCACAGGGCAGATGTGACGTCACACTGTTCCCAGAAGGTCCACCCCAAGCGGGTAGTTCCAAACACGCTACCGTATGTCTGCCTGCGGCTCCCGATGGCGGTTCGAGTCCCATGTGTGCGGGCCACCACCCCCTCCCCCCAGAAACGTCCATCGGGGGAGCAGAGCCCCCAGTCTGTGTGGCTTGCCTGGGTGGCTGGCCTCACCGACGCGGTGTGGTACCCTCACTAGTTGCTCAATGTCCAAGTGCACTGGTTTGAGGCGGTCCACTGTAAAAGTCTCTTCCCAGCCACCCACCTCCATGACACACTTGGTTCTGTTGTGCCGGATCACCTTGAAGGGTCCCTTGTACATCCACTGTAGAGGTGACCTGTGGATGCCCCTGCGAATAAAAACATACTCACTGTCTCGGAAATCTTTAGGGGTGAGGGATGGCGTGGGACCATGCCTGGAGGTCGGGACCAGTGCCAGGGTCCCTACCTTGTCCCGCAGCCTCATTAGCACCACTGCTGGAGTTTCTTCCGAACCTCAGGCCTCTGGTACAAACTCGCCTGGAACCGTCAGGGGGACGCCGTAGACCAATTCCACCAGGCCCTCCTGGGGGGCTGTGTGGATGCCAGTAGGATCCAGGGAAGCTCATCTGTCCAGTTGGGGCCGCTGAGGCATGCCGTCAGGGCCGACTTGAGATGCTGGTGGAATCGCTCTACCAAACCGTTGGACTGGGGATGGTATGCTGTGGTGTGATGCAGCTGGGTGCCCAGGAGCTGCGCCAGTGCTGTCCACAAACCAGATGTGAACTGCGCCCCTCTGTCGGAGGTGATATCCGTTGGGAGGCCGAACCTGGCGATCCAGTTTGCAATGAGCGTCCTGGCGCAGGACTCAGTGAGCATGTCTGCGAGTGGTACGGCTTCCGACATCTGGTGAACCTGTCTACCATGGTAAAGATATACCTGGTGCCCCGGGGGAGACTGGCAGAGGGCCGACGATGTCCACATGGATGTGTTGGAACCTCCTGTGCGTTGGCTGGAACTGCTGGGGGGGAGCCTTTACGTGTCGCTGGACTTTGGCGGTCTGGCAGTGTACGCAGGTCCTGGCCCAATGTCTGACTTGTTTACGCAAACCGTGCCAAACGAATCTGTCTGCTACCAGCTTGATGGGATGCTTGGATGGACGGATTGGCCAGGTCATGCAGCGTGTCAGACACCTGGTGCCTCGATGCTGCTGGTACCACAGGTTGGGGTTTGCCGGTAGACATGTCGCACAGGAGTCGATCCGCTGCCGGGCCGATGGAGACGTCCTCCAACTGGAGCCCCGAAACAGCAGTGCGGTAAGCTGGGATCTCGGTGTCCAACCATTGTGCTTCCGCCAGTGCTGCGTAGTCTATTCCTGAGGACGATATGTCTACTGAGTGGAGGCAGGGCTGCGACAGTGTGTTGGCGACAACATTGTTCTTCCCTGCGATGTGGCGGACGTCTGTGGTGAATTCTGAAATAAAGGAACAGGTGCCTCTGCTGCCGAGCCAACCATGGCTTGTGGTCTGTATACATGGTGAACTCCCTTCCCTCGAGGAAGTACTGGAAGTACCGGACAGCCAGGTAGAGCGCTAGCAACTCTCTGCCAAAGCACTGTAATTCACCTCTGGTGGCCGTAGGTGCCGGCTGAAGAAAGCAAATGGTTGCAACTGGTCCTCGACGAGCTGCTCCTGGACTCTGCTGACTGCCGTATAGGAAGCGTCGACTGTGAGTGCCATGGGTACATCGACTCTCGGGTGCACTAGGAGGGCTGCCTTTGCCAGCGCCTCCTTGGCCTGCTCGAAAGCCTCCGTGGACTTCACGTCTCATGCCACTTTGGCCTTGCCGGCCACCAGGTTGAGCAAGGATCTCACGATGCGTGCCGCTGCCGGCACAAACCGATGATAAAAGTTGACCATCCCTACGAGCTCCTGCAGGCCCTTGACCGTGCTGGGCTTGGGGAACTGGCAGATGACCTGGACCTGGTCCGGTAGGGGAACTGCGCCATGTTGGTTGACTCTGTGGCCCAAGGAGTTGATTTCCATCAGCCCAAATTGGCACTTCGCCAGATTGATTGCCAGTCTGTGGTCGCTCAGGCATTGGCAGAGCTGGCGCAAGTGTGCTACGTGCTCTTTGTGTGAACTGCTGGCCACCAGGATATTGTTGAAGTAAATGAAAACAAAATCCAGGCCGCGTCCCACTGAGTCCATGAGCCTTTGAAAAGTTTAGGCTGCATTCTTGAGACCAAAAGGCATCCTCAGGAATTCGAACAAGACGACCAGGGTGATGAGGGCTGTCTTGGGCACGTCGTTGGGGTGCACTGGGATCTGATGGTATCCCCTGACCAGATCGATTTTCAAGAAGACAGTTGCTCCGTGCAGGTTTGCTGTGAAGTTCTGGATGTGGAGTACCAGCTACCTGTCCGTGGTTGTGGCGACATTGAGCCTTCTGTAGTCTCCGCAGGGCCTCCATCCTCCTGCGGACTTGGGCACCATGTGCGGCAGGGATGCCCACGGGCTGTCTGAGAGGTGTACAGTTCCCATCTCTTCCATCTTACGGAACTCCTCCTTGGCAAGGTGGAGCTTGTCGGGTGGGAGCTTGTGAGCTCGGGCGTGCAGCGGCGGTCCTTGCGTGCCGATGTGGTGCTGCACATCATGCTTGGGGTCGGCCATGGAGAACTGCGGGGTGACTATGGAGGGGAATTCCTCAACACCCTGGTGAATTCATTACCCAAGAGTGTCACGGAATCCAGGTGGAGAGCCGGTAACTTGGCTTCTCTGAGCTGGAAAGTCTGGAACATCTCGGCGTGGACCAAATGCCGGCCTTTTAGGTCGACCAGGAGGTAGTTGGCATGTAGGAAATCTGCCCCTAGTAATGGCTGTGAAACCACTGCCAAGGTGAAAGTCCAAGTGAGACAGCTGGACCCAAAATCCAGTGAGATAGTTTGCGGTCTGTACGTCCGAATACTGGTGCCATTTGCAGCGGTGAATTCAGAGCCTGGGACCGTGTTACAAGTGTCCATGTTCGAGGGGGGGAGTATGCTGACTTCAGCCCCGGTATCTACCAGCAGGTGCTGCCCGGAGTGTCGGTCCCAGAGGTACAGGAGGTTGTCTCAGTGGACAGCCGTCGTAGCCATTAGCGACGGCTGGCCCCGGCGTTTCCCGGAAAAGCACATGGTGGGCGACAGCGGCGTGTGCCTGAGCCCCATATTTGGTGATAGAAACACCACTGTTCGGAACTTTCGTTTTTCTCCACCGTGGGTCTCAACAGCTTCGGTTGCAGGGCCTTGGCTTTGGGGCACACGATTGTGGCAAGGCCAATGGAGGCTGCTCCACGTTGCTTGCTCTACCAAAGGTTGTCTGCTTTAGCCGCGACCCTGCATGGGTCGCTGAAATCCTCACTCGCGAGGAGGAGGCGAATGTCCTCTGACATTTGCTCGAGGAACAACTGTTCAAATAAAAGGCACGGCTTATGGCCGTCCATGAGCACCAGCATATCATTCACGAGCTCGGATGGCGTGCGGTCGCCCAGGCCGTCCATGTGTAGGAGCCGCGCGGCCCGATCGCAGCGGGAGAGTCCGAAGGTACGGATCAGGAGCGCCTTAAACTCAGTGTACCTGTCCTCCGCTGGTGGCTGGCGTAGGAAGTCGATGACCTGGCCTGCCGTCTCCTGGCCGAGCGTGCTGACCACGTAGTAGTACTGCGTGGCGTCGGCTGTAATGTCTCTGATACTGAACTGGGCCTCAGCCTGCTCGAACCAAACGTGGGGCTGAGTGGCCCAGAAAGTCAGGAGCTTCAGAGAGACCGCGCTGTGCGAGTTGCTCAAACTCATGGCTGGTCGCTGAGTCGCCGGCTCCAGATGCCGTCTGGAACGTCGGGGTCACCAATGTAGTTGCGCGCAAATGCGCTACTAAAGAAACACACGGAGGCAGAAAGAGCTGAACTCAGAATGCATTTACTGATTCAAAATCACGTGCTTAAATCTCCCCTCCCATGGGCCCCTGCGTCCTGCGGGGTGGACGTGACCTCAGACTGTCCCCGGAAGGTCCGCCCCGAGCCAGTAGTTCCAAACGCACTACCACACGTCTGCCGCGGCTCCCAATGGCGGTTCAAGTCCTGCGTGTGTGGGCCGCCACAAGTCAAGGCTTTGAGTTTAAAGGTCAAGAGGTTATGTTGTAACTTTATAAAACTCAGTCTAGGCCACATCTGGAGTACAGCTCTGGTCACCTCACTATAAGGAGGAAGTTGAGGCTTTGGAGAGGGTGTAGAAGAGATTTACCGAGATGTTGCCTGGTTTCGAGGGCATGTACAATCATGAGAGGCTGGACAAACTTGTGTTGTTTTCTATAGTGTGCCAAAAGCTGAGTGGAGATATGATAGAGGTTTAAAAAATTATGAGAGGCATAGGCAGAGTGAACACAGAGTATCTTTCTCCCAGGGTTGAAATGTCTAATTCCAGATAAAAAGCATTGAAGGTGAGAAGCTGTAGGTTGAAGAAGAAGATAAAGGGTACGTATTTTACTCAGAGTTGTGGATGCCTGGAATGTGCTGCCTGGTATGGTGGTAGAGGCAAATACATTAGAGTCTTTTCGGAAACATTTTGAGTAGGCACATGGATGCATATAGATATGGATATCGTGTTGGCAGGAGGGACGAGTGTTTGGGTGTTTTTGATTTGCATTTTAGCTGGTTTGGCACAACATTGTGAGCTGAATGGCCTGTTTCTGTGCCTATGCTGTACTATTTTATGTTCTATATTGTGAGTAGACAGGGGGCTAAGCACACAGCCCTGTGGTGCACCTGCACTGATAGAGATTGTGGAGAAGATGTTGTTGCCTGGGGTCTGCAAGTGAGGAAATCCAGGATCCAGTTGCACAAGGAGGTATTGAGGCCTAGGTCCTGGAGTGTTTTGACTAGCTTTGAGGGGATGGTAGATTTGAATGCAGAGCTGTAGTCAATGAAGAGCATTCTGATGTATGATCTTTACTTTCCAGATGATCCAGTTGATTGAAGAGCCAGTGAAATTGCATCTGCTGTTGGCCTGTTGTGATGGTAGACAAATGATGAGAAGATACTTCTTGTGAAGAAATATGGGGCATCATCTTAGATTAAGGACTGGCCTATTGAAAGGAAGAAGAATTTTTTCTCTCAGTGGGTGTGGATCTTTGGAATTCTCTTCCCAGAGCTACAAAGACCTAATCGTCGAATATATCCATGGATGAGATAGAGAGATTTTTGTTTTAGAGAGGGGTAATGCAGTAGTGTTAGGGCAGCAGAGGGACATTATAGGTAGCACAAATGTTTCAAAGCTCCATGCTCAATGCTGATCTTCATTGCTCTCTGTGTGGATCTGTTTATTCTCCATGTGAGCATTTGGGTTTTCCCTGTGATTTGGTTTTCCACATAGTCCAAGGATATGCTGGCTGTGAGGATAACTGACAATTGTAATTGCCTCTGGTTTAGGTGGGTAGTTAGAAAATTGGAGGGAAGTTTATGGGTATGTGTGAGACAATAAGTATCAAAGAACTAAATGGGGGAAATTGTATTGACAGAATTGATCTGAAAGTCAATTAAGACTCAATGGGCCAAATAGGTCCTTTTATGTCAGTCAGAAATATGAGGATATGAATATGGAAATACACTGAACTGTAAACCTGAAGCAAATCAGAATTAAATCAGTGACACAGAAGTGGCTGATTCTTGCTTCTCAACATGACAGTGTGTTCTTCTGCCTATTTAATTATCAAGCTAAAATACAGCATCAAACATTTCAGTAAATTTCCTTAAATGTCACAAACGCCATGTCACATTAGGGAATTGTGTAACAATAAATCAGGAAGCATTTACACTCAATTCCAAAGATTAATTATTTTCTTAACTAGAAATATTATTAAACTTAAATTACATTTTCAAAATTAGTAACCTAAATTAAGCTGTAAAATAGTTAAAAATTATATTATCTGAGTGAAAAATAGCGTTAAAAGTCAGTGCTTAATGCACAAATAATTTGCAGTTGCAAGTTAGTTTACAATGATTTAAAGGTTTTCTCTGCTAATAAATACAGTAGATGGTTTATCAAACAGTTGTACCCAATGTACACTGAAATGATGTATTCCTGGATCATATGATAATATATTATATATTATTAAGCAGTTTCTACATCTCAAGAAATTAATAATGTTAATAAAGGATTGTATTGTACATGATAATCATAATCTCTGTACCAAGAAATGCGGATAACAATTTTAGATCAGTCAAAGATTAACAGAGGCCTTTGACAATGTGAGTTTTTAATATATGGAAGATTATTACATGTTCTGGATTAAGATTTGGCCAAACTTTTATCAAGTTCATTTTAGAATGTAACAGTACAGCATAATTCATGCCCTTCAGCTCACAATCTTGTGCCAAATTAATTAAACCAATGACTCCTAATGAATTTAATCGCTCTTTCCTGCATATTGGCCATAATCTGCCCTTCTCTGCATAACTATTGTGCCTATTTAAGAGTCTTTTAAATAAGGAGGAATTTTTATTTTAGCCAGAGAGTATTGAATATGTGGAATGCTCTGCCACAGACTCTGGTGGAGGCCATGTCTGTGGATATATTTAAAGTGGAAGTTGGTCGTTTTCTTAGCAGTCAGGGCATCAAAGGTTATGGTGAGAAGGCAGGTGTATGGGGTTGAGTGGGGTCTGGGATTAGTCATGATGGAATGGCGGAACAGACTCGAATGGCCTAATTCTGTTCCTATGTCTTATGGTCTTAAAGCTCCTCTGTATTTTCTGCCCTCAGCTTAAGGACTTGCCCTCGAGTGCTAGGCATCTCAGAAGTGGGGGGAAAGGTCCTGTTTATCTATCTACGTCATGCATAGTTTTATAAACATCTGTCAAATCTCCGCTCAGCCTTTGCCACTCCAGATATACAGCCTCAGCTTGTCCAACCTTTCCTCATAGCACATGCCCTCCAAATCAGGCAGTATTCTGGTAACACACACAAAATGCTGGAGGAACTCAGCAGGTCAGGCAGCATCTGTAGAGGGGAATGAACAGTTGGTGTCTCAGCGAGACCCTTCCTCAAGACTGGAATGAAAGCTAACAGAAGCAAAAGTAAGAAGGAAGGGGAGGGGAAGGAGAACAAGCTGGCAGGTGATAGGTGAGACTCGGTGAGGGGGAAGGTGGGGTGGATGGGGGAAGGAGGATGAAGTAAGAAGCTGGGAGAGGATAGGTGGTAGAGATAAAGGGCTGAAGAAGAAGTAATCTATTAGAAGGAGATGGTGGACCATGGGAGAAGGGAAAGGAAAAGGAGCACCACAAAGAGGTGATGGTCAGGTGAGAAGAAGAGAAAAGGTAAGAGCAGAGCCAGAATGGTGAATGGAAAATCAAGAAGGAAGGAGAGGAGAGAAATGAATAGAAGTTAGAGAGTACTTAATTAAAACTTTAATCAATTGTTTTTTCACACAAGACGTTCTATGAACTCACAGATTACTGAGACAGTTTGTCAGCATTCCTGACAATGGGGAGACGTCAGCCTACACAGAAGCCTAAAAATACTACCAGCTCCATGGACAACTCTGTATCACTGATCCCATACTAATGGGAGTCCTCAACCACTAATCTGAATGATATATCTAAGTGAACAGTGGATTCGCTCTGAGTGACTCTTTCCCTCCTGTCATCTTTGAGAGGAAGCTTGCTGGAACAGAGCATCTCCTGCATGCTGGCCTGAACACTGATGCTCTTAGTCTCTATGGTAGCAGCAGTAAGTCACATAACATGCCTTCAGACAGAGTTCCTGCATTCATATCTCTGTTGATGGATGTTCATTTGCCATCCCATGCTCCATTGTAGGTGTTTCCACAAGCATAGAAACTTGAAATGGAGGGACATAAAATCCCTTGTCACTTTGTTCCAGATCCTACCATGCTCTATGACATAGGATACAGTGTTACTGGCAACTTTCCCAGTACACCAAACATTTCATTGTGATTCCCATCAGCCTTCATAAGGCTCTACCATCTGAGCTCTTTGCAACAGAACATTTGAGACTGTATTCCAGCAAGCTAGCACCTGGCTAGTGTCTAAAATTGTTGCAACTGTAACCAACTTTGTGATATGTTACAAAGTTGCTAATCAGCAGGCTGTGTGAAATTAGCATGCTACCTGCATTGGGCGGAGGTTATACAGTTCCAATAAAAAGTATTCACCCCCTTGGACGTTTTCATGTTTTATTCTTTTACAACATTGAATTGCAGTGGATTTGATTTGCCTTTTGACACTGATCAGCAGAAAAAAAACTTTCGAGTCAAAATGAAAGCAGATCTCTACAAAGTGATCTAAATTAATTGCAAACATAAGATACAAAATAATTGACTGCATAAGTATTCACCCCTTTTAATATAACACACCAAATCATCACTGGTGCAGGCAACTGGTTTTAGAAATCACATAATTAGTTAAATGGAGATCTGTTTTTGGAGACTTGTGTGCAGTCAAGGTGTTTCGATTGATTGTAGTAAAAATATACCTGTAGCTGGAAGTTCCTTTATCTGGTTGGTGAGTCAATATCCTGGCAAACACTACACCATGAAGACAAAAGAACACTCAAAGCAACTCTGCAAAAAGGTTATTGAAAAGCACAAGTGAGGAAATGAATGCAATAAAATTTCTGAGTCATTGAATATCGCTTGGAGTACAGTTAAGTCAATCATCAAGAGACGGAAAGGATATGGCACAACTGTAAATCTGCCTAGAGCAGGTCATCTGCAATAACTGAGTGACTGTGCAAGAAGGGGACTAGTGAGGGAGGCCACCAAGAAACCTATGACAACTCTGGAGGAGTTACAAGCTTCAGTGGCTGAAATGGGAGACACTGCGCATACAACTGTTGCCCAGGTGTTTCACCATTAGTCTTGCGAGACCATAGATCTGTGCTTGGAAAGTCTTCACTCTCCAAGGCGCAGGCCTGGGCAAGGTTGTATGGAAGACCAGCAGTTGCCCATGCTGCAAGTCTCCCCTCTCCATGACACCAATGTTGTCCAAGGGAAGGGCATTAGGACCCATACAGCTTGGCACCAGTGTCGTCGCAGAGCACTGTGTGATTAAGTGCCTTGCTCAAGGACACAACACGCTGCCTCGCTGTGGCTTGAACTCACAACCTTCAGATCGCTAGTCGAATGCCTTAACCACTTGGCTACGTGCCCACACACAAGTTTCACCAGCTTCACCAGTTTCAGCTTTATGGGAGAGTGGCAAAGAGAAAGCCACTTTTGAAAAAACTCACATGCAATCTTGGCTGCAGTTTGCAGGAAGGCATGTGGGAGAATCTGAAGTCAGCTGGAAGAAAGCTCCATGGTCTGATGAAACCAAAGTTGAGCTTTTTGACCATCAGACTAAACGCTATGTTTGACATACTATAAGCCAAACTCCGCATATCATCAAAAACACACCATCCCTATCGTGAGTCATGATGGTGACTGCATCATGCTGTGGGGATGCTTCACTGCAGCAGGAGAATTTGTGGCTGGGACTTGAAAAGGACTGTTCACTCAGGATCGGCAAGCAATCTGACAGAGCTTGACCAGTTTTGTAAAGAAGAATGGGGAAAAATTGCAGCATCCAGATTTGCAAAGCTGGTAGAGACCTATCCACACAGACTCAAGGCTGTAATTGTTGCCAAAGGTGCATCTAGTAAATATGGACTTGAAAGGGGTGCATACTTATGCCAACAATTATTTTGTGTTTTATATCTGTAAGTAATTTAGATCTCTTTGTAATGATCTGTTTTCACTTTGACACAAAAGAGTCTGATTCTGTTGATCAGAGTCAAAAAAGCCAAATTAAATCCACTGATACAATGTTGTAAAACAATAGAACCATAGAACACTACAGCACAGAAAGCAGGCCATTTGGCCCTTCTAGTTTATGCCGAAACATTATTCTGCTAGTCCCATTGACCTGCACCCAATCCATAACCCTCCAGACCTCTCCCATCCATGTACCTACCCAATTTATTCTTAAAACTTAAGAGTGATCCCGCATTTACCACGTCAGATGGCAGCTCGGTCCACACTCCCACCACTCTCTGAGTGAAGAAGTTCCCCCTAATGTTCTCCCTAAACCTTTCTGCTTTCACTCTAAAGCCATGTCCTCTCGTATTTATCTCTCCTAATATAAGTGGAAAGAGCCTACTCGCATTTACTCCATCTTTACCCTTCATAATTTTGTAAACCTCTATCAAATTTCCCCTCATTCTTCTATGTTCCAAGGAATAAAGTCCTAACTTGTCCAATCTTTCCCTGTAACTCAACTTCTGAAGACCCGGCAACATCCTAGTAAATCTTCTCTGCACTCTTTCAATCTTCCTTCCTATAGTTAGGCGACCAGAACTGCACACAATACTCCAAATTTGGCCTCACCAATGTCTTATACAACCTCACCATAACATCTCAACTCCTATACTCAATACTTTTATTTATAAATGCCAGGATGCCAAAAGCCTTATTTACAACCCTGTTCTCCTGTGACGCCACTTTCAGGGAATTATGTATCTGAACTCCCAGATCCCTTTGTTCCTCTGCACTCCTCAGTGCCCTACCATTTACAGTGTATGTCCTACCTTGATTTGTCTTTCCAAAATGAAACACCTCACACTTGTCTGCATTAAATTCCATCTGCCATTTTCTGCCCCACTTTTCCAGCTGGTTCAAATCCCTCTGCAAGCTTTGAAAGCCTTCCTCGCTGTCCACAATGCCTCCAATCTTAGTGTCATCAGCAAACTTGCTGATCCAATATACCACATTATTATCCAGATCATTGATATAAACAACAAACAACAATGGTCCCAGAACAGATCCTTGAGACACACCACGAGTCATAGGCCTCCAGTCTGATAAGCAATCATTCACTACCATTCTCTGTCTTCTCCCACACAGCCAATTTCAAATCCAGTTTACAACCTCTCCATGGATACCTAGTGTCTGAGCCTTCTGAACTAACCTCCCATGTGGGACCTTGTCAAAGGCCTTACTAAAATCCATGTAGACAACATCCACAGCCTTTCCTTCATCTACTTTATTGGTAACCTCCTCGAAAAACTCTACAAGATTCGTTAAACGCGATCTACCACGCACAAAGCCATGCTGACTATCCTTAATCAGCCCTTGGCTGTCCAAATACTTGTATATCCGATCTCTCAGAACACCTTCCAATAATTTACCTATTACTGATGTCAGGCTCAACAGCCTGTAATTACCTGGTTTACTTTTGGAGCCTTTTTTAAACAACGGTATAACATGAGCTGCCTTCCAATCTTCTGGCACCGTACCTGTGGCTAAGGACATTTTAAATATTTCTGCCAGGGCCCCTGCAATTTCTACACTAGTCTCTCTCAAGGTCCGAGGAAGTATCATGTCAGGCCCGGGGGATTTATCTACCTTTATTCACTGTAAGGCAGCAAGCATCTCCTCCTCTTTAAACTCTATATGTTCCATGACACTGCTGCTTGTTTCCCTTCCTTCCACATATGCTATGCCAGTTTCCTGAGTAAATACTGATGCAAAAAACTGTTTAAGATCTCCCCCATCTCATGAGGCTCCACACATAGATAACCACTCTGATCTTCTAGGGGACCAATTTTGTCTTTTACTATCCTTTTATTCTTAATATACTTGTAGAAACCCTTCGGGTTTACCTTCACATTATCTGCCAAAGCAACCTCATGTCTTCTTTTTGCCTTCCTTATTTCTTTCTTTGGTATTTTCTTACATTTTCTAGACTCTTCGAGTACCTCATTTGTTCCTTGTTGTCCATACCTGCTATACACCTCTCTCTTTTTCTTAACCAGATCGCTAATATGCCTTGAAAACCAAGGTTCCCTATGCCTGTTAACTTTACCTTAAGCCTGGCAGGAACATGCAAACTCTGCAGTCTCAAAATTTCGCCTTTGAAGGCCTTCCACTTCCTGAACACATCCTTACCAGAAAACAACTTATCCCAATCCACTCCTAGATCCTTTCTCATTTCCTCCACATTGGCCCTTCTCCAATTTAGAACCTCAACTAGAGGACCAGACCTATCCTTATCCATAATTAATTTGAAACTAATGACATTATGGTCACTGGACCCAAAATGTTCACCTACACATACTTCTGTCTCCTGACCTGTCTGGTTCCCTTATAGGAGATCAAGTATTGCATCCTCTCTCGGTGGAATATTTCAAATCAATATATTGATCTTAAAAACTTTCCTGAACACATTTGACAAACTTCAAGCCATCCAGCCCTTTCACAGTGTGGGAGTCCCAGTCAATATGTGGAAAGCTAAAATCCCCTACTATTACAACTTTCTGTTTCTTACATCGGTCTGCTATCTCTCTACAGGTTTGCTCCTCCAATTTTCTCTGACTATTGGGCAGTCTATAGTACAACCCTATTAGTGTGGTCACACCTTTCCTGTTCCTCAGCTCCACCCATATGGCCTCTGTGGACAAGCCCTCCTGAGATTGCAATCCTGGAGGTCCTGTCCTTCAACTCCCTAAACTTTCTTTGCAGGACCTCCTCCTCCTTCCTATCCACATCATTGGTCCCTACATGAACCATGACATCTGGCTGCTTACCCTCCCTCCTGAGAATACCGAGAACTCGATCCAAGGTATCGCGGACCTTGGCACCAGGGAGGCAACAGACCATCTGGGATTCTCGATCTCTCCCACAAAACCTCTTATCTGTCCCCCTAACTACCTAATCCCCTATTACTACTGCTCTCCTCTTTTCCCTCCTTCCTTTCTGAGCTGAGGGTCCAGTCTCGGTGCCAGAGACGCAACAACTACAACCTGTCCCTGGTAAGTCGTCCCCACCAACAGTATCCAAAACGATATACTTATTGTTGATGGGAATGGCCACAGTGGTGCTCTGCTCTTTCTGTCTATCCCCTTCCCTCTCCTGACAATAAAACATGAAAACTTTCAGGAGGGGGAAGGGGTGAATACTTTTTATAGGCACTATATATACATGTCAATTTCGTTGTTTTTATTATGCCCAATCTATTTAGTTCACTTTCCTTGATACAGACTTTTCCCACTCATTTCACTTTCAACAATGGCCTCTACCACATTTTATTTCTGTAACCCCTTACTTAGGCAACCTCTCAGAAATCAAACTGTCTGCAGCTTATAGAATAGTACTTGGCTTTTCAATATATTTCCAATTCCGCATCCTCTACTTATACCCTGACTATTCAGTTGTATCAGCTCACCTGTTATTGTGGGGCTGTGATCCACTTCTGCAGTCAATCTACATCATCTCTTGCCAAGAATATTTCGTGAATTTCTGACCAGCCTCCTATCGAAGTATGTGGAAGGAAACTTGGTGGTGTTCTAGTCAGACTGCATCTTGAGCATTGCATCCACTGGTAAAGTTTGCAAAGAAGTGATGAACTCATTCACTCATTGAATAAAATGCAGAGAAGTTTCATCTGACCTCCTGTGTTTCCAATTGAAATTAGAGAATAGACTGGAACTATTTGACATTTTTGTTTTGAAGGGAAGTGTTAGAAGAGATGATGTTAAGGAGGTATAGAAAGCTGCTAAAGGAACAACAGAAATTAGTCTGGAGTTTAGAGAGATTGACATAACCACTCCTTTATGGATATGAAACTCTCTCACTGAGTTCATCATAAGGGTCTGACGCAGTTCCTAATTCCCAAATATTTCTGCTCCAAGATTAGTATCAACAAGGACAATCAGAAGTATGAATGAGAAATGCCACTTTTCCACTAATATCCTCCTTCTCATATATAAACCATAACATGCAATACCAACAAGAAGTAATTGTTAATACCATATATTTTGCTCAGAAGATTCATGCCACAGAATAGGCAGAAAAAATTTCATCTTCAGCTGAGGAGTTCCAGCCGCTCTTTACTTTCAAATTAATTACCACAGATGAGTGCTCACCCTTCAACGTCCCAGAAAATCACCATTGGCTAGAAGCACAGTTACATATATACTCCGTCTATTTGTATACATATTTATATGGCTATAAATATATGGGCACCACGGTAGTGTAACTTTTAGCACAATGCTAGAACACTGGAGTTCAGAGTTCAGTTCCTGTGTCCTCTGTAAGAAGTCTGTATGTCTTCCCCTGGGTGCCTCACTTTCCTCCGACAGCATAACGACGTACTGGGCAGGTCAATCAGTCATTGTAAACTGGCCCCTGTTTAGTTTAGGGTTGACATCAATTGACTGGGGGTTGCTGGGGCGAGGCGGGCCGGTTCTAAGGGGCCATAATGGCCTACTCCATGCTGTATCTCTAAATAAACTAAAATAAAAGCACAGGTCAGAGTCTGGATAATTCTGTGGTGAGTCATTCATCTTCTGACACTTTCCACCATCTAAAAGGCAAGGTCCAGAGAATGACAGAGTACTCTCCTTGCTGAATGAACACCGTACTAACAGCTTACAAGAAACTTGATTTCATCAAGGAAAAAATAGCCCACTTGTCGACATCCCATCTATCACCCTAAAACTTCTTTCCTCAGCCTACCAATGCACAGTGGCCTCAGTGTATGTTATCAGCAAAACACTCCACAATTAATCACATTGGCTACTTCCCCAGCCTACACTTTCCTTCACCTGCAAACTCTTTAATAAGGAAAGAAGATGTTAGGGAACATCACCACCTGAGGGTTCCCTTCCAAGTCACCCACCATTCCAACTTGCAAATAGATTGCTGTTCCGTCACTGTCACCTAAACACTGGAATTCCTTCCTTAACAGCATTGCGGGACTACCTTCACCGGAAGGACTGCCATCACAAAGAGGTGCCTCTCCCCATAACCTGCTCAAGGCAAGTTCAGGCTGGGCATTAAATGCTGGTCAGGTCTTCAAATCAAAGATTGGTTAGCAAAACTGTAATTGAACAATGGGAAGCTTTTAAAGAGGATCTGATCCAGATACAGTCTTGATTCTTCTCCATGAGAGATAAAGGTAGGATAATTAAAGCTAGATCTCTCTGGATAACCAAATATATGGGGGGGGGGCGGTGGGAAGTCTGTATAATACTTTACTAAGGCTAATAACACAGTAAGAATAATAAAGAACACAATAAAGAGAAGTAAAAGAAATAAGAACAGTTAAAGACAATATACAAGTAGCAAACAAAATAGAACTTATGAGTTTTCTGTGATAACATTTGATTGTAACTGGATTGAGAGAAGAAAATTGAGATTACTTGGGAAACAATAGAAGGTTTGCTCATGACAGAGCCATGGACCTAAGCTAATACTTTACATCAGACTTTGCAAAGGAAAATCATGTTATGGAACATTAAAGGGAAGTGTGCCTGAGATAATTAATTTTAAAAGATGATAAAGATGGGGTGACTAGAAAGGCTAGGTACACTTAACATAGAGAACTCATTCAGTCCAGATAGCTGAAACAATGATTTCTAAATTAAGTAACTATGGGGACTGCAGAGCTATTGACTACGTTGAGGCAGTGCCTGAGGTTGGAGAATTGTGGATGTTTCCCTTTATTCAGAAAAAGGTAAAGAGAAACTCAATAATGACAAGTCAATCAGTTTAACCTCAACAATGGAGTTAAAGTTTAGAAATAATAACTGGGTTCAGAATATATATTTAGCCAAATATGGATTATTGAGAGCAAGTTAGCATGGATTTGTAATAGGGAAATGAACTTTGAAAGTGCTGGAGGAATTCAGCAGATCAGGCAGCATCTATAGAGAAAAATAAAGAGTTGACACTTCATTCTGAGACCCTTCATCAGAATTCACCAACACTTTATTCCTCTGCATAGATGCTGCCTGACTGGCAGAGTTCCTTCAACATTTCCAACATCTGCGGAATCTCCTGTATTTAGGATATGCAGCATCTGCAGAATCCCGTGTAGGATTTGCAACTCCATTGCAAAGTCTCTTTGAGTTATGCTACTAAGAAGAAATTTAAATCTTCTCTTTACTCTTTCCTCTGCATAGATGCTGCCTGACATGCTTAGTTCTTCCAGAATTTTGTGTGTATTATCTGGATTTCCAAGCACCTACAGAATCTCTTATGTTTCTAAAAGATATATGTACACTTGCTGTAGAGGAAATGAGGCAAAGGTTGACTTGCACAAAAAAATCTGCAGATGCCGGAAATCCAAGCAACACACACAAAATGCTGGAGGAACTCAGCAGACCAGACAACATCTATGGAAAATAGTACATAGTCAATCCTTTGGGTTGAGACCCTTCATCAGAAAGATTCACTTGACTGGTTCCTGGGATTGTGGGTTCTACCATCTGGGAGGAGATACAGTAGCCTGGTGAACTACATTGAACATTTTAGGAACAGCTTCTTGCCCTCTACCCTCAGATTTCTGAATGGTCCATGAAGCTATGAATACTACGTTGCTATTCTTCTACACACTATCTATCTGTCTTTCTGCATGCCTGGTTGTCTTTCTAACTGACAAATATCAGTGACAATAAACCTGATTCTGTATTTGATTTTAAAATTGGTTATTTTGTTGGGTTAAAGGCAGAAGTTATTCATTGTTTACAAAAGGGAATTGCATAGACATTTGAGAAAAAACAGAGAAAAACAGAGTGGAAAAATGCCATCTACAGTAATGCTAATAAGCACGCAAGGAGACCAGGATGTTGTACATCTCACACCTTGGCCACTGGGGGCTGAAGTGCTTCAGCTTTGTGTTTTATAATTATGAGAATGAATGAACACGTGCATAAATTCTACAAAGTAGCTAGTTTTGGTGGCAGAGTAGTAATAAGACATAAGAGATTGCTGGATTCATAAATAACAGCAAAGAATACAAAAGGCAGGAAATGGTATTGAACCCATACAAGACACTGGGGGCTTAGGCCACAATTGTAGCATTGTGTCCAATTCTAGTAACCTCACTTTGGGAAGAATGTGAATCAGGATGATTGAAAAAAATCCTAGGTTGTTTGCAAAGATGAGGAATTTCTGCTAATATGTTAGATGGTTAAAATATGGATGTTTGTATCAGAGCAAAAGAATCAAAAGGGGAGTTAATAGATAATGACAAGCTTAGATAGAATAGGAAAAGGAACTCTGGTCCAATCTGTTGGAAATAGCAGGATAATTTTAAAGATATTTAGGCTAAAGATAAGGAGAATGAGAGACAAAGCTTTTCTGTGGGATCTCCTTCCACATGTTTTTACTTACATGAGGCATAATATGGTCTTTTGATTAATATTATCAAATTTATATGATACAATAAATTTATCCTTTAATAATTTTCCCATGTTTTTGTCAATGCTTGATCATTTAATCATGGAATTTGTTTGAAACAGCCCCAGCTGTTGACATAATTATAATTCATTAAAATATCTGCATGCATCATAATAGCAAATCGGAGATCAATTGTAATTGCTTTTTAGCACTTTTTTTAACAACAGAATTCTCTCATCTAATCCAAAAGTAAGAACACAGGAGATTCTGCAGATGCTAGAAATCCAGAGTAACACACACACAAAATGCTGGAGGAACTTAGCAAGTCAGGCAGTGTCTGTGGAAAAGAATAAAGAGTCAATGTTTTGGGCCTCCAGGACTGGAAGGGAAAGAGGAAGAAGCCAAAATAAGAAGGTGGGGTGGGGGAGGAGCACAAACTAGAAGGTGAAGCCAGGTGAGGAGTAAGTTAGGTAGGTGGGGGATGAGGGACAAATGTAAGAACTTGGGAATGATAGGTGGAAAAAGTAGAGCTGAAGAAGGAGGAATTTGATTGGAGAGGAGAGGGACAATAGAGAGAGGCAAGGAGGAGAGAATAAGAGAAGAGGTAAGAGGAGAGCCAGAATGGGGAATAGAAAAAGAGAAGAGGAGAGGGGGGAAAAAATTGCCAGAAGTTAAAGAAATCAATGTTCATGCCGTCAGGTTGGAGGCTATCTAAACAGAATATGAAATGTTGCTCTGCCAACATAAGAGTGGCTGCATTGTGGCAATAGACGAGGCCATGATTTGACGTGTCTCAATGGGAATGGGCAGTGAAACTAAAATGGCTGCCACAGAGAAATCCTGCTTGATGTGGACAGAGTGAAAGTACTCAGCAAAGAATACCCCGATCTACATCATGTCTCCCTGATGTAAAGGAGGCCACACTTGATGCAGGAGATGACCCTGACAGATCGCAGGTGAAGTATTGCTTTACCTGGAAGAACTTTCTAGGGCCTGAATGGCACTGAGGGAGGAGGTGAATGGGCAGATGGCACTTCTTCCACTTGCAGGGATAACTGTCAGGAGGGAGATTTGTGGGGAGGGAAGACTGGACAAGGGAATCATGGGTAAGTGCAATCCCTACAGAAAATGGAGAGTGGTGGGGGGTGCTGGGGAAGATAAACATGGTCAACATTGCAAAAATAACTTGTTGATATACAAATAAGTTAAATATTCATTAATGGACTATCATTTCTTTAATGAGCAAATCCAGCAGTCCTAATTGAGGTAGTTGAACTTATCTCAGATAAACAACATATTACTACAGAAACATAGATTGTAAATGAAAATCCAAACTTCAGTTTTAATGATGTGCTAAAATGCTTCTGGTTTTTTGTTCTGTGCACAGATGCTTCAGTCTTACAAATGATTCACTTATCAATATCTTTAATATCATTTAACATCATAAAATTTAGATTAGCTTCAAATACATAGCTCAAGGAAATGCAAAACATTTTCATGCAGAAAAATTCATGATGCATGCAGATTATTAAAATATATATTCTGTAAGCTTTCTTCTTATTCTCTAGTAAAAGTTCAGAAAAAAACACAGAAATATCAGAAAATAATATATGCTGCAATCACTGTTCCCTCTAAGATGCACAGTTGCATGGCCACACCGTAACTGAAATGCTCCCATGCATACAGCTGTCATTGTCACGCAGCTGGAATTTTCTTTTCTATAATGAAATCTATATTAATTATGTGTTAATGAATATCATCCATATATTTTCTAAGTAATAAATGTAACACAAACTTTCTTTGAAACATTTTAGAGCTTCAACATATTTACTTTGAGTGTGTTTCAAATTACAATACTGTTACAAGTTGTAACAATAAACACAGAATGGAAGTTGGAACCTCATTCTTAATAAACCACTGGCCTGCCAAGCACTCACACCAGCTGGTCAGAACAGTTTACTTTTGTCTTGTCTTTATCAGCTATTTTGATTGCTTGAAATTGTTTACGTGAGTTGATACTCTGAATATTCATGATTTACTCTTTTATTCTCTTGAATAGCTCATAATGTTCCCAGACCAGTTTTCATTATTTGTTGAAAGTACATCACCTAGACAATAGCAATACCTATGTTGGGCTGATGTTTATTGATTACGGCTCAATGTTCAATGCCATCATAACCTCAGTACTATTCAACAGGGTCTAAAATGGGGGTCTCTGCACCTCCCAATCCAAGTGGATCCTTGATTTCTTCATGGTGAGACCATAGTCAGTGCAGATCGCAAATAATGTCTCTTCCTCACTGACAATCAACACTGCTCTACTCTCTCTACACCCTGGTTGTGTGGCTAGGCACAGCTCAAATGCCATCTATAAATTTGCTGATGACACAACCATTGTTGGCAGAATTTCAGATGGTGATGAGAAGGTGTACAGGAGTGAGGTAGATCAGCAGCTTGAGTGGGGCACCATGATGGCATAGCTGTTAGCATGACACGATTACAATTTAGGCCGGAGTTCAGAGTTCAATTTTGGCATCCTCAGTGCTGCTGAACAGTTGGTCCAATGCTACAAGTGCATGTGGAGATGGGCCAGTGCTTCTCTGGTGTGCAAGCAGAAACAATATGCCCAGCAAGCTGATTGGTATGCCTCTCAAGCCAGGGGAAAAATATCTGGCTGGTGTCTAGAAATTTTCCTTTTAGAGCAGAGAGCTGCAAGTTTGCCTCACGCTACGGGGATCATTCATTCTGGAAGAGGCTATCAACAGAGCCTCCTATAGTTTGCACCTCCCATCATCTATGAAGATTCACACAGGTTTCCAAGTTTCCCAGATCAAGAAAGTGACTTCTTCCCCCCCGCCCCCGCACCACCCCTTGCTGCAGTTGCGCCCCCTCCATCTTCAGCCTACTTGATGGATGGGTTCCTAGTCTGTGACTAACACCTTGCTGGGTACGAGGCAGGATCCAGAACATCATGGACTGGGAAGGGTTTGGCCCAGAGCAACGTGTCCGGGGATCTGGTGGCCTGAAGGATGTGTTGTCATGCTCTATGACTCTGATTTATATAGCAATATTTTCAGTGAGAGTACATTGGGCCGTAAAATTTCTATACTCATCAGAATAGTGTTGAGTCAAAGGTCTGATGGGATGTTTCTAATTTCAACTACATTTTGAAAATATTCCACTCCTTCACATGCATTAGGGATAGTTCTGACCTAAAGCTAAAATCTGTTTAAGTTAGTACAACACAGCTCACTTTAGGAATAATGGGATGTACATTTTAGAGCAAGAAATTAAGTTAACACATCCAATTTCCTAAATAATTCTTGAAATTAGTTACAAGGCTGAAATCTCTCTTGTGAATAGAGAGAATTTCATTGGGCTTACAATGTGTATAATGTATTAAATTATTACATAATTTCAAGTCCATGGTTTCATTTGCAACTCGTCATTACAAAATGTTGAGAAACCAGTCCTTTAAGTGTGTGATTTGCAATTTACATTCCCTGCCACAGTTGCAAACTTCTTTGAAATAAATGAGTTCAGTGACAAATAATTCCCAAACTTTATCATGACGCAGATATACTGAAGTCCTTTGAAGGGCTGATATTAGATCACTAACAAATTGGTTGTGCACACTGTGTATAATGGGAATCAAATGAAGTGTAATTTAACAAGTTTACTATTGTAACAAAAAACAATTTCTGCCCTGCTAGATTGGCCTGTAATATTTGAATCAAATATTTTATATCTGTATTTATTGTCACTTTAGCACCAGTATGAACATGGTGGATATTTGAAGCAAGGAGAATCTAGAATTCTCCAAGTAAGATCAACACTTCTGCCAGTGATATAACACTTCATTATTTCAGTTCTTTCTTTACTGTCAATAGTGCAGCAGCAGCTATGATGAGGATCCGTACAAGACAATCTCAGCTTTAAACCTTCAAAAATGGGAATTATGGAAGCTGGAAGAGGAGGTTTGTTCTTCATTGATGAAATTGATTATATATTGCTTGGTTTTGTAAGATATGGATGGACACTCTTCCCCATCAATAGGGAGAAGAAACCATTTGCTACCAGAAAGGAAGCATGTCTACAATGGCTCAGGAGATCAGGAGTAGAGCATTCACTGAGATCCTGCAATGGGCATCCAATACCAACCCTTTGCTCTTGCTTTGTTTAATTATATCACTCTCCATAGTCACTTACTTTGCAAACAAACACATTCGACTCTTTCAAAACAGATCTTCAAACCCTCATCTGACCCTTTACCAATCCCTATCTAATGCAAATTTTCTCCCTCTACCTACTAGTCATCTTCTTAAAATGAAAAGCATTCATTACAGGCACTTTGTATTAGTTCATTTTCCCATTATAGGACAAAAGAGCATGAAGCACAAGGAAAACAAGGAGATAGCCCCACTGCTTATACACAGGGGAGGAACCACAGCTGATCAGTAAAAAACAAACTTGTATTCTTGTGCACTGGAACTGAAGAGATTCAATCCAGACTTAGTGCTCATAAAATCAAATGGCAGAATCAAGTGCTCACATCACACAGCGGTCAGTCACCTTGACTTGATTTCAGCATAAAATCTGATCTTCATTCCTGCAGCATTCTTACCTAGATTATTCCGATCAATATCTTTTATCACAAATCATCATTTCACATATACTGCAGAAGCCTGTGGAGCCCAGAGAAGTCAAATCGCTTGGAGCATTCCTACGGGGAATGCAATGTCACGGACTCAATATTGCCATTCATCTTGCAATTCAGAAGGGCCAGTAAGGTTCATAATTGGGTTTCCTGACCTATTTCATATATGAAGAACATGAAACATGATAAAGAGTCTGTATCATAGTCCATTCTCAGTTTGGCTAGGTACAGTCGTGTCTGGGGAATCTCATTGGAAGTATAGGCGCAGTGCATTGGCAGGCATTGCAACAACAGAGATTGGGGCCGTCCACATCAAGCATGGAAGGTGAAGTAGTGCAATATCACGACTTGTGAATGAAGGTACTAAAACTAAGGAAAACTAACTGTGTCAGTTGGGTACATGGTCACCTTGTCCCGTGCATTATAGAATGTAACTACCCCAATTCCTTTATTAGGATGTCAAATAACTCAATTACAAGATTATAACCCATTACTGATCGCCACACACTGCTAATCAGAAGTGAAGAATGGCTACTGCATATGAAACTTAGTGATGAACGGAATACAGGCACCACTTCCCAATTAGTGCCAAGTTTCCACTTAAAAAGATGACAGATTAGAATGCCCCAGGGAAAAAATGTTTCAGTAATCAGGCCAGTGATTTGAACATCTTGTTTCTACCCCAGCTGAAGTCATCTAGGGGGCTCTCCGAGAAATAAACGTGAAACTTTATACGTAGCTGTTTAATTGTGTGCACAGGTGTATGAGGAAATAATGGTGATGTTTTATTTATCAGTAAAGGACAAAATAAATTCACCATTTCCACTGGGCATTCCTGAATGGAAGCCTATATTTCTCATTTGGCATCCACGAAAGGTCAATGGCTGGCAGTGGCATCATATTCACAACTAAACATCAGACACCACTGATTTCTCCTCAGTGAGCAGAAAACATTGACACATCATACAGCATCTATGAAAGGTCATTGAAAGGACATCATATTGGCTGTTTCTAGTCTTGGTACTGACAGGAATTCTGATCCTCCCAAAATTACAAGAGAAGGTTCCGTTGAACAGGTCAACTGAACGAAAAAAGACTGCTAGCAAAACCAAACTACAAGTACAAATGTGCGATATTTCTAACACGATCCATTTTCCTGAAAATTTAGTGGAAAAAATAAAATAGGAATTTGATTGCAGAAGTTGTTCAAAGGAAAACAAATTGATACAAATGGAGTCATTATTTACAGTGATGTGCTGCATATATTTGACAGAATAGACGTGTTCTCTCCAGTATCACTTACAAAACTGAAAGGTTTCCATTGAACCTTCAACTTTAAAACAATGCCAATCACATTTTTCAGAGTTGTATTTGCATGCAGACAGAATACTCTTTTCAACTCTTCTGAGCAAGTCTTTGGAGAAAACTTTATAATTAAAGAGTACCCTTAAAATAGATAAGGAATATTAATATATTTATGTTAAGCCTTTTTAATTTAATTTTTGTCATCTGCTTGGGGCAGTCTGTGACATGGGTGTGTGTCCATAATGAGCAGATTTCAGCTGCCAGAACTCATTTCAATCTTAATAGCTGCAAGGCAAAAGTTTATACCAGTGCAAAGTCTATCAAATACTGCACATTATTTTAACCCCTTATTTGCTTTGTAGTACACTTAGATTAGGCTAACCAAATTCATAACAATGCTGTGATTTTTATTAATGACCTGGATGTGGGGGTAGAAGGGTGGGTTGGCAAGTTTGCAAATGACACAAAGGTTGGTGGTGTTGTAGATAGTATAGAGGATTAGAAACCATAGAACCATAGAAACTACAGCACAGAAACAGGCCTTTTGGCCCTTCTTGGCTGTGCCGATCTATTTTCTACCTAGTCCCACTGACCTGCACACGAACCATGTCCCTCCATACACCTCCCATCCATGTATCTATCCAATTTATTCTTAAATGTTAAAAAAGAACCCACATTTCCCACCTCATCTGGCAGCTCATTCCATACTCCCACCTCTCTCCGTGTGAAGAAGCCCCCGCTAATGTTCCCTTTAAGCTTTTCCCCCCTCACCCTTAACCCATGTCCTCTGGTTTTTTTCTCCCCTTGCCTCAGTGGAAAAAGCCTGTTTGTATTCACTCTATCAATACCCATCATAATTTTATATACCTCTATCAAATCACCCCTCATTCTTCTACGCTCCAGGGAATAAAGTCCTAACCTATTCAACCTTTCTCTGTAACTGAGTTTCTCAAGTCCTGGCAACATCCTTGTAAACCTTCTCTGCACTCTTTCAACCTTATTTATATCCTTCCTGTAATTTGGTGACCAAAACTGAACACAATACTCCAGATTCGGCCTCACCAATGCCTTATACAACCTCATCATAACATTCCAGCTCTTATACTCAATACTTTGATTAATAAAGGCCAATGTACCAAAAGCTCTCTTTACGACCCTAACCACCTGTGATGCCACTTTTAGGGAATTTTGTATCTGTATTCCCAGATCCCTCTGTTCTACTGCACTCCTCAGTGCCTTACCATTAACCCTGTATGTTTCACCCTTGGTTTGTCCTTCCAATGTGCAATACCTCACACTTGTCTGTATTAAACTCCATCTGCCTTTTTTCAGCCCATTTTTCCAGCTGGTCCAAGTCCCTCTGCAGGCTCTGAAAACCTTCTTCACTGTCTACTATACCTCCAATCTGTATCATCAGCAAATTTGCTGATCCAATTTACCACATTATCATCAAGATCATTGATATAGATGACAAATAACAATGGACCCAGCACTGATCCCTGTGGCACACCACTAGTCACAGGCCTCCACTCAGAGAAGCAATTCTCTACCACCACTCTTTGATTCTTCCATTGAGCCAATGCCTATTTCAATTTACCACCTCTCCATGTATACCTAGCAACTAAATTTTCCTAACTAACCTCCCATGCGGGACCTTGTCAAAGGCCTTACTGAAGTCCATGTAGACAATATCCACTGCCTTCCCTTCATCCACTTTCCTGGTAACCTCCTCGAAAAACTCCAACAGATTGGTCAAACATGACCTACCACGCACAAAGCCATGTTGACTCTCCCTAATAAGTCCCTGTCTTTCCAAATGTTTGTAGATTCTGTCTCTTAGTACTCTCTCCAATAACTTACCTACTACCAACGTTAAACTTACCGGCCTATAATTTCCTGGATTACTTTTCGATCCTTTTTTAAACAATGGAACAACATGAGCCACTCTCCAATCCTCCGGCACCTCACCTGTAGACAGCGACATTTTAAATATTTCTGCCAGGGCCCCTGCAATTTCAACACTAGTCTCCTTCAAGGTCCGAGGGAACACTCTGTCAGGTCCCGAGGATTTATCCACTTTAATTTTCCTCAAGACAGCCAGCATCTCCTCCTTTTCAATCTGTACAGTTTCCATGATCTCGCTACTTGTTTCCCTTAATTCTATAGACTTCATGCCAGTTTCCTTAGTAAATACAGATGCAAAAAACCTATTTAACATCTCCCCTACTTCCTTTGGTTCCGCACATAGTCGACCACTCTGATCTTCAACAGGACTAATTTTATCTCTTACAATCCTTTTGCTCTTAATATACCTGTAAAAGCTCTTTGGATTATCCTTCACTTTGACTGCCAAGGCAACCTCATGTCTTCTTTTAGCCCTCCTGATTTCTTTCTTAAGTATTTTCTTGCACTTCTTATACTCCTCAAGCACCTTATTTACTCCCTGTTTCCTATACATGTCATACAACTCACTCTTCGTCTTTATCAGAGTTGCAATATCCCTTGAGAACCAAGGTTCCTTATTTCTATTCACTTTGCCTTTAATCCTGACAGGAACATACAAACTCTGCACTTTCAAAATGTCTCCTGTGAAGGCTCCCACCTACCGATCACATCTTTGCCAGAGAACAACCTGTCCCAATCCACGCTTTTTAGATCCTTTCTCATTTCTTCAAATTTGGCCTTCTTCCAGTTCAGAACCTCAACCCTAGGACCAGATCTATCCTTGTCCATGATCAAGTTGAAACTAATGGTGTTACGATCACTGGAACCAAAGTGCACCCCTACACACACTTCCGTCACTTGTCCTAACTCGTTTCCTAACAGAAGATCCAATATTGCATCCCCTCTAGTTGGTCCCTCTATATATTGATTTAGAAAACTTTCCTGAACACATTTTACAAACTCTAAACCATCTGGACCCCTAACAGTATGGGAGTCCCAATCAATATATGGAAAATTAAAATCCCCTAAAACCACAACTTTATGTTTCCTGCAGTTGCCTGCTATCTCTCTGCAGATTTGCTCTTCCAATTCTCATTGACTATTGGGTTGTCTGTAATACAATCCCACTAATGTGGCCATACCTTTCCTGTTTCTCAGCTCCACCCATAATGACTCAGTAGACAAGCCCTCTAATCTGTCGTGCCTGAGCACTGCTGTAATGTTTTCCCTAACAAGCAATGCTACTCCCCCACCTTTCATTCCTCTGCCTCGATCACATCTGACACATCGGAACCCTGAAATATTAAGCTGCCAGTCCTGCCCCTCCTGTAGCCAAGTTTCACTAATTGCTATAACCTCATAATTCCATGTGTCAATCCACGCCCTCAACTCATCCGCCTTCCCTGCAATACTCCTAGCATTGAAATATATATACCTCAGAAGAAGATTTTTACCACCACTCACAACCTTTCTATTAGCGGATTTGCTTGAACTTTTAACATCATTTACTTTCACCCCAGCCACACTGTCAGCTCTGGCACTTTGGTTCCCATCCCCTTGCAAATCTAGTTTAAAGCCTCCCCAATAGCACTAACAAACCTCCCTGAAAAGGATATTGGTCCCCCTGTAGTTCAAGTGTAACCCGTCTCTCTTGTACAGGTCCCACTTGCCCCAGAAGAGGTCCCAATTATCCTGAAATCTGAAACCCTGCTCCCTACACCAGTTCCTCAGCCACTTGTTCATCCTCCAGAGCATCCTATTCCTACCCTCACTGGCATGTAGCACAGGTAGCAATCCTGAGATTACCACCCTCGAGGTCCTGCTTTTCAACTTCCTACCAAGCTCTCTATACTCACTCTCCAGGACCTCCTCACTCTTCCTTGCTATGTCATTGGTACCGATGTGCACCATGACATCTGGCTGATCACACTCCCACTTCAGAACGTCATGCAAGCGATCAGAGACATCCTTGACCCTGGCACCCGGGAGGCAACAAACCATCCTGGATTCTCTGTCATGACCACAGTACCTCCTACTCTAACTATCGAGTCCCCTATCACTACCGCTCTCCTCTTTTTCCACCCTCCCTTCTGCACTGCAGAGCCAGACTCAGTGCCAGAGATCCAGCTACTGCAGCTTGCCCCAGGTAAGTCATCCCCCCCAACAGTTTCCAATGCGGTATACTTGTTGTTGAGGGGAATGGCCACAGGGGAACCCTGCTCTGCCTGCCCTTTCCTCTTCCCTCGCCTGACAGTGACCCAATTTCCTGTCCTCTGCTCCTTTGGTGTAACTACCTCCCTGTAGCTACGATCTATAATCTCCTCATTCTCCCGAATGATCTGCAGGTCATCCAGCTCCTGCTCCAGTTCCCTAACGTGGTTTGTTAGGAGCTGCAGCTGGATGCACTTCTTGCAGGTGTCGTTGTCAGGGACACCGGAGGGCTCCTTGACTTCCCACATCCTGCAAGAGGAGCATTCCAACATCCTGCCTGGCATTCTCTCTACTCTAACCAATCTGAACAAAAAACTTACCGGAACCTACCCTGGCCTCTGCCTGTTCTCGCCAAAGCCTGTTGAGCCAAAGCCGTCCCACTCTGACTCAGTCCACTCCGACGATGGCCGCTGTATATGGTGGTCTGCTTTTAAACCTTGGCGCGCTACGTCACGCGCCTGCGCAGTGCAGACCCTTCTTCTCAAGCAGTGTTTAAAAAAAAATGACTTTTTCTATCTGATTTCTTCACTCCCTTCTTCTCAGCTGCTTGCTTCAACTGATAGTCGAAGATTGCAGAGGGATATTGATAGGATGCAGAAGATTGCAGAGAGACATGCAGAAGTGGGCTGAGAAGTGGCAGATGGAGTTCAACCTGGAGAAGTGTGAGGTGGTACACTTTGGAAGGACAAACTCCAATGTAAATGGCAGGATACTTGGTAGTGTGAAGGAGCAGAGGGATCTGGGGGTACATGTTCACAGATCCCTGAAAGTTGCCTCACAGGTAGATAGGGTAGTTAAGAAAGCTAATGGGGTGTTAGCTTTCATAAGTTGAGGGACAGAGTTTAAGTGTCATGAGGTAATGATGTAGCTCTATAAAACTATGGTTAGGCCAAACTTAGAGTACTGTGTCCAGTTCTGGTTGCCTCACTATAAGAAGGATGTGGAAGCATTGGAAAGGGTACAGAGGAGATGTACCAGGATGCTGCCTGGTTTAGAGAGTATGGATTATGTTCAGAGATTAAGGGAGCTAGGGCTTTACTCTTTGGAGAGAAGGAGGTTGAGTGGAGACATGATAGAGGTATACAAGATATTAAGAGGAATAGATAGAGTGGATAGCCAGTGCCTCTTCCCCAGGGCACCACTGCTCAATACAAGAGGACATGGCTTTGAGGTAAGGGGTGGGAAGTTCAAGGGGGATATTAGAGGAAGGTGTTTTACTCAGAGAGTGGTTGGTGTGTGGAATGCACTGCCTGAGTCAGAGGTGGAGGCAGATACACTAGTGAAATTTAAGAGACTACTAGACAGGTATATGGAGGAAGTTAAGGTTGGGGGGGGCGGTTATATGGGAGGCAGGGTTTGAAGGTCAGCACAACATTGTGGGCCGAAGGGCCTGTACAATGCTGTACTAATCTATGTTCTATGTTATGGAAGAGGTATTACTGGAGGGTATATGAAATAGTTTTCTGGATCACTATGCTGAGAGGCCAACTAGAAAGCAGACCTACCTAAATAAGGTTTGTGTAGTGAGAAATCATTAATTGGCTGTCAGGTTTCATAAGGCATCTTGAGGAAGAGTGAACATACAGAGGTAGAAAGCAATATATTTGACTCTGAAATAAGCATTCTGAAAATGAAGCAAAAGTGGGCAGATTAAGATTGTTACATGGGATTGATGATGTATCAGCCATGGCAAGCAGGTAAGGGAGTCATGTATAAACTACAAGCATGCTCTTTTTCTCGTCTGGCAATAAATGAAATAGAATGTGTGGCTCTGCTGTGGCTAACAATGAAAATTTGAAATTGTCAAACATCCAAAGAAGAGCCACATAAACGGGCCAAAAAAAAAAAGCAGCAAACATGAGGACTGGGAACAGTCTGACACTCAGTAACAAAGGACCACAGGATTACCTAAGAGAAGGGAAATTGAATCTGGGAGTAAACTTACAGAGAAAGTAAAAACTGACTGTTAAACCTTCTAAAAATACAATGTATCGAAAATGATTTGTGAAACCCCAGTGAGTGTCCTGTGAAAGGGAAGAAAGGTGATGAGAGAGCATAGAGGAGCGAGGTACACCAGCTAGGTAAGTGGGGCTGCAGCAACAACAACAAACGTGTAAATTGGTAACAGTAAGTATACTGCTTTGAATCCTGTTGTGGGGGTGGGGGGAGGTGGTGAGATCTACCATGGGAAGCCTAAGCAACTGAGTCTCTGCCACCGTGGCTCAGAAGGGTGGGGGGGGGGGGGGAGAGAGGAATGCAGTTATGATAGGGAATTCCATAGTTAGAGGAGTAGACAGAAGATTCTGTAGATGTAAAAGAGACATCCAGATGGTACATTGCCTCCCAGGTGCCAGGGTTAGGAATGTCTCAGATCAGGTCCTCAGCACTCTAAAGGGGGAACTGAGCAGCAGGAAGTCATAGTATAAATTGGAACCAACGATGTAGGAAAGAAAAAGGAGGAAGTCCTGAAGAGAGAATATAGGGAGTTAGGTAAAAATTAGAATAGCAGTGTCTTCAGGGAGGTAATCTCCAGATCACTGCCTCTGCCACACACTAGTAAGGGCAAGAATAGGATGATTTGGCAAGTGAATGTGTGGCTACGGAACTGGTGCAGGGGGCAGGGGTTTGAGATTCCTGGATCATTGGGATCTCTTCTGGGGAAGAGATAACCTGCTCAAAAAGGGTGGGTTACACCTGAACCCAAGAGGGATCAATTTCCTTGAGGGCAGGTTTGCTAAAGCTTTTGGGAAGGATTTAAGCTAATTTGACAGGGAGGTGGGAACCAGAACGATAGGGCTGAAGATAAGGCAGTTAATATACTAGTAAGCGTAGTGGGAGATTGTGATGAAGGACAGGCAGATGATAGGGCAGAATTGCCGTCAATGAGATGAGATGAAATGTTACATGGGGCCAAATACAGGACTGAAAGGTGTAATGTTTGAATGGCTGCAGTTTACTGAATAAGTTAGATAAACTTGTAGTGCAGTTAGATGTTGGCAGATATGACATTATGGCCATCACTGAACTATGGTTGAAAGAAAATAATTGGGAGCTTAATGTCCAAGGGTACACATTGTATCAAAATGTCAGGTAGGTAGGCAGGGGAGGTGGTGTGGTCCTGTTAGTAAAAATAAAATCAAATTCCTAGAAAGAGGTGACATAGGTTTGGAAGATGTAGAACCATTGTAGGTAGAACTAAGAAACTGCAAAGGTAAAAGGACCCTGATGGGAGTTATATAAAGGTCTCTGGACTGTAGCAACGATGTGGGGGTACAAATTAAAATGGGAGATAGAAAATGCATGTAAAAAGGGCAATGTCACAATAGTCGAGAGGGATCTCAATATATAGATAGATCAGGAAAATTAGATTGGTACTGGATCACAAAAGAAGGAATTGGTAGAATGACTACAAGATAGCTTTTTACAGCAGCTTCTGGTTGAATTCACTACGAGAGAGTTAAATCTGGATTGGGTGTTGTGGCATGAACCAGATTTGATTAAAAAGCATAAGGTAAAGGAGACCTTAGGAAAAGGTGATCATAATATGATATAAATCACCCTGCAGTTTGAGAGGGAGAAACTAAAGTCAAATGCATCAGTATTACAGTGGAGAGAATGGAATTGCAGAGGCGTGAGAGAGGAACTGGCCAAAGTTGATTGGAAGAGGGCATTAGCAGAGATGATGGCAGAACACAATGGCAGTTGATCGCAAGATTTTCTCTGAGCAATTTGTAAGGCACAGATAGATACATCCCAAAGACTGAGTATTCTAAAGGCAGGATTTCACAGCCATGGCTGACAATGAAAGTCAAAGGCAGCAAAAAAAAACAAAAGAGAGGGCATATAATTGAGCAACAATTAGTGGGAAGTTAGAGGCGTTTAGAAATCAACAGACGGCAACTAAAAAAGGAAGGGGAGAAGGTATGAAATATGAAGATAAGCTAGACAATAAAGAAGAAAGTAAACATTTTTTTCAGATGTATAAAGAGCAGAAGAGACGTGAGACCGGATATCGGACTGTTGGAAAATAATGCTGGGGAGGTAGTAATGGGGGACAAAGAAATGGCAGGTGAACAAAATAAGTATTTTGTGTTAGTCTTCACTGTGGAAGACACTAGCAGTATGCCAGAAATTTGAGTGTTTCAGGAGGCAAAGGTGAGTGTAGTTGTTATACCTTCAATGATCATCTGAGACAATGTCACAGATGATCCTAACAGCAGCTCTTATTGAAAATGATGGAAAACACCAAATATTCTCATTTTGTATACAATCAGTGATGAAGTTCCAATGAATGATCTATCGCTGCTTAAAACCAATGGAAATAGACCAGTTTTGGGTTTTGGGTTTTACTTTGTAGGGTTAACCCCTTCCATGCCAGACACAGCAATTTCAATAGATGGGTTCACAATACGTTGCCAAGATAGGTTGGTTGGGTCTCTCAAAAGTAGAGGAGGAGGTGTATTCTCTTTGTGGAGTACGAATGTGTTGATGACGTCCTAATATTGCTCACCAGACCTGGAATATCTTGCAATTAACTACCGGAAATTTTACGTACCACAGGAGATCTGAGTGATCTTATTGGTAGTGGTGTACATTCCACCTCAGGTTAATGTCAAGCAGGCTCTAGACAAATTGAGTGATTCAATCAACAGGCATGAATCAGCTCATTCTGATGCCTTCTCCATCATTTTGGGTTTTTTTTAACCAGGCCAGCTTGATAATGTCACTAAATAATTATTATCAACGAATAACCTGTCGTACCAGAGGAAATAACACACCGGACCACTGTTACACTGTTCAAGAATGCCTGCCATCCTATTCCACACCTACACTTTGGAAAGTTTGATCAGCTGCCTGTACTTCTACTCCCTGAGTATAGGCAGAGACTGAAGGCTGCAGCATCAGCAGTGAGGACCAAGAAGGTTTGGACCAGGGATCCACAGGAGTACTTACAGGTCTGCTTTGAATTGGTGGACTGAACTGTGTCATTAAGGATTCATCTTTGAGCCTAGACGAGTATGCCACAGTTGTCACTAACTGCATTAAAACCTGTATGGCTGAGTGTGTGCCCATAAAAACTTACTGTACATTCCCAAACCAAAAGCTGTGAGTGAACAAGGATGTTCTTAGTCTGTTGCGGGCTAGATCTGTAGCATTTAAGTCTGGTGACCTAGGTCTGTAAAAGAAAACCAGGTATGACTTGCAGAATGTTATTTCAAGAGCCAAGAAATATTTCCAGGAGACATTGAAGGCAACATTGGATGCATGTCAACTCTGACAGGGTTTACAGACCATCACTTCCTACAAAGCAAAACCCAGCACATGAATGGCAGCGATGTTTCACTACCAGATGAGCATAATGGCTTTTGTGCTCGCTTTGAAAGAGAGAATAAAACCACAGCTCTGAGGATCCCTGCAGCACCCAATGACACTGTGATCTCTGTCTCAGAAGCCAATGTCATGCTGCTTTTAAGAGGATGAACCGTAGCAGGGTAGCACGGCTTGATAGAATATCCGTAAATCTCTGAATCTCAACTGGCAGGAGTATTGAAAGACATTTTCAATCTCTCACTGCTACAGTCAGAAGTTCCTACCAGCTTCAAAAGGGCAACAATTATACCAATGCCCAGCAAGAGTAGCGTCAGCTGCATTAATGCCTATCATCCAGTAGCACTCACATCTATGGTGATGAAGTGCTTTGAGAATCAACATCTGTCTCAGGAAGGACCTGGACCCACTGCAATTTGCTTACTGCCGCAATAGGTTTACAGTAGACACAATCTCGTTGGCTCTCCATGCAGCCTTGGATCACCTGGACAATGCAAACACCTATGTCTAGATGCTGTTTATTGACTATAGCTCAGCTTTTAACACCACCATTCCTACAGTCCTGTTCACTGACAATCGACACTGGCGATCCACGGGGATGTGTGCTTAACCTGCAGTTCTATCTCTACAGCCATGACTGGCTAGGCACAGCTCAAATGTCATCGATGAATTTGCTGACGATACAACCATTGTTGGCAGAATTTCAGATGGTGATTAAAGGGCATACACGAGTGAGATGTACCCGTTAGTTGAGTGGTGTTGCAGTTAACAACCTTGCACTTAAAGTTAGCAAGACCAAAGAGCTGATTGTGGACTTCAGAAGGGCAAGACGAGAGAACACAAACCAATCCTCATAGAGGGATCAGAAGTGGAGAGAGTGAGCAATTTCAATTTCCCGTGTATTAATATCTCTGAGATTCTAACCCAGACACAACATATTGATGCAGCTATAAAGAAGACAAGACAGCAGCTATATTTCATCAGGAGTGTGAGGAGGTTTGCTTTGTCGACTAGAACACTTGAAAATTCCTACAAATGTATCGTGGAGAGCATTCTGACTGGCTTCATCACCATCTGGTATCTGGGAGAGGGGCTAATTCATAGGATCAAAATAAGTTACAGAAACTTGTAAAATTAGTTATATCTACCTGGGTACCAGCCTCCATAGCATCCAGGACATCTTCAAGGAGCGGTGCCTTAGGAAGGTGGCATCCATCATTCAGGATGCCCACCAACCAGGACATGCCCTCCTCACACTGTTACCATTGGGAAGGAGGTATAGAGGCCTGAAGACACAGTGATTCATGAACAAATTCTTCTGCTCTGCCACCCAATTTCTAAATGGTCATGGAACCCATGAATACCACCTCACCATACAGGGGTTGACATTATGATGTCAAAACAGGAAGGCAGAAGTTGATAGATTAGGATAGAGGAAGGTGTAACAAGACCTGGTTGTCTTTCTATTCCAGTCAAAGAAAGTAAGCATGGTAGTATATCAGGCAGTTGATAAAGGTAATTATTGACCTTCATAACAAGATGATTTGTGTACAGGACCAAGCGATTCATATTTTAGTTGTTTAGGGTCCTGGTGGGACCACACCTCAAGCATTGAGCCAAATCTAATCTCTTTCTGAGGAAGGATATCCTTACATGGAGGGAAAGAAGTTAGAGTTCACCTGACTGATTCTGGGACGGCATACTTCAGCGGTCCCCAACCACCGGGCCGCGGACCGGTACCAGGCTGCAAAGCATGTGCGACCAGGCCGTGAGGAAACGATATAATTCAGCTGCACCTTTCCTCATTCCCTGTCACACACTGTTTAACTTGAACATAGGGTTGCCAACTATCCCGTATCAGACGGGACATCCTGAATATTGGGCTAAATTGATTTGTCCCGTAACCAAAAAAAATAACCTAACAAATCATACCAAATAACACATAAAACCAAAAATAAATAACACTAGCATATAGTAAAAGCAGGAATGATATGATAAATACACAGCTTATATAAAGTAGAAATAATGTACTGTATGTACAGTATATTTGGGAAGATGAAAGGAAAACCGATTTGTATGGAAAAGAAATTGGCACTTACGCGCATGCGCAGTCACGCATGCGCACACAGGTGCCCACGCAAGGCTTCATGTCCATGGTAGTCTTTTTTGGGGTAAAGTATCCCAGGATTTGACTGCTACTTTTGTTCTTATTTGGGAGTGAGAAAGTTGGCAACCCTAACTGTAAAAAACATGTTGAGGTGAGTTTAACCCTACTTGAACACCTCCCCCTCCCGGGTCGGCCGGTCTGCAAAAATATTGTCAATATTAAACTGGTCCGCGGTGCAAAAATGGTTGGGGACCCTGGCATACTTACTATACTAAGAAAGATTAGAGCAATTTATTTTTGTTATAGTTTAGGGAAAAAGAAACAAGAGTGGACCTTAGAACTCATAAGACTGAACACTTGGATATTGGATAAGCCATTTATGACTGAGGTGAAGAGAAATTTCTTTGCTCAAAGAGTGGAGAATCACTGAATTTTCTATCACTGATGACAGTTGAACAGGTAATCATCAAGTCATTGAGCACACTTAAGATATATTAGACATAGTTCTTATGGCTAAAATCATCAAGTGATATTGGTGAAAGCAGGAGCAGGGTATTGAACTTGGATAATCATCTATAATTGCATTGAATGATAGAACAGGCAGGAGGGTTTGATATATTTCCTCTGCACCTAGTTTTCTATGTTTCTATACTCTTCACTGGCTATCCAAAGCAGTCAAAGTGCCTTTTTTCCTCTAATGGAGGTGCTTCTAACCTGGGCTCCACGGACCCCCAAAGGGGTATTGTGGGTAGATTCCACGGGGTCCGTGAACTTGGATAGGAAAAAAAATTACAGCTTTATATTCACTCTCTAACTGAAAATTAACATAATTATTTGTATTTTTTATATTTTGATAACTGTATTTAAATATCAGTGTATTTTGTAATGCTATATATTTAATTTTATATACTTAAATACATTATCCGGAGAAGGGATCCATAGGCATCACTGTAGTGCCAAAGGGGTCATGGCATAAAAAAGATTAAAAACCCCTACTCGAATAGTGACCACAGCTTCTAGCTGGTGATTTCCTCTGATCAAGTTGGTAACAGAGCCGTGAGGTACAGCACCTTATCAGTCAACCTTTGTTAAAGGGCAGAAAGGCATTAGAATTGCTGCCCTGGGGATGATTTTGGAACTGACAATCCATGAAACTGGCTCCTAACACTCATTAAGGAGGCTGCGCAGTTGTTACTTGCCATATTTTTCACATCTGGGGATCCATCAAAAAGTTTATTGTCTGAATTTTGCTGGCTAATTCTATATATTATGACCTCTCTTAATAACAACCGGCATTAACAAGAACAAATAACGTATTGTTGAGAATTGCAAGTGGTACTTACAGCCACTCTCAACTTTCATCTTTTGCTTGCTGCTGGAGACTGCCTGACTACTTAGAGTCAGAAGGTGATTTCTGATACACTTCCGAATGCCATACGAGATGATATTTTATCATGATATTATTGCCATCTGTTCAACATCTTTTTCCTGGAAATTTACTGACCTGGAGGACAGGGAACAATACTAGCCACTCTTTATTGGACATTTAATATGATTGATGGACACAAGAAGATAGGGGTAATGGGTATTTAGATTTATAGAAAATGTATGAGAAAGAAGAAAGCCTTTCAGTCCACCAAATTTGCATCTTGTTAAAAAAGAACTACCAGCCTATTTCCAGTACTTCTGGAATCAGAGAATCTTGTGAAGGATCTCACATAGTCTGCAGGCGGTAACGGAAGGGGAGCTGGGCCAATTACAATCCGGTAGAAGGGAGAGGGAGAGAAATCCTAGAGGATGAGAGATTCTCATTCTATCCTCAGCAAAACTTAGTGGGTTTCCTGTTCTGTACTCAACGCTCTGTTCTCCTCATGGTTCCATTTTCCTGTTTGAATTCTCCTGCAAAATTCAGGTGAGAACATAGATCAGGAACAAAATCATTGAATGAAAACTGAGAATTTTTTTTAGGTGTTTCGGCAAAGGCGTTGTGTTGTTTAGATGCAATTGATTTCAATTCATGTATGTTTCAATGAAGTTCATGAAATCACCATTGGGTCCCTGTGTAGTCACGACAGAGGTTAGGTGTGATAAGCCTGCATGTAAAACAGATCTACAGATCTTACAGTTCAGGAACAAAAACAGGCCAATTGGGCCACAACCTATGATAAACTAATTAAGCTAGTAATTTAATGCCTAATTAAATTAATCTCCTCGGCCTGCACAATGTCCATGTCCTTACATTCACTGTACATTCATGTGCCTGTCTAGTAGTTTCTTACGTGCCTCTGTCATATTTTGCCTCCACTTCCACACCTGGCAGTGCATTCTAAGTCCAAAACACTTCGTGTAAACACTGGCTCTGCACATGTCCTTTAAACTTACTCCTCTCAATTAAATACGACACCTCGAGCTTTTGATATTTTGACTCTGGGAAAATAGCAATCGCCTACTCTATGTATGCCCCTTATAATCTAATAAACTTCTATCTGGTCTCTCCTCAGCCTCCACTGCTCCAGAGATAAATAAAATCAAGTTGTCTAAATTCTCATTACAGCATATGCCCACTAGTCTAGGCAGTATCCTATAAACACCAGTTTAGGAGCCTGATGTTTGTAGGTAATAACCATTCCTGGACAACCTAAGGCTTGGGTGCCTGCTGCCCAGTGGTGGTAGTGAGAAGAGGGCACAGGCCGTGAGTTGGGAGCCTTTGATGATGGACGCTGCTTTCTTGTGGCAACATTCCATATAAATGTTCTCAGCACTGGAGAAGCCTTTGCCTGCGATGGACTGAGCAGCATCCATCACTCTCTGTAGGTTTTTCCTGTTCCTGGACATTAGTGCTCCCATAGCAGGCCATGATGGTACCACTTAGGATATTCTCTGCTGTGTATCTATTGAAGTTTGTCAAAGTTTTTGGTGACATGCCAAATCTATGCAAACTTTTAGGAAATTGGAGGTGATGTCATGCCCTCTTGGTGATGGCATTTACATGCAGGTCCCAAGACAGATCCCCTGATATAGGAACACCAAGGAATTTAAAGCTACTGACCCTCGCCACCTCTGAACCCCTAATGAGGAATGGATCATGTACCTCCACCTTCTTCCTCCTGTAGTCAATAATCATTCTTTAGTTTTCCTGAGTTTAAGTGAGAAAATGTTGTCACACCATTCAACCAGATGTACAATCACCACCTTTGATTTGGTCAATAACATTGGTGTTGACAGCAAGCCTAAATACAACATGGGAGATGTACTTAGCCACACAATCACAAGTATAAAGAGAGTAAAGCAAGGGGATAAGCACACAGCCTTGTGGTATACCTGTGCTGATGGTGAGAGTGGAGGAGATGTTGTTGCCAATCTGTCCCAACTATGATCTGCCAGTGAGGAAATCAAGGATAAAGTTGCACAGCATGGAATCAAGGCCCAGTTAGTGGTGGTTAGTGATGAGTTTTGAGGGAATGCGGAACTGTCGTCAATGAAGAATATTCCGATGATGTAAATCCATTATCCAAGTGTTTCAGAGCTGACTGAAGAACTACTGAAATAGCATCATCAGATGGCCTTTTGTGATGGTAAGCAAATTGGAATGGACACAAGTCATTCCTCAGGCTGGAAATGATAATGCTTCATAACCAACCTCTCTCTGGAGGGGCACAGCAAAATGGCCAATAGTAGCGTGCTTTCCTTCAGGAGAAATCCTGCCTGACAAATCTGTTGGAATTATTTGATGAAGTAACAGGCAAAATGGGGAAAGGAGAGTCAGTGAATATTGTTTACTTGGATTATCAGCCGGCATTTGACAGGGTGCCACACATGAGATAAAGAAGATAAGAGCCCATGGCTTTACAGGAAAGGTAATAGCATAGACAGAAGATTGAGTGTCTGGCAAAAGGCAGAGTGGGAATAAAGGAGGCCTTTCTTAGTTCGCTGCTGGTGACTAGTGGTGTTCCACAGGGGCTGGTGTTGGGTCTGCTACTTTTTACATTGAGTGTTAAAGACCTAGATAATGGAACTGATGGCTTTGTAGCCAAGTTTATGAACACTGCAAAATAGGTGGAGGGGAAAGTAGCATTGAGGAACAGGAAATCTGCAGAAGGACTTGAACTGATGAGGAGATGGGCAAAGAAGTGACAAATAGAATATAGTGTAAGAAAGTGTACGGTCATTCACTTCTGTAGAAGGAATAAATGTATAGCCAATATTCTAAATGAGGAGCATATTCAGAAATTGGAGGTGCAAAGGGACTTAGGAGACCTGGTGCAGGATTCACTAATGGCTAACTTCCAGGTTGAGCAGGTAGTAAGGAAAGCAAATGCACTGTTAGCATTCAGTTTAGAAGGTCTAGAAAAGTGAGAAAGCAATGCTGAGGCTTTGTAAGGCATTGGTAGGACCACATTTGGCGTACTGCAAGTAATTTCGGGTCCATATCTAATAATGGGGATGCTGGCATTAAAAAGAGTCCAGACAAGGTTTATGAAAATGATCTCAGGAATGCAAATCATGAAGAGTCTTTGATGACATTGAGACCGACTGAGTGGAGTTTAGAAGAATGAGGGGGAAATCACATTGAAATATACTCAGTATTGAAAGGCCAAAGGAGAATAGATATGCAGAGGATGTTCCCAAAATTAGGAGAGATGAGAACCAAAGGGTACAGTCTCCGATTAGAATGATATTCATTTAGAGCAGTGATGAAGAGGAATTTCTTCCTAATTTCTTAGGTACTCCTGTTTGAGTACTGTTGGGGGGGACAGCTTACCTAGGGGAAGCAACAGTGGCCGTGCCTCCGGCACAGAGTCCAGCCCTGTAGCTAAGAAGGGTAGGGAAAGGAAGAGGAGGGCAGTTGTGATAGGGGACTCGATAGTAAGGGGGTCAGATAGGCGATTCAGATAGGCTGCCAGGGTCCAGGATATTTCTGATCGTGTTCAAGATATCCTGAAGTGGGAGGGAAGCCAGAGGTCGTGGTACATATAGGTACCAATGACATGGGTAGGAAAAGGGAAGAGGTCCTCAAAGGAGAATATAGGGAGCTAGGAAGGGAGTTGAGAAAAAGGACTGCAAAGGTAGTAATCTCGGGATTACTGCCTGTGCCACGCGACAGTGAGAGTAGGATTGCGATGAGGTGGAGGATAGATGCGTGGCTGAGGGATTGGAGCAGGAAGCAGGGATTCAAGTTTTTGGATCATTGGGACCTCTTTTGGCACAGGTGTGACCTGTACAAAAAGGACGGGTTACACTTGAATCCTAGGGGGACCAATATCCTGGCAGGGAGATTAGCGAGGGCTACTGAGGTGACTTTAAGCTAGAACGGTTGGGGGGTGGAATCAAATTAAAGAGGCTAGGCGAGAGGAGGTTAGTTCACAACAGGGGGATGGGAACCAGTGCAGAGAGACAGAGGGGTGTAAAGTGAGGGTAGAAGCAAAAAGTAGTAAGGAGAAAAGTAAAAGTGGCAGGCCGACAAATCCAGGGCAAGCATCAAAAAGGCCCACTTTTCAACATAATTGTATAAAGGCTAAGAGAGTTGCAAAAGAGCGCCTGAAGGCTTTGTGTGTCAATGCAAGGAGCATTTGTAACAAGGTGGATGAATTGAAACTGCAGATTGTTATTAATGATTATGATATAGTTGGGATCACAGAGACACGGCTCCAGGGTGACCAAGGATGGGAGCTCAACGTTCAGGGATATTCAATATTCAGGAGGGATAGACATGAAAGAAAAGGAGGTGGGGTGGCGTTGCTGGTTAAAGATGAGATTAACGCAATAGAAAGGAAGGACATAAGCCAGAAAGATGTGGAATCGGTATGGGTAGAGCTGCATAACACTAAGGGGCAGAAAACGCTGGTGGGAGTTGTGTACAGGCCACCTAACAGTAGTAGTGAGGTCGGAGATGGTATTAAACAGGAAATTAGAAATGTGTGCAATAAAGGAACAGCAGTTATAATGGGTGACTTCAATCTACATGTAGATTGGGTGAACCAAATTGGTAAAGGTGCTGAGGAAGAGGATTTCTTGGAATATATGCGGGATGGTTTTTTGAACCAACATGTCGAGGAAACAACTAGAGAGTAGGCTAGTTTAGACTGGGTTTTGAGCTATGAGGAGGGGTTAATTAGCAATCTTGTCGTGAGAGGCCCCTTGGGTAAGAGTGACCATAATATGGTGGAATTCTTCATTAAGATGGAGAGTGACATAGTTAATTCAGAAACAAAAGTTCTGAACTTAAAGAGGGGTAACTTTGAAGGTATGAGATGTGAATTAGCTAAGATAGACTGGCAAATAACACTTAAAGGATTGACGGTGGATATGCAATGGCAAGCATTTAAAGATTGCATGGATGAACTACAACAATTGTTCATCCCAGTTTGGCAAAAGAATAAATCAAGGAAGGCAGTGCACCCGTGGCTGACAAGGGAAATTAGGGATAGTATCAATTCCAAAGAAGAAGCATACAAATTACCCAGAGAAAGTGGCTCACCTGAGGACTGGGAGAAATTTAGAGTTCAGCAGAGGAGGACAAAGGGCTTAATTAGGAAGGGAAAAAAAGATTATGAGAGAAAACTGGCAGGGAGCATAAAAACTGACTGTAAAAGCTTTTATAGATATGTAAAAAAGAAAAGACTGGTAAAGACAAATGTAGGTCCTCTACAGACAGAAACAGGTGAATTGATTATGGGAAGCAAGGACATGGCAGACCAATTGAATAATTACTTTGGTTCTGTCTTCACTAAGGAGGACATAAATAATCTTCCAGAAATAGTAGGGGACAGAGGGTCCAGTGAGTTGGAGGAACTGAGGGAAATACATGTTAGTAGGGAAGTGGTGTTAGGTAAATTGAAGGAATTAAAGGCAGATAAATCCCCAAGGCCAGATGGTCTGCATCCCAGAGTGCTTAAGGAAATAGCCCAAAAAATAGTGGATGCATTAGTGATAATTTTTCAAAACTCGTTAGATTCTGGACTAGTTCCTGAGGATTGGAGGGTGGCTAATGTAACTCCACTTTTTTAAAAAGAAGGGAGAGAGAAACCGGGGAATTATAGACCGGTTAGCCTAACGTCGGTGGTGGGGAAACTGCTGGAGTCAGTTATCAAAGATGTGATAACAGCACATTTGGAAAGCGGTAAAATCATCGGACAAAGTCAGCATGGATTTGTGAAAGGAAAATCATGTCTGATGAATCTCATAGAATTTTTTGAGGATGTAACTAGTAGAGTGGATAGGGGAGAACCAGTGGATGTGGTATATTTGGATTTTCAAAAGGCTTTTGACAAGGTCCCACACAGGAGATTAGTGTGCAAACTTAAAGCACACGGTATTGGGGGTAAGGTATTGATGTGGATTAAGAATTGGTTAGCAGACAGGAAGCAAAGAGTGGGAATAAACGGGACCTTTTCAGAATGGCAGGCAGTGACTAGTGGGGTACCGCAAGGCTCAGTGCTGGGACCCCAGTTGTTTACAATATATTATAATGACTTGGATGAGGGAATTAAATGCAGCATCTCCAAGTTTGCGGATGACACGAAGCTGGGCGGCAATGTTAGCTGTGAGGAGGATGCTAAGAGGATGCAGGGTGACTTGGATAGGTTGGGTGAGTGGGCACATTCAGGGCAGATGCAATTTAATGTGGATAAAGGTGAAGTTATCTACTTTGGTGGCAAAAATAGGAAAACAGATTATTATCTGAATGGTGGCCGATTAGGAAAAGGGGAGGTGCAATGAGACCTGGGTGTCATTATACACCAGTCATTGAAAGTGGGCATGCAGGTACAGCAGGCGGTGAAAAAGGTGAATGGTATGCTGGCATTTATAGCGAGAGAATTCGAGTACAGGAGCAGGGAGGTACTACTGCAGTTGTACAAGACCTTGGTGAGACCACACCTGGAGTATTGTGTGCAGTTTTGGTCCCCTAATCTGAGGAAAGACATCCTTGCCATAGAAGGAGTACAAAGAAAGTTCACCAGACTGATTCCTGGGATGGCAGGACTTTCATATGAAGAAAGACTGGATGAACTAGGCTTGTATTTGTTGGAATTTAGAAGATTGTGTAGGGATCTGATTGAAACGTATAAAATCCTAAAGGGATTGGACAGGCTAGATGCAGGAAGATTGTTCCCGATGTTGGGGAAGTCCAGAACGAGGGGTCACAGTTTGAGGATAAAGGGGAAGCCTTTTAGGACTGAGATTAGGAAAAACTTCTTCACACAGAGAGTGGTGAATCTGTGGAATTCTCTGCCACAGGAAACAGTTGAGGCCAGTTCATTGGCTATATTTAAGAGGGAGTTAGATATGACCCTTGTGGCTACGGGGATCAGGGGTTATGGAGGGAAGGCTGGTGCAGGGTTCTGAGTTGGATGATCAGCCATGATCATAATAAATGGCGGTGCAAGCTCGAAGGGCCGAATGGCCTACTCCTGCACCTATTTTCTATGTTTGTATGTTTCTTTTGTCAGAGGGCAGTGAATCTATGGAAATCATTGACATAGATATCTGTGGGGATCATGTCATTGGGTATATTTAAAGCAGAAGTTGATATGTTGATTCGTCAGACCGTCAAAGGTTACAGGGAGAAGGCAGGAGAACAGGATTAAGAGTGTTAATAAATTAGCCATGATGGGCTGAATAGCCTGATTTGTTCCTATGGGTTGTTATTATTGCATGTACTGCAGACAGTGTAAAGCTAAAATTGCATAGTGTTCACACAGATCAAATCATATCTCACTCGGGATCACTCCAGACAAGTATGACATTCTCCTACAGGGTTGTCTACTGGTGGGTTCCCAGGTGATTATAGAGCCTGATCTGGTGCAGTGTGGGCAAAAGTAATGCATGTGGTTGCTGTGGTTAGTAGTTAGGTTTTTCATTGTTCAGTCTCTAATTTTGCAACTGCCACTTGTTCTCAATGACCTCCTATTTACCAAGTACACCTTTGCCAGAAAACAAACTGTCCCAATTGACACTTGCCAGATCCTTTCTGATACCATCAAAATTGACCTTTCTCCAATTTAGAATCTCAATCCGAGGACCAGACCTATTATCAAGTAGCTAATGGATGTTTCAGTCATCAGATGCAAATTGTTCCCTGGCACAAATGTTTGTCATCTGCCCTGTCTCATGCCCTAATACATTGGGACCTCTATGTACTAATTAAGGAAACTTTGATGAACACATTTGACAAACTCTCTCCATCTATCCCTTTCACAGTATGGGAGTCCCAGTCCATATGTAGAAAGCTAAAATCACGTATTATCACAATCTTATGCTTCTTGCAACAGTCTGTGATCTCATTACATATTTGCTTCTCTAAATCCTATGGAGTGTGGGGTAGTCCATAATATAATCCCATTCTTTCTTACCTTCCTTACTCCTCAGATTCCCCCATATACATAGCTTTAGTAGACGTTCTCCATTCTGTCCTGTCTGAGCACTGCCATGACACTTACCCTGACTAGTAATACTACCCCTCTCCCTTTAACACCTCCTGATCTGTCACGTCCAAAACAACAGAACCCTTGAACATTGGGCTGCCAGTCCTGCTCCTCCTGCAACCACGTCTCACAAAGGGCTACAGTGTCATTATTCCATGTGTTGATTCATGCGCTAAGAACTCACAACTCAGATCTTTAGTCCCAACATGCTCATCCTTTTGACTCCTGACTTCGAATGTAGGCTTAACAGCATCTTTCCCCATAACCACTCCACTATCTGCTCTGGTGCCTTTTCCCATCTCTCTGCAATTCAATTTTAAACCCCATGTGCAGAACTAGCAAACCTTTAGTAAAGGCATCCGTTAGTCTTGCGAGACCATGGATCTGCGCCTGGAAAGTCCTCAATCTCCAGGGTGCAGGCCTGGGCAAGGTTGTATGGAAGATGCTGGTCTCCCCTCTCCACGACACCAATGTTGTCCAAGGGAAGGGCATTAGGACCCATACAGCTTGGCACCAGTGTTATCGCAGAGCAATGTGTGATTAAGTGCCTTGCTCAAGGACACAACACGTTCCCTCAGCGGGGGCTCGAACTCACGACCTTCAGGCCTCTAGTCCAATGCCTTAACCACTTGACCACATGCCCACACGCACAGCAATCCTTACTATAAGGATATCAGTCTACCACCAGCAGTTCAGGAGCAAACCCTCCCTTCAGTATAGATCCTACCTTCCTTGGAAGAGAGCCTAATGATCCAAAAATCTGAAGCCACCCTTCTTGCACTATTTCCTTAGCCACATGTTAAACTCTATCATCTTCTTACTTCTGGCCTCACTAGCACGTGGCTTGAGTAGCAATCCTGTGATCACAACCCTGGAGTTCCTGACCTTTAACTTAGCACCTAACTCCCTGAACTCACTTTGAAGAACCTCGTCGTTCTTCCTTCCTATGTCACTGGTACCTACATGGACCATGATGTCTGGCTGCTCACCCTCCCACTTAGGAATGCTGTGGTCTTGATCCAAGATATACCTGATCTTGGGACCAGGCTTCAGACCCATTGCCAGAGAGTTGACCACTGTGGCTTTCCTCTGGTGGGTCGTTCCTCCAACCATATCCAAAGAGGTATATTTGCTTTTGAGAGGAATGGCCACAGGAGCATTCTGCACTGGGTGTCTACCCCCTTTCCTCCTCCTAATAGTCACCCAATTACCTGTGTCCTGTACCTTGGGAGTAACAATCTCCCTGCAAGTCTCGTTGATTACCCCCTCAGCCTCCTGAATGATCGAAAGTGCAGTACATCCAGTTCTACCTCCAGGTCCTTAAAACGGTTTGAAGGAAGAAGCAGTTTCATGCATCTATTGCAGGTGTAGTTATCAGGGACGCTAGAGGTCTCCTTAGCTTCCCACATCCCGCGAGAAGAACGTTCTACCATCCTGCCTGGCATCATCACTGCTCTAACTGTGCAATAAGAGAGAAAGAAAAATTAAAGGAAAAAAATCTAACCTTAGCCCTCAACTCTCCTTACCAGAGCCTCTGTGAGCCAAAGCCAAAACTCACCGCTCTAACTGTGGCCCACACCACCAATACCTGCTCTGCTTAAACCTAACTTCTTTTTATTGGCCCTCAACGAGTGTACATTTACACACAATCTGATGTCTCCTCGGGAACTGCGGCAGCAAGGTGTCCCAAATGACCCTGCTCGCTTCTTCTGACTCTCTCTCCCACGACACAATCCAGCATCTCCTTGTGAACTGTGGCGTGCAGAATGTCACGACTTCCTCCTCATTCCTTTTGAAATCTCTCTCCCACTCCACAACCCAGCATCTCCTTGAGAAATACAGCCCACAGAAATGCCAGCACACTCTTTCCACTGGGATCATTGCTCCACCTCCAGCTGATCTCACTGTTTCTCTACAACTGGGATTGGACTACCACTGCATGAACCTCCACATACAACGCATATTTCTCTGTAACTTCCACCATCTTCAATGGGATCCTACCACAAAAAACACATCTCCCCCCCCACCCCCATCCCTCTGTGATTCCTTTGTACATTCGTCCCTCCCCACTGCTCTCCCTCCTGGCACTCATCCCTGCAAGTGGCAGAATTGCCACACCTGCCCATTTACCTCCTTCCTCCCCTCCATTCAGGAGCCAAACAGTTCCTCCAGGTGAGACAGCACTTCACCTGTGAATCTGCTGAGTCTGTCTGCTGTATACAGTACACTTGATATGGGCATCTCTACGTTGGTGAGACCTAACATAGATTTCTCAAACACCTCTGCTCCACCAACAAAAAGTGTAATTTCCCGGTATTCAACCATTTTAATTCCAATGCCCATTCACGTTCAGATACGTTGGTCTATGGCCTCCTCTTCTGCTACAATGAAGCCATTCTCACGTTGGAGGAACAACACCTCATATTCTGCCTAGGTAGCCTCCAACATGATGAAATATTCATAGTCATAGTCATAGTCATACTTTATTGATCCCGGGGGAAACTGGTTTTCATTACAGTTGCACCATACATAATTAAATAGTAATAAAACCATAAATAGTTAAATAGTAATATGTAAATTATGCCAGAAAATAAGTCCAGGACCAGCCTATTGACTCAGGGTGTCTGACCCGCCAAGGGAGGAGTTGTAAAGTTTGATGGCCACAGGCAGGAATGACTTCCTATGACGCTCTGTGTTGCATCTCGGTGGAATGAGTCTCTGGCTGAATGTACTCCTGTGCCCAACCAGTACATTATGTAGTGGATGGGAGACATTGTCCAAGATGGCATGCACCTTGGACAACATCCTCTTTTCAGACACCACCGTCAGAGAGTCCAGTTCCATCCCCACAACATCACTGGCCTTACGAATGAGTTTGTTGATTCTGTTGGTGTCTGCTACCCTCAGCCTGCTGCCCCAGCACACAACAGCAAACATGATAGCACTGGCCATCACAGACTCGTAGAACATCCTCAGCATTGTCCGGCAGATGTTAAAGGACCTCAGTCTCCTCTGGCCCTTCTTGTAGACAGCCTCAGTGTTCTTTGACCAGTCCAGTTTATTGTCAATTCGTATCCCCAGGTATTTGTAATCCCCCACCATGTCCACACTGACCCCCTGGATGGAAACAGGGGTCACTGGTGCCGAACATCAATTTCTTCAATTTCTGGTGATTTTCCTCCCCTCCTTTCTTCGATCACCCACTCTGGCCTCTTACCTCTTCTACACACCTACATATTACCTTTCCCTGGTGCCCCTCCTCCTTCCCTTTCTGCCATGGTCCACTCTCCTCTCCTATCAGATTCCTTTTTCTCCTGCTCTTTGCCTTTTCCACCAATTACCTCTAGCTTCTTTCTTCACCCCTCCCCCACCCACCTGGCTACACCTATCACCTTCAAGCTTGCCCTTCTCCCCATTCCCCCACATTTTCTGGCATCTTCCCCCTTTCCTTCCAGTCCTGATGAGAGGTCTCGGCACGAAACGTTTACTGTTTATTCATTTCTTGAGGTGCTGCCTGACCAGCTGAGTTACTCCAGCATTTTGTGTGTGCTTCTGTAAATTTAGAAGTTATATAATACCATCAACTTTAGTCTTCAGAAGTGGGTGGAAATTCCCAGCAGGTGTTTTTTCCTTGGTTCCTTTGATAACCTATGGGTTTTGGCGATAGCCCTCTACCTGGGAATGTTTTACACACTCACTTACTGTTACCCTGACAGGAGAGTGAGACCTCTGGCCCCTGTGGAAAGGCAATTTTTCATAAAACTGAATTATCAATGTCAGTTAATTTAACCTGTAGTTCCCCTATGAGATTGTGCAAATTAATTTGGTTGATATTCGGTATTGACAGACATATACCATAAGCCAGTTCTGATAAATTTAACTCCATCTCTCCTGATGTATTTTAACTGATGAGCTTTTCTAGTACAGTATCTCTTGTTATTCATTTGGATTTCCTGCAGCTGCTGTTGCTTTTATGACAGGAATTATTCTGTTTCCAAATTCGGGTGAAATGTTCTCTGGTGTATCTTTTCAAATGAAACATACTCTGGTGTATCTGTTCTGGGAGCACATTTAATGGCTACAAATGGGAACACCCTGAGGACAAGCAGAGGTTAATTACTTTTGGTGGAGGATGTTTCTTAAGACTGGCAGCTGTTTAAAAAAATCCAGTTTTTAGATAGAGGCACACACACATCTGTGAAATAATTGTTTATCTTTCTTATTTTAATACTTGTAACACTACAATATTTTTTAAAAAATGGTATGCTGCTCCATGGTAAAAAACAGGGAATCAATCAGAGGGTAGTAGGCTTAACAGCAAGTTAAGCCTCAAACCATGATAAGATTATACCCACGCAATCTCAGGCTTCATATTAATGGTGTCTCTATTTCTAGTTTGTCATAAAAATTCTGGAGTATTGTTTTTGTATGAGGCAGAATAGAATCCCCACAACTCCACTTCATTGTATTTCCATTTGTAAAAAATGGTGTAAAGTCAAGGTTATAATATTGTAATCAGAATATAACATTGTCTAATATTTTCAAACCAATCTTGTTTTTTTAATGTATAGATTAATGAATGCTATCAGTAGTTAGATGATTCCTGAGAGATTTGATGAATTAAATGTTTGGCAGACTTACGTAGCTAGTAGAGCCACTGCCTCACAGTACCAGAAACCAGCTTCAGTTTTGACCTTGGGTCCTGACCGTGTGGAGATTGCTGTGGCTCCCAAAGACATACTGATAGGCCAGTTAACTAGTGGATAATGAAAGGGAGAAGCTGCCATGAGTTGGCAAAAACTTATAGAAAATAAAAATGTACTGAATGTAGAATGAGTGCAAACTGAAGGTTGTTATCAGTGTGGATTCAGTAGGCCAGGGAAACTGTTCCTGTACAATATCTTTCTGTGACACTGAATATCCCTGTCCCCAGTTTTCTATAAGACAAGTTGGAAATGGAGAGCTTGACAGTCACAATACAAGCCATAGCTCTGAGAAATTTGCTATCTTGTTCTTATTTCTCATCAGAGGAATGAGCAAACTCATGTCCACTTACAATCCTTGTATGACGTAGTAATTTCTTTAATCTGAATTTATAACTAGTTAGTTTATTTTTATTTAATTTAGAGATACAGAATGGAGCAGCTTTTCTGACCCAACAAGCTGCACTACCCAGCAACCAGTTATTCAACCGTAGCCTAATCACAGGACAATTTACAATGACCAATTCATCTACTAACTGGTACGGCTTTGAAATGTGGGATGAAACTGGAGCACCTGGACGAAACTCTTGCATTCACAGGGAGGTCATACAAATTACTTACAGTTGGCGCAGGATTTGAACTCTGAACTCCAAGACCCTGAGCTGTAACAACATCATGCTAACCACTATAGTACTGTGGCAGCCAATATATGTAATGTCAACTTCAAACCAAAAGGATCTCTAACCTGGAATACTAAAATCTGAACTAAAGGATAACTGTTAAGTTCAGTCAGAGCAATAATAGAATTCTGCATTCAGATTATATCTTGCTTCAAAAAGAAGATCAATGCTTTTGAGTGGAATACAATGGAGATCCATGAGCTAACAGCACCAAGGTTCACAGCAAATTGCCTAAATATATACTTAGATATCCAACGTTGTCCTCCAAGGAATAGAAAGCATTTGTCCAATCTCCTTTATAATTGCTATTCCTTCACCAGAATCATTGTAATAAATGAGTTGACTAAAATGGGGAACAGAAAAGTATAACAGACTCAAAATGCTGAAGGAACTCAACAGGTCAGGCAGCATTGATGGAGCGGAATAAACAGTCAGCATTTCAGCTTGAGACCCTTTAACAGGACTTGTGTGTGTTGTTCTGTATTTCCAGAATCTGCAGAATCTCTTGTGAACAGAAAAATGTATCCTTTTTTCAATCTGAGTGATGTCCAAGAGTAGAAATGTTTTAAAGTCCAGGATTGTGGGACCATGTCACTGTAGCCCTCTGCAAACCTTGTGAGACCATATCTGTACTTTGTGCAGCAATGGTGAACTAACCTGAAGAAATGTGGGCTTGCCTTAAAGGTGGTGTGAGGAAATCTTACTGATTCATTCCTGGGATGAGAAGCTTTGTCTTTTGAGAAGACATTGAAAAATTTGAGCTGTAATCTTCAAGAGTCCACAGGATTGAGAAGAAATGTCATTGAAATATAAAAGATGGAAGGGGATTTCCCCGGCTGAAGTGTCCAGCACTACCAGGCAAATCTCACCAACTTCAGAGATGAAAGGACTGTTTTTTTGAGAGGTTATGAATCTGAAAACCTTATCCATGAATAACTGTGATTTTTCGTCACTAAGTATACTCAATATAGAGAGTGATAGATCTTTGGATTCCATGAAAATCAGGAAATAATTGCATAGATCAACCAAGATGTTATTGAATGGTGGAGCACGCTTAACTGTCTAATGCCTACTTTTGTTCCCATTTCATTTGTTACTAGCCGATGTGAGGAACATCCTCATTTGTCAGGACTGGTAACCCTGCATTCCAGTTTGCAATACTCTGAATTTGACCACGATTCCTTCTAATGACTGGACGGTTAAATTATATAGCCACAAAGCATGGAAACAGGCCCTTCAGCCAAATGGTTAATGCTGACCAGAGCTGGCCCATCTATGTTCGTCTCAATTGCCCATGTTCAACCTATATCCCTAAAAACTGTCCCTACGCATGTACCTGCCTAAGTTCCTTTAAAACGTTGTTGATGTTCCTAGCCCAGCACTTCATCCGGTAAACGTCGAAACCTACAGTGCATTACAGGCCCTTTGACCCACAATGTTGTGCCAACCATGTAACCTACTCCAGAAACTGCCTAGAATTTCCCTACCGCATAGCCCTCTATGTTTCTAAGCTCCATGTAACCATATAACCATATAACAATTACAGCACAGAAACAGGCCACTCTGCCCTTCCAGTCCATGCTGAACTCTTACTCTCACCTAGTCCCACCGACCTGCACTTAGCCCATAACCCTCCATTCCTTTCCTGTCCATATAGCTGTCCAATTTATCTTTAAGTGACAACATCGAACCTGCCTTAGCCACTTCTGCTGGAAGCTCGTTCCACATAGCTACCACTCTCTGAGTAAAGAAGTTCCCCCTCATGTTACCCCTAAACTTTTGCCCTTTAACTCTCAACTCATGTCCTCTTGTTTGAATCTCCCCTACTCTCAATGGAAAAAGTCTATCCATGTCAACTCTATCTCTCCCCCTCATAATTTTAAATACCTCTATCAAGTCCCCCCTCAATCTTCTACGCTCCAAAGAATAAAGACCCAACATGTTCAACCTTTCTCTGTAACTTAGGAGATGAAACCCAAGTAGCATTCTAGTAAATCTTCTCTGTATTCTCTCAATTTTGTTGGCATCTTTCCTATAATTCGGTGACCAGAACTGTACACATTACTCCAAATTTGGCCTCACCAATGCCTTGTACAATTTCAACAGTACATCCCAACTCCTATACTCAATGCTCTGATTTATAATCTATCTAGGAGTCTCTTAAAACACCCTATTTTACCCTATTGGTACTTCATTTCATATACAGACCACACCACAGAGGAAAAAGCTGCTCCTCAGGGTCCTATTAAATTCCTCCCCTCTTAACCTAAATTTATGTCCTCTAGTTCTTGATTTCCCAACCCTAGAGTAAACATGCATGCATTCACAAACAGTACAGTCAAAGATAGTGTCCTGATCTTTGCATCCAATTCTTTCACCTCCACTTCAAATGCATCATTTCTGCTTATATTACCCAATGAAAATCAGGTAAACGCAGAATCAGAATCATGTTTATTTATCAGTGACATATAGAACATATATACTTTCCTCCAATCACCTTTAAAATATCCACAACACACTGGAGAAACTCAGCAGGTCGGGCAGTATCAGTGGAAACGTTGAGTCGACGTTTCGGGCTGGAACCCTTCGTCAGGACTGACGAAAGAAGGTGGGGGAGGGTTTGAAGAAGGCTGGTAGGTTTAGTTGGAAAACCAGTAATTTGAAAGACAAAGGGGTGGGGGAGGGGAAGCAGGGACGTCATTGGCAGGAAAACATGGGTAGTAGAAGAAGGAGGCGGAACCATGAGGGACATGATAGGCAGCTGGGGGAGGGAGCAGAGTGAAATAGGGATAGAGGAAGGGAGGGGGAGGGAATTACCGGAAGTTGGAGAATTCTATGTTCATACCAAGGGGCTGGAGACTACCTAGATGGTATATGAGGTGTTGCTCCTCCAACCTGAGTTTAGCCTCATCATGGCAGTAGAGGAGGCCATGTATGGACATATCTGAATGGGAATGTGAAGCAGAGTTGAAGTGGGTGGCTCCGGGAGATCCTGTCTGTTGTAGCAGACGGAGTGGAGGTGCTTGACGAAGTGGTCTGGTTTCACCGATGCAGAGGAGGCCACACTGGGAGCACCAGATGCAATAGATGACCCCAACAGACTCAGTAGTGAAGTGTTGCCTCACCTGGAAGAACTGTTTGGGGCCCTGAATGGTGGCAAGAGAGGAGGTGTAGGGACAAGTGTAGCACTTACATTTACAGGGATAAGTGCCTGGTGGGAGATCCGTGGGGAGGGACGTGTGGACCAGGGAGTCATGGAGGGACCAATCCCTGCGGAAGGCGGAGAGGGGTGGAGAGGGAAAGTTGTGCTTAGTAGTGGGGTCCTGTTGAAGGTGGTGGAAGTTGCAGAGGATAATGTGCTGGATCCGGAGGCTGGTGGGGTGATAGGTGAGGACAATGGGAATTCTGTCCCTGTTGTGGTTGCGAGAGGATGGGGTGAGGGCCGAAGTGCAGGAAATGGAGGAGATGCGGGTGAGGGCATTATTGATGACGGTAGAAGGGAAACCACGATCCTTAAAGAAAGAGGACATTTGAGATGTCCTGCAACGGAAAGCCTCATCCTGGGAGCAGATGCGGCTGAGATGGAGGAACTGGGAATAGGGACTGACATTTTTGCATGTGGCGGGGTGGGAAGAGGTATAGTTGAGGTAGTTATGAGAGTCAGTGGGCTTATAGAAGATGTCAGTGTACAGTCTGTCTCCAGAGATGAAGACCGAGACATCGAGAAAGGGGAGAGAAGTGTCCGAGATAGACCAAGTCAATTTGAGGGCTGGGTGGAAGTTTGAAGTAAAGTTGATGAAACTGACGAGCTCAGCATGGGTGCAGGAAGCAGCACCAATGTAGTCGTCACTGTACCGAAGGAAAAGTCGGGGAGCAGTACCAGAACAGGTTTGGAGCACAGACTGTCCACATAACCAACGAAGAGGCAGGCGTAGCTGGGTCCCACGCGAGTTCCCATATCTACACCCTTAGTCTGAAGAAAGTGGAAAGAGCCAAAAGAGAAGTTATTAAGTGTGAGAACCAGTTCCGCCAACAGGGGGAGGGTAGTGGTGGTGGGGAACTAATGATATCTATTATCCAGGAAGTAGCAGAGGGCTTTGAGGCCTTCTTGATGGGGAATGGAGGTGTATAAGGATTGGACATCCATAGTAAAAATGAAGCGGTTGGGACCGGGGAACTGGAAGCTATTGAAGAGGTGGAGGGCATGGGATGTATCCCGGATGTAGGATGTACTCCTACATTTCCCACACTTCTGCCCTCACTCCATCCTCCCGCAACCACAACAGGACTCTATAGTTAGAGGGTCAGACAGGCGATTCTGTGGACACAGGGTCCAGGATGTTTCAGATTGCGTCCACGATATCCTGCAGTGGGAGGGAGAACAGCCAGAGGTCATGGTTCATATTGGTACCTACCACATAAGTAGGAAAAGGGAAGAGGTCCTGAAAACGGACTACAGGGAGTTAGGAAGGAAGCTGAGAATCAGGGCCGCAAAGGTAGTAAACTCGGGATTACTGCCTGTGCCACATGACAGTGAGTATAGAAATAGAATGAGGTGGAGTGTAAATGTGTGGTTGAAGGATTGGAGAAGGGGACAGTGATTCAGATTTCTGGATCGTTGGGACTTCTTTTGGGGCAGGTGTGACCTGTACAAAAAGGACGGGTTGCACTTGAATCCCAGGGAGACCAATATCCTGGCGGGGAGGTTTGCTAAAGCTACTGGGAAGAGTTTCAACCAGAATTGTTGGGGGTGGGAGCCGAACTGAAGAGACTGGGGAAGAGGCGGTTGGCTCACAAATAGAGGAAGCTTGGAGACAGTGTGTGAGGGAGGATAGGCAGACGATAGAGAAGGGACACACTCAGACCGACGGTTTGAGATGTGTCTATTCTAACGCAAGGAGTATTGTGAACAAAGCGGATTAGCTTAGAGCGTGGATCAGTACTTGGAGCTATGATGTGGTGGCCATTACAGAGACTTGGATGGCTTAGGGACAGGAATGGTGACTTCAGGTGCCAGGTTTTAGGTGTTTCAGAAAAGACAGGGAGGGAGGCAAATGAGGTGAGGGCTTGACACAGTTGATCAGAGATAGTGTCACGGCTGCAGAAAAGGTGGATGTTATGGAGGGATTGTCTACGGAGTCTCTGTGGGTGGAGGTTAGGAACAGGAAGGGGTCAATAACTCTACTGGGTGTTTTTTATAGGCCACCCAATAGTAACAGGGATATCGAGGAGCAGAAAGGGAAACAGATCCTGGAAAGGTGTAATGATAACAGAGTTGTTGTGGTGGGAGATTTTAATTTCCCAAATATCGATTGGCGTCTCCCTAGAGCAGGGGGTTTAGATGGGGTGGAGTTTGTTAGGGGTGTTCAGGAAGGTTTCTTGACACAATATATAGATAAGCTTACAAGATGAGAGGCTGTACTTGATCTGGTATTGGGAAATGAACCTGGTCAGGCATCAGATCTCTCTGTGGGAGAGCATTTTGGAGATAGTGATCATAATTCTATCTCTTTTCAATAGCATTGGAGAGAGATAGGAACAGACAAGTTAGAAAAGCGTTTAATTGGAGTAAGGCGAATTATGAGGCTATCATGCAGGAACTTGGAAGCATAAAAATTTGGAACAGATGTTCTCAGGGAAAGGTACGGAAGAAATGTGGCAAATGTTCAGGGGATACTTGCGTGGAGTTCTGCATAGGTACGTTCCATTGAAACAGGGAAGCTATGGTACGGTAAAGGAACTGTGGTGTACAAAGGCTGTAGTAAATCTAGTCAAGAAGAAAAGAAAAGCTTACAAAAGATTCAGAGAGCTAGGTAATGTTAGAGATCTAGAAGATTATAAGGCTAACAGGAAGAAGCTTAAAAAGGAAATTAGGAGAGCGAGAAGGGGCCATGAGAAGGTCTTGGTGGGCAGGAGTAAGGAAAACCCCAAGGCATTCTACAAGTATGTGAAGAGCAAGAGGATAAGATGTGAAAGAATAGGACCAATCAAGTGTGACAGTGAGAAAGTGTGTATTGAACCAGAGGAAATAGCAGAGGTACTTAATGAATACTTTACTTCAGTATTTACTATGGAAAAGGATCTTGGTGATTGTAGTGATGACTTGCAGCAGACTGAAAAGCTTGAGCATGTAAGTATTAAGAAAGAGGATGTGCTGGAGCTTTTAGAAAGCATCAAGTTGGATAAGTCCCCAGAACCAGATGAGATGTACCCCAGGCTACTGTGGGAGGTGAGGGAGGAGCTTGCTGAGCCTCTGGCGATGATCTTTGTATCATCAATGGGGACGGGAGAGGTTCCGGAGGATAAGAGGGTTGCGGATGTTGTTTCCTTATTCAAGAAAGTGAGTAGAGATAGCCCAGGAAATTATTGACCAGTGAGTCTTACTTCAGTGGTTGGTAAGTTGATGGAGAAGATCATGAGAGGCAGGATTTATGATCATTTGGAGAGGTATAATATGAATAGGAATAGTCAGCATGGCTTTGTCAAGGGTAAGTCGTGCCTTACGAGTCTGATTGGATTTTTTGACGATGTGACTAAGCACATTGATGAAGGAAGAGCAGTAGATGTAGTGCATATGGATTTCAGCAAGGCATTTGATAAGGTACCCAGTGCAAGGCTTATTGAGAAAGTTAGGAGGCATGGGATCCAAGGGAACGTTGTTTTGTGAATCCAGAACTGGCTTGCCCACAGAAGGCAAAGGGTGGTTGTAGATGAATCATATTCTGCATGGAGGCCGGTGACCAGTTGTGTGCCTCAGAGATCTGCTCTGGGACCCTTACTCTTTGTGAATTTTATAAATGACCTGGATGTGGAAATGGAGGGATGGGTTAGTATGTTTGCTGATGACACACAGGTTGGGGGTGTTGTGGATAGTGTGGAGGGCTGTAAGAGGTTACAGTAGGACAATGATAGGATGCAAAACTGGGCTGAGAAGTGGCAGATGGAGTTCAACCCAGATAAGTGTGAAGTGGTTCATTTTGGTAGGTCAAATATGATGACAGAATTAGTATTAATGGTAAGACTCTTGGCAGTGTGGAGGATCAGAGGGATCTTGGGGTCTGAGTCCATAGGATGCTCAAAGCAGCTGCGCAGGTTGACTCTGTGGTTAAGAAGGTGTAATGGTGCATTGTCCTTCATCAATCGTGGAATTGAATTTAAGAGCTTAGAGGTAATCTGCAGCTCTATAGGACCCTGATCTGACCCCACTTGGAGTAGTGTGCTCAGTTCTGGTCACTTTATCACAGGAAGGTTGTGGAAACCACAGGAAGGGTGCAGAGGAGATTTACAAGGATGTTGCCTGGATTGGGGAGCATGCCTTATGAAAACACGTTGAGTGAACTTGGCCTTTTCTCTCTGGAGCAACAGAGGATAGGAGGTGACCTGATAAAGGTGTATAAGATGATGAGAGGTATTGATCGTGTGGATAGTCAGAGGTTTTTTCCCAGGGCTGAAATAGCTGCCAGAGGAGGGCACAGGTTTAAGGTGCTGGGGTGTAGGTGCAGAGGAGATGTCAGGGGTAAGTTTTTTACGCAGAGAGTGGTCAGTGCGTGGAATGGGCTGCTGGCGGTGGTGGTGGAGGCGGATATGATAGGGTCTTTTAAGAGACTTTTTGGATAGATACATGGAACTTAGAAAAATAGAGGACTATGGGTAACCCTAGTAATTTCTAAGGTAAGGACATGTTCAGCAGAATTTTGTGGGCCGAAGAGCCTGCATTGTGCTGTAGATTTTCTATGTTTCTATGTTTTACAGATCTGCAACATTAACTCAGAGCTTTTGAACTCAGTCCACTGACTGACTGAAGGCCAACAGCTTCTTAACAACTCTGTCAACTTGCGTGGCAACTTTGAAAGATCTGTGCATGTGGACCCCAAGATTCCTCTGTTCCTGCGTATTTCTAAGTATCCTACCATTAACCCTGCATTCTGCCTTCAGATTTGATCTTCCAAAGTGAATCCCTTCTCCAGGTTGAACTCCATCTGCCACATCTTAACACATCCTGTCAATGTCATGTAGTAACCTACAGCAACCTTCTGTATCATCCACAGTTATATGAATGCCTGGTTACACACCCTTGCACGTCCTTATCCAAATCATTTATAAACAATTTGACACATATCATGAAATTTGTTGCTTTCTGGCAGGAGTATAGTGCAAGATATAAATGGATATAAATAAGGTTGAAAGAGTGCAGAGAAAATTTAGAAGGATGTCGTTGGGTCTGGAGGACCTGATTTACAAGGAAAGATTGAATAGTTTTGGACTTTATTCCTTGGAACATAGAAGACTAAGAAGAGATTTGATAGAGATATACAAAATTATGAGAGGTATAGATAGGGTAAATGTAAGCAGGCTTTTTCCACTGAGATTGGGTGGGACTACAACTGGGGTCATGGGTTAAGGGTGAAAGGTGAAATGTTTAGGGGAACATGAGGGGGAACGTGGAATGAGCTGCAAGCACACGTGGTGCATGGAAGTTTGATTTCAATTTTTAAGATTAGTTTGGATAGGTACATGGATGGTCGGAGTATGTAGGGCTATGATCCGGGTTTGGGTCAATGGGACTAGGCAGATTAAATGGTTCAGCATAGACTAGATGTGCTGTCTCTATGCTGAAATCTTCTATAACTCAAAATATCAAAATTACCAAAAGTTACAAAAATAACTTACAAAAGAGATAGGGTAGAGTTCATGCATCATTCATAGATCTGACCATCATTCATAAATCTGATGGTGGGGGCGGGGAAGCCGAGGAATGAGGCTGTTCCTAAAATGTTGACAGTGGATCTTCAGGCTCCTGCACCTCCTCCCCAATGGTAGAAACAAGAAGAGAACAAGTTCTTGATGCTGGAAATCCTTTGTAAAGTGTACTGCCTTCTAGAGGCACAACCTCTTCAGGATGTCCTTGATGATAGAGAGAGTTATGCCCATGTTGGAACTAGCTACGTCTACGATCTCTGCAGCCTCTTGTAATCCTGTACGTTTGAGGCTCCGTACCAGACAACCAGTCAGAAATCTCCTTCATACTCCTGAAGAAAACTGCAGGAACATTTGGTGACATTCCCAATCCACTCCAACTCCTAATGAAGTAGAGATACTGGCATGTATTCTCAGTGATTGCATCAATGTGTTGAGACCAGTATAGAACCTCTGAGATGTTGACACCCAGGGTCACCATTTCCATCATTGAACCCACAATGATGACTGGTGTGTATTCTCCCGACTTCCCATGAGTCACAATCAGTTCCTTGGTTTTGCCGACGTCGTGTGTGAAGTTGCTATTGTGACACCACTTAATAGCTACAGTATACTCTATGCTTGGTTTTCAGATATTCACAACACTCATATCAGCAAAGGGACAGGACAAATATTCAGGCTGTGATTGACTCAGTAGTATAAGGATAACAAAGTGTTAAGGTGAAAGATAGTTGATTTCAATAATTTGTTATTGATCTTTTTCCTAGCCAAGGAAATATTAGTACAGAGACGCATGGTTATCAAATCCTACATTACAGAAGCAGGCCTTTCACCCTAGCAAGCTTGCACCAACTAACAACCATCCATTTACATTAATACACTAATCCTACATTCATTTCACTGTTTTTATTCTCTCTGCATTCTTGGTAACTCTCTCCAGGTTGTGAAGCATTAGGGCAATTTACAGTGAAGTTTGACCTTCTGACCAGCAGTCTTTGGGATATGGGAGGAAAGCCACGCAGTCAGAAAAGAAAGAGCTACAGGTGAATCAATGCAATATCTTTATTTTGAGAGTTATTGATACAGATATCTTTTGTTCTGATAAAATCAAAAAGTATACAATGACTCACGTTCAGTCCCATGTATGACAGGGTTTAAAGTGAAGGAGCTCAGCTTCTATATTTACCAAATAAATATCAATGTGAAATAATATTTATGAATATTAATAAACATATTTTAAATCCAGTGTAGGCAAGCAGATTGATTTAGAGGCAAATGTCAGTTATAAAGGGTGGTCTTACAATTTAATTTTAAACGCTACATCTTCCTTTATAATTAGTAAATAAAATGATTCCTCTGGGGTCAAATAAATGTCTTGGTGAATAGTTTTTAATGATGCAAATCTTGAGATGGGTGCTCAAAATAAGTTATAAACAATTCATCTCCCTATGTTTCTTTATACCTCTAATGAGGTGTTGGTGAGAGGAGGACAGACAACACTGAAATCTCAGTACCATGAAAGACTTATCTAATATCTCATTACCGTGTGCTATGAGCTGTTCTTCACACAAACAACACAGTAGCTATTCTTTAAGCAATCTTCTATAATTGCATTGGGAACCATAATTCCATTCCGTTTTCTGGTCCTGGAGATGCTTTGAAAGAATTCAACCCTTCATAATTCAGCCATTCACTTCAGTTAGTTAGGTAATTTATTTCAAAAATATAGATTTAATATGGTCTGAAATTTGCGCCTTGCAGTGCCTATTATGAATCCATGAGGGATGAAATGATGACACATCTTTAAGAGCATGCAAATCTGGCATTTCTTTTTCCAATATACAGATTACCACTAGTTTACTGAAGAAATAAGTCCATAAGAACGGAGCAGAATTAGGCATTTCAGCCCATCGAGTCTGCTCCGCCATTCCATCTTGGTAGGTTCCGGATCCCATTCAACCCCAGGCACCAGCCTTCTTGCCATATCCTTTGATGCCCTGGCCGATCAGGAAACAACCAACTACTGCTTTAAATATACCCATGGACTAGGCCTAAACCACAGTCTGTAGCAGGGCATTCCACAGATTCACTACTCTCTGGCTAAAATAATTCCTCCTTATCTTTGTTCTAAAGGGTTGCCCCTCAATTTTGAGGCTGTGTCTTTTAGTTCTGTATACCTCCACCGTAGGAAACATCCTCTCCACATCCAGCCTATCTAGTTCTTTCAACATTCGGTACATTTCAAAGAGATCTCCACACCGTCTTCTAAATTCCAGTGAGTACAGGCCCAAAGCTGACAAACTCTTCTCATATGTTAACCCCTTCATCCCCGGAATCATCCTCATGAACCTCCTCTGGACTCTCTCCAATGACAACACATCCTTTTTGAGATATGGGGCCCAAAACTGTTGACAGTACTCCAAGTGCAGCCTGACTAGTGTCTTATAAAGGCTCAGCATTATCTCCTTGCTTCTATATTCTATTCTCCTTGAAATAAATGCAAACACTTCATTTTCCTTCTTTACCACAAACTCAACCTGTAAATTTACCTTCTAGGAGTCTTGCACAAGACTCCTAAGTCTCTCTGCACTTCAGACATTTGAACCTTTTCTCCATTTAGAAAATATTGTTCCTTTTAACAAAAATGCATTATCATATATTTCCCAACACTGTATTCCACCTGCCACTTTTTTGCCCATTCTTCCCATTTGTTCAAGTCCTGCTGCAATCGAATTGCTTCCTCAGCATTACCTACCCCTCCACCTATCTTCATATCATCCACAAACTTTGCCACAAAGCCATCAATTCCATGATCTAAATCATTAACAATCAATGTGAAAAATTGCGGTCCCAATACTGACCCGTGAGGAACACTACTAGTCACCAGCAGCCAACCAGAAAGGGCCCCTTTTATTCCCATTCACTGCCACCAGTCTGTCAGCCATTCCTCTATCCATGCCAGTATCTCTTCTAGAATACCTGTTACGTACCCCGTAACTGGGTTGCCAAACCAGCAGAAATGGATCACTCAGTTGGAGTCTGGATTACTAGAACTAAGAAAGTTTTATTAAAGAAACAAGTAACACAGTACTCTAATCAAAAGGATAATGAATACAACAGTTCGGCAATGATAAACACACATGTACACAGAATTAAGATAACAGGATCAATCAAGCTCTATCGTTGTCTAGGGGTAAATGACCAGTTTCAAAGTAACACAAAGTTCAGTTCAGTTCGCAGTAATCGCTGCCGTGGGAGATGGACAGTGTGGGGGAAGGAGAAAGAGAACAAAACAAATGAATATTCAAAACAGCTACCACACACAGACCTTCGCAGTCAGCTGTCGGGCGAGTCCTTTGTGATGTCATCTGAGGTCACCGACCGTGACCCCTCCGTTTCCAGATACGATCGTTTCCCTGCGCTGAACCTGGCACCCAGGCAAGGGTGGACACATACCAGGTTCCCGCCGATCGTGCCTTTCCACCCTGTGCATCTATGGCTTGATCCTGCGATCAGCCGTCCAAAAGCTTCCCACCGACTTGTGAGAGGCGCACCGCTTCCAGGGTCTCGTTACCTCAGGTGTTGTGTGTGTCGCCTTAGCAAACCTGTCCCTTTTTATTCCCCTGCTGGGGTATCGCCTGTCCATCACTTCAAACAGTTCAGAGTTCAAAGGGGGAGCCGCTCTAGACAGCCCTCTCTCCCGTCCCTTCATTACGCATCTCCAAATGCTGCTCCATTGTTTTCCTTATCTCTCTCTCTCCTGAAGACAGGTGGCCGACCAACTGCTGATCACACAGGACAGCTAACATCTTAATCTATGTGTATTCTTGTCACATACCTTAGAATTTTATCTTGTTCAGCAGCCTCATGCGTGGCACCTTATCAAATGCCTTCTGAAAATCCAGGTAAGTGACATCCACTGCCTCTCCTTTGTCCATCCTGCTTGTTAGTTCCTTGCAGTTATACAGCTCTCATTACATGCACATGCAGTTCAACTCTTTGAGTGATTATGCAGAAAGTTTGAAGTTAATAACTCATCGGGGTGATTGATAAGTTCGTGGCCTCGGGTGGGAGATGAGTTATTAACTTCAAACTTTCTGCATAATCACTCAAAGAGTTGAACTGCATGTGCATGTAACAAGAGCTGTATAACTCATCTCCTTCAACCTTAGGCCACAACCTTATCAATCATCCCTGCTGTGGACACTTTCTGGAGGTCCAAGATCCATATGCTCACGGCCGCTGGACTAAGTGTGTAAATGTAGGAGGGGACTATATTGAAAAATATATGTGCTAGGTTTTCTAAAATTGACTCCATCTACCTTAGGCCACAAATTTATTAATCACCCCTCGTATGGTGGTGGCAGCCATTAGTCTCACGAGAGTCTTGCTTCTCCTCTCCAGGGCGCAGGCCTGGGCACGGTTGTATGGAAGACCCGCAGTTGCCCATGCAACCAGTGTCCCCTCTCCACGATACCAATGTTGTCCAAGGGAAGGGCAAGGGCCGATACAGCTTGGCACCAGTGTCGTTGCAGGAGTTGCCAGAGCGAGGCTGAAAGCAACGTCGGATTGCTTTAGGGACTCCAGCTCCGGATTTGTCCTCAGGGTTTACTCCCGAAGCCTTTCCTATGAGTTGGTATGGCCGCAAGGCAGTGGAGGTTTGAAATCATAGTTTTCCCTCTCTTAGATGGACTGCCTTCCCAGGCTGACGAGCTCCATCTACTCAAATCATTGGTTTTAAGGCACCAGGACCCGCCTTCACCCTTTCTCCTGTCAGTAGAAACAGTTCCGCCGGGCTTAGAGGCTAAGCCACACGAGAAGGCCAGGAGTTGAACTTGGTTGTCAGAGGCTATTTGAGGTGAGGAGCACTTTAGGTAGTGGGAGCTTGTCCCCACTACCACCCCTCGGCTTGACAACCTTAGGAACCTCTCGTATAGTATACTGCTAGTTTGCTTTTGTATTTAGTCTTTTCCCTTACAGTTTTTCTTTAGTTGCCTTTTGTTGGATTCTAAAAGCTTCCCAATCATCCAACTTCCCACTCACTTTTGTTACCTTATATGCCCTTTCCTTGACCTTTATGCAGTACTTAACTTCCCTTGTCAGCCACAGTTTCCTACCTCTTCGAGAACTTCTTCTTGCACCTTGTGAACTAATCCCAGAGACATCAGCCATTTGGCAGAATATAGCATTAATGGCAAAATACTTAGCAATGTGGAGGATCAGAGGGATCTTGAGGTCCGAGTCTATAGGTACAATGCAGGTAAAGCTGCTATGCAGGTTGACTCTGTAGTTACGAAGGCATATGCTGCATTGGCTTCATCAATCATGGAATTGAGCTTAAGAGCCGAGAGGTAATGTTGCAGCTATATAGGACCCTGGTCAGACCCCACTTGGAGTACTGTGCTCAATTCTGGTCGCCTCACTACAGGAAGGACATGGAAACTACAACAAGAGTGTAGAGGAGATTTACAAGGATGTTGCCTGGATTGGGGAGCATGCCTCATGAGAATAGGTTGAGTGAACTCGGCCTTTTCTCCTTGGAGCGATGGAGGATGAGAGATGACCTGACAGAGGGGTATAAGGTGATGAGAGGCATTGATCATGTGGATAGTCCGAGGCTTTTTCCCAGGGCTGAAATGGCTAACATGAGAGGGCACAATTTTAAAGTGCTTGGAAGTAGGTACAGAGGAGATGTCAGGGGTAGGTTGTTTTTACCCAGAGAGTGATGAGTGCATGGAATGGGCTGCCAGTGTGGATAGGATAGGGTCTTTTAAGAGACACCTGGATAGGGACATGGAGCTTAGAAAAACAGAGGGCTATGCGTAACCCTAAGTAAGTTCTGAAGTAAGTACATGTTCGGCACAGTATTGTGGGCCAAAAGGCCTGTATTGTGCTGTTGGTTTTCTATGTTTCTATGACTGGCATGTGAAATTGTAAATTTCAATATTAAGCCTCAAAGGTTGTTCTGACCACCACTTTTTCTCTATTGGTCTGTACCTTTTCACAGGAATTAACTTTATTCTCCCCTCTCCTCTCCCTTCTCTTACAACTTAAAGCATATTCAACTTCTATCTTTTCCTAATGCTAAGAAGTTAACTATGGATTCTGGCTAACATGCTAAGTAACATCGCAAAGATGAGAGCGAAGCCAGAGGATTGGGAAACTTTTAAAGAGCAACAGAAGATAACTAAAAAGGCAATACGGGGAGAAAAGATGAGGTACGAAGGTGAGCTAGCCAAGAATATAAAGGATGATAGTAAAAGCTTCTTTAGTTATGTGAAGAGGAAAAAATTAGTTAAGACCAAAATTGGGCCCTTGAATACAGAAACGGGTGAATTTATTATGGGGAACAAAGAAATGGCAGGTGAGTTGAACAGGTACTTTGGATCTGTCTTCACTAGAGAAGACACAAACAATCTCCCAGATGTAATAGTGGCCAGAGGACCTAGGGTAACGGAGGAACTGAAGGAAATTCACATTAGACAGAAAATGGTTTTAGATAGTCTGATGGAACTGAAGGCTGATAAATCCCCAGGGCCTGATGGTCTGCATCCAAGGGTACCTAAGGAGGTGGCTCTAGAAATCGTGGATGCATTGGTAATCATTTTCCAATGTTCTATAGATTCAGGATCAGTTCCTGTGGGTTGGAGGGTAGATAATGTTATCTCACATTTTAAGAAAGGAGGGAGAGAGAAAACAGAGAATTATAGACCAGTTAGCCTGGCATCAGTGATAGGGAAGATGCTGGAGTCAATTATAAAAGATGAAATAGCGGCACATTTGGATAGCAGTAACAGAATCGGTTCAAGTCTGCATGGATTTAAGAAGGGGAAATCATGCTTGACTAATCTTCTAGAATTTTTTGGGGATGTAACTATGAGAATAGACAAGGGAGAGCCAGTGGATGTAGTGTACCTGGACTTTCAGAAAGACTTTGATAAGGTCTCACATAGGAGATTAGTGGGCAAAATGGGAGCACATGGTATTGGGGGTAGGGTACTAACATGGATAGAAAATTGGTTGGCAGACAGGAAACAAAGAGTAGGGATTAATGAGTCCCATTCAGAATGGCAGGCAGTGACTAGGCAGGCAGTCACTAGTGAGGTACTGTGAGGCTCCGTGCTGGGACCACAGTTATTTACAATATACGTTAATGATTTAGATGAGGGGATTAAAAGTAACATTACCAAATTTGCAGATGACATGAAGCTGAGTGGCAGTGTGAAATGTGAGGAGGATGTTATGAGAATGCAGGGTGACTTGGAAAGGTTGAGTGAGTGGGCAGATGCATGGCAGATGCCGTTTAATGTGGATAAATGTGAGGTTATCCACTTTGGTGGCAAGAACAGGAAGGCAGATTACTATTTGAATGGTGTCAATTTAGGAAAAGGGGAAGTACAATGAGATCTAGGTGTCCTTGTTCATCAGTCACTGAAAGTAAGTATGCAGGTACAGCAGGAAGTGAAGAAAGCTCATGGCATGTTGGCCTTCATAACAAGGAGAGTTGAGTATAGGAGCAAAGAGGCCCTTCTGCAGTTGTACAAGGCCCTGGTGAGACCATACCTGGAGTATTGTGTGCAGTTTTGGTCTCCAAATTTGAGTAAGGAAATTCTTGCTATTGAGGGAGTGCAGCGTAGGTTCACAAGGTTAATTCCCTGAATGGCAGGACTGTCATATGTTGAAAGATTGGAGCAACTGGGCTTGTATACACTGGAATTTAGAAGGATGAGAGATGATCTGATTGAAACATACAAGATTATTAAGGGATTGGACATGCTAGAGGCAGGAAACATGTTCCCGCTGATGGGTGAGTCCAGAACCACAGGCCACAGTTTAAGAATAAGGGGTAGGCCATTTAGAGCGGAGTTGAGGAAGATCTTTTTCACCCAGAGAGTTGTGGATCTGTGGAATGCTCTGCCTCAGAACATAGTGAAGGCCAATTCTCTGGATGCTTTCAAGAAAGAATTAGATAGAGCTCTTAAAGATAGTGGAATCAAAGGTTATGGGGATAAGGCAGGAACTGGATACTGATTGTGAATGATCAGCCATGATCACAGTGAATGGCAGTGCTGGCTCGAAGGGCGGAATGTCCTACTCCTGCACCTATTGTCTATTGTCTATTGTAACATTTTCTTCTTTTATTTCAGATTTCCAACAACCCTGCTTTTCTGCTTTTCATTTCTTTATCTGTTGAGTAAGTATATATCTTACAGATTTTTTGCTTGTAAAACACAATAAGTTTTGCCAATCATATGTACAATTACACCGTACAATAAATTATTTGTTTATCATCTTAATCAGCACATTTATTGACTCAGGAAACTTAATTCCTTAAAGCAGAGAATGTGTAGAGGCAGAAATTGAATCAAAATCAATATTATGTCAGAGCTAAAATGCATCTTGTCTTTCTTTGAAATGGTCACTCAAGATACTTTGAAGGAAAAGAGAAAATCAAACGGGATTCATGTGCTGTAAGTCCACTACTGATGTTAGAAACAGTTCTGCACATTTTGTTACCTTGTTCGCTAAAGATTTGTTGCCTGAGAATTGCCTCAAGTAAAACTAAAGCAGAAGGTTCACTCTGCTTTGCTTTTCTCTGTGTGATCAAAAAGACACAATAAAACCCAACTGCCTAGAGCATATCAAATCCTTTAAAAATAAATCCTGTGGTGCGCCAGCAGAAGCCAAGACTGCAGCCAAACTACCATCAGCTCAAGTTTCAACACTTTGGAACCAATCGCATTCTCCATTTGGATCCATTTTCTCCTGTGGGTGATTTGACCTTTCAATGCAGCAACTGAAGCTCAAGCTTTGATTGATATCTCACTGTTACACATAACTGAGTGTCTGCACAAGGCTGTTATCATCTTTTCCTTTGCTTCACAATGATATGACATTGAGAACAGTTTGATCCTGTCAAGTGGCATTGGCGATGTAATGAAGTGAAGGTGAGTCAACTCATCCAGCTTCAAGATTCCAGATTATTTAATGTCACTCCCTGTACACAAGTGCAAGGAGAACAAATTTGTTGTAACTTCAAATTTAATGTAGCACAAGAAAAACACAAAAGATAAAGGACACAATAATACTAAAAAAAATACAATAGATATAAGTACATAACTTATGTGTGCATGTCTATCGCAACTGATGAGGATCACTGACAACCATGGGAGGGTGTGTTTGCTACTTGTGTGTCCGGTGGTGACTGATGCCTCCAATCCAGTCTAGGAAGTACTCCCCACACGTGCAGCAAGTGTAGTTGAGGCATCTGCTGCTCATTCTTTCCACTGTTGTCTTTTTCCTTTTGCTTCAGCACTGTGATTCTTGTCAGTTTTGGTGGCACCTTTATTGAGAAGCCTGGCCAGGACGAGCAATTCAAGGCTGTATGTTCCAAGAAATGTGATCACTCTCAAGGGCCTTGAGCATCTCCTTGAATTGTTTTTGCTGACCACCACAAGAGCGCTTCTCTGTGGAGAGTTCCCCGAAGAACAACTGCTTGGGGATGTGATCGTCTGACATCCTGATGACATAGCCTGCCCATCTGAATTGATGTTTCATCAGCAATGTGTGGATGGTTGTCATGTCTACTCCGGACAGCACTTCCGTGTCAGGAACTGTGGGGTTATCTACATAATTATTATCCAGTTGATTTTCATGATCTTCCGTAGGCATAACAGGTGGACATTGTTTGGTCCATGTGCATGTCTCATGTATGCAGTCCACATTTTGCACATGTAGAGGGGGTTGGTAGGATGACAGCGTGGTAGACTTTCAGAGTAAATCCTCTTTGCCAGCAGACATTGTCAAGTAATCTCACAAAGTTAGCACTAGGCTTGACGATCCTGCAGCGGACCTTGTTGTCAATGTCAACTGCTCTTGAGAGGGTACTGCCAAGATGCGTGAACTTGTCGACTGCCTAGAGCTGCTGGCCATTCACCGAGATGGATAGCTCCATAGAGGGTGGAGCTGGGGCTGCTTGGTGCATGGTTGCTGTCTTCTTGGTGCTGATGGTAAGAATGAAATTTTCACATAGAGTGGAAAGTTTGTCAACGGTGTCTTGAATGTCAGACTCAGAGCTTGCGTTGAGAGTGCAGTCATCAGCGAATAGGAAGTCTCTCAGCACTGTCTCTTTGTCCTTAGTAATGATGTGAAGCGTGCACATGTTGAGCAGCTTGCTATCTATCCTGTATTGGATGTGGATTCCAGGATACTGCCCCGGAATGCATCAGTCAACATCACACTGAACATCATGCTGACGAGGGTGGGCTCCAGCACACATCCCACTTGTGACTGAGAAAGCAACAGGACAGTCACCATTATCGGGCACACAGACTGACATCCTGTCATGAAACTGCTCGACCATGGTGACGAATCTGCCAGGGCAACGAAACTTCACCATGATATTCCCTAATCCCTCTCAGCTCACGGTGTCAAAGGCCTTGGAATATCGTCAAAGGTGGTGTCAAGCTATCTGTTCTGCACCTGGCATTTTCCCTGGAGATGTCTCACAGCAAATATCACATTGAAGATAGTTCTCTTTCCTTTCCTGAAGGCTTTCTGGGAAATGACCTCATCCCAGATGAGCACTTAGACTGTCTAGGAGGACTCTGGCTATGATTTTCCCTGCCACTGAGAGCAAAGAGATGCCTCTGTGATTGTCACATGCTTGGCGGTTTCCTGTCTTCCTGTACAACATGCATCTTTCATTACTTGTGCAATCTGACCCTTCTCCCAGAAGGACTGGAAGAGAATGTCAGTGGAGTGGACCATCTGCTTTGAAGACCTCCGCTGCTATAGCACCCGCTCCAGGAGCTTTGCCCCTTGACAGCTGGCCTATTGCTTTCTCAACTTCCTCTTCTTGGGGAAGAGAGTCCGTCTCATGGTTGATGTCTACTTGATCGAGACAATCAATTGCATCCACGTTTATGGAGGATGGTCTATTTAGCACAGGTTCAAAATGCTCTGCCCATCTGTCCAGAATCTCGGCCTTCTCAGTGATGAGTGTGATGCCATCTGCACTTAGGAGGGGAGAGGACCTAGAAGGCCAAGGCCCATATAGTGTTTTGATAGCATCAAAGAATCTCCTCGAGTCAGGTCTATCGGTGTAGCCCTGAGTCTCAACAGCCTTTTTGCAGAGAAAAAATTCTTGTATCCTTCTGAGTCTGACTGGAACTATTCTGCGTGTCTTGGCAAATGCTGTCTTCTTGGAGATGCAGGAAGGATCATTCTGATAGGCTCTGTGTAGGAAAGCTTTTACCTCCTCACCATTCTCATTCAACCAGTCTTGGTTCTTCCTTGTTGTATGGCTGAGGTCCTCGAAGGACGCAGAGTGAACATGATCTCTGAAAGCAGCCCAGTCCTCTTCAATATGCCCTCCAAGATGAACATCAGCGAGCAGTGACTGAAGGCTTTTAACCAGCTGGTCTGCAGTTGTACTGGATTCCAGCTTGCTGACATTGAGTTTCTTGGCAAATTCCCTTGCCTGTGGAGGTCATTTGGACTGGATGTGGACATTAAGTTTGGAAACTATCAGCTGGTGGTCTGTCCAGCAATCTGCACCACACAAATGTTTTGTCACTCTGACATTCTCTGGTGATGGCGTAGTCAATCAGATGCCAGTGCTTAGAGCAAGGTCCTGTTACGGTTTGGCAAGTGATTATCAGATCATGCATGACGCAGGTTTTCAGAAGAAGCAGGTTATTGCTGTTGCATTTGTCTACCTCACAGTGCCCTCAGAGTCCATCCCAAGTATCATGGTATCTTCCCACTCAACCAATGAAATCTCCGAGAACAAGGAGCTTGTCTGACTTTGGTACAGTCGCATTCAGGGAATCAGGCTCTCCATAGAACTTGTCTTTGGGTTGGTCATCATCGGGCTGAAGGCGCTGATCAGTGTGACATTACGTTTGTTCCTCAGGGTCATTAGATGATCATTGAATCCTTTTGGCAGACCGGTAAGCTTTTGGATAAGCTGGTTTTTGGTAGAAACTCCAACTCCTGCTTCGTGGCATTTGGTGCTGCTGCATCCACTCCAGAAGAATGTGTAGCTCCCACCTGCTTTTGTCAGTTGGCCTTCATGGAGAGAGCTGTGATGTCAATCTTCTACCTCTCCTGTTCTCTTGTCACCAGCGCAGTTCTTCTCTTTAGTCTGTCCGAGTTGGCATTGTTCATTAAAGTTCGCACATTGCATGTGTCAATTTGTCACTTTTGTTTGATTTCCTTGATTTTGACATCTGAAGTAGGACCCCTGCCAATTGCAGTTTACTGACCAGGACTGAGTGAATTAGAAAATGTTTAGGGCACCTTCCTTGGACTACAGAGGTGAGCGATGTGGTCCTGAAACAGGCTGCTCAGTCACTCAGGTGGCTGCCGAGTTCTGCTGCTACTTCAGTCTACCTTGTCCGTTTGTTTTCTTGAAGATAACTTGTATACATAGATTGATTATATGTCCATAAAGTGATGCTAGGCTGTACATATGGTTACGGATGGGAAATAATAAATAAGTGTTGGGCACTGGATGGAGGAGTTGATCAGTGTTACTGCCTGGGGAAAGTAACTGTTTTTTGCGTTTGGTAGTCCTGATGTGGACACTGTAGCCTCCTCCCTGAAGGGAGTGGGACAAATGGTCCATGAATAGAGTGGGTGCAATCCTTCCTGACATTGCTGTCCCTTTTCCAGCACCTTTCTGCATATATTTTAAAATTTTATTCATTCTGATATAGCGTGGAATAGAACCTTACGACCTTCCGAGCCATGATGCCCAGCAACCCCCGATTTAACCCTAGCCTAATCACAGGACAATTTACAATGACCAATTAACCCACCAACTGGAAGGTCTCTGGATTGTGGGAGGGAACCAGAGCAGCTGGAGGAAACCCATGTGGTCACGGGGAGAAAGTACAAACTCCTTACAGGCAGCGGCAGGAATTGAGCCCATGTCGGAGAATACCGTAAACCACCACACTACCATGCCACCCTTCCAATACAAAATAATAACTTACTGCTGAATTCATATTCCAATGCAGAATAACAACCAGCACTGAAGACGCTGAATGAATTAATAGTTATAATTTTTACATCAGGATCAAAATCAGGTTTATTATCACTGGCTTGTAACGTGAAATTTGTTAACTTAGCAGCAGCAGTAACTGCAGGCTAGTACCCAAAATGGAGCTGACTGAATTTACAACCCTCTGCAGCTTCTTTCAGTCCTGTACAGTAGCCCCCCCATACCCGACAGTGATGCAGCCTGTCAGAATGCTCTCCACGGTACAACTATAGAAGTTTTTGAGTGTATTTTTGACATACCAAATCTCTTCAAACTCCAACTGAAGTATAGCCGCTATCTTGCCTTCTTTATAACTGCATCAATACTTTATATCGGGACCAGGTTAGATCCTCAGAGATCTTGACAAGCAGGAACTTGAAGCTGCTCACTCTCTCCACTTCTGATCCCTCTATGAGGATTGGTATGTGTTCCTTCGTCCGTCTTACCCTTCCGGAAGTCCACAATCAACTCTTTCGTCTTACTGACGTTGAGTGCCAGGTTGTTGCTGCAGCACCGCTCCACTAGTTGGCATATCTCACTCCTGTACACCCTGTTGTCACCACTTGAGATTCTACCAACAATGGTTGTATCATCAGCAAATTTATAGATGGTATTTGAGCTATGCCTACCCACACAGTCATGTGTATATAGAGAGTAGAGCAGTGGGCTAATTACACACCCCTGAGGTGTGCCAGCGTTGATCGTCAGCGAGGAGGAGATGTTATCACCAATCCTCACAGATTGTGGTCTTCTGGTTAGGAAGTCAAGGATCCAATTGCAGAGGAGGGTACAGAGGCCCAGGTTCTGTAACTTTTCAATCAGGATTGTGGGAATGATGGTATTAAATGCTGAGCTATAGTTGATGAACAGCATCCTGACGTAGGTGTTTATGTTGTCCTGGTGGTCGAAAGCTGTGTGAAGAGCCATTGAGATTGCATCTGCTGTTGACCTATTGTGGCAATAGGCAAATTGCAATGGATCCAGGTCCTTACTGAGGTAGGAGTTCGGCCTATTCATGACCAATCTCTCAAAGCATTTCATCATTGTCGATGTGAGTGCTACCGGGTGATAGTCATTAAGACAGCCCACATTATTCTTCTTAGGCATTGGTATTATTGTTGCCTTTTTGAAGCAAGTGGGAACTTCTGCCTATTACAGTGAGAGATTGAAAATGTCCTTGATTACTCCCGCCAATTGGTTGACACAGATTTTCAGAGCCTTACCAGGTACTCCATTGGGATCTTCTACCTTGCGAGGGTTCACTCTCTTTAAAGACAGCCTAACATTGGCCTCTGAGACAGTGATCACAGGGTCATCAGGTGCAGCAGAGATCTTCACAGCTGTAGTTGTAATCTCCCTTTCAAAGCAGGCATAGAAGGCGTTGAGTTCATCGGGTAGTGAAGCATCGCTGCCATTCATGCTATTGGGTTTCGTTTTGTAGGAAGTAAATATAAATTGCTATCATTAATTCATTAAAGTGTAATCGAAAAAGAAATCACAATTTTTTTATAACATAAAAATGAAATTTGAGTTTGCATTCAACTTGATAAAATCTGCCAAAGTTCATTGAAATAAGAAATAAAAATTGAACCAAACTATTTACCATTCCTAAAGTAATTATAATCACATCTGGTGTGCTCCTTGACAACAACTTTGTGCTGGATTGATTTGTTCTATTAAACATTACTGAATATTATGTTTGGACAAATTATACAATTTTAATCAGAAGTCTTTACACACATTCTGATTATTCTTAATGAGTTACATTTAAGAAACCAATTTTATTGTAAGTCTGGTTCCTTTATTGCTTCTAATGTGAGAATCTGTCATTTACAAAAACAATACCATGGAATCTTTCCCTAATTTGAGAGTACCTATGTATATTAGAAATTCACTGCAGATGCAATCCTGATATATGTTCGGGAAAGATGAATAGTAAATAATGTCAATCAATTTTTAGGGCAATGATGGATTGCAATAACATGAAGTCTCTGTCCCTTTTCCTCCACCAATGCTATTTCTTAGCTCTTCCATGGATGTAATCTCAGACTGGAACTCTCTGTGCAGAAACTCTTTGGCTAATGAGTACTGTAGGTGAAGATTTAAATGACTTTGGGAAGAATTAGGAAATCACAAGCAGCAGAAAATAAATCAAAGGGAACATAAAAAAATTATAACATAGGAAATATTTTTCAAAGTTCCAGCAGCCATATTGAGAAAAAAAAACAGAAGTGGTTTAGACAGTATCAAAATGTACATCAGTGCTTATAATGCAATTTATAAAGTTGCTGACCTGTGGGCTGCTCGTGGGATTATGATGTGGTAACCTTAGCAGAGACATGATTGAAATAAGACCAGACAAGATTTCCTAGTTACCAAGTATTGGAGAATGTTAGATAATAAATACGAAGAGCAGTATGGGAATACTATTGTCCTACGCTGAGTGTAAACACCAAATAGTTCTAGTATGAATCTATTTGGATTGAACTGAGGAAAAAAGTGAGGTTTTTAATAGACTTGAAACAATGTAAAGATAAAAAAGCAAAATGGTTGGTGAAGTTCAAAAGCACATGGAACAAATTAGAAAATTAAGCTAATGTACACTCAGAGAAACACAGTAATATAGATAAGGAAGGAGAAGATATTCAGATGAACCCTCTCCTCTGTATTAAGGAAGAAGCAGTGTTGGATCTGATTCAGGTCAGAGACATAGGCTAAGCTGTGGAGTATCATCATTGTTGACACAGCTTGAGGGTGTTTGGGAGAGAGGTAATTCTGACAGAAAACAGACATAGTCTTTTGCACAAGATCAATGATAAAAAGGTCAGATAAAAGGTCCAGATGAAGAATCTTGATCAGAAGTGTCAACTGACCAATTTGCTGCCTGATCCTTTGAGTTCCTCCAGCTTCTTTTTTGTTGATCACAATAATGCATTTTTGCATTACTTTTAATGAAACAAAATACACCAGGGAATGCCACAAAAACTGAATTTAAACCACGAGGAGGTAATAGAACAAATGATAGAAAGCTTGGTTGAAGAGAAAGATGGTAAGCAAAATTTTCAAAAAGAAGGCTGCGGAGATATTCTGCCAAAGAATCCATAGCAGTAGTGGAGGCTGGGATATAACACTTTTGAGGGGGAGATGGTGGTAGGGTTATCCAGTTGATGGAGATTACAGCAATTAAGAGGCTTGGGAACATTGAGAACTTCAACAAAAAGGAGTATTTATAAATTGTGGAGTTATTAGGATGAAGTCATGGAATTCTTCATGCCAACCCAGCTGAAAAATTAAATTGGTAAATTAATAAATTGGTAAAGAGGTTTGTTATTGCCACATGTACCAAGGTACAGTGAAAACCTGTCTTCCATTTGTTCATACATATCAATGCATTTCAATGGTGCATTGAGGTAGTAGGTAAAATCATAACAAAATGCAGAATAAAGTGCCACAGTAACAAAGGAATTGCAGACCAGGTTGGCAATTAGAGTGTAAGGTCATGACGAGCTAGACTGTGAGGTCAACAGTCCATCTTACTGTACTAGGGAACTGTTTGATGGTGGTGTATACTGACTGTGGTAATGCGTTTGACAAGGTCTCCATGATAGGCTCAAACAGGAAGTCAGGAGGCATGGGATGAGGGAAACTTGTTGCATGAATTCAGAATGGCGTTCCTATAGAAGGCAGAGGGTGGATGTAGATAGTGTATTCGGCCTGTGTATAAGTGATGAGTAGTATTCCTCTAGGATCTATTCCGGGATCCATGTGTTTTGTGATCTTATATATGACTTGGATGAGGAAGTGGAAAAATGGATTAGTAAATTTGCAGATAACATAAAGGTTGGTGGTATTGGGAATAGTGTAGAAGGTTATCATAGTTACAAGGGGGCATTGATGGGATGAAGAGCTGGGCTGAGAAATAGCAGATGGAGTTCAATCCACCTACTTCACCTGTGAGTCGGCTGGGGTGATATACTGCGTCCGGTTCTCCCGATGTGGCTGTCTATATATTGGCGAGACCCAACGCAGACTGAGAGACCGCTTTGCTGAACACCTACGCTCTGTCCGCCAGAGAAAGCAGGATCTCCCAGTGGCCACACAATTTAATTCCACATCCCATTCCCAACACAGCCTCCTCTACTGTAAAGATGAAGTCACACTCAGGTTGGAGGAACAACACCTTATATTCCGTCTGAGTAGACTCCAACCTGATGGCATGAACATTGACTTCTCTAACTTCCACTAATGCCCCACCTCCCCCGCGTACCCCATCCGTTATTTATTTTTATACACACATTCTTTCTCTCTCTCTCTTTTTTCTCCCTCTGTCCCTCTGACTATACCCCTTGCCCATCTTCTGGGTTTCTTCCTCCGCTTGTCTTTCTCCCTGGGCCTCCTGTCCCATGATCCTCTCATATCCCCTTTGCCAATCACCTGTCCAGCTCTTGGCTCCATCCCTCCCCCTCCTGCCTTCTCCTATCGTTTTGGATCTCCCCCTCCCCCTCCCACTTTCAAATCTCTTACTATCTCTTCCTTCAGTTAGTCCTGACGAAGGATCTCAGCCTGAGACTTCGACTGTACCTCTTCCTAGAGATGCTGCCTGGCCTGCTGCATTCACCAGTAACTTTGATGTGTGTTGCTTGAATTTCCAACATCTGCAGAATTCCGGTTGTCTATGGAGGGAGGCTAGTTTCCACGATGTACTGAGCTTTGCCCACCATTCCCTGCAGTTTCTTGTGGTCATGGGGAGAGCAGTTGCCGTACTAATTCGTAATGCAGCCAATGGGATGTTTTCTATGGTGAGGATCAAACGGGACATGCCAATTTTCTTCTGCCTACTGAGGAAGTAGAGGGGTTGGTGAGTTTTCTTTCGCTATTATGTCAGTGTGGTTGGATCAGGATAGGCCTAGGTGATGGTCACTCCTAGGAACTTGAAGCTCTCAACTCTCTCAATCTCACCTGCCTGAGCTTGTCTCATTTGCCTGCACTTAGCCCAGACACTTCCAAAACTGTCCAGAACTTCAAAAATGTATCTGTCTTTTCAGCCTTATAGGTCTACCTTTCCTCTGGCATCCGTTCTCTATATCCACCACCCTCTGTGTGGTAAAACCTACCTACCCTTCACATCCCCATTAAATCTTACCTCTCTTGCCTTAAAGCACACTAACTTGTTTTAGATTCCCCTATTTTGGGAGAGATATTATATCTTTCTACCCTATGTATGCCCTAGCTAGGTGTCCTAAACAGCTAAAATTAAACCTGAATTGATGTCTTAGTACTGGTATAATTGACCTTTATTGAAGAATAACTTATGTCATTATTCTACTGGCCCAAGTGATAAACAATAAATTTCACTGATTAGTAAACTGTAGATGAACAGAATGTCTTCGTCGCCCGTGTATGATAATTCTTGATTTTTAAATCTTTGAACAGTGTTATAACAAGTGTAAATCAGGATAACATTGACAAGGATGAGGGGTGAACACACATGTAACAACATGCTAATGGTTTTACTGCTAACGTTATAGAGTATTTCATGTATTGGCCTTTCTGTAGAAGCAGTGTTTGGGTTACTGTTAGAGATAAGGGATGCTTAGGAATGTGGGTCATCCAATCGGGTGAGTAAAATGGGGAGAAGGTTCTAGAGAAGGCTGGGGGAACCATTTTCTGACTGACACCAGTGGTGGATCTTTGTCTTTCTTTAGCGGGAGATGAAGAGAGCAGATGCTGGAGAGAACCAGTCATAGGATTCGATCCGGTGGGGAAACGTGATTCAATGGAATTGAGGAACAGAGGTCTACCGAGGATTAGTGAATATGGCTTTTGGGAGATTTGAGCCACAACCTGTGCCCATTTGACTGTTTAATTATAATGAGTACTCTTGTTTTTTTTTGCTTTCTTTTCTTGACTATCTCTTTCATTAAGTTAATGTTCACAAATATACTTCCTTATGAAACCACACTAGGGAAGACACACTCTGCTTCCAGCAAACCCATGAGATTGAACCAGCTTTCCCAATTGAAACCGTGGTGTATGTGGATGCTGTGTAATTTGCAACCCTGTTACAATTTACTGCCCAGAAACGACAGCACACTGCATACGATTTATGAATCTTAACCAAAGGGTTAGTAAAGAAAAGGAAAAAAAAACAAAAAGGGCCCATTATAATTAAGCAGTCAAATGTGTAGCAGTTGGAGCTCACTCTACTGATCCTCAGTCAATCTCGCCGTTCGACTCCATCGAACCTTCATCTCCCCACTGGGTTGTATTCTACGACTGGTTCTCTCCAGCGTTTTCTCTCTTCATCCCACACCAAACAAAAAGGCTCAGCTCACATTCCGAAGCATCCATTATCTCTAACCATAACCCAAACACTGCTTTGACAGAAAGACCATTACGTTAGCAGTGAAACCTTTCCCAGGGTGTTACATTTATAATCGTATGCAGTATGTGATCTGTTATTTCATGCAGCGCATTAAACCATACAGCATTCACACAAACCGGGGTTTGGGTGCGGGAGACATCCCAATCTCATGGATTTGGCGTGTAGTATCCTGGATGTACGAAGCCTGAGGAAGTTGGGTTCTTCACAGCGGAATCCAATGGCTGTTAGCGAGGGGCTAACGAGCCGCATTTCCAGAGATGCCCAGTAAAAAGCAATTTCATTGCAGGGGCTTGCTCACGATTGAGTTTCCTGAATGCTGTGTGATTGCCCTAAGAATTGAATAGGTGGGTTTTTGTTTAAGCCTGTGTTAAATGATTGTCTGGGAAAGTGATTAAGACACGTGGTTATGGACGCTGGAGGGATTAAGCATTGGCACGATTCGAAGAGATTACCTGCAGGTAATGCTTGTGTTTTGAGCGGGATGGATATCCCCAGCCCAGATGAATTGTTGATTAGGGTTTTATGCACTGTTAACGCATTAGAGAAAATTACAATCATGGAGTGGCAGTTTGACCAAACAACGGGCAAAGATTTTGTTTTAGCTCAGAATAGTGTGGACGTAACCATTGGGGTACCTGGTGAGGCCGGGCCATGAGCTGTCCATACTTTCAGAGAAGAGGGGAATGAAGGTGAGGTACCACTGAGGCCCTGGGAGGGGGGGGGTCTGTGGGCTGTCCATACTTTCTGGGAGGAGGGGAATGTAGACGAGGGTGCTGAATCAGAAGCTGAGACTTTAAAGACAAATTGCTCTCATTTCTGTGGAGCAAGAGGAAGTAGTGGTCTGATGTGGAACGTCTAATGAGTCCTCCAGTGAAAGGTGAAAATTCTGAGTTGGTATTGGCCCTTAACTTCCTGGTGGATAAATAGCAAAGTGCACCGGCGAAGAGTCAAAGTTATCATAGGCTGAGAATATTCTCGGGAGTGAAGCCAACCCCTGAGGGGGAGGAGGAATATGAGACTAGGCCGGAGCAGACCTCTCAGATGCTGGGTGAGTGTCAGTGCTCTGAAAACATGAAAAGACAGTGACTGGTAGAGAACCTAAAAGATCTGGCTGCTGAAGTAGTGAGACAACCCCTCAGCTACCTCTGCGGATTACATGCAAGTGATAGAAAACGTTTTTGGCACAACAGGAAGCCCAATGGAGCTTGTGACGGAGTTTAGGAGCATGTTTCAGGGGAAGGTGTAGAAACTTTCTGCCTACATTTTTCAGCTCGAGAGACAGCTGCATTGCTTGTAGCATAGGGGGGCTGTCCGACTGGCTGAGGTGAATAAGTTAACGATGGACCAGGTGGTGAAGGGTGCAGTCATAGGACATGATCACTTTGTCTCTGAATGTCTCATGAGTTGTGCCACCTCCCTCATTTGTTGAGCCTGATCAGAGAAATAAGAGAGGAGGAAAATGTGACGGAGGAGTCGAGGGCCTCCGTCAGCAGGATACAGTCCTCGGTAGTAGCCTCTGTTGCTGGAACGGGATGTTCCACAAACAGGGGTGTTACAGGAGTTCATGTCAGATTTTAGAGCTGAGGTATCTCAGTTGTTATCAGTGGCTGCTACCACCAGGCATGACAAAGCCGATAGGGAGCTGGACTCACTGAGGGGACGGTCTAAGCAGAGGGCTGCTGTTGAATGGAGTCCCTTGAAAAAGGAAGCAGCCGGTATTGACTGTTACAACTGTGTTGAGGGGCATTTCAGGTGGGAGTGTGGAGGACGGACAAACCTTCGGAAAGTGAGCCCACAGTTACTTAAACAGAAGGAGAAGTCGGGAAACTTTGGAGAGACCTAGTGAGGGAGCAGCCTGGCGTCTCGGGAGGGAACACGTTCTAATCAATGTATCAAGGAAAACACTAAAGTGAAAAGCCTTGTTCCTGAAGACTTGGTGAGGCCAAAGCTGCATTATATCCTTACATACTGAGGGTATTTATGCTAGAGCCATACTTAACACAAGCTCTCGGGTTATTCTGTTGTACAGATCCTTCCACAATCGGTATTTGACAGATTTACCATTGATATCCCTCAGTGCCCTAGAGCTCTGGGGTCTTAGTACTGATGACTACCCGCATGATGGTTATTTGTTGTTGAAGCTGGAGTTTCTAGAGGCAGATGTGGGAGTAGCTGAGGTCTTTGAACCATTAGTGTTGGTTTGTCTGGACCTGGTTGAGAAGGGTGATGCTTCATTTCTTGTGGGATCAAATACTCCTATTGTGAGGAGGCTAGTGGGAGCCAGCAAGGAGGAAGTTGGAGAGACCCTTCTGAAAACCCTATCCATTCACCCGGTGTTCAGAGCTGCTTTTGAGGAAGTGCAAGCCCATCCTCGACAGGATGATGAGCACAAATGAGGAAATACGTGGTACACCCAGTCAAAACCCGTCGTGTTACAGCCTGGGGAAGTAGCTAGAGTGACAGGAAACCCTAAATTTTCCAGAATGCCTGATGCAGAGGCCCTCTTGGTGGATGTTCCGGAAGACACGAAGAGCAGCCATGCTTAACTGCTGGGGTACTGGTGAGGCCCGAACTGCAGAAGCCTTCGGTTGTACAGGTGAACAGGATGACAATGATTGTCAGGAACACTCTCAGGTGGGGAATGCCAACGGCACACCTTTTTCCGATGACTGTAACGTCTAATTTTCCTGTGAGACAAGCAGGAGAGAGACCAACTTTTCGAAAGGGAGAGTTGACAGCCAAATAATTCAACTTTGGTGACTCCCTGATACCTGGAAGCTGGAAGAGGAGATTGACAGAGAAGATGTTGAAGCTCAAAGGTGTCTTTTCTACTGACAAGTTTGATGTAGATTGTTCCAAGAGGACCCACCACACCATCCAAGTGACAGATGAAAGGGCTATCCACCTGCCACCGCCAAGGGGGAGAGTGTTTGGCAGCATCAGTGGAAGCTGAAGGAACCTGGGATTGTCACTGAATCCAGGAGCCCCTTGGTGTCCCCCACAGTGGTGGTGAAGAAGGAGAATAGGAAGGTATGAATGTGAGTTGACCAGTATACTGTTCCAAGGATCGAGAATGCAGTGGCCTGGCTGAGTGGAGTAAAGTGGTTCAGAGCACTGGACCTGAGGAGTGGGTATTACGAGATACCCATGAGTGGGGCTGACAAGGAGAAGATGGCATTCATATGTCCACTTGGATTCTTTCAGTTTGAAAGGATGCCCCGGGGCATATCAGAAGCTCCGGCTAATTTCCTGCATGTCATGGAGCAAACTGCTGGGAATATGAGCCTGTTTGAGATGCTAGTGTACCTGGATGATCTCATAGTGTTCAGGTCCACCCTGGAAGAGCACGAGGCAAGGCTACTGGAGGTGTTAGGCAGCCTGAAAGCTGAAGGGTTAAGACTGTCACTGGACAAGTGTCAGTTCTGCAAGAAGCCTGTCAACTATTTTGGGCACATAGTCTCACAGGATGGATCTGTCAAAGACAGAGGCGGTGACCACATAACCAAGGCCCAAGAATGTGAGTGCCCTCAGTTTGTTCCTTGGATTATGTGGGTACTATCAGAGATTCACGAGAGACTACTCTAAACTGAGTCACCCGCTGAGTCAGCCTTTGTGCGGTTACCCTCCCTTGGGGAAGAACTAGAGGAAAATGAAAGGAAAAATGGTAAAGATTATCTTAGCCCTTCAGAGCCTTTTAGAGCAAGATGGGATACAAAGTGTGAAGAGACCTTTCAGTTGCTGAAGGAACTGCTTATGAAGGTGCCTGTATTGAGCTTTGCAAACTCCCATTTGCCGTATGTTCTGCATGCAGACATCAGCCAAGAGGGCTTAGAGTGTGTTTTGTATCAGGATCAGGGCACCGGGTGGAGACCTGTCGCTTTGATCAGCCGGAGCCTGTCACCCTGTGAGCGAAACTACCCACCACACAAATTGGAGTTCTTACCAATGAATTGGGTTGTGGTGGTTACGCTAAGTGACTATCTATATGGTGGCAAGTTCAAGGTAAGGATGGACAACAACCCATTGACTTATATCCAGACCTTGGCAAAATTGGATGTCACAGACCATAACGCAAACACGAAGAAATCTGCAGATGCTGGAATTTCAAGAAACACACATAAAAGTTGTTGGTGAACGCAGCAGGCCAGGCAGCATCTCTAGGAAGAGGTACAGTCGATGTTTCGGGCCGAGACCCTTGGTGAGGACTAACTGAAGGAAGAGTTAGTAAGAGATTTGAAAGTGGGAGGGGGAGGGGGAGATCCAAAATGATAGGAGAAGACAAGAGGGGGAGGGATGGAGCCAAGAGCTGGACAGTTGATTGGTAAACGGGATATGAGAGGATTATGGGACAGAAGGCCTAGGGAGAAAGAAAGGTGGAGGGGGGATGCCCAGAGGATGGGCAATAACGGATGGGGTATGAGGGGGAAGTGGGGCATTAACGGAAGTTAGAGAAGTCAATGTTCATGCCATCAGATTGGAGAACATCCAGACGGAATATAAGGTGTTGTTCCTCCAACCTGAGTATGGCTTCATCTTTACAGTAGAGGAGGCCGTGGATAGACATATCAGAATGGGAATGGGACGTGGAATGGGAACGAGGCCACTGGGAGATCCTGCTTTCTCTGGCGGACAGAGCGTAGGTGTTCAGCGAAATGGTCTCCCAGTCTGCGTCGGGTCACAGACCATCATTGGTTGGCAGCATTGTCCGCCTATGATTTCAGCCTAAGGTACCAGCTGGGAAGCCGGAACATTGATGCAGATGCATTGTCCTGACGATTGCATGAATGACCAGAAATGTACAGAGTGGGAGAGCATTCCTGCACCTGGAATTAAAGCAATGTGCCAGTTTTCCATCACGGGGAAATCAGAGGCAAGGCTATGGCAGGATAGAGCTGTGGATCATCTGGCAGCTTCTGGTTGCGCCGTTCCACAAGCTTACTGCAACCAGACCGCTCTGAGTTGAGTCCTGAGGATGTGGTTGCTGCTCAGCAAGGTGAGCCTTGTATAGATACTGTTTGGTCAGCTGTGGCAAAAGGGGATATGGCCCAAGAAACACCCTCGCATACCCTGACTGCTGAGAGAATGGAACAAACTGGAGTTGAGGAACAAGGTTCTAAACCCGGTCATGTCTCCTCAAGACAGGCCTCAGCATTCCCACTTGGTTCTGCCCAAGAAGTATCAGTGGATTGTACTGAAGTCACTTCATGATGAGTCAGGTCATTTGAGATTTGACAAGATCAACGGATCAGTCAGAGATCGGTTCTACAGGCCCCGAATGAAAGCCGAGGTCAAAGGGTACTGTAAGTCATATATTTGATGTACTCAGAGGAGGACACTGCCTATGAGAGACACTCCTTTATTCCACTTGCAGAGTACAGGCCTGTTTGATTTAGTCTGTATGGATTTCCTCTCCATAGAGCCTGATTCCAGCAACACAACCAATGTCTTGGTTATTACTGGTCACTATACCAGATAAGCTCAGGCCTTCCCAACAAAGGATCAGAGAGTGTCTACAGTGGCCAAAGTGTTATGGGAGAAGTATTCAGTTCATTATGGCCTCCCCAAATGTATACATAGCAATCAGGGTTGGGATTATGAGAGTAGTCTCGTACATGAGTTACTGAGCATGCTTGGAGTCAAGAAGTCGAGGACTATGCCATATGACCCTCACGGTGATCCCCCGCCCAAGGGGTTCAACCGAACATTGCTAGATATGCTTGGAACCCTGGAGATCAGCAAGAAGAACAAATATAATCAGCATATTGCGCATCTAGTCCACTGCTACAACTGTACACAGAATGAAGCTATTGGATACCCACCATATTACTTGATGTTTGGGCGCGAAGCGAGACTGCCTGTTGACCTCTGTTTTGGGACTGGAGGGGAAGATTTGCCACATAAGACCTATCTAAAGTATGTGTCTGACATGCGGAGGGAATAGTAAAAGGGTTATGTACTTGCAGAGGTCTCTGCTACCAGGCAGAATCAAGGAACTAAGAGATATGATCAAAAGATTAGATTCTCCCAAATGATGCATGGAGACAGAGTTCTCATAAAGAATTTGGGGTTATCAGGGAAGTATAAGTTGGCTGACTGCTGGGTGGCTACACCTTACATTAGATGGCAAACCTACCAGTTTTCCGGGTGAAACCAGAGGATGGGAATGGACCTGCTAAGATTCTCCATCGGAACCACCTTCTACCTCTGGGACAGGAGGCACGTATTGACCCAGAGCCTGACATGGACCCTACACCGAGTAATCTAGCCTAGAAACCATGTAATCTACTCTTGAAACTGCCTGCAATTACCCTACTGCATAGCCCTCTATTTTTCTAAGCTCCATGTTCCTATTGAAGAGTCTCTTAAAAGTGCATCTTGTATCTGCCTCCATCACCGTCACTGGAAGTTCATCCCACCACTCTGTGTGAAGAACTTAACCCAACATCCCCTCTGTAGCTCCTTCCGAGCACCTTAAAACTATGCCCTCTTGTGTTAGCCACTTCAGCCCTGGGATAAAGCCTCTGTCTATCTACATGATCATTGCCTTTCATTATCTTATGCATCTCTATGAGGTCACCTCTCATCCTCCATAATTCCAAGGAGAAAAGTCCAAGTTCACTCAATCTATTCTCATAAGACATGCTCTCCAATCCAGGCACCATCCTTGTAAATCTCCACTGCACTCTCTATAGCAGGGGTGGCCAACCTTTTACATTCCATGCGTCAATTTTTTCACACACGAGTTCAGATGCACCCATACAACTCTTGTACCCCCATTCAGTTCTTGTAAAAATATGTTAATATAGACATATTTAGCATTTTTACATGATATATTGATTTAATATAAAAAAGATAAACATTACTTACCTTAATGAGACTTCTTTTAACAAATGTATTTTGTCTTCTTTTGATTTCTTCATTTTTCTTAATCACATATCCTTTCTGTAACTCAGACCCAAGCACTAGCTTCTGTTTTCCTTCTATGTCAGTCTGATGTTGTGTGTTATGGTGTCTATTAAGATCGTGTCTTCTGTTATGGGAGAAAGTGTTTTCACAAACAATGCATGACGGTTTTCCTGACGGACCCGCAATAAGTAAGAACTCAATTTCCCACTGTTCATTGAATTCACGCTTACTATCACTTTCTGCTCTTCTTTTGCTCATTTTCTTTTGCACTGTGATAGATAACTGAATGTACAAACAAGGCTTAATTTTCAAAAAAAGTACAAAACTGCCGATGATCACAAAGCACGAATAAAGCACAACTCCGTAGCGCAAGTGTGTCAATTGTAAACTGACGGGCAAAAACCTGTGGTTCTCCGTTGGTGCAGACGCCTGGCGCCTCCGGATCAAACAAGCATCAAACGTGTATTGAACGGTTGTGGAACGCCCGCAGAACAGAAGTTCTTCTTTCCTAGTTTGACTCATTGAACATTTTTTTAAATTGAAAATGGATTAATGTGGGCCGGCGGGGTCATCAAGAGAATGGCGGCATAAGGAAATGGTCTCTCGACAAAAAAGAAGGTAAACCGCCCCAAAATCGAATTTAGACAAATACTTAATATTGCATAACTATATTAATAAAAGGGGCAAGGATGATGTCTAAGAACAAGATTAAAAAGTCTGCTCCGAAGGCTGAGAAATACAAAGAGACGCAGCAAGGCGACGGGCCTAGCTCCCCCACGGCAAGCCAGGACGAAGATAATGAGGGGGAATCGGTGACTCTGTCTTTGATTCTCGGAGAGATTCGCGAGTTCTGACAAGATAACAGCAAGCAGCTGGAAGATATTAAAGGAGAAATAGTAAAAACTAACTCGCGGATAGATGAAGCCGAAGCGAAGATTGTTGGAATTGAAGAGAAGCTACAAAACGTAGAGGAAGTAATAGCAGAAATGCTGAAGCTGCAAGACCAGCTCCAGTGGAAACTAATAGATCAAGAAGGCCGCTCAAGAAGGGAAAATGTGAGGATTTACAGAGTTCCCGAAGGAACTGAAGGTAAACCCGGGTTGATGATTCCCTTCGTGGAGAAGCTGCTTAGAGAGAACCTTGATATACTGGCAGCAAAATACCTACAGATAGAAAGGGCTCACCGCGCGTTGGCACTACAGCCTTCAGCAGGCGCCCAGCCCAGATCGATTCTGGTCAGATTTCTCAGTTACAGAACGAAGGAAGAGATGCTTAAACGGGCATGGCAAAAGAAAGGTTTCATGTGGAGCAACTGTAAAATCAGTTTAGACCACGACTACGCACCGGGGATTCTTGCCAGATGGAAGGAATATACGGAAACACGAAGAGTCCTGAAGGAAAACAACATCAGATTCCAGACCCTGTATCCAGCTCGGCTGAGAGTCTTTTACGACGAAGGGACAAAAACTTACGCTATGGTGGAGGAGGCAACGTTGGACCTGGCGGACCGGGGACTACCTATTAAAGTTATCACCCAACCGGAGTCGCTACTGGAGAGGATTCAGCAGAAGTCGTGGCAGTCAGTGGGGCGAGGACGCTCCACATGAACCAGAGTGTCAAACTACAAGGAAAAGCTGCAAATATTCAGACGCGAATGTACAGAGAATACAGACTAGTTAAGAGAAATGACTGAAAAGAGTAAATCGGACTTAAAGGTAAAATGAAAACTGGTAACTGAAAATAAACTAGACGGAATAACTTGAATGATAGCAATATGGTCGAGACATAAATAGGAGAAAATTCTCTATGATTATTCAAACTGCTGAGGGCCTCTAACACAGGGTGAAGATAGAGGTTATCCCTCTGAACTGAGGCGGGTTGGTGCTCGGGCCTCACTGTGGGAAGTAGGGAAAAATTTTCAAATGTTATACGTTCAAATATGTCTAGGGTGTAGTTATAGTCTTGGTTTACTGTTGAGAAGGGATTGCTTACTGTTTGGTTAGAAAAGGAGAGTGTTTTTTTTCTACTAGAGAAAAATGCAAACTGAATTGGTAAAAATAATTTCCTATAATGTTAATGGGGTTTTGAATCCAATTAAAAGAAATAAGATTACCTCTAAATTGAAAAAAAGAGAGGGCACAAGTAGTTTTCCTCCAGGAAACACATATGAGCCAATCTGAACATGGAAAATTAAAAAGAATGGGCTTTAAGCATGTATTTTATTCATCATATAAATCGAGTCACAAAAGAGGGGTAGCTACTTTAATATCAAATACTCTTAATTATGAACATATTTCAGAGACTAAAGACAAAGAAGGACGGTTTGTAAAAATTACAGGAAGAATAGAAGGTACAGAAATAACATTGCTGAATGTTTTTGCTCCTCCAGGTTGTGAATGGTCATTCTATAGACACATTTTTGACCTAATGGTCAGTTCTCAAGGGGTAGTAATTTGTGGAGGGGATTTTAATATTAGATTAAGTCCTGTATTAGATTCTTCAAGAATAGTTACTCAGAATAAACCTCTGACTCAGAAAATGAATTTATTGATGGAGGAGTTGGGAATTATAGATGTGTGGAGGGAATTACACCCCACTAGTAAAGATTATACACATTACTCTTTCCCTCATTTAGCCTATTCAAGGATAGACTATTTCTTTATCTTTAATACAGATAGACTCAGGATAAAAAACTGTAATATTGCAACAATTGATCTGTCAGATCATAGCCCAGTCTCTATGTCTCTAATTCTGGAACGGAAAATGAGGAAAACACTATGGAGGCTAAACTCACATATACTCAAAAGTAATGGAGAGATTAAGGGGAGAAATCAAAGAATATCTAGACCTTAATGACACGGGAGAAACATCACCAGTGATCTTATGGAATGCATTGAAAGCTGTGCTGAGGGGGAAAATTATTTCCATTACCACTCACATGAAAAACATCAATGCACAAAAATTAGCAGGCCTTCAAGGAAAATTAAAACAACTTCAAGTTGTAGATAGCAACAAAAGTAATTCAAATCTAAAACAGGAAATTAGGAAATTGCAAAGTGAAGTTGACGATATTTATACATTGGAAACTCAAAGAAATTTTCTTTACCTGAGACAAAAGAATTATGAAGTAGGAGGTAAATCAGCTAGATTATTAGCATATAAATTACGAAAACAACAAGCAGACAATACAATTCATAAAATAAAGAATCCAAAGACAAAGCTTGTGGAGAGTACAATGGGGAAAATTCAAGAGAGTTTTGAAACATATTAACGAGAGCTGTACTCCCAACCCCGGGCCCCCAATGAGCCCTATATAGACAGTTTATTGAATTCTTTAGATCTACCTAAATTTACAGATTTACAAAATGAAAGTTTATTAGAACCAGTAACTGCCAAAGAACTGAACGTGGCCATCTCTAGGTTAAAGGCTGGAAAGTCCCCGGGTTCTGATGGGTTTACCTCAGAGTGGTGCAAATCGCTGAAGTCACAGTTAGTCCCATTACTACTTAACACCTTTAATTGGATCTTGCAGAGAGGAGAAACTCCACCTTCCTGGAGAGAAGCGATTATTTCAGTTATTCCTAAAGAGGGTAAAGATAAACTAGAATGTGGCAATTATCAGCCAATTAGTGTTCTTAATTTAGATTACAAACTATTTACATCTATATTAGCACGCAGATTGGAAAAGCTTTTACCTGGCCTAATCCAGTTAGACCAGACTGGATTTATTCAACAAAGACAAACACAGGACAACATAAGGAGAACTCTACACATATTAGAACAGGTTAATAAGAACGAGACGGAGACAATGGCAGTAGGATTGGACGCTGAGAAAGCTTTTGATTCGGTTAGTTGGGCATTCCTATACAGAGTGTTAGGAAGATTTGGCTTTCAAGAAAAGTTTATTAAAGTAATTCAGACTCTATATGACAGCCCTACAGCCCGAATTAAGATAAATGGGGACCTGTCTGACTCCTTCATGTTAGACAGAGGCACTAGACAGGGATGCCCAATTTCTCTTCTGCTTTTTGTGCTATATATTGAACCGCTTGCCCAACTAATAAGACAGAGCTAAATCGTAAAAGGTATCAAGGTGGCAGGGATTAAACAGAAAGTGGCGTTATTCGCCGATGATGTTTTGGTCTATCTGAGTGAACCAGAAAAATCATTTATAGGATTGTTTACACTGTTGGATGACTTTGGGAAAATATCAGGTTATAAAATAAATGTAAAGAAAACGTAGGTTATGTCCCTAAATTGTACACCATCCAAAAACTTGCAGGATACATATGATCTTAAGTGGGAAGCTAAATCATAAAAATATTTAGGAATAACCCTGCCGAAGGATCTTTCAACGCTGTCACAGGTAAATTATGGGCCATTAATCTCAGAGATAAAAGCAGATATGCATAGATGGAATCTTATCCCCTTTTTAAGTTTAAATTCAGGGATAAATACTATAAAAATGAATATTCTTCCTCGGTTACTGTATCTTTTCCGTACTTTACCTGTGGAGGTGGATGATAATCAATTCAGGGAATGGTTATCCCACTTCATTTGGCAAGAAAAGAAACCTAGAATTCGATATAACACCTTACAGTTAGGGAAGGAAGGAGGAGGTATGGTTCTTCCTTGCCTGAGAAATTATTTTTATGCCTCACAGATAACCCCTCTGTTATATTGGTGTAATAAGGAATGTAAGGCTAGATGGAAGGAAATAGAATTTGGATTAGTTGACAGTTTTCCTCTACAGGCCTCAATAGCTGACAAAGGATTGATGGCCCAATTGGAAAAAATTAAAAACAGTTGGATAAATCTTACATTAAAAGTATGGCAGAAGGTGGTTAATTCGTGTGGAATTAATAACATGTTAAAACTCTTCAGATGGTGTGCATATGATACCGAATTCCTTCCCAACAGAGGAGATAAAAGATTTGAACTATGGATAAAGAAAGGTCTTACAACCTACCTCTCACTTATAGATAAAAGAGTATTACAAAGTTTCCAAATCCTGCAGGACAAACATGGCCTAGAACACAATGACTTTTTTAGGTACCTTCAAGTACGAAACTATGTTAACCAGAGTTGTAGATATACAGACCTATCAACAGTAGATTTAGAATTTTTCAAGATTCTGAATTCGGCTTGCAGTTCAATACCTAGTAAATCAGTTTCTCGAATATATGATGCATTCTCCCATGCTAAAAATGTAAACACATTGTATATTAAAGAGAAGTGGGAGAAAAAAGCCGGGGTTGGTACTTTCAGAGGAGGCTTGGGGGAAAATCTGCAGCTTTCAATGGTCCTCGACTAATTCTCCGACTTGGAGAGAACGTTGTTGGAAAAATATTATAAGATACTTCAAGACCCCATATCAGGAAAAATATAAAGATACAAACATGACGTGTTGGAGAAGGTGCGGCTCCAAGGAGACAAATCGTTTTCATATTTTCTGGGATTGCCCTAAATTAAGTATATATTGGGAAGGTGTTCATAGAACATTAGTTAAGGTACTTAGGTCCCAGATACCTCTGAACATTGAGACGCTCTATTTGGGGCATGTATTGTTTCTTGAACAGAAGGAAGATATAAAGTTGTTGCAGGCCCTCTTAGCGGCAAGTAAGAAATCAATCACTAGAAAATGGCTAAATCCAATACCACCTACATTAGAAGATTGGCACGAAATTATCTTGGAAATATTTAAAATGGAAAAGTTGACTTACTCCCTGAGAATTCAAAAAGAAAAATTTTATCAAGTCTGCAATAAATGGATTGAATATATAACTCCAATGCGAGCAGACTTTAGATGACTCTCCTAATGATTTATACTGCTCTTCTCATCAACACAGTAATATTGCTAACGTAAGCACCTCTAGTCTAAATGTTTACTGTTTTTTGTTTTCTTTTAGAAAATAGAGAATTAATACAAGAAAAGGAAATGATTTGGGAAAGGGATAAAAAATGATAAAATTAAGTAAATAAGTACATAGGGATTGGATAATTATGTCTGGGGGCAGGAGCAAGCATGAACACATTAGGATATAAACACCTACAATGGTTGTTACATAGGCTTACATACAACATTTTGGACCAGTGGAAAAGGTCCAGAAGAGATATATGGAAACTATTATTATTATTTTTCTTAACAACTAATACCATTACTTAGTCTAATAGATTAGAATTACCATTGTACATAATTAACTATTTAAGTGTCTAATTTCCTTTTATATCATCTCAATGTGTACTTAAGAATGTATAAATAATTATAGTTTTATACATATAAAAAATGGAAAAGGTTATACGTGTGAAAAAAGTACATGATACTTGTGAATTCCTTATCCAAATAAAAAAAATTTAAAAAAAAGAAAACGGATTAATGTGAAAGATGATAACATCCACCAAAAGATGTGCATGAGATAATAAAATCGCTAAAAATAATTGCTAAGTTTTAGATTTATTCTCAGTAAAACCCATTTCCAGCTCTAAGCTACTTGAATTGCTGTTATAGATTTTTTTTTCTACAAATCAGTTTTTGGTTAATACTTTTTGCATGAGTAGGCTTACTTTTTTATTATTATCACTGGGGTGCAATGCGCCACTTTTGGCGCATGCACAATAGGTTGGCCATCCCTCTCTATAGTATCCACATCCTTCCTGTAGTGAACTGAACATAGTACTCCAAGTGGGGTCTAACCAAAGTCTTACATAGCTGTAACATCACATGACGGCTCTTTAACTCAATCCCATGGTTGACGAATGCCATCACACCATATGCCTTCTTCAGAACTCTGTCAACCTACGGGGCAGCTTTGAGTGTCCTGTGGACACGGACCCCAAGATCTCACTGATCCTCCTCGCCACCAAGAGTTTTACCATTAATACTATAATGTCTTCAAATTTGACCTACCAAAATGAACCAATTCATAATTATCGGGGTTGAACTCCATCAGCCACTTCTCAGCCCAGTCCTGCAACCTATCGATGTCCCGCTGTAACCTTTGGCAACCCTCCAGACTATCCGCAATACTCCCAACCTTTGTGTCATCAGCAAACTTACTAACTCTCCCTTCTACTTCTTCATGCATGTCATTTCTAAAGATCACAAAGAAGAGGGGTCCCAGAACACCATCCTCTATGCAGAGTATGAACCATCTACAACCACCATTTGTCTTCTGTGGGCAAACCAATTCTGGATCCACAAAACAAGGTTTCCTTGGATTTCATGCCTCCTTACTTTCTGAATGAGCCTTGCAAGGGGAACCTTATCAAATGTCCTACTGAAATTCATGTACACTACCTCCACTGTTCTACCTTCATCAATGTGTTTTGTTACATCCTGAAAGAATTCACCAGGCTCGTAAGGCATGACCTGCTCTTGACAAGGCCATGCTGACTATCCTTAATCAGATTATGTCTCTCCAAATGCTCATAAATCCTGCCTCTCAGGATCTTCTCCAACAACTTGTCCAACAGTAAAGTAAGCTCATTGGTCTATAATTTCCTGGGTTATCTCTACTCTTTCTTGAACAAGACAGCAGCATTTGCAACCCTCTAATCCTCTGGCACTTCTTCTGTCCCTATTGATGATGCAAAGATCATTGCCAAAGGCTCAGCAATCTCCTCCCTCACTTCCCACAGTAGCCTAGGGTATATCTAGTCTGGTTCTGGCAACTTATCTAACTTACTGCTTTCCAAAAGCTCTAGCACATCCTCTTTCTTAATATCTATATGTTCAAGTATTTCAGTCCGCTGTAAGTCCTCCTCAGCTGAATTTGTTGGGAGTGCAGATATTGCATCCTTATAGACTATAAGCAGTTGTGGCAATTTGCCTAGCTTCCCACAGCATGAGACCCTGGAGACATTATCTTCCAGGAATCAGCTTGTATGTTTCCAGCTCTAGCTTAAAGCCAGTGAGGGAAGCCATCAAAAGATTCCATCCAGATGCCATGGAGCAAATCCTAGCCAGGAGTAATGTCTGCACCAAAACTTAGTGTGGCAATATTGACAAAATTATCACTTACTAAATTTCTGCTTGAACTCTCAGATAGATGCACCAGGTTCCTGGGACAATTTTGAAGAGTCTAGGGAATTCTTCACAAATAATGGCCAATACTTACCCTTCAACCTGTCTCTAAATAGGTACTGCATTGGTGCTTTTGAGCTATACTCTCTATATTTAGTTCTGGTTGTCACATTTTGTAAACCTAAGTTACTGCACTTCATTGACAATAAAGCAATTTGAAGCATCTTGAAGTCATGCACATTGTTAGATAAACATTTCTTTCCTCATTCACTCATACAAAACATTTTTTCATGAAAGCAAACACAGGCATTTTAGGTTATGAATAAAATAATTTTCCTTCTTAATTATTAGTCATTGCTTCCATCTGATTGGAAGAGATACCTGGAGTGACAAACTGTACTATATGTTATGCTACTTCTGCTACAGGCTCCTTCACCAATACTTGTCATCTTTCTACAGTCCCCTGTGAATGACAAATGACAAAATTGCTTAGTTACACTGTGCCTTTGTGCAGTTTTCAGATTTGATTATCACATATTCCCAGTCAGGCTGTTAAGGATCTAGACGAATCAAAGCAGGATTTTGAAGCATAGAGTCTTGCTCAATTGCCCCACTAATCCTTCTGAAAATTCACTTCAATGGCTTACGTTATTAATTCAGTCTCTTAACCTTCTTCCCTTCTCCCTAATGCTAAAAGGAGAGAGGTTTCTCTATGCTCCAATAGCATTTCATGAACAATCATGTTTTCAGTGCAATGACTATATCCACCTTCCCATAACAGGCAGCTAGCTTTTTCTTCTTTTTCATTTCACCACAATTTCATATTCACAAGGGGATTTCATGAAGATATGGACAGTTTCTTTTTGCCAATTCTGTTAGCTGCTAGATAAGAGTTAATGAGCAATGCTTCTAACAAACACTGCAAAAGATTTGCTACAAATCTGTAGCTTAATCCTTACTCCAAGACTATATCGGACCTATTACAGTCTTGTGCCATAATAAATATATAGTGCCAAAAGATGGTGTATTTAATGCTAGTTTCTTGAATAGACTAATGTAAGTATCTTACCAAATTGCCATGAAAAAGAGACTACACATTCTGAAATCTGAACCAAAGCCAAGCTACAAGAGGAACTCTGGAATACGTAACTTATCTGTTGCCTAATTAATTTTAACAACTAGGAAACTATTTAAAAAAGAATTTTAAAACTGCTAGCATACCTCCTTGCAACCTTTTCATTTCCAAGATGAACAATCTCAGGTTCTCCATTCTGCTGGTATAAATTACCTCACAGAGGCATCGAAAGATTCAACACGGAAAGAGGTTCTTTGGCCCATCAGATCTGTACTGACTGTCTGTCTCCACATTTGCACTAATCTACACGAATCCCATTTATTTTCTGCACGTTCACATCATCCCCTCCCAAATTCTACAAAACAGTAATATTTCCTGGACCAATTAATTTACCACCTTGTATGTCTTTGGGATGAGGGAGGAAACTAGAACACCCAGAGGAAATCCACACATGACAGGGAGAATCATGGAATGTCATGAACATGATAGGAGTTATCATCAACAGATCACTTGCAAGACCAGAGGAAAAAACACCCTAGATATTGCTACGGCACAATCAAGAATGCCTACCATGTTATTCCACTCCCTCACTTTGGGAAGTCTGATCACCTGTTTGTACGTCTACTCCCTGAGAATAAGCAGAGATCAAAGACTGCAGTACCAGTAGTGAGGACCAAGAAGGTATGGACAAGGGAAGCACAGGAGCACCTACAGGACTGCTTTGAATCGTATTCAGAGATCCACTTTTGAACCTGGAGGAGTATGCTGCAGTAGTTACCCACTTCATTAAAACCCGTGTAGATGAATGTGTGCCAACAAAGACGTACTGTAAATTCCCAAACCAAAAGCCATGGATGAACCAGAAGGTACATCGTCTGCTGAAGGCTAGATCTGTGGCATTCAAGTCTGGCAACCCAGGCCTGTACCAGAAAACCAGGTATGATTTGCAGAGGGCTATTTCAAGGGCAAAGAGACTATTTCGAACGAGGTTGGAGGTGACATCGGATGCACAACAACTCTGGCAGGGTTTGCAAGACTTCCTACAAAGCGAAACCCAATAGCTGAATGGCAGCAATGCTTCACTATCAGATGAACTCAATGCCTTCTATGCCCGCTTTGAAAGGGAGAATATAACTACAGCTGTGAGGATCCCTGCTGCACCTGATGACCCAGTGATCTATCTCAGAGGCCGATGTTAGAATGTCTATAAAGACAGTGAACCCTCGCAAGGTGGAAGGTCCTGATGGAGTACCTGGTAAGGCTCTGAAAACCTGTGCCAAACAACAGGCAGGAGTACTCAAGGACATTTTCAACCTCTCACTGCTACAGGCAAAATTTCCTACTTATTTCAAAAAGGCACAATTATACCAGTGCCGAGGAAGAATAAAGTGAGCTGCATTAATGACTATCGCCCGGTAGCGCTAACATCTACAGTGATGAGATGCTTTGAGACTTTGGTTATGACTAGACTGAACTCCTGCCTCATCAAGGACCTGGACCCATTGCAATTTGCCTATCACTACAATAGGACAGCAGCAGATGCAATCTCAATGGCTCTTCACATGGCTTTAGACCGCCTGGACAACACAAACACCTACGTCAGGATGCTGTTCATCGACTATAGCTCAGCATTTAATACCATCATTCTCACAATCCTAATTGAAAGTTGCAGAATCTGGGCCTCTGTACCTCCCTCTGCAATTGGATCCTCGACTTCCAAACCAGAAGACCACAATCTGTGAGGATTGATGATAACATCTCCTCCTCGCTGATGATCAATGATCCTCTCTGGCACACCTCAGGGGTGTGTGCTTAGACCACTGCTCTACTCTCTATGTGTTGCTAGGCATAGCTCAAATACCATCTATAAATTTGTTGACGATACAACCATCGTTGGCAGAACCTCAGGTGGTGATGGAGGGCATACAGGAGCAAGATATGCCAACCAGTAGAGTGGTGTCGCAACAACAACCTGGCACTCAGTGTCAATAAGACGAAAGACCCGATTGTGGAATTCAGGAAGGGTAAGATAAAGGAACACATACCAATCCTCATAGAAGGATCAGAAGAGAGTGAGCAGTTTCAAGTTCTCTGAGTGTCAAGATCTCTGAGGACCTAACCTAGTCCCAACATACCAATGTAGTTATTAAGAAGGCAAGACTATACTTCATTGGGAGTTTGAAGAGATTTGGCATGTCAAAAATACACTCAAAAACTTCCATAGATGTACCATGGAGAGCATTCTGACAGGCTGCATCACTGTCTGGTATGGAGGGGCTACTGCACAGGAGCGATAGAAGCTGTAGAGGGTTGTAAATTTAGCCAATTCCACCTTGGATACTAGCCTACAAAGTACCCAGAACATCTTCAGGGAGCAGTGTCTCAGAAAGGCAACGTCCATTGTTAAGGACCTCCAGCACCCAGGGCATGCCCTTTTCTCACAGTTACCATCAGGTAGGAGATACAGAAGCCTGAAGGCACACACTCAGCAATTCAGGAACAGCTTCTTCCCCTCTGCCATCCGATTCCTAAATGGACATTGAACCCTTGAACACTACCTCACTTTTTTAATATATATTATTTCTTTTTTTGTACAATTTTTAATCTATTCGATATACGTATACTGTAATTGAATTACTTATTTATTTTTATTTTGTTTTGTTTTTCTCTTCTATATTATGTATTGCATTGAGCTGCTGCTGCTGTAAGTTAACAAGTTTCACGATACATGCTAGTGATAATAAACCTGATTCTGATTCTGAGTCTGAGTCTAACTGTTCAAATTCCACAGAGACAGACATAAGGTTAGGATAGAACCCAGGTATGTGCGGTAAGGTGTGTGCTCATTCTTGGAATCATTTAAGTAAATCTCTTACTTGTCCTTTCAAAAAGCCTTTATATCAATCCTCAAGTGCAGGTCCCAGACTGGAAAGAATGATCCATTTGTGGCCACAGCAGCAACATATGACTTCCTTACTCTTATAATCTATGCTTCTGCTTTTAAAGTGTATGATTCCATTTTAAACAATTCTCTGAACCAATCCTGCTACATTTATCTGTGTAAGTACAACCCAGATCTCTGTTCTTTTAGATTTCTGCTCTCAAGTTTATATTGCCTCTTCTGATTTTTCTAAGCAAGCTGAGCATTATTACATTTATCCGTGCAAAGTACAGTGCTCCATTCTAGAACTTCCTCTTTTATGGATATTTAGCCAAACCTGAATCTCAACTATGTGTTTCTTTGCCAAGACTCCAGCAGCATCTTCTTCCATGGTGAAAAGTTCTCATTCAGTACTTTAGTCATGCTATCTGTACCCATGAATAGACACAGGCACAGAAATGATGTCTCTGCCACCAGCGCAACACCACATCCACTACTCTACCTTCATCAGCCTGGTTTGTCACTTCCTCGACAAAGTTAATCAGGCTCGTGAGCAATGTTCCCTCTAATTTTTAGTAGTCAGTGTGCAAATTTTTTTCCTGTGACAAAAGTATGTGCGCACTGAATGCACACATGGCACAGTTTATGTAGCTTTACAAAATATTTGACATGAAACTGCATAGAATAACAACAAAATAACATATTTAAGTCACCAGTTATTTTTTTCTCTTTGTCTTTGGCATTTGGCATTTACCCATTCTTTGTAAACTCTATCTAGACTAATAGAACTTCCATCCAATTGATATGGTCTTACTCTCAAAGGGTATTTCACATTTAAAGATGTCTTGTAGGGCATTATGTATCCCATTCCAATAGTCTTTGATAACAAGGCATTCCCAGAAAATATGATAATGGTTTGCATTTTGATTTCCACAATTTCTCCAGCAAACAGGGGGTTTATATATTTTGGGTATATACCTCAAGAATGGTTGAAAAGAGATAAATATTTAATGAATGTACTGCTGGTAGCTGGTAAAAAGACCCTTACCAGGAAATGATTATCACAGGAAAGCCCAACTCTAAATATATGGATTGAAATTACAATGGACATTTACAAAATGAAGGTAACAGCATCTGTTAATCATAAGTTGGAACAATTTTATTCATACTGGAAAAAATGGTTTAACTACATAACACCTCATAGGCCTGATTTTATTCTCACGTCAATGAATATGCTGTAAAAAAAAAGATCACTCCCTACTCTGTACATAGTTTTCTTCTTTCGATTATTCTTTCTTTCCTCTCCTTTCTATCAGATAAATGTTATGTGGAGATTTGTGACAAATATGATTATATAATATATGTACAGTATCTAAAATACATCTTATGGAAATGTTTAATGATCAAATTCAATAAAAAATAATTTACATGAAAAAGAAAAAGAAAAACTTGGACAGGTACATGGATGAGAGGTGTATGGAGGGATATGATCCGTGTGCAGCTCAGTGGGACTAGGCAGAAAAATGGTTCGGCACAGCCAAGAAGGGCCAAAAGGCCTGTTTCTGTGCTGTAATGTTCTATGGTTCTATGATAGCTTTTGATTCTCATTAACATATCCAAATGACATTCACCTAAACGGTTTCTCAGCTTGTTTTTGAGTTGATTCATTAGGTTAACACCTCACTCACAGTCCGCACTAGATGCAAGAAAGGTTCCCCCAATGTCCATCAACTGTGCAAGGTGGCAAAACTGTTCATTTTGAAGTATAAATGCCACCATTTGAGCAAAGTTTGAAATCACTTTGGATTTAATTTTTTCTTGCATGGAAAATTTGAAAGCATTAAACTTTCTAACTATTACACTAGTTTCAGCTAGAAAATCATGATATTTTAGACATAAAGCATTAACTTGTTCATCACCAAATGTGAAGTCACTATCTGCAATTGCGGAGAAATCAAAAGCTGACCATTCTTGTACATCATCTGCAGGAAACCTTTCTTCTAAATGAACACAAAGACTATTTATAAAGGTCAACAGCGAACTTGTATCAACTGTGATGTTTTCTTCACGTTGCTGGCTTCGCAAAACTTTAACTTTGTCACTCCACGAAACGTTGTCTCCCAGATCCTGGAACAGGATAGGTAAGGTGACGTAAATTAGTGACATGCATTGTGGTATTTGAAAAACCGACTAACTAGTTAACAGAAACATTTAGCTGAAAGATTATTTTCAATAAGTATAATTATTATTTACTACATTATTTTAGGTAACTAACCTTTTGTGCGCACATTAATTTCCTTTGTGCACTGGTTGAGAAACGTGCGTGCGCGCGCACACACGCACAGCTTAGAGGAACATAGCTTGTGAGGTACAACGTGGCCCTCAAAAAGGCATGCTGACTATCCCAAATAAGACTATGCCTCTCCAAATGCTCATAAATCCTGTCCCTAATAATCTCCATTAGTTCTGTCTGTCTGTCTGTATCTTGTTTTACGGCGGTTGGCATCCAGCTTAATGGTGCATTACCACCACCCTCTGCTCCAGAATGTGCACTAGACATACATTCTAAATCCCTTCACCCAATCACGTGTGCGCGCGCGCGCGCACACACACACACACACACACACACACACACACACACACACATATATACAAACCTACACTTCACCCTCCCATCTTTGACCATCCTAGTATCCTATTCCTGTTTATTCGTCATATTCTATAAAAAAAAACCCTGTACCCCTTAAAAACGCTAAAAATACCCGGACTTGTGCTCTCTCACCCATGCCCAGAAACCCTTTTAATGTGAATTCCTGCATCCCCAACTCCCTTAATTTATTTCTCATCATCTCTCTCTGTATCCCATACTTCCTGCAACACAAAACTACATGTTCTACTGACTCCTCTTCCTGACATTCCTCACACAATCCTGTCTGGTGTTTCCCTATCATTTTCAATGTTTTGTTTAATGCACAATGCCCCAGCCTTAACCTAGTCCACACAATTTCCTCTCTTCTGTTTCCATTACCTACCTAGTAACTGCAACACTCTTTTGTATTTGTTATGAATGCCTCCCTTTCCCCTCCCTGTCCCATCTTTCTTGCCACATTCAGTTGACTTTTTCCCAGATTACACACTTAACCTCTGCTTTACTGATACTAATGTGCATTTCCACATTTTCTTTCTTTAATGCCCTCTTTGCCAACTCATCCACCCTCTCATTCCCCTTCACCCCTACATGTGCTGGAACCCATAGAAATTTTACCTGACCTCCCTGATTTGCAATTCTTGTAACTAACTGAAGGACTTCATAAAGTACATCTTGCCGACTGTTTGTGTGAAAAGACCTTAAGCTTGCTAGAACTGAGGATGAATCTGAACATATCAATGCTTTGGCTTGTCTGGCTTTCTGCACCCATTGCAACGCAACCAACACTGCCAGCCTCTCCACTGTAAACACCCCTAACTTATTAGATGTTCTTCTGCTGATTCCAATTTCTTTTGCTGGTATTACCACCCCAAACCCTGTCACTCCTGTTTCAGGTTCCTTCGCACCATCTGTATAAACGTGAGTATAATCACTATACTTTTCCATCACATGACAGTTAAATGCATTTACCAAATCTGTTTTATATCTTTCTTTCCTTTTTACCTCTAACAAGTGCCAGTCTATGTCAGGCCATACAAGCTTCCATGGAGCTACATCCGGATAAACTACTGAAGGACTTATCCTCAGATCAAATACTCCGCATTCTTTCGCGATATCAGTCCCTACCCGACTAAAGGTATCCCTCTGAAACCTCATCTCCATTAGTTGATCCACTACTGATGTTAGAGTCACTTGTCTATAATTCCCAGGATTATTCCAATTACCTTTCCTAAACAAAATAACAACATTTGCCATCCTCCAATCCTCTGGTCATACTCCCTTGGCTAGTGAAGACATAGAGCTCATCATTAATGCAAGCTCTGGCTTTAACTTCTTCATTGGTTTTGTGCATGTGAGTCTGCACCAATGCTTCACTTTTGGCGAGAAGAATTTCTTACTCACCTTTACTTTAACAGTTTCTTTGTAGCCTTGTTAATTTTTCCAAGATTCATCTCAACAGCTGCATTGATGCCAGTAAAATCATCTTTCAATATTCTAAGCGCAAAAGAATACAAGTTGAACTGTTGTAATGATTTGTGAAATGACATACCTCTCATTTTAAGAATTTGCCTAGTGAATCTTTTCCAGACTGCTTTTGAACCTGGTACAGTATTTCCTTGCTTAAATAAAGAGACCAAAACTACCGCTGGTGCTCTAGATGTGACTTCACAAACAGCCTGTACAATTGTAACAATACCATATTTTTAAATTTCAACCCCTTCAGAGTGCATCTTATGCCTTTGTAATTACTTGCTTTACCTGCATACTAACCTTTTGCATTTCATATGTAAGAACAGTATATACCTCTGTATTCCACTCAGCTGCAATTTCTCTACATTAAGATAATAAACCACCATTTGATTTCTCCTGCCAATGTGTAACCACTCACACTTCCCTGCACTTGCCAAGTTTTTGACCATATACCAGGTCCTATTGTAGATTCTGAATATCCTCACTGTGACATTGCTTCACACTTACTTTCATCTGATGAATAAATATGGATATCTTTTTTATGGGTCAATAGTGTAAATATAAATAACTGAGGGCCAATAACTGATCATTGAAGCTCTCCACCTATAGGGTATAAAATTAACTATTTATTCTGACTCACTGTCTTCTGTGTGAAAACCAATCTTAAATCTATGTTAACATATTTTCATGAATACCACAAACTCGTAAATTAAACAATACTACAAATATTACAGGCAAAGCTCTCCCACATTGAGCACATCTACAAGGAACACTTCGTCAACAAAGCAACACCCATCATCAAAGGGCACTTGCCAGCCAGGCCATGCTTCTTCTTTTTGCTATCATCGGGACTGGGGTACCGGAGCCTGAGGTGCCACAGCATCAGCTGCAGTAACAGTTATTACTCCTCAAACATTAGGCTTCTGAACCACAGTGGCAACTTCACTATCCTAAACTCTGAATTGATTCCACTTTCAAGGACTCTACAACTGATGTTCTCAGTATTATTTATTTATCATCTCTTTTGTATTTGCACATTGGTTTGCTAGTCTTAGTTTGTGTGTAGTTTATATTATACTTCAGAATCAGAATCAGGTTTAATAATACTAGCATATGTTGTGAAATCTGTTTTCTTTTCAGTAACAGTACAATGCAATACGTTTAGAGAAAAAAGCTTGAATTACTGCATGTATGCATATATATTTATAAATAATTAAATTAAATAAGAAGTGAAAAAATAGAAATAAAAAAATGGTGAGGTTGTGTTCATAGATTGATGTCCATTTGGAAATTGGATTGCACAGGAAGAAGCTGTTCCTAATTTGCTGAGTGTGCACCTTTAGGCTTCTGTATCTCCTACCTGATGGTAGCAATGAGAAGAGGCGTGTCCTGGGTGATGGGAGTCCTTAATAATGGATGCCACCTTTTTGAGGCATCCTTGAAGATGTTCTGGATACTACGGAGGCTAGTGGCCATAATAGACCTGACTAAATTCACAACTTACTGCATCCAAATAGTAGCCAAGATGTGGAGTTGAAAGTGCAAAGGGAGCTGGAAAAGGCATGTAATAAGGGTAATGATACAATTGTAATGGGAGGCTTCAATATGCACGGGGATTGGGAAAATCAGGTTGGTGTCAGATTGCAAGAGAGGGAATTTGTTGAATGCCTACGAGATGGCTTTTTAGAGAAACTTGTGCTTGAGCCTACTCAGGGAAAGGCTATCTTGGATTAGGTGTTGTGTAATAACCTAGATCTTATAAGGGAGCCTAATGTAAAAGAACTTTTAGGAGGCAGAGATCATAGTGATTTAATTCATACTGCAATTTGAGAGGGAGAAAGTAAGTTTGAGAGGGAGGAATAAAGGGAATTACAGAGGCATGAGAGAGGAGCTTGCCCAGGTGGATTGGAGGAGGATACTGGCAGAGATGACATCAGAGCAGAGATGGCTGAAGTTTCTGGGAATATCTCACAAGGCACAGGATAGATATATCCCACAGAAGAAGTTGTTCTCAAATGGCAGAGCTAGGCAACCATGGCTGATAAGGGAAGTTAAGGACTGCATAAAAGCCAAGGAAAGGGCATATAAGGAGGCAAAAGTGAATGGAAAGTTGGATGATTGGGAAGCTTTTAAAATCCAACAAATGCCAACTAAAAGAGCTACAGGAAGGGAAAATATGAGGGCAAACGAGCCAATAATATAAAGTTGGATACTGTTACGTAAACCGGCAACAATGAATATCAATCGAGACAGGTTATATAAAAACAACCAAACATTTATTAAACACGGATAAACGATAAGAAAATAAAACAAATGAAAACTTTAACCGGAAGCTAATCTTTATGCAGCCGTTCACCAAATCGTCACTTGGCACTAGTTCTTAAAGCGTTAAATGCGAAAACAGTTCTTAAAATGATAAGGCCAAAGGTCCTCGAACTCTATGTCCAAACATAAGTTCAATAGGACTAAAACCTAATGATTCCTGTACTGCCTCCCTTACTGCAAAAAGTAGTAAATGTATACCTTCATCCCAATCCTTTTTATTTTCCACACAATATATCCTAATCATAGTTTTTAGTGTAGAATGAAATCTCTCCAAGGCTCCTTGTGATTCTGGATGATAGGCTGAGGAAATAATCTGTTTTGCTCCCAGTTTATAAACTATCTGTTAAAACAACCCTGACTTAAAATTACTACCTTGATCTGATTGTATTTCCTTCGGCAACCCAAAATAAGTAAAAGATTTTGTAAGAGCCTTTGTCACAGTTTTGGCTGTTATATTCCTAAGAGGTACTGCCTCTGGAAACCTAGACGCTGTGCACATAATAGTTAATAAATATTGATGTCCAGTTTTAGTTTTTGGCAAAGGAACTACACAGTCTACAATGATTTTTGAGAATGGCTCACTGAATACTGGAATTGGTTGCAGTGGGGCCACTGGAGTAACCTGATTAGGTTTACCCACAATTTGACACGTATGACATGTTCTACAAAATGACGCCACATCTTGTCTTAAACTAGGCCAATAAAAATGTTTAGAAACTTTGTTCATAGTTTTCTTTATACCTAAATGACCACCCAAAGGAATACTATGAGCCATAGTTAAAATCTCATTTTGGTAAATTTTAGGAACAACAACCTGATGATTAACTTCCCATTCCTCACTAGCAGGAATTGTAGGCGATCTCCACTTTCTCATTAATACCCCCTTTTCAAAATAATATCCAACTGGTACTTTATCAATTTCACTATCTGGAAGAGCTTGTTCCTTTAATTTAACTATCTCAGGATCTCTACCCTGCTCTGCTATCATCTCCTTCCGAGATAAAGACAAATCTTCCTGATCAGACTTACCAACAAAATCCTGATCAAATAATGTAGGTAAGAAAGTTTCTGATACATCCTCAAAATTCAAATCTTGATTTGAACTGTCATGGGTAACAACCTCATTCCTTACATCTGTCTCTTTAGCCATAGCTCTTGTTACAACACAGGAAGAATTTGTGTTAGAGTCCCTCTGCGGTTCCTCAGAATTTGAATTTATTGTCAAATGCACTTCAGAAAAAACTTGTCCACCTGCTAAATCATTCCCTACCTAAAAAGAAACATCATTCACAGGTAAACTGGATTGTAGTCCTACTTTAACAACCCCTGTAACTAAACCTGACCTTAAATTTACTCTATGTAAATGTACTGGCATAAGGGCACTCCCTACTCCTCTTATATAATTTATCTCACCAAAGGCAGACTCATCACTAAACTTTAGCACACTGTCTAATATTAGTGATTGAGAAGCTCCAGTGTCTCTTAGTATTCTTATTGGTACTGCATTGGATCCTTCTTTCAAGGATACAAATCCTTCTGTTATAAAAGTTTCATATCCCTTCTTAACTTGGTCATCTTCATTAATATTTTCTGAACCCTGTGGCTTTACAGGTTTTTTAATATGCTGCACAGAAGCATCTGGGACCACTTCTTTCTCTTTCCATTTCAATTGGAAGCAATTAGCTTCTACACGTCCAGATTTCTTACAATAATTACAAATAATACCAAAATGCCTTTCCTTCACCTGTCTCCCTTCATCCCTACTTTTCTCACTAACTTTAGATTTAATTTCTGGTTTACCTTGACTCTCTGTGTTAATTTTCCTTTTAAAAATTTTACCGGGAGAAAATTTATTCTTGTGAATTAAAACATACACATCAGCTAATTTAGCAATCTCCTGCGATGTAGCAGTGTCCCGTTCATTTAAGTATGTTCTCACTTCAACAGGAATGCTTCTTTTAAATTCCTCCTGCAAAATCAACTCTTTTAATTTATTATGCTCCCCATTCACATTTTTAGAGGAAACCCATCTCTCAAAACACACAGATATCTCATAGATAAATTCCACATAAGTTTTTTCCACTGATTTCTTCAAACATCTGAATCTTTGTCTATACGCTTCTGGAACCATCTCATATGCCTTTAATATGTGCTGCTTATCAATATCATAATCCAGTGCTTGATCAGCATTTAAAACTGTATAAACTTGTTGTGCCTTGCTTTTAATTACACTTTGTAACATCATTGGCCATTAATCTTTCGGCCACTTTAAACTCAAAGCAACAATTTTGAAATGCTAGAAATATTTGTCCACTTCAGCTTCATTAAATGGAGGAGCCAAAATAACATCACGTCTAGCAATAAACTGTTTCGTAGAACCAGAAGACTGATTCCCAGACTTCAATTTCTGCATCTCTAGCTCAAATTTCCTCTGGTTTTCAGCTTCTCTTTCGGCTATTTCTGCTTTAAATTTTTCAAACTTTAACTGTTCAAGATGTAACTGCATTTCCAGATTACTCATTGGAAACTTATCTAACAACTCAGCATCAAACAATTTCAAATTAACATAATGTTCAGCATTTTTTCTTTGTATGAAAGCCTTGGTGGAATTTCTCGTAATTCCTTTAATATCTAACTTCCTAGCAACCTCCAATACTTCAGGTTTTCTTGCATTCTCTAAAGACCCTGAGACAGGCGTGCCCACAAACCCGTCAATATCCATTGTTGCTGAATACAACACACACACCAATCAAACCAAAAAAAATCGGATATTTCCCTTTTCCAAATCAAAATGGCAATTACCAGCACTTAAACTCAAAATCGGAACATCACCCGTGAGCCCCCACAGATTATGTTAGGTAAACTGGCAACAATGAATATCAATTGAGACAGGTTATATAAAAACAACCAAACATTTATTAAACACAGATAAACAATAAGAAAATAAAACAAACAAAAACTTTAACCGGAAGTTAATCTTTATGCAGCTGTTCACCAAATCGTCACTCGGCACTGGTTCTTAAAGCGTTAAATGTGAAAACAGTTCTTAAAGCGATAAAGTCAGATATAGTTCTTAAAATAGTAATTTCAAAAGTCCAACAGATTTATATGTTCAATTGGGAGAGACTTCTCTGGAGAAGGACTTCTTCATAGATGCGACTTTCCAGCTGGTTCTGTCCACGGGATTCACAATGCCGAAAATAAACAGTTTAAAACAACTGACTTTAAATTCTTTTAGAGGGAGCAAACCTTTTCATGAACTCTTTTCTCATTTGGCAAGAGTTATCTTGATGCAGGTTGCTACTCCTCCGATGAACACTCAATAAGGTCGATCCTTTGTTAAACTGCCAAATGATGCCGACTCCTCTCAATCCTTCGATCCGGTACTTCGATAAAATCTTCACTCTCCCTTCTACTACTGAAATTGAGTAAATCAGCACATCTAGCCAAAAATTTCCAGTCCAATAATATTGTATCTTGCAATAGAACGCAACACTCTGTTTTAAAAATGAAACTACGTCACAAAAACAAACACGCAACAGAAACAGAGACACAACACGTTCTACCTGGAAATCTACAAACTAAAAACTAACTGTGTCATCTGGGGTCGACCCTTATATACCCATGGTGCACATGTCATCACATGACCTCACATCGGCGGGAAAATCACATCAGGTGACCTCCAAAAGGCCATTACATCATTCTCACAAAAAAAACGAGGATCTTCTTGAGCATGTAACAATACTAAAAGTTTTTTCAGTTATATAAAGAGTAAAAGAGAGTTGAGAGTTGTTATTGGACCACTGGAAAATGATGCTGGTAAAGCAGTGGTTGGTGACAAAGAGATGGCAAATGAACTTAATGGGATTCAGTTTTGTAGAACAGGTCTGCAGGCTGATTAGACCATAAGACCATAAGATTTTTCTATTTTCTATTTACGATTTATAATTTAGATTTTTAATATTTACTAATTTTTACTATTTTTAATATTTTTAAAATTTAATATTTGTAATCCAGGGAGCGGGAAGCGCAGAATCAAATATCACTGTGATGATTGTACGTTCTAGTATCAATTGTTTGGCGACAATAAAGTATGAAGTATAAAGTATAAAGACGTAGGAGCAGAATTAGGCCATTTAGCTCATAGAGTCTACTACATCATTTCATCATGGCTGATCCAATTTTCCTCTCAGCCCAAATCTCCTGCCTTCTCCCTATATCCCTTCACGCCCTGATCAATCAAGAATCTATCAACTTCTGCCTTAAATATAAAGATTTGGCCTGAATAGCTGCCTGTGACAAGAATTCCACAGATTCACCACTCTCTGGCTAAAGAAATTCCTCCTTATCTCCATTCTAAAAGTATGCTCCTCTATTCTGAGGCTGTCCCCTCTGGTGTTAGACTCTCCCACCACAGGAAACATCCTTTCCACATCACTCTATAAAACCTTTCACCATTTGATAGGTTTAAATGAGGTCACCCCTGACTCTTCTGAGTTTTAGTGAATACAGGCTCAGAGTCATCAAATACTCTTCATATGGCAAGCCATTCAATTGGTTCCAATAGGTGGATTTAATGTCAGAGAACTGTGTACAATATACATGCAGAAAATCTTTTCCTTTGCAAACATCCACAAAGTCAGAGGAGTACCTCAAAGAATGAATGACAGTTAAACATTAGAACCCCAAAGCAGCCGCTTCAGCTCCCCCCTCCCATGCACAAGCCACAGCAAGGCAACAACTCCCCCACCCCACACCTACCAGCAAAAAAGCATCAGCTTCCTCCACTGAGCACTCAAGCTTGCAACAAAGCATCAGTAAAGACGCAGACTTGCAGTACTCCAAAAATTAATCGTTCACCCGGTAATTCAGCATACCACAGGCTCTCTCTGTCAGTACCTGCAGTTGAACGCTGTCTTTTTGTGTGTTTTCCCCTAGCTGTCAGTCTGTGGTTTTGTATTGCCATGTGCTCTTGTTTGTTTTCATGCCCCATGTGCTCCTGTCCCCACCCCTGCTCTACTCCAGCCCCTGTATTACTGAGTACTCTGCCCCTCAATTACTGAGTACTCTGCCTCTCACCTGTTTCCCATTATACCTGTATTGCTGCTACGTGTGTCTCATTGTGCTCCACCTATCATCTGCCTCTCTGTTTATTGCTCAGTGTATTTCAGTCCTGTGTTTTGCCAAATTGTGCCAGTGAGCTTTCCTGCATTCGTATCTGAACTCTGTCCTTCTGAGTATCGACCCTGCCTGTTTGCTGATCCTGATTTTGCCTGTTTATCTTGATTGTTCTGGTTTTTGACTCTGCCTGATTCCTGATTCCTGATTCTGATTTTTGGATTTCTCTGGATTTCCTGATCTCTGCCTGACCTTTGACGCTGACTTTGTTGCCCCTCTGGACTTGTTATTCAATAAATATCACAGTGTGCTCAGTACTTGGTCTGCGAATGGGTTCTGCTCCAGTGCCCTGATAGTCTCTCTCCCTAATAAGGGAAAAAAGAGGTGAACCCATTTCACAGCGAGATGGGAGTCAGAACAAACAACTCGTTGATTTATGATATTAGAAGTCTGTTGCGTCACTTTTTCCAAGCTCTGCACCCGGAGAGTTGGCACCAAAAAGGTGTAGCTTTCCGGGCACACAATCCCCGGTAGCTAACCTGCTGCTCTCAATGTTCCGTGTTCTCCCGCAACGCTTCAGTCAGGGGCACAAGCCTAGAACTGGCAAACCCCAGGGCCACAAAATCCTGGCACCCTGAAGTAACGCTTGCCTATCAGATCGTGTCCTTGGGATATCAAAAAGCAGCTGGTCATGAGGCCCATAGAGTGGGTCCTATTCCTGCAAAGGATCAAAGTCAGTGCATCCCCAGGTCAGGGTCCTCAAAAGAACCCCCCATATCCTGTAAACAATAGACAATAGGTGCAGGAGTAGGCCATTCGGCCCTTCGAGCCAGCACCGCCATTCACTGTGGTCATGGCTGATTATCCAGTTCCTGCCTTATCCCCATAACTTTTGATTCCACTATCTTTAAGAGCTCTACCCATCTCTTTTTTGAAAGCATCCAGAGACTTGGCCTCCACAGCCTTCTGGGGCAGAGCATTCCATATATCCACCACTCTCTGGGTGAAAAAGTTTTTCCTCAACTCCGTTCTAAATGGCCTACCCCTAATTCTTAAACTGTGGCCTCTGGTTCTGGACTCACCCATCAGCGGGAACATGCTTCCTGCCTGCAGCGTGTCCAATCCCTTAATAATCTTATATGTTTCAATAAGATCCCCACTCAGCCTTTTAAATTCCAGAGTATACAAGCCCAGCTGCTCCAATCTTTCAACATACGACAGTCCCGCCATCCCGGGAATTAACCTTGTGAACCTACGCTACACTCCCTCAGTAGCAAGAATGTCCTTCCTCAAACTTGGAGACCAAAACTGCACACAGTACTCCAGGTGTGGTCTCACCAGGGCCCTGTACAGCTGCAGAAGGACCTCTTTGCTCTTATATTCAATTCCCCTTGTTATGAAGTCCAGCATGCAATTAGCTTTCTCAGTGCCTGCTGTACTTGCATGCTTGCTTTCAGTGACTGATGTGCAAGAACCCCTAGATCTCGTTGTGCTTCCCCATTTCCTAACTTGACTCCATTTAGATAATAATGGGCCTTCCCATTCTTACCACCAAAGTGGATAACCTCACATTTATCCACATTAAACTGCATCTGCCCACTCACCCAGCCTGTCCAAATCACCCTGCATTCTCATAACATCCTCCTCACATTTCGCACTGCCACCCAGCTTTGTGTCATTGGCAAATTTGCTAATGTTACTTTTAATTCCCTCATCTAAATCATTAATATATATTGTAAACAGCTGAGGTCCCAGCACTGAACCCTGCGGTACCCCACTGGTCACCGCCTGCCATTCCGAAAGGGACCCGTTAATCGCTACTCTTTGTTTTCTGTCAGCCAGCCAATTTTATAAAATACTGGTGGGGCCTCACTTGGAGTACCATAAACAGTATAGGGCCCTTTATCTGAGAAATGATGTGCTGAAACTGGAGAGGGTAAAGGGGAAAAAGAGACATCAAAGATAGAAATAAAGCTCTTTCCAAAGATGCAAGCAAAGGAGTCATTGTTTAGCACCATCTTAACTTTGCCCTGCCTTCCATTCAATCTTGGAATCATTTTTGTGAACCTCCATTGAACCTTCTCCAGTTTCAGCACGTCATTTCTCAGATAAAGGGCCCTGCTGTGTACATACACCTATTGATGCTTCTGGACACTTCTTCAGTGATGTTCCTGGAATCATCGGGTGTTTCGGGTCTTTCAACATCATACATCCTCCTCCAGGTGACCCAGCCGGGGCTGATCAGACCCCAGCTTGTGTCCAGATCGCTAGCTACTTATGACTCCATGGCTCCCCTCTTTTGAGCCACAGCCATCTTGAGGCCCTCTCTGCTGCATCAGTGGTACTGTGGATGGCTCTCCTCTTCCTCTCTCCTTCGATGCCCAAAATGCTGAAGGCTCTAACTAAGGAACGGGCTGTAATCCCCTACAACCAACCTCCACTGAGAGGCACCTCGCTCTCCCTCCAGCCTGTTGACAGTTGCTGACCAGTCCTGCGTACTTAAAGAGCTCTCTTTCAAAGGCCTCTTCCAAACTATCTTCCCATGGGACTGTCAGCTCCAGCAGCACCACTTGCTTAGTAGACTCAGACACTAGGACAATGTCTGGTCACGGTGGTGGCTGTGATATGGTTGGGGAACTTCAGCTGCCCTTCAAGGTCCACCAACAGCTGCCAGTCCCTTGCAGAGGTCAGAATGCCTGCAGATGTTCTTTTGGCAGGTACTGGCTGCTCCCCAGCTCTGACAAAGGCAATGGTCTGCTTGGAGGGTCGGGACCGCTTCGCCCACTCAACTCCTGCGCTGACGGCTTCAGCGATGGTCTTCAGGACCTGATCATGCCTCCACCTGTACCGTCCCTCACCAAGTGCCCTTGCACAGTCGCTGAGGATGTGCTCCAGGGTTCCTCGCTTGCAGCACAGCCCTATACTGTTCATGGTACTCCAAGTGAAGCCCCACCGGTATTTTATAAAACCTCAACATTACGTCCTTGCTTTTACATTCTAGTCTTCTTGTTGGGCATGTGACCAAGTGGTTAAGGCGTTCGTCTAGTGATCGGAAGGTCGTTAGTTTGAGCCTCAGCTGTGGCAACGTGTTTGTGTCCTTGAGCAAGGCACTTAACCACATATTGCTCTAGTGTCTGAGGAATGGCGCCCCACACAGACTTCCAATCTGTGTCTTGTAAGGCATGAAAATGCCTGACGCAGGCCTCTCAAGGTTTGAGTCGACACTCCCTCCTTCCTCCTCCTCTTGAAATGAATGCTAACATTGCATTTGCCTTCCTCACCACAGATTCAACCTGCAAATTAACCTTTAAGGAATCCTGCACAAGGACTTCTAAGTCCCTTTGCACCTCAGATTTTTTTGTATTTTCTTTCCATTTAGAAAGTAGTCAAACCTTTCACTTCTTCTCCAAAGTGCATGACCACACACTTCCTGATGCTGTATTCCATCTGCCATATCTCTGCTCATGTTCCTAATCTGTCTAAGTCCTTCTGTAGCCTCTCTACTTCCTCAAAACCACCTGCCCCTCCACCTATCTTCACATCATCTGCAAACTTTGCAACAAAATCATCAATCCCAAAGTCCCAATCATTGACATATTACATAAAAAGATTCGGACCCAACACCACTAGCAGCCAGCCAGAAGAGGCTCCCTTTATTCCCACTCTTTACCTCCTGCCAATCTGCCACTGCTTTATCCATGCTAGAATCTTTCCTGTAATACCATGGGCTTGTCGCTTGTTAAGCAGCCTCATGTGTGGCACCTTGTCTAAGGCCTTCTGAAAATCCAAGTACTATTGATTCTCCTTTGTCTATCCTGCTTCTTATTTCTTCAAAGAGTTCCAACATATTTGTCAGGTGAGATTTTCCCTTGAGGAAAACATGCCAACTATGGCCCATTTTATCATGTGCCTCCAGAACCCTGAGACCTCATCCTTAGTTATCAGCTCCAACATCTTCCCAACCACTGAGGTCAGACTAACTGGCCTATAGTATTCCAGGATCTACTGATTCTTGAAAGATCATTACTATTGCCTCTACGATCTCTTCCGTCACCTCTTTTAGAACCCTGGGTGTGCACCATCTGATCTAGTTGACTTATTTACCTTCAGACCTTTCAGTTTCCCAAGGACCTTCTCTCTAGTGCCATGCAACAGTGAGAGTAGGAATGCAATGAGGTGGAGGATAAATGCGTGGCTGAGGGATTGAAGCAGGGGGCGGGGATTCAAGTTTCTGGATCATTGGGACCTCTTTTGGCGCAGGTGTGACCTGTACAAAAAGGACAGGTTACACTTGAATCCTAGGGGGACCAATAACCTGGCAGGGAGATTTGCGAGGGCTACTGAGGTGACTTTAAACTAGAATGGTTGGGGGGTGGGAATCAAATTAAAGAGACTAGGAGAGGGGAGGTTAGTTCACAACAGGGGGATGGGAACCAGTGCAGAGAGACAGAGGGGTGTAAAATGAGGGTAGAAGCAAAAAGTAGTAAGGTGAAAAGTAAAAGTGGCAGGCCGGCAAATCCAGGGCAAAAATCTAAAAGGGCCACTTTTCAACATAATTGTATAAGGCCTAAGAATGTTGTAAAAGCAAGCGTGAAGGCTTTGTGTGTCAATGCAAGGAGCATTCGTAACAAGGTGGATGAATTAAAAGTGCAGATTGTTATTAATGAATATGATATAGTTGGGATCACAGAGACATGGCTCCAGGGTGACCAGGGATGGGAGCTCAACATTCAGGGATATTCAATATTCAGGAGGGATAGACATGAAAGAAGAGGAGGTGGGATAGCATTGCTGGTTAGAGAGGAGATTAACGCAATAGAAGGAAGGACATTAGCCGGGAGGATGTGGAATCGATATGAGCAGAGCCGCATAACACTGAGGGGCAGGAAGCGCTAGTGGGAGTTGTGTACAGGCCACCTAACAGTAGTAGTGAGGTTGGGGATGGTATTAAACAGGAAATTAGAAATGTGTGCAATAAAGGAACAGCAGTTATAATGGGTGACTTCAATCTACATATAGATTGGGTGAACCAAATTGGTAAGGGTGCTGAGGAAGAGGATTTCTTGGAATGTATGCGGGATGGTTTTTTGAACCAACATGTCGAGGAACAAACTAGAGAGCAGGCTATTCTAGACTGGGTATTGAGCAATGAGGAAGGGTTAATTAGCAATCTTGTCGTGACAGGCCCCTTGGGTAAGAGTGACCATAATATGGTGGAATTCTTCATTAAGATGGAGAGTGACATAGTTAATTCAGAAACAAAGGTTCTGAACGTAAAGAAGGGTAACTTTGAAGGTATGAGACGTGAATTAGCTAAGATAGACACTTATAGGGTTGACGGTGGATATGCAATGGCAGGCATTTAAAGATCACATGGATGAACTATAACAATTGCTCATCCTAGTTTGGCAAAAGAATAAATCAAGGAAGGTAGTGCACCCGTGGCTGACAAGGGAAATTAGGGATAGTATCAATTCCAAAGAAGAAGCATACAAATTAGCCAGAAAAAGTGGCTCACCTGAGGACTGGGAGAAATTCAAAGTCCAGCAGAGGAGGACAAAGGACTTAATTTGGAAGGGGAAAAAAGATTATGAGAGAAAACTGGCAGGGAACATAAAAACTGACTGTAAAAGCTTTTATAGATATGTGAAAAGAAAAAGATTGGTTAAGACAAATGTAGGTCCCCTACAGACAGAAACAGGTGAATTGATTATGGAGAGCAAGGACATGGCAGACCAATTGAACAACTACTTTGGTTCTGTCTTCACTAAGGAGGACATAAATAATCTCCTGGAAATAGTAGGAGACAGAGGGTCCAGTGAGATGGAGGAACTGAGGGAAATACATGTTAGTAGGGAAGTGGTGTTAGGTAAATTGAAGGGATTAAAGGCAGATAAATCCCCAGGGCCAGATAGTTTGCATCCCAGAGTGCTTAAGGAAGTAGCCCAAGAAATAGTGGATGAATTAGTGATAATTTTTCAAAACTCTTTAGATTCTGGATTAGTTCCTGAGGATTGGAGGGTGGCTAATGTAACCCCACTTTTTAAAAAAGGAGGGAGAGAGAAACTGGGGAATTATAGACCGGTTAGCCTAAAATCGGTGGTGGGGAAAATGCTAGAGTCAGTTATTGAAGATGTAATAACAGTACATTTGGAAAGTGGTGAAATCATTGGACAAAGTCAGCATGGATCTGTGAAAGGAATATCATGTCTGACAAATCTCATAGAATTTTTTGAGGATGTAACTAGTAGAGTGGATAGGGGAGAACCAGTGGATGTGGTATATTTGGATTTTCAAAAGGCTTTTGACAAGGTCCCACACAGGAGATTAGTGTGCAAACTTAAAGCACACGGTATTGGGGTAAGGTACTGATGTGGATAGAGAATTGGTTGGCAGACAGGAAGCAAAGAGTGGGAATAAACGGGACCTTTTCAGAATGGCAGACAGTGACTAGTGGGGTACCGCAAGGCTCAGTGCTGGGACCCCAGTTGTTTACAATATATATTAATGACTTAGATGAGGGAATTAAATGCAGCATCTCCAAGTTTGCGGATGACATGAAGCTGGGCGGCAGTGTTAGCTGTGAGGAGGATGCTAAGAGAATGCAGGGTGACTTGGATAGGTTAAGTGAGTGTGCAAATTCATGACAGATGCAATTTAATGTGGATAAATGTGAGGTTATCTACTTTGGTGGCAAAAGCAGGAAAACAGATTATTATCTGAATGGTGGCCGATTCAGAAAAGGGGAGGTGCTCGAGACCTGGGTGTCATTATACACTAGTCATTGAAAGTGGGCATGCAGGTACAGCAGGCGATGAAAAAGGCGAATGGTATGCTGGCATTTATAGCGAGAGGATTCGAGTACAGGAGCAGGGAGGTACTAATGCAGTTGTACAAGGCCTTGGTCAGACCACACCTGGAGTATTGTGTGCAGTTTTGGTCCCCTAATCTGAGGAAAGACATCCTTACCATAGAGGGAGTACAAAGAAGGTTCACCAGATTGATTTCTGGGATGGCAGGACTTTCATATGATGAAAGACTGGATCAATTAGGCTTATACTCATTGGAATTTAGAAGATTGAGGGGGGATCTTATTGAAACGTATAAAATCCTAAAGGAATTGGACAGGCTAGATGCAGGAAGATTGTTCCCGATGTTGGGGAAGTCCAGAATGAGGAGCCACAGTTTGAGGATAAAGGGGAAGCCTTTTAGGACCGAGATGAGGAAAACTTCTTCACACAGAGAGTGGTGAATCTGTGGAATTCTCTGCCACAGGAAACAGTTGAGGCCAGTTCATTGGCTATATTTAAGAGGGAGTTAGATATGTCCCTTGTGGCTAAAGGGATCAACGGGTATGGAGGGAAGGCTGATACAGGGTTCTGAGTTGGATGAATAGCCCTGATCATACTGAATGGCGGTGCAGGCTCGAAGGGGTGAATGGCCTACTCTTGCACCTATTTTCTATGTTTCTATGTTTCTAGTAATGGTAACTTCATGACCCCTGACACTTGGAACTTCCACCACACTGTTCGTGTCTTCCACCATGAAGACTGATGCAAAGACTGAGACTCAGTCTTGTAGAACAGGTCTGATAACTGGGATTTGGTCTTGTAGAACCAATCTGATAAGTGAGACTCATAGCTTTTGTAGAACTGCTTGGCTACGTGAAACAGTTCCATACCTTCCCTGGTAATTCTCCCTAATACATTCTTCACTACATTGATGATCTCCGCTTCATGCACCCTTGCTGAACTCATCAATTTCACCACTTTCGCTTCCAACTTCAACTCTGCCCTTAAATCCACTTAGTCCATTTTTAACACCTCTCTTTCCTTTTGTCTAGAGATGAAATGTCTACCGATATCTTTTATAAACCTACCAACTTCCATCTCCTGCCGCCTTTACAGAGATTGAGTTCCTCTTTTCCTCACCTACCACCTCATGGCTTTCCATGCAGTGGAACATTGACTGTTTATTCATTTCCATAGATGCTGCCTGATATGCTGAGTTCTTCCAGCATTTTGTGTGTGTTGCTTTGGATTTCCAGCATCTGCAGACTTTCTTGTGTTTATAATAACTGTTCTTTTAGGCTTTTTTAGAACTTGTTGGCTATGTGCAATAGTTGTGAATTATGGTTACTGTCTGATTAAATATTTAATGCCATGGCAAAGTTAGAGAAACCTATTACTGAAAAAGGGAGGGGGGAACTGAACCTTAAGTTCACATGACTGAGGCTTTGAATAAAGTATTCCAACTTGAAAGATTGATGAAGGAATCAGAATGAAGTACAACATCAATGTTGAATCTAACATAATTTGGCAGCTAGATGGTATTAAAAAGAGTAGTAAGATCCAGAGAATGTGAAATAAAAAAAGGATGTGTGCTAATTCAAAAAGTGAGAATGTGTTCAGCTAGAAGATCAGATAGCTGTGTTAAATGTAAACTGTGATAAACTATAAAATCAGCATGACAGAGGCAGTAAAATGACTAAAGGACAAATCTGTACATTAACTGAGTGAGTGTCAGAGCAACAAAATAAATATGATTGAATTGACATACATTGTGCCGTGTTGGAGACTAAACCAAAATAACTTTAAAAACACAGGAGGGACCTCAAGTGCATGGTCCTGCCAGTGATCATCCTCCTTAGGAAACTCACGCTATAGCAGGCAATACTCCTCGGTGGTGTCACCATTCAAATTCAAAGGAACTCCAGGATAAACATGACACAAACTCTACCACAACCTCCAGCAACTCAAGTGAAGATGGCAATGATGAAACATTATGGTTGGTAGCTATGTTACGACTTGCCCCAATGAAGACCAAGCAAGGGAAGATATACCTTTATGGACGGCCTGAAATCAAAAGTTGCCAAAATGGACAGGTTGACAAAACCAAGTTGGAATGCTTTTTTTTAAATAACTATAGAAGGTATTTTACTTATTGTCAACCAACTGGAAAAACAAGAGATCCATCGACCAGTTCAGTCGGGCCTGTTAAGAAAGCAAATGGCACCTGGAGACATATATTGGATCACAGGGTTGCTAATGAAGATATTGACAAGCCAACACTTCTAGTGACTGACCCATCAACCATTTTCAATGTACTGAAACCATTGTACGAGTGGTTTGCAGTTATTGACATGGTCTGACCAGTGACAGCTGAATGTGGTTTGCTTTTGCAGTTAATGGACCCCAATGCCAGTGGATGGGGCTACCACAAGTGCTTCACAACAGTTCCACTGTCCACCATATAGCTGTAAGACAACATCTAAGGTACCTATGAGCTATTGATTTGGCTATTATACAGTACGAGGGGTGATTGATAAGTTTGTGGCCTAAGGTAGAAGGAGTCAATTTTAGAAAACCTAGCACATTTATTTTTCAACATAGTCCCCTCCTACATTTTAAATCTTTCCTCTCTCACCTTAAACCTATGGCCTATATTTATGGACTCACATATCTTGGGGAAATATTTACCATTCACCTTATCTGTCCCTCTGTCAGGTTGCTTCTCATTCTCCTATGCTTCAAGGAATGAAGACTTATCCTGGCCAACCTCCCTTCATAACTGAGCCTCTCTAATCCTGCTAACATCCTTTTCCAGTTTAGTTACATATTTTCTATAACAGGTGACCAAAACTGTACACAGTTAACCAAGTGCAGGATTGCTACCCGCGCCACACACGATTGAGGCTAGAAATCAGAAGATAATGCAGCTAAATATGTGGCAAAGGAATTGGTGCAGGAGGGAGGGCTTCACGTTTCTGGACAATTGGACCTTGTTCCAGGGAAGGTGGGACCTGTTCCGACGGGACGGATTGCACCTGAATTGGAGGGAGACTAACATGCTTGTGGGAAGGTTTGCTAGTGCTGCTCCGGGGGGGTTTAAACTAGATTTGCAGGGGGAGGGGAAGCAGAGTGTTACAGCAGATAGTGAGGTGAGGTGGAGGAGGATAAAGGTCATGCAAGAACTGCAAATATAGGGCATAGAGTAAAGCCAGATCTAACATATAAAGAGGCTTTGAGGAAAGAGAACAGAATAAAGAGTGTAACGGTGGTAAGGTAGAAGGGCTAAGGTGCATGTACTTCAATGCAAGAAACATCAGGAACAAAAGAGATGAACTGAGAGCTTGGATACATACATGGAATTATGATGTAGTGGCCATTACAGAGACTTGGCTGGCACCAGGGCAGGAATGGATTCTCAATATTCCTGGACTTCAGTGCTTTAAAAAGGATAGAGAGGGGGGAAAGGGGAGGAGGGCTGACAGTACTGGTCAGGGATACTATTACAGCTACAGAAAGGGTAGGTAATGTAGCAGGATCCTGTTTTGAGCAGTATGGGTGGAAGTCAGGAACAGGAAGGAACAGGAAGTCATTCTATTGGGAGTATTCTATAGGTCCCCTGGCAGCAGCAGAGATACCGAGGAGCAAATTGGGAGGCAGATTTTGGAAAGGTGCAAAAATAACAGGGTTGTTATCATGAGTGACTTTAACTTCCCTAATATTGATTGGCACCTGATTAGTTCCAAGGGTTTAGACGGGGCAGAGTTTGTTAAGTGTGTCCAGGACAAATTCCTGTCACAGTATGTTGACAGGCCGACTAGGGGGAATGCCATACTAAATCTAATATTAGGTAACAAACTGGGTCAGGTCACAGATCTCTCAGTGGTGAGCATCTGGGGGCAGTGACCACTGCTCCCTGGCCTTCAGCATTATCATGGAAAAGGATAGAATCAGAGAGGACAGGAAAATTTTTAATTGGGGAAGGGCAAATTATGAGGCTATAAGGCTAGAACTTGTGGGTGTGAATTGGGATGATGATTTTGCAGGGAAATGTACCATGGACATGTGGTTGATGTTTAGGGATCTCTTGCAGGATGTTAGGGATAAATTTGTCCCGGTGAGGAAGATAAAGAATGGTAAGGTGAAGGAACCATAGATGACAAATGAGGTGGAAAATCTCGTCAGGTGGAAGAAGGCAGCATACATGAGGTTTAGGAAGCAAGGATTAGATGGGTCTATTGAGGAACATAGGGTAGCAAGAAAGCAGCTTAAAAGGGGCTGAGGAGAGAGAGAAGGGGGCATCAGAAAGCCTTGGCGAGTAGGGTAAAGGAAAACCCCAAGGCATTCTTCAATTATGTGAAGAGCAAAAGGATGACAGGAGTGAAGGGAGGCCCAATTAGAGATAAAGGTGGGAAGATGTGCCTGGAGGCTGTGGTAGTGTGCGGGGTCCTCAATGAATACTTCTCTTTGGTATTCACCAATGAGAGGGAACTTGATGATAGTGAGGACAATATGAGTGAGGTTGATGTTCTGGAGCATGTTGATATTAAGGGAGAGGAGGCGTTAGAGTTGTTAAAATACATTAGGACAGATAAGTCCTCGGGGCCTGACGGAATATTCCCTAGGTTGCTCCATGAGGCGAGGGAAGAGATTTCTGAGCCTCCAGCTAGGATCTTTATGTCCTCGATGTCCACGGGAATGGTACTAGAGGATTGGAGGGAGGCAAATGCTGCTCCCTTTTTCAAAAAAGGTAGTAGGGATAGTCCGGGTAATTATAGACCAGTGAGCCTTAGATCTGTGGTGGGAAAGCTGTTGGAAATGATTCTTAGATATAAGATCTATGGGCATTAAAAGAATCATGGTCTGATTAGGGACAGTCAGCATGGCTTTGTGAAGGGCAAATCATGTCTAACAAGCCTGAAAGAGTTCTCTGAGAAGGTGACCAGGCACATAGATGAGGGTAGTGCAGTGGGTGTGATCTATATGGATTTTAGTAAGGCATTTGACAAGGTTCCACACAGTAGGCTTATTCAGAAAGTCAGAAGGCATGGGATTCAGGGAAGTTTGGCCAGGTGGATTCAGAAATGGCTTGCCTGCAGAAAGCAGAGGGTCGTGGTGGAGGGAGTACATTTGGATTGAAGGGTTGTGACTAGTGGGTTCCCACAAGGATTGGTTCTAGGGCCTCCACTTTTCGTGATTTTTATTAACGACCTGGATGTGGGGGTAGAAGGGTGGGTTGGCAAGTTTGCAAATGACACAAAGGTTGGTGGTGTTGTGGATAGTGTAGAGGATTGTCGAAGATTGCAGAGAGACATTGATAGGGTGCAGAAATGGGCTGAGAAGTGGCAGATGGAGTTCAACCCGGAGAAGTGTGAGATGGTACATTTTGGAAGGACAAACTCCAAGGCAGAGTACAAAGTAAATGGCAAGATACTTGGTAGTGTGGAGGAGCAGAGGGATCTGGGGGGTACATGTCCACAGATCCCTGAAAGTTGTCTCACAGGTAGATAGGGTAGTTAAGAAAGCTTATGGGGTGTTAGCTTTCATAAGTCGAGGGATAGAGTTTAAGAGTCGTGAGGTAATGATGCAGCTCGATAAAACTCTAGTTAGGCCACACTTGGAGTACTGTGTCCAGTTCTGGTCGCCTCACTATAGGAAGGATGTGGAGGCATTGGAAAGGGTTCAGAGGAGATTTACCAGGATGCTGCCTGGTTCAGAGAGTATGGATTATGATCAGAGATTAAGGGAGCTAGGGCTTTACTCTCTGGAGAGAAGGAGGATGAGAGGAGACATGATAGAGGTATGCAAGATATTAAGAGGAATAGATAGAGTTGACAGCCAGCACATCTTCCCCAGGGCACTTCTGCTCAATAGAAGAGGACATGGCTTTAAGGAAAGGGGTGGGAGGTTCAAGGGGGATATTAGAGGAAGGATTTTTACTCAGAGAGTGGGTGGTGTGTGGAATGCACTGCCTGAGTCAGTGGTGGAGGCAGATACACTAGTGAAGTTTAAGAGACTGCTAGACAGGTATATGGAGGAATTTAAGGTGGGGGGATATATGGGAGCCAGGGTTTAAGGGTTGGCACAGTGTATATGGAGGAATTTAAGGTGGGAGGATATATGGGAGCCAGGGTTTAAGGGTTGACAGAGCATTGTGGGCTGAAGGGCCTGTACTGTGCTGTACTATTCTATGTTCTACCATTCTATGTATCCAAGTTCATAGCTCCTTGAAAGCGGCCACAGAGTGGTTTAACAAGGCTTATGTAATGCTTACTTTTATTTATCGAGGCGCTGAATTCAAAAGTTGGGAAGGTTAAGTTGTAACTTTGTAAAACTTTGGTTAGGTCACATCCAGGGTATTGCATGCAGTTCTGGTCACCGCACTGTAGGAAGGATGTTGAGGCTTTGGAGAGGATGCAGAAGAGGTTTACCAGGATGCTGACTGGTTGAGGGGTAAGTGCTAATATGACAGGCTGGATAAACCTGGAATTTTTCTCTGAAGTGTCAGGGACTGATTGGAGGTCTTAAAGAGGTTTACAAGATTATGAGAGACATAGATAGAGTGCACAAACAGTATCTGTTTCCCAGGGATGAAATGACAAATATCAGAGGGCAAGCATTGAAGGTGAGAGCGGGTAGGTTCAAGGGGGATGTGAGGGGTAAGTTTTTTCTTCAGAGAGTGGTGGATGCCTGAAATGTGATGCCTGGTATGGTGATAGAGGCAGATGCATTAGAAGCTTTTAAGAGATGTTTAGCTAGGTACATGGATGTAAAGAAGATGGAGGTAGGAGGGAACAGTGTTTGAGTGTTTTCTGATTTCCTTTTTAGCTGGTTCAGCACAACATTGTGACCTGAATGGGCAGTTCCTGTGCTGTACCTTTCTGAGTGCTCTATCTCAGCATGATGTAGAATTACTTTTGTCCAAATGGGTCATGCTTCATTGAAACATCACTATTATGCAATAAATCATTTCTTCAATGTAACATCATCTGGCTGCAGACCTTTCCGTACCCTCACCCACAGTAGACATCTCTATTTCACATGCACACTTTATAATGCATTATTCCATATCATTAGACATATGGTGAAAAGCAGTGAACACAAGACTGTTTTCAGAAACTCTTCTGGTGCCTGGTGCCATGCAATGGTCCTATCATTAAAATCTCCAGCTATGCAAACATATCAACTTACCACACAACTTAAAAAGGTTGCTGCAAATGCAACTGCAGATTGCTCCCATTTGTACAACACTTTATTAAAAGTTTTTGAAGATTAACATACTGAAGATGATTCAGACTTCTAACATGCATGGATATTGGAATCTTCTCATGAAATTTAAATTGCCGCCTGGAAATTCACTTGCAGAAGTAAATCGATCCCTGAACAGGACTGGCATCCTATCGTGTTAACACTGTGCACCAAAACAAGGATTATTCACTTCCCTGTGCATAAGCCCATACACAGCAAAAGCTAAAGTAACAAACAAAGTGGTTGAGGATGTAAAATAGGATGAGTGAGTTTGGGCTTTTCTCTTTGGAGCAAAAGAGATTGATAAAAATAAGAGGCATAGATTAAGTCAACAGCTAGAGACTTTTTTTCTCAGGATGCAAATGATAATATAAGGGGGTGTAATTTTAATGCAATTGGAGGATGTTTTGGGGGGGTGAGAAGACAGGAGTATGCTTTTCTTACATAGAGAGCGGTGGAGGTATGAAACGCCCTGCCAGCAGATACATTAGGGGCTTTTAAGAAACTCTTAGATAGGCACATGGATTATAGGAAAATGGAGGGCTATTGTTAGACTAGTCTTAGAGTAGATGAAAAATCAGCACAATATTGTGGGTGAAGGCCCTGTACTATGTATGCTGTAATGTTCTTTTATGTCAGCAGATCAGGCAGTATCATGGAACAAAATGGGCAGTCGATGTTTCAGATTGAGATACTTCATCAGGTCTGGAAAGAAAAAGAGGAGATAGCCAGTATAAAAGGGTAAGAGGTGGAGGTACAACTGGCAGGTGGTGTGAGTCCAGGTGAGAGAAGGAGGATAAGTAGGCGGGGAAGGGACCATGGTGCTGTTGGGATAAGGAAAAAACAAAGGGAAAGAGGCCAGCCATTTTAACTCCACTTTCCATTACCACATTGACATGTTTGTCTGCAGCCTCGTCTACTGCTAAGTTGATGCTAAACACAGGTTAGAGAAACATCACCACATCCTGCCTTGATAGTCTCCAATATGGCAGCATGAACATCAATTTCTTAATTTTCCGGTAACTGCCACCTTCTGTATGACTTTTGTTTTCCTTTATTCCACCAGTCATATTGCCTCTTTATTTCCCCTTCCCTGCCCTCTCAATCTTCCCATCATCCACACATTCCTCTCTCCGGTTCCCCTCCCCACTCCTTCCCTATATTCCATGCTACGCTGACCTCTCCTATAAGATTCCATCTTCTTCAGCCCTTTGTCACTTCCACCTCTCACTTCCCAGCTTCTGACATCAACCCTCATCCCACCTCCCCACCCCCCTCACCTGTACTCAGCAGCTCTTGTTTCACCCTCTCCCCTCCACCCTTTTGTACTGGCCATCAGTCTTCTTTTCAGCCAGTTTGATAAGGGATGTTGACCCAAAATATCAAATGCCATTTCCATCCACAGATGCTGCCTGACCCACTGAGTCCTTCTGCATTTCATATTTTGCTCCAGATCTCCAGCATCTGCAGAATCTCTTGTAACAGCAGAAACTGTTTGATGGTGCAACTGCAATCTCAGAACATGTGCACGTCTCAGAGGAAACAGTCCGGGCAAGGCTGGGGAAAGGTGCTAACAGCCTTGCAGGAACAAGACGTGAGGTACTGTATACTTTTTTCTTATATTGTGGGAATAATGTGAGGGGCATAGGTGAGTCAGGTTTGTGAATCAATGGATCAGATTTGTCATCGCTATTCAGTTGAAGCTTCCTATACATTTTTGGGGAGTTGCCAGTGCTCACACCCTCTCTCTGGATGCCTCTCTCTATCATTGTGACCTGGAATCATCACCAAAAAGGCAGAGATCCTGCAGGTTGTGGAACATTTCACACCAGATTAGAACACTATCAATTCATGTAAAACTCCCAGAACTGTTCATTGTTAATTTGGTCAATCATGCAAAAGTTGAGAATCATGCCATCTACAAAACCACATCAATATAAGAAGTGAAAAAAAAAATTCCATAATGCTATTGGATAACATAGGTGCAGATTCCCCCATGTTTGCATTTCACATATTTAGATTTCTTAATCAGTACATCCTTTTCCAGATATAATGTTCTAATTATTCATAATCTCTCCTCATTATAAAGAATCATAAAACTAATCCTGGATAATAGTCACTAACGTTTTGTAAACATCCACACTTAAACCATGGTTTCCTGGTTTTGACTGGGTCTTCTTTGAAATATAACATATATGATTCAGAAGAACAAATTCAAATGACGATTCACTAAATATTTCAAATTCTCAGCATCTCAGCCATTATTTGTGGAGGGAGACACAGGAGGACTGTTTAGCAAGCTTTGAGCATAACAAATGGAAACAGGGCTCTGCTTTATAATTTGTGGCTGATGTCAGAATTGATTTTCCTTTTTAGACTGAAAACTACAAAAATCTACCAAGCTAAGCATTACAATAATTATTTACTTGAGAAGGAAGCTGTGCCTCTGTCTCCTCAGATTCTGTCAGAGCAATGCTACTCAGTTTTTGAGAACCTGCAGAAATATGTTTTTGTGTCGTAGCCATAGTCATAGTCATAGTCATACTTTATTGATCCCGGGGGAAATTGGTTTTTGTTACAGTTGCACCGTAAATAATAAATAGTAATAGAACCATAAATAGTTAAATAGTAATATGTAAATTATGCCAGTAAATTATGAAATAAGTGTAGGACCAGCCTATTGGCTCAGGGTGTCTGACCCTCCAAGGGAGGAGTTGTAAAGTTTGATGGTCACAGGCAGGAATGACTTCCTATGACGCTCTATGCTGCATCTCGGTGGAATGAGTCTCTGGCTGAATGTACTCCTGTGCCCACCCAGTACATTATGTAGTGGATGGGAGACATTGACCAAGATGGCATGCAACTTGGACAGCATCCTCTTTTCAGACACCACCGTTAGAGAGTCCAATTCCATCCCCACAACGTCACTGGCCTTATGAATGAGTTTGTTGATTCTGTTGGTGTCTGCTACCCTCAGCCTGCTGCCCCAGCACACAACAGCAAACATGATAGCACTGACCACCACAGACTCGTAGAACATCCTCAGCATCGTCCGGCAGATGTTAAAAGACCTCAGTCTCCTCAGGAAATAGAAACAGCTCTGACCCTTCTTGTAGACAGCTTTGGTGTTCTTCGACCAGTCCAGTTTATTGTCAATTCGTATCCCCAGGTATTTGTAATCATCCATCATGTCCACACTGACCCGCTGGATGGAAACAGGTGTCACCGGTACCTTAGCTCTCCTCAGGTCTACCACCAGCTCCTTAGTCTTTTTCACATTAAGCTGCAGATAATTCTGCTCACACCATGTGACAAAGTTTCTTACCGTAGCCCTGTACTCAGTCTCATCTCCCTTGCTGATGCATCCAACTATGGCAGAGTGATCCGAAAACTTCTGAAGATGACAAGACTCTGTGCAGTAGTTGAAGTTAGAGTCATAGAGCAATATAGCAGAAATATAGGCACTTCAGCACTAAGAGTATGTCAACCATGGTGCCCATCCAAACAGTCACAATTTTATGTGTTCAGCCAATATCCCTTGAAACACCATCCCTCCATGTACCTATACAAGTGCTTTTTAAATGATAACCAATGTACCTGGCTCAGCCACCTCTTTCTGCAGTCTTACCACCTTCTGCATGAAAAAGTTGCCTCTCTTTCCCTTCCTACCCTAAATCTTTCCCTTCTCACCCTAAATCTATAACCCCTAAGTTTGAACTGTTACAGTCCACTTTATCTATGACTCTCATAACTTAAAACATTTCTATAAGGTCACACCTCAGTCTCCTACATATGAAGGGATAAAATCCAAGCCTGGCTAACTTCTGTCTATAATTCAGCACTTCGCTTCTAGCATCAATCATAGAATCAGAGAAAAATTCAGCTCAGAAACAGGCCCTTTGGTCCACATAGTCCATGAAGAACCATTTAAGCTGCCTAGTCCCATTAAGCTGCACCTGGATCATAGCCCTGAATTCCCCTTCCATCCATGTACCTGTCAAAACTTCTCTTAAATGTTGAAATCAAGCTTGCATACACCAATAAACTCAATAGACTGGTGCAAGAAAAATAAGATTGTTATAGTAGCAAGGTTACACATTGTATTGGAGGGACAGGAAGGTAAGCAGGGGGTGTGGCATGGCTTTGCTGGTAAAGAATGGCATCAAATCAGCAGAAAGATGTGACAAAGGATCAGAAGATATTGAATCCTTGTGGGTTGAGTTAAGAAAATGCAAGAGTAAAAGGACATTATGGCACATGTATATAGGCCTCCCAACTGTAGCTGAGATGTGGAGCACATATTACAACAAGAAATAGAAAAAGTGTGTGGATTGGGTGTTATGTAATGAACCGGAGGTGATGAGGGAGCTTAAAGTAAAAGAACCCTTAGGAGACAATGATCACAATATGATTGAGTTCAACTTGAAATTTGATAGGGAGAAAGTAAAGTCTGATGTAGCAATATTTCAGTGGAGTAAAGGAGATTACAGTGATATGAGTGAGGAGTTGGCCAAGGTAAATTGGAAAGAGATGCTCGCAGGGATGACAGCAGAGCACCAATGGCTTGAGTTTCTGCAAAAAATGAAGAAGGTGCAGGATAGATGTATTCCAAAAACAAAGAAATACTCAAAATAGTTCAAGCGTGGCTGACAAGGGAAGTCAAAGCTTAATAAAGGCATCCGTTAGTCTTGCGAGACCATGGATCTGTGCCTGGAAAGTCTTCACTCTGGACAAAGTTGTATGGAAGACTGGCAGCTGCCCATGCTGCAAGTCTCCCCTGTCCACGACACTGATGTTCAAGGGAAGAGCATTAGGACCCATACAGCTTGGCACCAGTGTCGTCGCAGAGCACTGTGTGATTAAGTGCCTTGCTCAAGGACACAACACGGTGCCTCGGCTGGGGCTCGAACTCACGACCTTCAGATCACTAGTCGAATGCCTTAACCTCTTGGCCACTATGTAAAAGCAAAAGAGAGGGCGTACAACAAAGCAAAAATTAGTGGGAAGAGAGAGGATTAGGAAACTTAAAAACATACAGAGAGCAACTAAAAGAATCATTAGGAGGGAAAAGATGAAATATGAAAGAAAGTTAGTAAATAATGTCAAAGTAAATAGAAAAAGCTTTTACTAGTATGCAAAAAAAATCAGAGAGATGAGAGTGGATATAGGACCACTAGAAAATGAGGTCAGAGATGGCAGATGAACTAAATGAGTATTTTGCTTCAGTCTTCACTGTGCAAGACATTAGTAGTATGCCAGATTAGTAATGATTTCAAAAATCATTGGACTCTGGCATGATGCCAGAGGACTGGAAAATTACAAATGTCACTCCACTTTTTAAGAATGGAGGAAGGCAGCAGAAAAGAAATTATAGACCAGTTAGCCTGACCTCAGTGGTTGGGAGGACGTTGGAGTCAACTGTTAAGGAGGAGGTTATGGAGTGCTTGGTGACACAGGCCAAGATAGAACCAAGTCAGCATGGTTTCCTGAAGAGAAAATCTTGCCGGACGAACCTATTGGAATTCTTTCAGGAGATACAAGTAGAATAGATAAAGGGGACACAATGGATGTTGTATATTTGGACTTTCAGAAGGTCTTTGACAAGGTGCCATACATAAGGCTGCTTACAAAGTTAAGAGCCCATGGTATTACAGGAAAGCTCCTGGCATGGCTAGAGCATTGTCTGATTGGTAGAAAGCATTGAGTGGGAACAAAATTATCCTTTTCTGGTTGGCTGCCAGTGACTAATTGTGTTCCACAGGGGTTGGTGTTGGGACCACTTCTTTTTATGCTGTATATTAATGATTTAAATGATGACTTTGTTGCCAAGTTTGCAGATGATATGAAGATTAGTGGAGGGACAAGTGGTGTTGAGGAAATAGGTAGGCTACAGAAGGACTAGGAGAATGGGCAAGAGAGTGGTAAATGAAATATTATGTTGGAAAATGCATGGTCATGCACTTTGGTTGTAGAAATAAATATGCAGATTATTTACTAAGTCAGAGAAAATCCAAAAATCTGAAATGCAAAGGTACTTTGGAGTCCTGGTACAGAACACCCTGAAGGTTAACTTGCAGGTTTGAGTCGGCGGGGTGGAAGGCAAATGCAATATTAGCATTCATTTTAAGAGGTCTAGAATACAAGAGCAGGGATGTGATGCTGAGGCTTTATAAGGCACTGGTGAGGCCTCACCTTGAGTATTGTGAACAGTTTTGGGCTCCTCATTTCAGCAAAGATGTGCTAGTATTGGAGAGGGTTTAGAATAGGTTCACAGGGATGATTCCAGGAATGAAAGGGTTATCATAGAAGGAATGCTTGGTAGCTCTGGGGCTGTACTCACTGGAATCCAGAAGGATGACAGGGGGTCTCATTGAAACCTTTTGAATGATGAAAGGCCTAGTCAGAGTAGTTGTCCCATGGTGGGGAGTTCAGGACAAGAGGACACAGACTCAGGATAGAGGAACATCCATTTAAAACAGAGATGCGGAGAAATTTCTTTAGCTAGATGGTGGTGAATTTGTGGAATTTATTACCACAGGTATCTGTGGAGGCCAGGTCGTTGGCTGCATTTAGCGTAGAACTTGATAGGTTTTTGATTGGAAGTAACACCAAAGGTTACAGGGAAAGGTCGGAGAGTGGGGCTGAGGAGGGGAAAAGAGGTTCGGTCATGATTGAATGGCAGAGCAGACTGAATGGGCCAAGTGGCTTAATTCTGCTCCTATGTCTTATGGTCTAATGGTTTTATTGTCTTCAGTAAATCAGCCCTCACAGAATTAATTTTGGTGTCTGGGATCTCTGTCCCCAGAAGCCTTTAGACTCTCTGTGTGAATCATTTTGTCCCAGCAAAGTTATCTGAAAAATTATAGATACAAATACTGTCAACTAGTAGGAAAACAGTATAAATGTTAGGAAGCATTGGGGATTGCCAGGAATGACAAAGAGAATGAGAGAAAGACGTAAAATTCATACCTCAGCCTTCGGTTTCTATAATGATCAACATGCTTGTCTGCAACTGATTGGTATTACTTTTAGTTCCTATGAATTGTACCTGTGCATGGAAATCCTTTGTAGTTTATAAATCGTAATTCAGAAATATTTTAGAAATCAAAAATCCTCTGTGAGCTTTAAATTCATGTTCAGAACTATTTGTCTCAATTTAAATATCATTAACAATATTTCAGCTACTTTGTTAGCTGGAAGCATCTCCTCCTTGATAGAGAGAGGGAACCCACCACTCCAATTTTGGACATTGGTATCTAGACCTCATCACAGAGGCTAGATAAGGAAGTAAGCTAGGCTCTAAAGTGTAGTATGATTCAGTATAACCTCCCAACAGGGAGGGTACTCGTAGATGCCTTTATTGGATAAGAATCTCCCTTGAGTTTTAGATTTTGCGGACAGTGACCCAATACCATCACACGCTGATCATGGACTGTTTGTCCCATTCTCTCAGAGAAGAGGCTATGCAGCATCTACACCAGGATCACTAGACTCAAAACAGATACTTTCCCCAGTCAGGCTGATGAATGGCTCCACCCATTACCCCACCTACCATACTCCCAACCACCACCACTTTATCATTTCCTCTCAAAGTCAATTTTTTATACACATGCTCCTGTACCTAATGTCACTTTATGTACATACAATCAGCCTATATATATAAGCCAATCTCATGTATTTATATTTAATTTTCTTTAATTGTGTTCCTTATGCTTATTATGTTTGCATCAGATTGGAGTAACAATCATTTCATTCTCCTTTACATGTGTGTACTGTCAAATGAGAATAAACAATCTCGAATCTTCTGAAGAAGACCCTCATTGAACTTCCTGCACATGCATTTGCTTTTAGAAAGACTCTTGTACAATTAGAGTTATTGCATCAAAATGAGGTTTCACTGAAATAAGAGATTAGTATTAATACTTAATAAAATAGGTTTCTGAACAATCATAATCCTGGGACAAGTTACTGATGGAGAATATTGCCATGTTGTCAATTATATTCCCACTCAATTTCAGACTGCATTTGGATGACCTTGTATCAAGACATCAAATTGATACAAGTTAACCATATGCCAAATGTTTGCAATGTTCATGGGTAACAGCCTTATTAATCTTACTGAATGAGGGGTCCAATTAATTCATTTTTTGATGAAGAAGTTTGCAATGAACATTATATGACATTAAAAATGCTCATTCAGAAAACTACATCTTATTAACGTTGTGTAAAAGGTGACCTACAGTACAATCACATATCTTCTCTCTCTTTTATAGCACATGACTGACATAAAACACAAAATCAGTTGCAACAGTCAAGGCGAAATTCAGTCACAGGTATCTATGAATAAGTTTTATCCATGTAACATAGAAAACATTAAGTACATAGCAGAAATTCTGAACAGAGGGTAAAGTAGTTTTGATTTCTGTGTTACAGAAAAGGAGGGTCTTTATTGTAATGGGGGGAGGACCTGACTTATCAGCGTCCCTTGGAAAAATAGAGGAATCTTTTCTGATAAAATAGATATTCTCAAAGAGCTAGACAAGCTATTCTACGTTTGTGATGATTCACTGAACATACAAATTTGCTAGGGTATTTCAAGCTAAAAGTGCCAGTATTCGGTCTCTTCAAGAACATTGAGATGGATAACCATAAGACCATAAGACAAAGGAGCAGAAGTCGGCCATTCGGCCCATCGAGTCTGCTCCACCATTTTATCATGAGCTGATCCATTCTCCCATTTAGTCCCACTCCCCCGCCTTCTCACCATAACCTTTGATGCCCTGGCTACTCAGATACCTATCAATCTCTGACTTAAATACACCCAATGACTTGGCCTCCACTGCTGCCCATGGCAACCAATTCCAGAGATTCACCACCCTCTGACTAAAAAAGTTTCTTTGCGTTTCTGTTCTGAATGGGTGCCCTTCAATCCTTAAGTCATGTCCTCTCGTACTAGACTCCCCCATCATGGGAAACAACTTTGCCACATCCACACTGTCCATGCCTTTCAACATTTGAAATATTTCTATGAGGTCTCCCCTCATTCTTCGAAACTCCAAGGAATACAGTCCAAGAGCGGACAAACGTTCCTCATATGTTAACCCTCTCATTCCCGGATTCATTCTAGTGAATCTTCTCTGTACCCTCTCCAACGTCAGCACATCCTTTCTTAAATAAGGAGACCAAAACTGCCCACAGTTCTCCAAGTGAGGTCTCACCAGCGCCTTTTAAAACCTCAACATCACATCCCTGCTCCTATACTCTATTCCTCTAGAAATGAATGCCAACATTGCATTCGCCTTCTTCACTACTGACTCAACCTGGAGGTTAACATTAAGGGTATCCTGTACGAGGACTCCCAAGTCCCGTTGCATCTCTGAACTTTGTATGCCCATTTATTTTTTCTGCCAAAGTGCATAACCATACACTTCCCAACATTGTACTTCATTTGTCACTTCTCTGCCCATTCTCCCAATCTATCCAAGTCTCTCTGCAGACTCTCCGTTTCCTCAGCACTACCGACCCCTCCACTTATCTTCATATCCTCAGCAAACGTAGCCACAAAGCCATCTATTCCATAATCCAAATCGTTGATGTACAATGTAAAAAGACTCAGGGCCAGATGGGATATACCCCAGCTTATAGAGGACCAATATCATCGAATCCCCCTCTAGCCGGCAAGTCTCTGGAGGACTGGTGAGTAGCTAATGTTGTTCCGTTATTCAAGAACGGAAGGAGGGGTAATCCTGAAAATGATAAACTAGTGACACCCACATCAATTATTGGAGAGAATTCTTAGGGAGGGGATTTTTAGGCATTAAGAAACCCACAGCCCATTTGTTTATTTATTTGTTGACTGAGATACAGCATGGAATAGCCATTCTGTCCAGCAATCCTCTGATTTAGTCTTAGTCATACTCATACTTTATTGATCCCAGGGGAAACATGTTCACGGGACAATATACATTGACCAATTAACCTACCAGCTGGTACAACTTTGAACCATGGGAGGAAGCCAGAGAACCTGCAGGAAGTCTAGGTAGTTCACAGGGAAATCGTACAAACTCCTTACAGGCAGTTCACAGGGAGATGGTACAAACTCCTTACAGGCAGTTCACAGGGAGATGGTACAAACTCCTTACAGGCAGTTCACAGGGAAATCGTACAAACTCCTTACAGGCAGTTCACAGGGAGATGGTACAAACTCCTTACAGGCAGTTCACAGGGAAATCGTACAAACTCCTTACAGGCAGTTCACAGGGAGATGGTACAAACTCCTTACAGGCAGCTCACAGGGAAATCGTACTAACTCCTTACAGGCAGTTCACAGGGAAATCGTACAAACTCCTTACAGGCAGTTCACAGGGAAATCGTACAAACTCCTTACAGACAGTTCACAGGGAGAACGTACAAATTCCTTACAGGCAGTTCACAGGGAAATCGTACAAACTCCTTACAGGAAGCTCACCGGAAGAACGTACTAATTCCTTACAGGCAGTTCACAGGGAGATAGTACAAACTCCGTACAGGCAGTTCACAGGGAGAACGTACAAACTTCTTATAGACAGCTCAGAGGGAGAATGTAAAAAGTCCTTACAGACAGTTCACAGGGAGATGGTACAAATTCTTTACAGGCAGTTCAATGGGAGAACGTACAAACTACTTACTGTATTAGTCGGGTCCGTGAAGTCCATATTCCGGTTCGCGGTCCGGTCCACCGACCCTTGCTCTAGGTTTTCCTATCTACCCTGTTTCTGTCTTGTTGAGCTCTAATTGAGTCAGCTGATGCTAGTTGGGGCTGGCTGCATAAATACCTCCAGAGACCAGGGCGTGGACGCTGGATTGTTCTTGTCCTTACTCCTTGCATCCCTGCCCCTGTCTTCTGTTTCCTTGCCTGAAGACTTGCCTTGTCTTGCTGTCTGATCCTGGAGCCACCCTGTACCTAGCTCCTTTCCTGTCCCTTGCCTCTGCCCAGGTAAGCCAGGCCGTCTTGCCGTTACCTGGGGTTGGTTCTGTCCCTTCCTGTCCCTTGCCTCTGTCAGGTGGTGACCCGCGCCCTGCCCAGGAGTACCGCGCGCTGCCCAGTAGTACCACGCCCCGCCCAGGAGTACCGCACCCTGCCCAGGTGATCCGCGCCCTGCCCAGGAGGAGCCAAGCCTCGCCTCAAGTCTCAAGTCTCCTGCCTCCAGCCTCCAGCCTTGCCTTGCTTCGTGTCCTGCCTCCATCCTCCAGCCTCGCCTCGCCTCGTCTCCTGCCTCCAGCCTCGCCTCACCTCAAGACTCCTGCCTCCAGCCTCCAGCCTCACCTTGCCTCTCCTGCCTCCAACCTCAAGCCTCGCCTCGCCTCAAGTCTCCAGCCTTGTCTCGCCTCGTTTCCAGCCTCACCTCCGCTCAAGTCTCAAGCCTCCAGCCTCCAGATTCGCCTCTAGTCTCGTCTCCAGCCTCCTGCCAAGCCTCACCTCATCTCTCGCTTAGCCTCGAGCCTGTAGACTCCAGCCTCTAGCCTCTAGCCTCTTGCCAAGCCAAGCCAAATCCCTAGCCTCCAGCCTCTAGCCTCTTGCCAAGCCAAGCCAAGTCAATAGTCACTAGCCTCTAGCCTCTAGCCTCTTGCCAAGCCAAGCCAAGCCAAATCTCTAGCCTCTAGCCTCTAGCTTCTTGCCAAGCCAAGCCAGGTCTCTAGCCTCCATCCTCTAGCCTCTTGCCAAGCCAAGCCAAGTCTCTAGCCTCTAGCCTCTTGCCAAGCCAAGCCAAGTCCCTAGCCTCTAGACACAAGCTTCAAGACTGTAGATTTCTGCCTCGTCCTGCCTGCCTGCCAAGCCTTGTCTTTGCCCAGTTCTGGGGTCTGAGCTCTTTTGTCCAGTCCTGTTCCAGGTTCCTGGTTTTCCTGTCCATGTCATTGCCATTGCCCTGTATCCTATTCCTGTCCCTAGTACGTCAGAGTCTGCGTCTTGCACTTGGGTCCGTTCCGAGCCGTGCCCAAATGACACTTATAGGCAGTTCACAGAGAGAACATAGAAGCACCTTACAGACAGTTCACATGGAGATAGTACAAACTCCATACAGGCAGTTCACTGCGAGAACGTAAAAACTACTTACAGGCAGAACACAGGGTGGCGGTACAAACACCATACAGGCAGTTCACAGAGAGATAGTACAAACACCATACAGGCAGTTCACAGAGAGATAGTACAAACACCATACAGGCAGTTCACAGAGAGATAGTACAAACACCATACAGGCAGTTCACAGAGAGATAGTACAAACACCATACAGGCAGTTCACAGAGAGATAGTACAAACACCATACAGGCAGTTCACAGAGAGATAGTACAAACACCATACAGGCAGCTCACAGAGAGATAGTACAAACACCATACAGGCAGTTCACAGAGAGATAGTACAAACACCTTACAGGCAGCTCACAGAGAGATAGTACAAACACCATACAGGCAGTTCACAGAGAGATAGTACAAACACCATACAGGCAGCTCACAGAGAGATAGTACAAACACCATACAGGCAGTTCACAGAGAGATAGTACAAACACCATACAGGCAGCTCACAGAGAGATAGTACAAACACCATACAGGCAGTTCACAGAGAGATAGTACAAACACCATACAGGCAGCTCACAGAGAGATAGTACAAACACCATACAGGCAGTTCACAGAGAGATAGTACAAACACCATACAGGCAGCTCACAGAGAGATAGTACAAACACCATACAGGCAGTTCACAGAGAGATAGTACAAACACCATACAGGCAGTTCACAGAGAGATAGTACAAACACCATACAGGCAGTTCACAGAGAGATAGTACAAACACCTTACAGGCAGCTCACAGAGAGATAGTACAAACACCATACAGGCAGTTCACAGAGAGATAGTACAAACACCATACAGGCAGTTCACAGAGAGATAGTACAAACACCATACAGGCAGTTCACAGAGAGACAGTACAAACACCATACAGGCAGTTCACAGAGAGATAGTACAAACACCATACAGGCAGTTCACAGAGAGACAGTACAAACACCATACAGGCAGTTCACAGAGAGATAGTACAAACACCATACAGGCAGTTCACAGAGAGATAGTACAAACACCTTACAGGCAGCTCATAGAGAGATAGTACAAACACCATACAGGCAGCTCACAGAGAGATAGTACAAACACCATACAGGCAGCTCACAGAGAGATAGTACAAACACCATACAGGCAGCTCACAGAGAGATAGTACAAACACCATACAGGCAGCTCACAGAGAGATAGTACAAACACCATACAGGCAGCTCACAGAGAGATAGTACAAACACCATACAGGCAGCTCACAGAGAGATAGTACAAACACCATACAGGCAGTTCACAGAGAGATAGTACAAACACCATACAGGCAGCTCACAGAGAGATAGTACAAACACCATACAGGCAGTTCACAGAGAGATAGTACAAACACCATACAGGCAGCTCACAGAGAGATAGTACAAACACCATACAGGCAGCTCACAGAGAGATAGTACAAACACCATACAGGCAGTTCACAGAGAGATAGTACAAACACCTTACAGGCAGTTCACAGAGAGATAGTACAAACACCATACAGGCAGTTCACAGAGAGATAGTACAAACACCATACAGGCAGTTCACAGAGAGATTGTACAAACACCATACAGGCAGTTCACAGAGAGATAGTACAAACACCATACAGGCAGTTCACAGAGAGATAGTACAAACACCATACAGGCAGCTCACAGAGAGATAGTACAAACACCATACAGGCAGTTCACAGAGAGATAGTACAAACACCATACAGGCAGTTCACAGAGAGATAGTACAAACACCATACAGGCAGTTCACAGAGAGATAGTACAAACACCATACAGGCAGTTCACAGAGAGATAGTACAAACACCTTACAGGCAGTTCACAGAGAGATAGTACAAACACCTTACAGGCAGTTCACAGAGAGATAGTACAAACACCTTACAGGCAGTTCACAGAGAGATAGTACAAACACCTTACAGGCAGTTCACAGAGAGATAGTACAAACACCTTACAGGCAGTTCACAGAGAGATAGTACAAACACCTTACAGGCAGTTCACAGAGAGATAGTACAAACACCTTACAGGCAGTTCACAGAGAGATTGTACAAACACCATACAGGCAGTTCACAGAGAGATAGTACAAACACCTTACAGGCAGTTCACAGAGAGATTGTACAAACACCATACAGGCAGTTCACAGAGAGATAGTACAAACACCATACAGGCAGTTCACAGAGAGATAGTACAAACACCATACAGGCAGTTCACAGAGAGATAGTACAAACACCATACAGGCAGCTCACAGAGAGATAGTACAAACACCATACAGGCAGTTCACAGAGAGATAGTACAAACACCATACAGGCAGTTCACAGAGAGATAGTACAAACACCATACAGGCAGCTCACAGAGAGATAGTACAAACACCATACAGGCAGTTCACAGAGAGATAGTACAAACACCATACAGGCAGTTCACAGAGAGATAGTACAAACACCATACAGGCAGTTCACAGAGAGATAGTACAAACACCTTACAGGCAGTTCACAGAGAGATAGTACAAACACCTTACAGGTAGTTCACAGAGAGATAGTACAGACACCTTACAGGCAGTTCACAGAGAGATAGTACAAACACCTTACAGGCAGTTCACAGAGAGATAGTACAAACACCTTACAGGCAGTTCACAGAGAGATAGTACAAACACCATACAGGCAGTTCACTGAGAGATAGTACAAACACCTTACAGGCAGTTCACAGAGAGATAGTACAAACACCTTACAGGCAGCTCACAGAGAGATAGTACAAACACCATACAGGCAGCTCACAGAGAGATAGTACAAACACCATACAGGCAGCTCACAGAGAGATAGTACAAACACCATACAGGCAGTTCACAGAGAGATAGTACAAACACCATACAGGCAGTTCACAGAGAGATAGTACAAACACCTTACAGGCAGTTCACAGAGAGATAGTACAAACACCATACAGGCAGTTCACAGAGAGATAGTACAAACACCATACAGGCAGTTCACAGAGAGATAGTACAAACACCATACAGGCAGTTCACAGAGAGATAGTACAAACACCTTACAGGCAGTTCACAGAGAGATAGTACAAACACCTTACAGGCAGTTCACAGAGAGATAGTACAAACACCATACAGGCAGTTCACAGAGAGATAGTACAAACACCTTACAGGCAGTTCACAGAGAGATAGTACAAACACCATACAGGCAGTTCACAGAGAGATAGTACAAACACCATACAGGCAGTTCACAGAGAGATTGTACAAACACCTTACAGGCAGTTCACAGAGAGATAGTACAAACACCATACAGGCAGTTCACAGAGAGATAGCACAAACACCATACAGGCAGTTCACAGAGAGATAGTAGAAACACCTTACAGGCAGTTCACAGAGAGATAGTACAAACACCATACAGGCAGTTCACAGAGAGAGAGTACAAACACCATACAGGCAGTTCACAGAGAGATAGTACAAACACCATACAGGCAGTTCACAGAGAGAGAGTACAAACACCATACAGGCAGTTCACAGAGAGATAGTACAAACACCATACAGGCAGCTCACAGAGAGATAGTACAAACACCATACAGGCAGTTCACAGAGAGATAGTACAAACACCATACAGGCAGCTCACAGAGAGATAGTACAAACACCATACAGGCAGTTCACAGAGAGATAGTACAAACACCATACAGGCAGCTCACAGAGAGATAGTACAAACACCATACAGGCAGTTCACAGAGAGATAGTACAAACACCATACAGTCAGCTCACAGAGAGATAGTACAAACACCATACAGGCAGTTCACAGAGAGATAGTACAAACACCATACAGGCAGCTCACAGAGAGATAGTACAAACACCATACAGGCAGCTCACAGAGAGATAGTACAAACACCATACAGGCAGTTCACAGAGAGATAGTACAAACACCATACAGGCAGCTCACAGAGAGATAGTACAAACACCATACAGGCAGTTCACAGAGAGATAGTACAAACACCATACAGGCAGCTCACAGAGAGATAGTACAAACACCATACAGGCAGCTCACAGAGAGATAGTACAAACACCATACAGGCAGTTCACAGAGAGATAGTACAAACACCATACAGGCAGCTCACAGAGAGATAGTACAAACACCATACAGGCAGTTCACAGAGAGATAGTACAAACACCATACAGGCAGTTCACAGAGAGATAGTACAAACACCATACAGGCAGTTCACAGAGAGATAGTACAAACACCTTACAGGCAGTTCACAGAGAGATAGTACAAACACCTTACAGGCAGTTCACAGAGAGATAGTACAAATACCATACAGGCAGTTCACAGAGAGATAGTACAAACACCTTACAGGCAGTTCACAGAGAGATAGTACAAACACCTTACAGGCAGTTCACAGAGAGATAGTACAAACACCATACAGGCAGTTCACAGAGAGATAGTACAAACACCATACAGGCAGTTCACAGAGAGATAGTACAAACACCATACAGGCAGTTCACAGAGAGATAGTACAAACACCATACAGGCAGTTCACAGAGAGATAGTACAAACACCATACAGGCAGTTCACAGAGAGATAGTACAAACACCTTACAGGCAGTTCACAGAGAGATAGTACAAACACCTTACAGGCAGTTCACAGAGAGATTGTACAAACACCATACAGGCAGTTCACAGAGAGATAGTACAAACACCATACAGGCAGTTCAAAGAGAGATTGTACAAACACCATACAGGCAGTTCACAGAGAGATAGTACAAACACCATACAGGCAGTTCACAGAGAGATTGTACAAACACCATACAGGCAGTTCACAGAGAGATAGTACAAACACCATACAGGCTGTTCACAGAGAGATTGTACAAACACCTTACAGGCAGTTCACAGAGAGATAGTACAAACACCATATAGGCAGTTCACAGAGAGATAGTACAAACACCATACAGGCAGTTCACAGAGAGATAGTACAAACACCTTACAGGCAGTTCACAGAGAGATAGTACAAACACCATACAGGCAGTTCACAGAGAGATAGTACAAACACCATACAGGCAGTTCACAGAGAGATAGTACAAACACCTTACAGGCAGTTCACAGAGAGATAGTACAAACACCATACAGGCAGTTCACAGAGAGATAATACAAACACCATACAGGCAGTTCACAGAGAGATAGTACAAACACCATACAGGCAGCTCACAGAGAGATAGTACAAACACCATACAGGAAGCTCACAGAGAGATAGTACAAACACCATACAGGCAGTTCACAGAGAGATAGTACAAACACCATACAGGCAGTTCACAGAGAGATAGTACAAACACCATACAGGCAGTTCACAGAGAGATAGTACAAACACCATACAGGCAGTTCACAGAGAGATAGTACAAACACCATACAGGCAGTTCACAGAGAGATAGTACAAACACCATACAGGCAGCTCACAGAGAGATAGTACAAACACCATACAGGCAGTTCACAGAGAGATAGTACAAACACCATACAGGCAGCTCACAGAGAGATAGTACAAACACCATACAGGCAGTTCACAGAGAGATAGTACAAACACCATACAGGCAGCTCACAGAGAGATAGTACAAACACCTTACAGGCAGCTCACAGAGAGATAGTACAAACACCATACAGGCAGTTCACAGAGAGATAGTACAAACACCATACAGGCAGTTCACAGAGAGATAGTACAAACACCATACAGGCAGCTCACAGAGAGATAGTACAAACACCATACAGGCAGTTAACAGAGAGATAGTACAAACACCATACAGGCAGCTCACAGAGAGATAGTACAAACACCATACAGGCAGTTCACAGAGAGATAGTACAAACACCATACAGGCAGCTCACAGAGAGATAGTACAAACACCATACAGGCAGTTCACAGAGAGATAGTACAAACACCATACAGGCAGCTCACAGAGAGATAGTACAAACACCTTACAGGCAGTTCACAGAGAGATATTACAAACACCATACAGGCAGTTCACAGAGAGCTAGTACAAACACCATACAGGCAGTTCACAGAGAGATAGTACAAACACCATACAGGCAGCTCACAGAGAGATAGTACAAACACCATACAGGCAGTTCACAGAGAGATAGTACAAACACCATACAGGCAGCTCACAGAGAGATAGTACAAACACCATACAGGCAGTTCACAGAGAGATAGTACAAACACCATACAGGCAGTTCACAGAGAGATAGTACAAACACCATACAGGCAGTTCACAGAGAGATAGTACAAACACCATACAGGCAGTTCACAGAGAGATAGTACAAACACCATACAGGCAGTTCACAGAGAGATAGTACAAACACCTTACAGGCAGTTCACAGAGAGATAGTACAAACACCATACAGGCAGTTCACAGAGAGATAGTACAAACACCATACAGGCAGTTCACAGAGAGATAGTACAAACACCATACAGGCAGCTCACAGAGAGATAGTACAAACACCATACAGGCAGTTCACAGAGAGATAGTACAAACACCATACAGGCAGTTCACAGAGAGATAGTACAAACACCATACAGGCAGTTCACAGAGAGATAGTACAAACACCATACAGGCAGTTCACAGAGAGATAGTACAAACACCATACAGGCAGTTCACAGAGAGATAGTACAAACACCATACAGGCAGTTCACAGAGAGATAGTACAAACACCATACAGGCAGTTCACAGAGAGATAGTACAAACACCATACAGGCAGTTCACAGAGAGATAGTACAAACACCATACAGGCAGCTCACAGAGAGATAGTACAAACACCATACAGGCAGTTCACAGAGAGATAGTACAAACACCATACAGGCAGCTCACAGAGAGATAGTACAAACACCATACAGGCAGTTCACAGAGAGATAGTACAAACACCATACAGGCAGCTCACAGAGAGATAGTACAAACAGCTTACAGGCAGTTCACAGAGAGATAGTACAAACACCATACAGGCAGCTCACAGAGAGATAGTACAAACAGCTTACAGGCAGTTCACAGAGAGATAGTACAAACACCATACAGGCAGCTCACAGAGAGATAGTACAAACACCATACAGGCAGTTCACAGAGAGATAGTACAAACACCTTACAGGCAGTTCACAGAGAGATAGTACAAACACCATACAGGCAGTTCACAGAGAGATAGTACAAACACCTTACAGGCAGTTCACAGAGAGATAGTACAAACACCATACAGGCAGTTCACAGAGAGATTGTACAAACACCATACAGGCAGTTCACAGAGAGATAGTACAAACACCATACAGGCAGTTCACAGAGAGATAGTACAAACACCATACAGGCAGTTCACAGAGAGATTGTTCAAACACCATACAGGCAGTTCACAGAGAGATAGTACAAACACCATACAGGCAGTTCACAGAGAGATAGTACAAACACCTTACAGGCAGTTCACAGAGAGATAGTACAAACACCTTACAGGCAGTTCACAGAGAGATAGTACAAACACCTTACAGGCAGTTCACAGAGAGATAGTACAAACACCATACAGGCAGCTCACTGCGAGATAGTACAAACACCTTACAGGCAGTTCACAGAGAGATAGTACAAACACCATACAGGCAGCTCACTGCGAGATAGTACAAACACCATACAGGCAGTTCACAGAGAGATAGTACAAACACCATACAGGCAGTTCACAGAGAGATAGTACAAACACCATACAGGCAGGTCACAGAGAGATAGTACAAACACCTTACAGGCAGTTCACAGAGAGATAGTACAAACACCTTACAGGCAGTTCACAGAGAGATAGTACAAACACCATACAGGCAGTTCACAGAGAGATAGTACAAACACCATACTGGCAGCTCACAGAGAGATAGTACAAACACCATACAGGCAGTTCACAGAGAGATAGTACAAACACCATACAGGCAGTTCACAGAGAGATAGTACAAACACCATACAGGCAGTTCACAGAGAGATAGTACAAACACCATACAGGCAGTTCACAGAGAGATAGTACAAACACCTTACAGGCAGTTCACAGAGAGATAGTACAAACACCATACAGGCAGTTCACAGAGAGATAGTACAAACACCATACAGGCAGTTCACAGAGAGATAGTACAAACACCTTACAGGCAGTTCACAGAGTGATAGTACAAACACCATACAGGCAGTTCACAGAGAGATAGTACAAACACCATACAGGCAGTTCACAGAGAGATAGTACAAACACCATACAGGCAGTTCACAGAGAGATAGTACAAACACCATACAGGCAGTTCACAGAGAGATAGTACAAACACCATACAGGCAGTTCACAGAGAGATTGTACAAACACCATACAGGCAGTTCACAGAGAGATAGTACAAACACCATACAGGCAGCTCACAGAGAGATAGTACAAACACCATACAGGCAGTTCACAGAGAGATAGTACAAACACCTTACAGGCAGTTCACAGAGAGATAGTACAAACACCATACAGGCAGTTCACAGAGAGATAGTACAAACACCATACAGGCAGTTCACAGAGAGATAGTACAAACACCATACAGGCAGTTCACAGAGAGACAGTACAAACACCTTACAGGCAGTTCACAGAGAGATAGTACAAACACCATACAGGCAGTTCACAGAGAGATAGTACAAACACCTTACAGGCAGTTCACAGAGAGATAGTACAAACACCATACAGGCAGTTCACAGAGAGATAGTACAAACACCATACAGGCAGTTCACAGAGAGATAGTACAAACACCATGCAGGCAGTTCACAGAGAGATAGTACAAACACCATACAGGCAGTTCAGAGAGAGATAGTACAAACACCATACAGGCAGTTCACAGAGAGATAGTACAAACACCATACAGGCAGCTCACAGAGAGATAGTACAAACACCTTACAGGCAGTTCACAGAGAGATAGTACAAACACCATACAGGCAGCTCACAGAGAGATTGTACAAACACCATACAGGCAGTTCACAGAGAGATAGTACAAACACCTTACAGGCAGTTCACAGAGAGATAGTACAAACACCATACAGGCAGTTCACAGAGAGATAGTACAAACACCATACAGGCAGTTCACAGAGAGATAGTACAAACACCATACAGGCAGCTCACTGAGAGATAGTACAAACACCATACAGGCAGTTCACAGAGAGATAGTACAAACACCATACAGGCAGTTCACAGAGAGATAGTACAAACACCTTACAGGCAGTTCACAGAGAGATAGTACAAACACCATACAGGCATTTCACAGAGAGATAGTACAAACACCTTACAGGCAGTTCACAGAGAGATAGTACAAACACCATACAGGCAGCTCACAGAGAGATAGTACAAACACCATACAGGCAGTTCACAGAGAGATAGTACAAACACCTTACAGGCAGCTCACAGAGAGATAGTACAAACACCATACAGGCAGTTCACAGAGAGATAGTACAAACACCATACAGGCAGCTCACAGAGAGATAGTACAAACACCATACAGGCAGTTCACAGAGAGATAGTACAAACACCATACAGGCAGCTAACAGAGAGATAGTACAAACACCATACAGGCAGTTCACAGAGAGATAGTACAAACACCATACAGGCAGCTCACAGAGAGATAGTACAAACACCATACAGGCAGTTCACAGAGAGATAGTACAAACACCATACAGGCAGTTCACAGAGAGATAGTACAAACACCATACAGGCAGTTCACAGAGAGATAGTACAAACACCATACAGGCAGTTCACAGAGAGATTGTACAAACACCATACAGGCAGTTCACAGAGAGATAGTACAAACACCATACAGGCAGTTCACAGAGAGATAGTACAAACACCATACAGGCAGTTCACAGAGAGATAGTACAAACACCATACAGGCAGTTCACAGAGAGATAGTACAAACACCATACAGGCAGCTCACAGAGAGATAGTACAAACACCATACAGGCAGTTCACAGAGAGATAGTACAAACACCATACAGGCAGTTCACAGAGAGATAGTAGAAACACCATACAGGCAGTTCACAGAGAGATAGTACAAACACCTTACAGGCAGTTCACAGAGAGATAGTACAAACACCTTACAGGCAGTTCACAGAGAGATAGTACAAACACCTTACAGGCAGTTCACAGAGAGATAGTACAGACACCATACGGGCAGTTCACAGAGAGATAGTACAAACACCTTACAGGCAGTTCACAGAGAGATAGTACAAACACCTTACAGGCAGTTCACAGAGAGATAGTACAGACACCTTACAGACAGTTCACAGAGAGATAGTACAAACACCATACAGGCAGTTCACAGAGAGATAGTACAAACACCATACAGGCAGTTCACAGAGAGATAGTACAAACACCATACAGGCAGTTCACAGAGAGATAGTACAAACACCATACAGGCAGTTCACAGAGAGATAGTACAAACACCATACAGGCAGTTCACAGAGAGATAGTACAAACACCTTACAGGCAGTTCACAGAGAGATAGTACAAACACCATACAGGCAGTTCACAGAGAGATAGTACAAACACCATACAGGCAGTTCACAGAGAGATAGTACAAACACCTTACAGGCAGTTCACAGAGAGATAGTACAAACACCATACAGGCAGTTCACAGAGAGATAGTACAAACACCATACAGGCAGTTCACAGAGAGATAGTACAAACACCATACAGGCAGTTCAAAGAGAGATAGTACAAAAACCATACAGGCAGTTCACAGAGAGATTGTACAAACACCATACAGGCAGTTCACAGAGAGATAGTACAAACACCATACAGGCAGTTCACAGAGAGATAGTACAAACACCTTACAGGCAGTTCACAGAGAGATAGTACAAACACCATACAGGCAGTTCACAGAGAGATAGTACAAACACCATACAGGCAGTTCACAGAGAGATAGTACAAACACCATACAGGCAGCTCACAGAGAGATAGTACAAACACCATACAGGCAGTTCACAGAGAGATAGTACAAACACCATACAGGCAGCTCACAGAGAGATAGTACAAACACCATACAGGCAGTTCACAGAGAGATAGTACAAACACCATACAGGCAGTTCACAGAGAGATAGTACAAACACCTTACAGGCAGCTCACAGAGAGATAGTACAAACACCATACAGGCAGTTCACAGAGAGATAGTACAAACACCATACAGGCAGTTCACAGAGAGATAGTACAAACACCATACAGGCAGCTCACAGAGAGATAGTACAAACACCATACAGGCAGTTCACAGAGAGATAGTACAAACACCATACAGGCAGTTCACAGAGAGATAGTACAAACACCATACAGGCAGTTCACAGAGAGATAGTACAAACACCTTACAGGCAGTTCACAGAGAGATAGTACAAACACCATACAGGCAGTTCACAGAGAGAAAGTACAAACACCATACAGGCAGTTCACAGAGAGATAGTACAAACACCATACAGGCAGCTCACAGAGAGATAGTACAAACACCATACAGGCAGTTCACAGAGAGATAGTACAAACACCATACAGGCAGTTCACAGAGAGATAGTACAAACACCATACAGGCAGTTCACAGAGAGATAGTACAAACACCATACAGGCAGTTCACAGAGAGATAGTACAAACACCATACAGGCAGTTCACAGAGAGATAGTACAAACACCATACAGGCAGTTCACAGAGAGATAGTACAAACACCATACAGGCAGTTCACAGAGAGATAGTACAAACACCATACAGGCAGTTCACAGAGAGATAGTACAAACACCATACAGGCAGCTCACAGAGAGATAGTACAAACACCTTACAGGCAATTCACAGAGAGATAGTACAAACACCATACAGGCAGCTCACAGAGAGATAGTACAAACACCATACAGGCAGTTCACAGAGAGATAGTACAAACACCTTACAGGCAGTTCACAGAGAGATAGTACGAACACCATACAGGCAGTTCACAGAGAGATAGTACAAACACCATACAGGCAGTTCACAGAGAGATAGTACAAACACCATACAGGCAGTTCACAGAGAGATAGTACAAACACCATACAGGCAGTTCACAGAGAGATTGTACGAACACCATACAGGCAGTTCACAGAGAGATAGTACAAACACCATACAGGCAGTTCACAGAGAGATAGTACAAACACCACCTTACAGGCAGTTCACAGAGAGATAGTACAAACACCTTACAGGCAGTTCACAGAGAGATAGTACAAACACCTTACAGGCAGTTCACAGAGAGATAGTACAAACACCATACAGGCAGTTCACAGAGAGATAGTACAAACACCTTACAGGCAGTTCACAGAGAGATAGTACAAACACCATACAGCAGCTCACTGCGAGATAGTACAAACACCATACAGGCAGTTCACAGCGAGATAGTACAAACACCATACAGGCAGCTCACAGAGAGATCGTACAAACACCATACAGGCAGTTCACAGAGAGATAGTACAAACACCATACAGGCAGCTCACAGAGAGATAGTACAAACACCATACAGGCAGTTCACAGAGAGATAGTACAAACACCATACAGGCAGTTCACAGAGAGATAGTACAAACACCATACAGCAGTTCACAGAGAGATAGTAGAAACGCCATACAGGCAGCTCACAGAGAGATAGTACAAACACCATACAGGCAGTTCACAAGAGATAGTACAAACACCATACAGGCAGCTCACAGAGAGATAGTACAAACACCTTACAGGCAGTTCACAGAGAGATAGTACAAACACCATACAGGCAGTTCACAGAGAGATAGTACAAACACCATTCAGGCAGTTCACAGAGAGATAGTACAAACACCTTACAGGCAGTTCACAGAGAGATAGTACAAACACCATACAGGCAGTTCACAGAAAGATAGTACAAACACCTTACAGGCAGTTCACAGAGAGATAGTACAAACACCATACAGGCAGTTCACAGAGAGATTGTACAAACACCATACAGGCAGTTCACAGAGAGATAGTACAAACACCATACAGGCAGTTCACAGAGAGATTGTACAAACACCATACAGGCAGTTCACAGAGAGATAGTACAAACACCATACAGGCAGTTCACAGAGAGATAGTACAAACACCATACAGGCAGTTCACAGAGAGATTGTACAAACACCATACAGGCAGTTCACAGAGAGATAGTACAAACACCATACAGGCAGTTCACAGAGAGATAGTACAAACACCTTACAGGCAGTTCGAGAGAGATAGTACAAACACCTTACAGGCAGTTCACAGAGAGATAGTACAAACACCATACAGGCAGTTCACAGAGAGATAGTACAAACACCTTACAGGCAGTTCACAGAGAGATAGTACAAACACCTTACAGGCAGTTCACAGAGAGATAGTACAAACACCATACAGGCAGTTCACAGAGAGATTGTACAAACACCATACAGGCAGTTCACAGAGAGATAGTGCAAACACCTTACAGGCAGCTCACAGAGAGATAGTACAAACACCTTACAGGCAGTTCACAGAGAGATAGTACAAACACCATACAGTCAGTTCACAGAGAGATAGTACAAACACCTTACAGGCAGTTCACAGGGAGATAGTACAAACACCTTACAGACAGTTCACAGAGAGATAGTACAAACACCATACAGGCAGTTCACAGGGAGATAGTACAAACACCATACAGGCAGTTCACAGAGAGATAGTACAAACACCTTACAGGCAGTTCACAGAGAGATAGTACAAACACCTTACAGGCAGTTCACAGAGAGATAGTACAAACACCATACAGGCAGTTCACAGAGAGATAGTACAAACACCTTACAGGCAGTTCACAGAGAGATAGTACAAACACCATACAGGCAGCTCACTGCGAGATAGTACAAACACCATACAGGCAGTTCACAGAGAGATAGTACAAACACCATACAGGCAGCTCACAGAGAGATCGTACAAACACCATACAGGCAGTTCACAGAGAGATAGTACAAACACCATACAGGCAGCTCACAGAGAGATAGTACAAACACCATACAGGCAGTTCACAGAGAGATAGTACAAACACCATACAGGCAGTTCACAGAGAGATAGTACAAACACCATACAGGCAGTTCACAGAGAGATAGTACAAACGCCATACAGGCAGCTCACAGAGAGATAGTACAAACACCATACAGGCAGTTCACAAAGAGATAGTACAAACACCATACAGGCAGCTCACAGAGAGATAGTACAAACACCTTACAGGCAGTTCACAGAGAGATAGTACAAACACCATACAGGCAGTTCACAGAGAGATAGTACAAACACCATTCAGGCAGTTCACAGAGAGATAGTACAAACACCTTACAGGCAGTTCACAGAGAGATAGTACAAACACCATACAGGCAGTTCACAGAAAGATAGTACAAACACCTTACAGGCAGTTCACAGAGAGATAGTACAAACACCATACAGGCAGTTCACAGAGAGATTGTACAAACACCATACAGGCAGTTCACAGAGAGATAGTACAAACACCATACAGGCAGTTCACAGAGAGATTGTACAAACACCATACAGGCAGTTCACAGAGAGATAGTACAAACACCATACAGGCAGTTCACAGAGAGATAGTACAAACACCATACAGGCAGTTCACAGAGAGATTGTACAAACACCATACAGGCAGTTCACAGAGAGATAGTACAAACACCATACAGGCAGTTCACAGAGAGATAGTACAAACACCTTACAGGCAGTTCGAGAGAGATAGTACAAACACCTTACAGGCAGTTCACAGAGAGATAGTACAAACACCATACAGGCAGTTCACAGAGAGATAGTACAAACACCTTACAGGCAGTTCACAGAGAGATAGTACAAACACCTTACAGGCAGTTCACAGAGAGATAGTACAAACACCATACAGGCAGTTCACAGAGAGATTGTACAAACACCATACAGGCAGTTCACAGAGAGATAGTGCAAACACCTTACAGGCAGCTCACAGAGAGATAGTACAAACACCTTACAGGCAGTTCACAGAGAGATAGTACAAACACCATACAGTCAGTTCACAGAGAGATAGTACAAACACCTTACAGGCAGTTCACAGGGAGATAGTACAAACACCTTACAGACAGTTCACAGAGAGATAGTACAAACACCATACAGGCAGTTCACAGGGAGATAGTACAAACACCATACAGGCAGTTCACAGAGAGATAGTACAAACACCTTACAGACAGTTCACAGAGAGATAGTACAAACACCATACAGGCAGTTCACAGGGAGATAGTACAAACACCATACAGGCAGTTCACGGAGAGATAGTACAAACACCATACAGGCAGTTCACAGAGAGATAGTACAAACACCATACAGGCAGTTCACAGAGAGATAGTACAAACACCATACAGGCAGCTCACAGAGAGATAGTACAAACACCTTACAGGCAGTTCACAGAGAGATAGTACAAACACCATACAGGCAGCTCACAGAGAGATAGTACAAACACCATACAGGCAGTTCACAGAGAGATAGTACAAACACCATACAGGCAGCTCACAGAGAGATAGTACAAACACCATACAGGCAGCTCACAGAGAGTTAGTACAAACACCATACAGGCAGCTCACTGCGAGAACGTAAAAACTACTTACAGGCAGTTCACAGAGAGATAGTACAAACACCTTACAGGCAGTTCACAGAGAGATAGTACAAACACCATACAGGCAGTTCACAGAGAGATAGTACAAACACCATACAGGCAGTTCACAGAGAGATAGTACAAACACCATACAGGCAGTTCACAGAGAGATAGTACAAACACCATACAGGCAGCTCACAGAGAGATAGTACAAACACCTTACAGGCAGTTCACAGAGAGATAGTACAAACACCTTACAGGCAGTTCACAGAGAGATAGTACAAACACCATACAGGCAGTTCACAGAGAGATAGTACAAACACCATACAGGCAGTTCACAGAGAGATAGTACAAACACCATACAGGCAGTTCACAGAGAGATAGTACAAACACCTTACAGGCAGTTCACAGGGAGATAGTACAAACACCTTACAGGCAGTTCACAGAGAGATAGTACAAACACCATACAGGCAGTTCACAGGGAGATAGTACAAACACCATACAGGCAGTTCACAGAGAGATAGTACAAACACCTTACAGGCAGTTCACAGAGAGATAGTACAAACACCATACAGGCAGTTCACAGAGAGATTGTACAAACACCATACAGGCAGTTCACAGAGAGATAGTACAAACACCATACAGGCAGTTCACAGAGAGATAGTACAAACACCTTACAGGCAGTTCACAGAGAGATAGTACAAACACCATACAGGCAGTTCACAGAGAGATAGTACAAACACCATACAGGCAGTTCACAGAGAGATAGTACAAACACCATACAGGCAGCTCACAGAGAGATAGTACAAACACCATACAGGCAGTTCACAGAGAGATAATACAAACACCATACAGGCAGTTCACAGAGAGATTGTACAAACACCATACAGGCAGTTCACAGAGAGATAGTACAAACACCATACAGGCAGTTCACAGAGAGATAGTACAAACACCATACAGGCAGTTCACAGAGAGATAGTACAAACACCATACAGGCAGTTCACAGAGAGATAGTACAAACACCATACAGGCAGTTCACAGAGAGATAGTACAAACACCATACAGGCAGTTCACAGAGAGATAGTACAAACACCATACAGGCAGCTCACAGAGAGATAGTACAAACACCTTACAGGCAGTTCACAGAGAGATAGTACAAACACCATACAGGCAGCTCACAGAGAGATAGTACAAACACCATACAGGCAGTTCACAGAGAGATAGTACAAACACCTTACAGGCAGTTCACAGAGAGATAGTACGAACACCATACAGGCAGTTCACAGAGAGATAGTACAAACACCTTACAGGCAGTTCACAGAGAGATAGTACGAACACCATACAGGCAGTTCACAGAGAGATAGTACAAACACCATACAGGCAGTTCACAGAGAGATAGTACAAACACCATACAGGCAGTTCACAGAGAGATAGTACAAACACCATACAGGCAGTTCACAGAGAGATTGTACAAACACCATACAGGCAGTTCACAGAGAGATAGTACAAACACCATACAGGCAGTTCACAGAGAGATAGTACAAACACCTTACAGGCAGTTCACAGAGAGATAGTACAAACACCTTACAGGCAGTTCACAGAGAGATAGTACAAACACCTTACAGGCAGTTCACAGAGAGATAGTACAAACACCATACAGGCAGTTCACAGAGAGATAGTACAAACACCTTACAGGCAGTTCACAGAGAGATAGTACAAACACCATACAGGCAGCTCACTGCGAGATAGTACAAACACCATACAGGCAGTTCACAGAGAGATAGTACAAACACCATACAGGGAGCTCACAGAGAGATCGTACAAACACCATACAGGCAGTTCACAGAGAGATAGTACAAACACCATACAGGCAGTTCACAGAGAGATAGTACAAACACCATACAGGCAGTTCACAGAGAGATAGTACAAACACCATACAGGCAGTTCACAGAGAGATAGTACAAACACCATACAGGCAGTTCACAGAGAGATAGTACAAACACCATACAGGCAGTTCACAGAGAGATAGTACAAACACCATACAGGCAGTTCACAGAGAGATAGTACAAACACCATACAGGCAGTTCACAGAGAGATAGTACAAACACCATACAGGCAGTTCACAGAGAGATAGTACAAACACCATACAGGCAGTTCACAGAGAGATAGTACAAACACCATACAGGCAGTTCACAGAGAGATAGTACAAACACCATACAGGCAGTTCACAGAGAGATAGTACAAACACCATACAGGCAGTTCACAGAGAGATAGTACAAACACCATACAGGCAGTTCACAGAGAGATAGTACAAACACCATACAGGCAGTTCACAGAGAGATAGTACAAACACCTTACAGGCAGTTCACAGAGAGATAGTACAAACACCATACAGGCAGTTCACAGAGAGAAAGTACAAACACCATACAGGCAGTTCACAGAGAGATAGTACAAACACCATACAGGCAGCTCACAGAGAGATAGTACAAACACCATACAGGCAGTTCACAGAGAGATAGTACAAACACCATACAGGCAGTTCACAGAGAGATAGTACAAACACCATACAGGCAGTTCACAGAGAGATAGTACAAACACCATACAGGCAGTTCACAGAGAGATAGTACAAACACCATACAGGCAGTTCACAGAGAGATAGTACAAACACCATACAGGCAGTTCACAGAGAGATAGTACAAACACCATACAGGCAGTTCACAGAGAGATAGTACAAACACCATACAGGCAGTTCACAGAGAGATAGTACAAACACCATACAGGCAGCTCACAGAGAGATAGTACAAACACCTTACAGGCAGTTCACAGAGAGATAGTACAAACACCATACAGGCAGCTCACAGAGAGATAGTACAAACACCATACAGGCAGTTCACAGAGAGATAGTACAAACACCTTACAGGCAGTTCACAGAGAGATAGTACGAACACCATACAGGCAGTTCACAGAGAGATAGTACAAACACCATACAGGCAGTTCACAGAGAGATAGTACAAACACCATACAGGCAGTTCACAGAGAGATAGTACAAACACCATACAGGCAGTTCACAGAGAGATTGTACAAACACCATACAGGCAGTTCACAGAGAGATAGTACAAACACCATACAGGCAGTTCACAGAGAGATAGTACAAACACCTTACAGGCAGTTCACAGAGAGATAGTACAAACACCTTACAGGCAGTTCACAGAGAGATAGTACAAACACCTTACAGGCAGTTCACAGAGAGATAGTACAAACACCATACAGGCAGTTCACAGAGAGATAGTACAAACACCTTACAGGCAGTTCACAGAGAGATAGTACAAACACCATACAGGCAGCTCACTGCGAGATAGTACAAACACCATACAGGCAGTTCACAGAGAGATAGTACAAACACCATACAGGCAGCTCACAGAGAGATCGTACAAACACCATACAGGCAGTTCACAGAGAGATAGTACAAACACCATACAGGCAGCTCACAGAGAGATAGTACAAACACCATACAGGCAGTTCACAGAGAGATAGTACAAACACCATACAGGCAGTTCACAGAGAGATAGTACAAACACCATACAGGCAGTTCACAGAGAGATAGTACAAACGCCATACAGGCAGCTCACAGAGAGATAGTACAAACACCATACAGGCAGTTCACAAAGAGATAGTACAAACACCATACAGGCAGCTCACAGAGAGATAGTACAAACACCTTACAGGCAGTTCACAGAGAGATAGTACAAACACCATACAGGCAGTTCACAGAGAGATAGTACAAACACCATTCAGGCAGTTCACAGAGAGATAGTACAAACACCTTACAGGCAGTTCACAGAGAGATAGTACAAACACCATACAGGCAGTTCACAGAAAGATAGTACAAACACCTTACAGGCAGTTCACAGAGAGATAGTACAAACACCATACAGGCAGTTCACAGAGAGATTGTACAAACACCATACAGGCAGTTCACAGAGAGATAGTACAAACACCATACAGGCAGTTCACAGAGAGATTGTACAAACACCATACAGGCAGTTCACAGAGAGATAGTACAAACACCATACAGGCAGTTCACAGAGAGATAGTACAAACACCATACAGGCAGTTCACAGAGAGATTGTACAAACACCATACAGGCAGTTCACAGAGAGATAGTACAAACACCATACAGGCAGTTCACAGAGAGATAGTACAAACACCTTACAGGCAGTTCGAGAGAGATAGTACAAACACCTTACAGGCAGTTCACAGAGAGATAGTACAAACACCATACAGGCAGTTCACAGAGAGATAGTACAAACACCTTACAGGCAGTTCACAGAGAGATAGTACAAACACCTTACAGGCAGTTCACAGAGAGATAGTACAAACACCATACAGGCAGTTCACAGAGAGATTGTACAAACACCATACAGGCAGTTCACAGAGAGATAGTGCAAACACCTTACAGGCAGCTCACAGAGAGATAGTACAAACACCTTACAGGCAGTTCACAGAGAGATAGTACAAACACCATACAGTCAGTTCACAGAGAGATAGTACAAACACCTTACAGGCAGTTCACAGGGAGATAGTACAAACACCTTACAGACAGTTCACAGAGAGATAGTACAAACACCATACAGGCAGTTCACAGGGAGATAGTACAAACACCATACAGGCAGTTCACAGAGAGATAGTACAAACACCTTACAGGCAGTTCACAGAGAGATAGTACAAACACCTTACAGGCAGTTCACAGAGAGATAGTACAAACACCATACAGGCAGTTCACAGAGAGATAGTACAAACACCTTACAGGCAGTTCACAGAGAGATAGTACAAACACCATACAGGCAGCTCACTGCGAGATAGTACAAACACCATACAGGCAGTTCACAGAGAGATAGTACAAACACCATACAGGCAGCTCACAGAGAGATCGTACAAACACCATACAGGCAGTTCACAGAGAGATAGTACAAACACCATACAGGCAGCTCACAGAGAGATAGTACAAACACCATACAGGCAGTTCACAGAGAGATAGTACAAACACCATACAGGCAGTTCACAGAGAGATAGTACAAACACCATACAGGCAGTTCACAGAGAGATAGTACAAACGCCATACAGGCAGCTCACAGAGAGATAGTACAAACACCATACAGGCAGTTCACAAAGAGATAGTACAAACACCATACAGGCAGCTCACAGAGAGATAGTACAAACACCTTACAGGCAGTTCACAGAGAGATAGTACAAACACCATACAGGCAGTTCACAGAGAGATAGTACAAACACCATTCAGGCAGTTCACAGAGAGATAGTACAAACACCTTACAGGCAGTTCACAGAGAGATAGTACAAACACCATACAGGCCGTTCACAGAAAGATAGTACAAACACCTTACAGGCAGTTCACAGAGAGATAGTACAAACACCATACAGGCAGTTCACAGAGAGATTGTACAAACACCATACAGGCAGTTCACAGAGAGATAGTACAAACACCATACAGGCAGTTCACAGAGAGATTGTACAAACACCATACAGGCAGTTCACAGAGAGATAGTACAAACACCATACAGGCAGTTCACAGAGAGATAGTACAAACACCATACAGGCAGTTCACAGAGAGATTGTACAAACACCATACAGGCAGTTCACAGAGAGATAGTACAAACACCATACAGGCAGTTCACAGAGAGATAGTACAAACACCTTACAGGCAGTTCGAGAGAGATAGTACAAACACCTTACAGGCAGTTCACAGAGAGATAGTACAAACACCATACAGGCAGTTCACAGAGAGATAGTACAAACACCTTACAGGCAGTTCACAGAGAGATAGTACAAACACCTTACAGGCAGTTCACAGAGAGATAGTACAAACACCATACAGGCAGTTCACAGAGAGATTGTACAAACACCATACAGGCAGTTCACAGAGAGATAGTGCAAACACCTTACAGGCAGCTCACAGAGAGATAGTACAAACACCTTACAGGCAGTTCACAGAGAGATAGTACAAACACCATACAGTCAGTTCACAGAGAGATAGTACAAACACCTTACAGGCAGTTCACAGGGAGATAGTACAAACACCTTACAGACAGTTCACAGAGAGATAGTACAAACACCATACAGGCAGTTCACAGGGAGATAGTACAAACACCATACAGGCAGTTCACAGAGAGATAGTACAAACACCTTACAGACAGTTCACAGAGAGATAGTACAAACACCATACAGGCAGTTCACAGGGAGATAGTACAAACACCATACAGGCAGTTCACGGAGAGATAGTACAAACACCATACAGGCAGATCACAGAGAGATAGTACAAACACCATACAGGCAGTTCACAGAGAGATAGTACAAACACCATACAGGCAGCTCACAGAGAGATAGTACAAACACCTTACAGGCAGTTCACAGAGAGATAGTACAAACACCATACAGGCAGCTCACAGAGAGATAGTACAAACACCATACAGGCAGTTCACAGAGAGATAGTACAAACACCATACAGGCAGCTCACAGAGAGATAGTACAAACACCATACAGGCAGCTCACAGAGAGTTAGTACAAACACCATACAGGCAGCTCACTGCGAGAACGTAAAAACTACTTACAGGCAGTTCACAGAGAGATAGTACAAACACCTTACAGGCAGTTCACAGAGAGATAGTACAAACACCATACAGGCAGTTCACAGAGAGATAGTACAAACACCATACAGGCAGTTCACAGAGAGATAGTACAAACACCATACAGGCAGTTCACAGAGAGATAGTACAAACACCATACAGGCAGCTCACAGAGAGATAGTACAAACACCTTACAGGCAGTTCACAGAGAGATAGTACAAACACCTTACAGGCAGTTCACAGAGAGATAGTACAAACACCATACAGGCAGTTCACAGAGAGATAGTACAAACACCATACAGGCAGTTCACAGAGAGATAGTACAAACACCATACAGGCAGTTCACAGAGAGATAGTACAAACACCTTACAGGCAGTTCACAGGGAGATAGTACAAACACCTTACAGGCAGTTCACAGAGAGATAGTACAAACACCATACAGGCAGTTCACAGGGAGATAGTACAAACACCATACAGGCAGTTCACAGAGAGATAGTACAAACACCTTACAGGCAGTTCACAGAGAGATAGTACAAACACCATACAGGCAGTTCACAGAGAGATTGTACAAACACCATACAGGCAGTTCACAGAGAGATAGTACAAACACCATACAGGCAGTTCACAGAGAGATAGTACAAACACCATACAGGCAGTTCACAGAGAGATAGTACAAACACCATACAGGCAGCTCACAGAGAGATAGTACAAACACCTTACAGGCAGTTCACAGAGAGATAGTACAAACACCATACAGGCAGTTCACAGAGAGATAGTACAAACACCATACAGGCAGTTCGCAGAGACATAGTACAAACACCATACAGGCAGTTCACAGAGAGATAGTACAAACACCATACAGGCAGTTCACAGAGAGATAGTACAAACACCATACAGGCCGTTCACAGAAAGATAGTACAAACACCTTACAGGCAGTTCACAGAGAGATAGTACAAACACCATACAGGCAGTTCACAGAGAGATTGTACAAACACCATACAGGCAGTTCACAGAGAGATAGTACAAACACCATACAGGCAGTTCACAGAGAGATTGTACAAACACCATACAGGCAGTTCACAGAGAGATAGTACAAACACCATACAGGCAGTTCACAGAGAGATAGTACAAACACCATACAGGCAGTTCACAGAGAGATTGTACAAACACCATACAGGCAGTTCACAGAGAGATAGTACAAACACCATACAGGCAGTTCACAGAGAGATAGTACAAACACCTTACAGGCAGTTCGAGAGAGATAGTACAAACACCTTACAGGCAGTTCACAGAGAGATAGTACAAACACCATACAGGCAGTTCACAGAGAGATAGTACAAACACCTTACAGGCAGTTCACAGAGAGATAGTACAAACACCTTACAGGCAGTTCACAGAGAGATAGTACAAACACCATACAGGCAGTTCACAGAGAGATTGTACAAACACCATACAGGCAGTTCACAGAGAGATAGTGCAAACACCTTACAGGCAGCTCACAGAGAGATAGTACAAACACCTTACAGGCAGTTCACAGAGAGATAGTACAAACACCATACAGTCAGTTCACAGAGAGATAGTACAAACACCTTACAGGCAGTTCACAGGGAGATAGTACAAACACCTTACAGACAGTTCACAGAGAGATAGTACAAACACCATACAGGCAGTTCACAGGGAGATAGTACAAACACCATACAGGCAGTTCACAGAGAGATAGTACAAACACCTTACAGACAGTTCACAGAGAGATAGTACAAACACCATACAGGCAGTTCACAGGGAGATAGTACAAACACCATACAGGCAGTTCACGGAGAGATAGTACAAACACCATACAGGCAGATCACAGAGAGATAGTACAAACACCATACAGGCAGTTCACAGAGAGATAGTACAAACACCATACAGGCAGCTCACAGAGAGATAGTACAAACACCTTACAGGCAGTTCACAGAGAGATAGTACAAACACCATACAGGCAGCTCACAGAGAGATAGTACAAACACCATACAGGCAGTTCACAGAGAGATAGTACAAACACCATACAGGCAGCTCACAGAGAGATAGTACAAACACCATACAGGCAGCTCACAGAGAGTTAGTACAAACACCATACAGGCAGCTCACTGCGAGAACGTAAAAACTACTTACAGGCAGTTCACAGAGAGATAGTACAAACACCTTACAGGCAGTTCACAGAGAGATAGTACAAACACCATACAGGCAGTTCACAGAGAGATAGTACAAACACCATACAGGCAGTTCACAGAGAGATAGTACAAACACCATACAGGCAGTTCACAGAGAGATAGTACAAACACCATACAGGCAGCTCACAGAGAGATAGTACAAACACCTTACAGGCAGTTCACAGAGAGATAGTACAAACACCTTACAGGCAGTTCACAGAGAGATAGTACAAACACCATACAGGCAGTTCACAGAGAGATAGTACAAACACCATACAGGCAGTTCACAGAGAGATAGTACAAACACCATACAGGCAGTTCACAGAGAGATAGTACAAACACCTTACAGGCAGTTCACAGGGAGATAGTACAAACACCTTACAGGCAGTTCACAGAGAGATAGTACAAACACCATACAGGCAGTTCACAGGGAGATAGTACAAACACCATACAGGCAGTTCACAGAGAGATAGTACAAACACCTTACAGGCAGTTCACAGAGAGATAGTACAAACACCATACAGGCAGTTCACAGAGAGATTGTACAAACACCATACAGGCAGTTCACAGAGAGATAGTACAAACACCATACAGGCAGTTCACAGAGAGATAGTACAAACACCATACAGGCAGTTCACAGAGAGATAGTACAAACACCATACAGGCAGCTCACAGAGAGATAGTACAAACACCTTACAGGCAGTTCACAGAGAGATAGTACAAACACCATACAGGCAGTTCACAGAGAGATAGTACAAACACCATACAGGCAGTTCGCAGAGACATAGTACAAACACCATACAGGCAGTTCACAGAGAGATAGTACAAACACCATACAGGCAGTTCACAGAGAGATAGTACAAACACCATACAGGCAGTTCACAGAGAGATAGTACAAACACCATACAGGCAGTTCACAGGGAGAATGTACAAACACCATACAGGCAGTTCACAGAGAGATAGTACAAACAACATACAGGCAGTTCACAGGGAGAATGTACAAACACCATACAGGCAATTCACAGAGAGATAGTACAAACACCATACAGGCTGTTCACAGGGAGAACTTATAAACTCTTTACGGGCAGTCCAGAGGGAGAACGCACAAACACCTTACAGACAGCTCACAGGGAGATAGTACAAACTCCTTACAGGCAGTTCACAGAGAGATAGTACAAACTCCTTACAGGCAGTTCATAGGGAGAATGTACAAACTCCTTACAAGCAGTTCACTGGGAGGTGGTAAAAACTCCTCACAGGCAGTTCACAGACAGATGGTACAAACACCAAACAGGCAGTTCACAGGGAGAACTTATAAACTCCATACAGGCAGTTCAGAGGGAGAACGTAAAAAACTCCTTGCAGGCAGATCACAAGGAGAACGTACAAACTCCTTACAACAGTTCACATTGAGATGGTACAAACTGATTACAGGCAGTTCCCAGGGAGATGGTACAAATACTTTACAACAGTTCACAGGGAGAACTTATAAAATCCTTTCAGGCTGTTCAGAGGGAGGATGTACAAACTCCTTAAGGCAGTTCACAGGGAGAACGTACAAACACCTTACTGGCAGTTCACACAGAGATGGTACAAATTCCATACAGGCAGTTAACAGGGAGATAGTACAAACTCCTTACAGGCTGTTCACAGCGAGATTGTACAAACCCACTACAGGCAGTTCACAGGGAGAACGTAAAAATTCCTTACAGGCTGTTCAGTGGGAGAACGTAAAAACTCCTAACCGGCAGTTCACAGTGAGATGGTGCAAATTTCTTACAGGCAGTTCACAGGGAGAAAGTACAAACTCCTTCGAGCCAGTTCACAGGGAGAACATAAAAACTCCTTAGAGCAAATTTCATCAGTAGAACGTACAAACTCCTTACAAACAGTTCACAGGGAGAACATACAAACTACTTACAGACAGTTCACATTGAGATGGTACAAACTGATTACAGACAGTCCCAGGGAGATGGTACAAACACTTTACAGGCAGTTCACAGGGAGAACTTATAAAATCCTTACAGGCTGTTCGGAGGGAGAACGTACAAACTTCTTACAGGCAATTCACAGGGATAACATGCAAACACCTAACTGCCAGTTCACAGGGGGAATATAGAAATTTCTTATAGGCAGTTCACAGGAGATGGTACCAACTTCTTACAGGCAGTTCACAGGAATAAAGTAGAAAATCCTTAGCGGGAGTTCACAGGGAGAACTTATTACCTCCTTACAGGCAGTTCAGAGGGAGATTGTACAAACTTCTTACAGGCATTTCACAAGGCGATGGTACAAACTCCTCACAGGCAGTTCACAGGGAGATGGTACAAACTCCTTACAGGCCGTTCACAGGGAGAACGTAAAAACTCCTTACCGGCAGTTCACAGTCAGATGGTACAAATTCCTTACAGGCAGTTCACAAGGAGAACATACAAACTCCTTTGAGCCTCTTCACAGAGAGAACGTACAAACAACCTTAGAGCAAGTTCACCGGGAGAACGTACAAACTCCTTACAGACAGTTCACAGGGAGATGGTACAAATGCCTTACAGACAGTTCGCAGGAGAATATAGAAACTACATACAGGCAGTTCACAGGGAGATAGTAGAAACTCCTTACAGGCAGTTTACAGGAAGATGGTACAAACTCCTTACATGCAATTCACAGGAAGAATGCACAAATTCCTTACAGGCAGTTCACAGGACATGGTACAAACTCCTTACAGGCAGTTCAATGGGAGAATGTGAAAACTCCTTATTGGCAGAGCATATGGCGGTGGTACAAACTCCTTACAGGCAGTTCACAGAGAGATGGTACAAACTCCTTACAGGCAGTTCACAGAGAGATGGTACAAACTCCTTACAGGCAGTTCACAGAGAGATGGTACAAACTCCTTACAGGCAGTTCACAGAGAGATGGTACAAACTCCTTACACACAGTTCACAGAGAGATGGTACAAAAACCATACAGGCACTTCACAGGGAGAACTTATAAAATCCTTACATGCAGTTCAGAGGGTGAACATACAAACTCATTACCAGCAGTTCAGAGGTAGAACGTACAAACGCATTACTGGCAGCTCACAGGGAGATAGTACAAACACCATACAGGCAGTTCACAGAGAGATAGTACAAACACCTTACAGGCAGTTCACAGGAAGATAGTACAAACACCTTACAGACAGTTCACAGAGAGATAGTACAAACACCATACAGGCAGTTCACAGGGAGATAGTACAAACACCATACAGGCAGTTCACAGAGAGATAGTACAAACATCTTACAGGCAGTTCACAGAGAGATAGTACAAACACCATACAGGCAGTACACAGAGAGATTGTACAAACACCATACAGGCAGTTCACGGAGAGATAGTACAAACACCATACAGGCAGTTCACAGAGAGATAGTACAAACACCATACAGGCAGTTCACAGAGAGATAGTACAAACACCATACAGGCAGCTCACAGAGAGATAGTACAAACACCTTACAGGCAGTTCACAGAGAGATAGTACAAACACCATACAGGCAGCTCACAGAGAGATAGTACAAACACCATACAGGCAGTTCACAGAGAGATAGTACAAACACCATACAGGCAGCTCACAGAGAGATAGTACAAACACCATACAGGCAGCTCACAGAGAGATAGTACAAACACCATACAGGCAGCTCACTGCGAGAACGTAAAAACTACTTACAGGCAGTTCACAGAGAGATAGTACAAACACCTTACAGGCAGTTCACAGAGAGATAGTACAAACACCATACAGGCAGTTCACAGAGAGATAGTACAAACACCTTACAGGCAGTTCACAGAGAGATAGTACAAACACCATACAGGCAGTTCACAGAGAGATAGTACAAACACCATACAGGCAGTTCACAGAGAGATAGTACAAACACCATACAGGCAGTTCACAGAGAGATAGTACAAACACCATACAGGCAGTTCACAGAGAGATAGTACAAACACCATACAGGCAGTTCACAGAGAGATAGTACAAACACCATACAGGCAGTTCAAAGAGAGATAGTACAAAAACCATACAGGCAGTTCACAGAGAGATTGTACAAACACCATACAGGCAGTTCACAGAGAGATAGTACAAACACCATACAGGCAGTTCACAGAGAGATAGTGCAAACACCTTACAGGCAGCTCACAGAGAGATAGTACAGACACCATACAGGCAGTTCACAGAGAGATAGTACAAACACCATACAGGCAGCTCACAGAGAGATAGTACAAACACCTTACAGGCAGTTCACAGAGAGATAGTACAAACACCTTACAGGCAGTTCACAGAGAGATAGTACAAACACCATACAGGCAGTTCACAGAGAGATAGTACAAACACCATACAGGCAGTTCACAGAGAGATAGTACAAACACCATACAGGCAGTTCACAGAGAGATAGTACAAACACCTTACAGGCAGTTCACAGGGAGATAGTACAAACACCTTACAGGCAGTTCACAGAGAGATAGTACAAACACCATACAGGCAGTTCACAGGGAGATAGTACAAACACCATACAGGCAGTTCACAGAGAGATAGTACAAACACCTTACAGGCAGTTCACAGAGAGATAGTACAAACACCATACAGGCAGTTCACAGAGAGATTGTACAAACACCATACAGGCAGTTCACAGAGAGATAGTACAAACACCATACAGGCAGTTCACAGAGAGATAGTACAAACACCATACAGGCAGTTCACAGAGAGATAGTACAAACACCATACAGGCAGCTCACAGAGAGATAGTACAAACACCTTACAGGCAGTTCACAGAGAGATAGTACAAACACCATACAGGCAGTTCACAGAGAGATAGTACAAACACCATACAGGCAGTTCGCAGAGACATAGTACAAACACCATACAGGCAGTTCACAGAGAGATAGTACAAACACCATACAGGCAGTTCACAGAGAGATAGTACAAACACCATACAGGCAGTTCACAGAGAGATAGTACAAACACCATACAGGCAGTTCACAGGGAGAATGTACAAACACCATACAGGCAGTTCACAGAGAGATAGTACAAACAACATACAGGCAGTTCACAGGGAGAATGTACAAACACCATACAGGCAATTCACAGAGAGATAGTACAAACACCATACAGGCTGTTCACAGGGAGAACTTATAAACTCTTTACGGGCAGTCCAGAGGGAGAACGCACAAACACCTTACAGACAGCTCACAGGGAGATAGTACAAACTCCTTACAGGCAGTTCACAGAGAGATAGTACAAACTCCTTACAGGCAGTTCATAGGGAGAATGTACAAACTCCTTACAAGCAGTTCACTGGGAGGTGGTAAAAACTCCTCACAGGCAGTTCACAGACAGATGGTACAAACACCAAACAGGCAGTTCACAGGGAGAACTTATAAACTCCATACAGGCAGTTCAGAGGGAGAACGTAAAAAACTCCTTGCAGGCAGATCACAAGGAGAACGTACAAACTCCTTACAACAGTTCACATTGAGATGGTACAAACTGATTACAGGCAGTTCCCAGGGAGATGGTACAAATACTTTACAACAGTTCACAGGGAGAACTTATAAAATCCTTTCAGGCTGTTCAGAGGGAGGATGTACAAACTCCTTAAGGCAGTTCACAGGGAGAACGTACAAACACCTTACTGGCAGTTCACACAGAGATGGTACAAATTCCATACAGGCAGTTAACAGGGAGATAGTACAAACTCCTTACAGGCTGTTCACAGCGAGATTGTACAAACCCACTACAGGCAGTTCACAGGGAGAACGTAAAAATTCCTTACAGGCTGTTCAGTGGGAGAACGTAAAAACTCCTAACCGGCAGTTCACAGTGAGATGGTGCAAATTTCTTACAGGCAGTTCACAGGGAGAAAGTACAAACTCCTTCGAGCCAGTTCACAGGGAGAACATAAAAACTCCTTAGAGCAAATTTCATCAGTAGAACGTACAAACTCCTTACAAACAGTTCACAGGGAGAACATACAAACTACTTACAGACAGTTCACATTGAGATGGTACAAACTGATTACAGACAGTCCCAGGGAGATGGTACAAACACTTTACAGGCAGTTCACAGGGAGAACTTATAAAATCCTTACAGGCTGTTCGGAGGGAGAACGTACAAACTTCTTACAGGCAATTCACAGGGATAACATGCAAACACCTAACTGCCAGTTCACAGGGGGAATATAGAAATTTCTTATAGGCAGTTCACAGGAGATGGTACCAACTTCTTACAGGCAGTTCACAGGAATAAAGTAGAAAATCCTTAGCGGGAGTTCACAGGGAGAACTTATTACCTCCTTACAGGCAGTTCAGAGGGAGATTGTACAAACTTCTTACAGGCATTTCACAAGGCGATGGTACAAACTCCTCACAGGCAGTTCACAGGGAGATGGTACAAACTCCTTACAGGCCGTTCACAGGGAGAACGTAAAAACTCCTTACCGGCAGTTCACAGTAAGATGGCACAAATTCCTTACAGGCAGTTCACAAGGAGAACATACAAACTCCTTTGAGCCTCTTCACAGAGAGAACGTACAAACAACCTTAGAGCAAGTTCACCGGGAGAACGTACAAACTCCTTACAGACAGTTCACAGGGAGATGGTACAAATGCCTTACAGACAGTTCGCAGGAGAATATAGAAACTACATACAGGCAGTTCACAGGGAGATAGTAGAAACTCCTTACAGGCAGTTTACAGGAAGATGGTACAAACTCCTTACATGCAATTCACAGGAAGAATGCACAAATTCCTTACAGGCAGTTCACAGGACATGGTACAAACTCCTTACAGGCAGTTCAATGGGAGAATGTGAAAACTCCTTATTGGCAGAGCATATGGCGGTGGTACAAACTCCTTACAGGCAGTTCACAGAGAGATGGTACAAACTCCTTACAGGCAGTTCACAGAGAGATGGTACAAACTCCTTACAGGCAGTTCACAGAGAGATGGTACAAACTCCTTACAGGCAGTTCACAGAGAGATGGTACAAACTCCTTACACACAGTTCACAGAGAGATGGTACAAAAACCATACAGGCACTTCACAGGGAGAACTTATAAAATCCTTACATGCAGTTCAGAGGGTGAACATACAAACTCATTACCAGCAGTTCAGAGGTAGAACGTACAAACGCATTACTGGCAGCTCACAGGGAGATAGTACAAACTCCTTACAGGCTGTTCACAGGGAGTACTTACAAACTTCTTACAGGTAGTTCACAGCGAGATTGTACAAACTCCTTACAGACAGTTCACAGGGAGATGGTACAAGTGCCTCACAGACAGTTCGCAGGGGGAACGTAGAAACTCCTTACAGGCAGATCACAGGGAAAACGTACAAATTCCTTGCAGACAGTTCACATTGAGAAGGTACCAACTCCTTACAGGCAGTTCACAGGAAAATAAGTAGAAACTCCTTAGAGGCAGTTCACAAGGAGATGGTACAAACTCCTTACAGGCAGTTCACAAGGAGAACATACAAACACCTTACTGGCAGTTCACAGGGAGAATACACAAACTCCTTACAGGCAGTTCAATGGGAGAACGTAAAAATTCCTTACAGGCAGAACACAGGGAGGTGGTACAAACTCCTTACAGGAAGTTCACAGAGAAATGGTACAAACACCATAGAGACAGTTTACAGGGAGAATTTATAAACTCCTTACACACAGTTCAGAGAGAGAAAGTACAAACTCCTTACAGGCAGTTCACAGGGAGAACATGCAAACACCTTACTGGCAGTTGACGTAGAGATGGTACAAAATCCTTACAGGCAGTTCACAGGGAGATGGTAGAAATTCCTTACATGCAGTTCAAAGGGAGAACGTACGAACTCTTTACAGGCAGATCACAGGGACAACATAAAAACTCCTTAGAGACAGTTCACATTGAGATGGCAAAAACTGTTTACAGGGAGTACACAGGGAGAATGTACAAACTCCTTACAGGCAGTTCTCACGGAGATGGTACAAAGACCTTATGGGCAGTTCCCAAGGAAGTGGTACAAAGACCTTAGAGGCAGTTCACAGGGAGAACTTATAAAATCCTTACAGACTGCTCAGAGGGAGAATGTGCAAACTTCTTACAGGCAATTCACAGGGATAACGTACAAACACCTTACTGGCAGTTCACAGGGAGAATATACAAATTCCTTACAGGCAGTTCACAGGAGATGGTACCAACTCCTTACAGGCAGTTCAGAGGAAAAAAGTAGAAACTCCTTATAGGCAGTTCACAGGGAGTTGGTACAAACTCCTTACAGGCAGTTCAGAGGGAGAACGTACAAACACCTTACTTGCAGTTCACATGGAGATGGTACAAATTCCTTACAGGCAGTTCACTGGGAGAATGTGCAAACTCCTTGTAGGCAGTTCACAGGGAGATTGTACAAATTCCTTACAGACAGTTCACAAGGAGAATACACAAATACCTCACAGACAGTTCGCAGGAGAAAGTAGAAACTACTTACTGGCAGTTCACAGGGAGATTTTAGAAGCTCCTTACAGGCAGTTCACAGGGAGATGGTACAAATTCCTTCCAGTCAGTTCACAGGGAGAATGAACAAACTCCTTACAGACAGTTCACATTGAGATGGTGCAAACTCCTTACAGGCTGTTCCCAGGGAGATGATAGAAATGCCTTATAGGCAGTTCACAGGGAGAACTTATAAAATACTTACAGGCTGTTCAGAGGGAGAACATACAAACACCTTACTGGCAGTTCACAGAGAGAATATACAAATTCCTTACAGGCAGTTCACGGAAATAGAGTTGAAACTCCATACAGGCAGTTCACATGGAGATGGTACAAACTCCTTACAGGCAGTTCAAAGGGAGATGGTACAAACTCCTTACAGGCAATTCACAGAGAGATTGTACAAAAACTATACAGGCAGTTCACAGGGAGAACTTATAAACTCCTTACAGGCAGTTCCGAGGGAGAACATACAAACTCGTTACAGGCAGTTCAGACGGAGAACGTAAAAACACCTTACTGACAGTTCACATAGAGATGGTACAAACTCCTTACAGGCAGTTCACAGGGAGATGGTACAAACACCATACCGGCAGTTCACAGGGAGAACGTAAAAACTCATCACTGGCAGTTCAAAGGGAGAACGTGCAAACACTTTACTGGCAGTTCACATAGAGATGGTACAAACTCCTTACAGGCAGGTCACAGCGAGATTGCACAAACTCATTGCAGTCAGTTCGCAGGGAGAACATACAAGCTCCCTACAGACAGTTCACAGGGAGATGGTACAAATGCCTCACAGACAGTTCACAGGGAGAACGTAGAAACTCTTTACAGGCAGATCACAGGGAAAACGTACAAACTCCTTGCAGACAGTTCACATTCAGATGGTACAAGCTCCTTACAGGCAGTTCACAGGGAGAACATACAAACAGCTTACTGGCAGTTCACAGGGAGAATACACAAATTCCTTACAGGCAGTTCACAGGAGATGGTACCAACTCCTTACAGGCAGTTCACAGGAAAATAATTAGAAACCCCTTCGAGGCAGTTCACAGGGAGATGGTAGAAACTCCTTACAGGCAGTTCACAGGGAGATGGTACAAACTCCTTACAGGCAGTTCACAGGGAGATTGTACAAACTCCTCATAGGCAGTTCACAGGGAGAACGTGCAAACTCCATTCAGGCAGATCATAGAGAGATGGTACAAACACAATACCGGCAGTTCACAGGGTGAATATATAAACTACTTACAGGCAGTTCAGAGGGAGAATGTACAAACTCCTTACAAGCAGCTGACAGAGAGAACGTACAAACACCTTACTGGCAGTTCACATAGAGATGGTGCAAACTCCTTACAGACAGTTCACTGGGAGAATGTAAAAACTCCTTACAGGCAGAACACAGGGAGGTGGTACAAACTCCTTAAAGGCAGTTCACATGGAAATGGTACAAACTCCTTACAGGAAGTTCACAGGGAAATGGTAGAAACACCATACCAGCAGTTCACAGGAAAAGCTTATAAACTCCCTATAGGCCGTTCAGAGGGAGAACGTAGAAACTCCTTACAGGCAGCTCACAGAGAGAACGTACAAACACTTTACTGGCAGTTCACATAGAGATGGTACAAACTCCTTACAGGCAGTTCACAGAGAGATGGTACAAAAACCATACAGGCACTTCACAGGGAGAACTTATAAAATCCTTACATGCAGTTCAGAGGGTGAACATACAAACTCATTACCAGCAGTTCAGAGGTAGAACGTACAAACGCATTACTGGCAGTTCACAGGGAGATAGTACAAACTCCTTACAGGCTGTTCACAGGGAGTACTTACAAACTTCTTACAGGTAGTTCACAGCGAGATTGTACAAACTCCTTACAGACAGTTCACAGGGAGATGGTACAAGTGCCTCACAGACAGTTCGCAGGGGGAACGTAGAAACTCCTTACAGGCAGAACACAGGGAAAACGTACAAATTCCTTGCAGACAGTTCACATTGAGAAGGTACAAACTCCTTACAGGCAGTTCACAGGGAGAACGTACAAACAGCTTACTGGCAGTTCACAGGGAGAATACACAAATTCCTTACAGACAGTTCACAGGAGATGGTACCAACTCCTTACAGGCAGTTCACAGGAAAATAAGTAGAAACTCCTTAGAGGCAGTTCACAAGGAGATGGTACAAACTCCTTACAGGCAGTTCACAAGGAGAACATACAAACACCTTACTGGCAGTTCACAGGGAGAATACACAAATTCCTTACAGACAGTTCACAGGAGATGGTACCAACTCCTTACAGGCAGTTCACAGGAAAATAAGTAGAAACTCCTTAGAGGCAGTTCACAAGGAGATGCTACAAACTCCTTACAGGCAGTTCACAAGGAGAACATACAAACACATTACTGGCAGTTCACAGGGAGAACGTACAAACTCCTTGCAGGATGTTCATAGAGAGATGCTACAAACACAATACCGGCAGTTCACAGGGAGAACTTATAAACTCCTTACAGGCAGTTCAGAGGGAGAACTTAAAAACTCATTAATGGCAGTTCACAGGGAGAACGTGCAAACACCTTATTGTCAGTTGACATAGAGATGGTACAAACTCCTTACAGGCAGGTCACTGGGAGAATGTACAAACTCCTTACAGGCTGTTCACAGCGAGATTGTAGAAACTCATTACAGGCAGATCACTGGGAGAATGTAAAAACTCCTTCCAGGCAGAACACAGGGAGATGGTACAAACTCCTTACAGGCAGTTCACAGAGAGATTGTACAAAAACCATACAGGCAGTTCACAGCGAGAACTTATAAACTCCTTACAGGCAGTTCAGAGGGAGAACGTACAAACTGCTTACAGGCAGCTGACAGAGAGAACGTACAAACACCTACTGGCAGTTCACGTAGAGATGGTACAAACTCCTTACCGGCAGTTCACTGGGAGAATGTAAAAACTCCTTACAGGCAGAACACAGGGAGGTGGTACAAACTCCTTAAGGGCAGTTCACAGAGAGATGGTACAAAAACCATACAGGCACTTCTCAGGGAGAACTTAAAAACTCATTACTGGCAGTTCAGAAGGAGAACGTGCAAACACCTTATTGGCAGTTCACATAGAGATGGTACAAACTCCTTACAGGCAGATCACTGGGAGAACGTACAAACTCCTTACAGGCTGTTCACAGGGAGAACTTACAAACTCCTCACAGGCAGTTCACAGTGAGATTGCAGAAACTCATTACAGCAGTTCACTGGGAGACTGTAAAAACTCCTTACAGGCAGAGCACGGGGAGGTGGTACAAACTCCTTAAAGGCAGCTCACAGGGAGATGGTACAAAGACCTTATGGGCAGTTCCCAGGGAAATGGTACAAAGACCTTATAGGCAGTTCACAGGGAGAACTTATAAAATCCTTACCCTCTGCTCAGGGGGAGAATGTGCAAACTCCTTACAGTCAATTCACAGGGATAACATACAATCACCTTACTGGCAGTTCACAGGGAGAATATACAAATTCCTTACAGGCAGTTCACAGAAATAACGTTGAAACTCCATACAGGCAGTTCACATGGAGATGGTACAAACACCATACCAGCAGTTCATAGGGAGAACTTATAAACTCCTTACAGGCACTTCAGGGGGAGAACGTAGAAACTCCTTACAAGCAGCTCACAGAGACAACGTACAAACACCTTACTGGCAGTTCACATAGAGATGATACAAACTCGTTATAGGCAGTTCACTGAGAGAACGTACAAACTCCTTGCAGGCAGTTCACAGGGAGATGGTGCAAAACTCCTTACAGGCTGTTCACAGGGAGAAATTACAAACTTCTCACAGGCAGTTCACAACGAGATTGTACAAACTCATTACAGGCAGTTCACAGGGGAATGTACAAACTCCCTACAGACAGTTCACAGGGAGATGGTACAAATGCCTCACAGACAGTTCTCAGGGAGAACGTAGAAACTCCTTACAGGCAGATCACAGGGAAAACGTACAAACAGCTTACTGGCAGTTCACAGGGAGAATACACAAATTCCTTACAGGCAGTTCACAGGAGATGGTACCAATTCCTTACAGGCAGTTCACAGGAAAATAAGTAGAAACTCCTTAGAGGAAGTTCACAAGGAGATGGTACAAACTCCTTGCAGGCAGTTCACAGGGTGAACATACAAACACCTTACTGGCAGTTCACAGGGAGAACGTACAAACTCCTTGCAGTCAGTTCACAGGGAGATGCTACAAACACAATACTGGCAGTTCACAGGGAGAACTTATAAACTCCTCACAGGCAGTTCAGAGGGAGAACGTACAAACTCCTTACAGGCAGCTGACTGAGAGAACGTACAAACACCTTACTGGCAGTTCACATAGAGATGGTACAAACTCCTTACAGGCAGTTCACAGAGAGATGGTACAAAAACGATACAGGCACTTCTCAGGGAGAACTTAAAAACTCATTAATGGCAGTTCAGAGGGAGAACGTGCAAACACCTTACTGGCAGTTGACATAGAGATGGTACAAACTCCTTACAGGCAGGTCACTGGGAGAATGTACAAACTCCTTACAGGCTGTTCACAGCGAGATTGTACAAACCCACTACAGGCAGTTCACAGGGAGAACGTAAAAATTCCTTACAGGCTGTTCAGTGCGAGAACGTAAAAACTCCTAACCGGCAGTTCACAGTGAGATGGTGCAAATTTCTTACAGGCAGTTCACAGGGAGAAAGTACAAACTCCTTCGAGCCAGTTCACAGGGAGAACATAGAAACTCCTTAGAGCAAATTTCATCAGTAGAACGTACAAACTCCTTACAAACAGTTCACAGGGAGAACATACAAACTACTTACAGACAGTTCACATTGAGATGGTACAAACTGATTACAGGCAGTCCCAGGGAGATGGTACAAACACTTTACAGGCAGTTCACAGGGAGAACTTATAAAATCCTTACAGGCTGTTCGGAGGGAGAACGTACAAACTTCTTACAGGCAATTCACAGGGATAACATGCAAACACCTAACTGCCAGTTCACAGGGGGAATATAGAAATTTCTTATAGGCAGTTCACAAGAGATGGTACCAACTCCTTACAGGCAGTTCACAGGAATAAAGTAGAAAATCCTTAGCGGGAGTTCACAGGGAGAACTTATTACCTTCTTACAGGCAGTTCAGAGGGAGATTGTACAAACTCCTCACAGGCAGTTCACAGGGAGATGGTACAAACTCCTTACAGGCCGTTCACAGGGAGAACGTAAAAACTCCTTACCGGCAGTTCACAGTAAGATGGTACAAATTCCTTACAGGCAGTTCACAAGGAGAACATACAAACTCCTTTGAGCCTCTTCACAGAGAGAACGTACAAACAACCTTAGAGCAAGTTCACCGGGAGAACGTACAAACTCCTTACAGACAGTTCACAGGGAGATGGTACAAATGCCTTACAGACAGTTCGCAGGAGAATATAGAAACTACATACAGGCAGTTCACAGGGAGATAGTAGAAACTCCTTACAGGCAGTTTACAGGAAGATGGTACAAACTCCTTACATGCAATTCACAGGAAGAATGCACAAATTCCTTACAGGCAGTTCACAGGACATGGTACAAACTCCTTACAGGCAGTTCAATGGGAGAATGTGAAAACTCCTTATTGGCAGAGCATATGGCGGTGGTACAAACTCCTTACAGGCAGTTCACAGAGAGATGGTACAAACTCCTTACAGGCAGTTCACAGAGAGATGGTACAAACTCCTTACAGGCAGTTCACAGAGAGATGGTACAAACTCCTTACAGGCAGTTCACAGAGAGATGGTACAAACTCCTTACACACAGTTCACAGAGAGATGGTACAAAAACCATACAGGCACTTCACAGGGAGAACTTATAAAATCCTTACATGCAGTTCAGAGGGTGAACATACAAACTCATTACCAGCAGTTCAGAGGTAGAACGTACAAACGCATTACTGGCAGTTCACAGGGAGATAGTACAAACTCCTTACAGGCTGTTCACAGGGAGTACTTACAAACTTCTTACAGGTAGTTCACAGCGAGATTGTACAAACTCCTTACAGACAGTTCACAGGGAGATGGTACAAGTGCCTCACAGACAGTTCGCAGGGGGAACGTAGAAACTCCTTACAGGCAGATCACAGGGAAAACGTACAAATTCCTTGCAGACAGTTCACATTGAGAAGGTACCAACTCCTTACAGGCAGTTCACAGGAAAATAAGTAGAAACTCCTTAGAGGCAGTTCACAAGGAGATGGTACAAACTCCTTACAGGCAGTTCACAAGGAGAACATACAAACACCTTACTGGCAGTTCACAGGGAGAATACACAAACTCCTTACAGGCAGTTCAATGGGAGAACGTAAAAATTCCTTACAGGCAGAACACAGGGAGGTGGTACAAACTCCTTACAGGAAGTTCACAGAGAAATGGTACAAACACCATAGAGACAGTTTACAGGGAGAATTTATAAACTCCTTACACACAGTTCAGAGAGAGAAAGTACAAACTCCTTACAGGCAGTTCACAGGGAGAACATGCAAACACCTTACTGGCAGTTGACGTAGAGATGGTACAAAATCCTTACAGGCAGTTCACAGGGAGATGGTAGAAATTCCTTACATGCAGTTCAAAGGGAGAACATACGAACTCTTTACAGGCAGATCACAGGGACAACATAAAAACTCCTTAGAGACAGTTCACATTGAGATGGCAAAATCTGTTTACAGGGAGTACACAGGGAGAATGTACAAACTCCTTACAGGCAGTTCCCACGGAGATGGTACAAAGACCTTATGGGCAGTTCCCAGGGAAGTGGTACAAAGACCTTAGAGGCAGTTCACAGGGAGAACTTATAAAATCCTTACAGACTGCTCAGAGGGAGAATGTGCAAACTCCTTACAGGCAATTCACAGGGATAACGTACAAACACCTTATTGGCAGTTCACAGGGAGAATATACAAATTCCTTACAGGCAGTTCACAGGAGATGGTACCAACTCCTTACAGGCAGTTCAGAGGAAAAAAGTAGAAACTCCTTAGAGGCAGTTCACAGGGAGTTGGTACAAACTCCTTACAGGCAGTTCAGAGGGAGAACGTACAAACACCTTACAGGCAGTTCAGAGGGAGAACGTACAAACTCCTTACAGTCAGTTCAAAGGGAGTTGGTACAAGCTGATTATAAGCAGTTCACAGGGAGAATGTACAGATTCCTTACAGGCAGTTCACAGGGAGAATGTACAGATTCCTTACAGGCAGTTCACAGGGAGAACGTGCAGATTCCTTACAGGCAGTTCACAGGGCGATGGTACAAACTCCTTACAGGCAGATCCCAGGGTGAACGTATAATCTGTTTGCTGGCAGTTCACAGGGAAAACGTGCAAAGTCCTAACTGGCAGTTCACAGAGAGATTGTACAAATTCCTTACAGGCGGCTCACAAGGAGATGGTACAAACCTTTACAGGCAGTTCACAGGGAAATGGTACAAATTCCTTACAGGCAGATAACAGTGAGAATGTACAAATTCCTTACAGGCAGTTCACAGGGAGATGTTACAACTCTTTACAGGCAGTTTATAGGGAGGTGGTACAAAATCCTTACAGGCAGTTCACAAGGAGATGGTTCAAACTCCTTGCAGGCAGTTCGCAGGGAGATGTTATAAACTCCTTACAGGCAGTTCACAGGGGGATGTTACAATCTCCTCACAGGCAGTACACTGGCAGATGGTACAAACTCCTTACCGGCAGTTCACAGGGAAATGGTATAAACATTTTTCAGGCCTTTCACAGGGAGATGGTAGAAACAATTACAGGCAGTTCATAGGGAGGTCTTACAGACTCTGTACAGGCTGTTCGAAGGGAGTTGGTACTAAATCCTTACAGGCAGTTCACAGGGAGATGGTACAATCTCCTTACAGGCAGTTCACAGGGAGATGATACAAACTCATTACAGGCAGCTCACAGGGAAAACATACAAACACCCTTTCTGGCAATTCACAGAGAGATGGGACAAACTCCTTACAGGCAGTTCACAGGGAGAATGTACAAACTTCTCACAGGCTGTTCACAGGTAGATGGTACAAACTCTTTACAGGCAGTTCACTGGGAGAACGTGAAAACTACTTACAGGCAGTACACAGGGAGGTGGTACAAACTCCTTACAGTCATTTCTCTGAGTAATTATACAAACACCATTCAGGCAGTTCACAGGGAGAAGTTATAAACTCCTTACAGGCAGTTCAGAGTGAGAACGTACAAACTCCTTACACGCAGTTCACAGGGAGAACGTACAAATACTGCTTACAGGCAGTTAACAGGGAGAATGTTCAAAGCCCTTGCAGGCTGTTCACAGGGAAAACATACAAACTTCTTACACTCAGTTCACAGGGAGATGCTACTAACTCCTTACAGGCAGAACACAGTGAGGTGGTACAAACTCCTTACAGGCAGTTCACATGGAGAAGTTCTAAAATTCTTACAGGCAGTCCGCAGGGCGATGGTACAAACTCCTTACAGACAGATCCAAGGGTATAATCTGTTTGCTGGCAGTTCACAGGGAAAACGTGCATACTCCTAATTGGCAGTTCACAGAGAGATTGTACAATTTCCTTACAGGCGGCTCACTAGGAAATGGTACAAACCTTTACAGGCAGTTCACAGGGAGATGGTACAAATTCCTTACAGGCAGATAACAGTGAGAATGTACAAACTCCTTACAGCAGTTCACAGGGAGATGTTACAACTCTTTACAGGCAGTTCATAGGGAGATGGTACAAACTCCATACTGGCAGTTCACAGAGAGATGGTACAAACTCCAAACCGGCAGTTCACCGGGAGATGGTATAAACTTCTTAATGGCAGTTCACAGGGGGATGGTTCAAACTCCAAACTGGCTGTTCATAGGGAGATGGTGCAAAATCCTTACAGGCAGTTGACAAGGAGGACATAAAAATTCCTTACAGGCAGTTCACAGGGAGAACACATAAACTCTTTACAGACAGTTCACTGGGAGAACACATAAACTCTTTACAGGCAGTTCACAGAGAGAACACATAAACTCTTTACAGGCAGTTCAGAGGGAGGACGTACAAACTCCTTACCGGCAGTTCACAGGGAGAACATACAAACATATTACTGGCAGTTCACAGAGATATGGTACGAACACCATACAGGCAGTTCGCAGGGAGTTAGTAGAAACTCCTCACAGGCAGTTCACAATGAGAATATACAAACTCCTTACACGTAATTCACAGGGAGTTGGTACAAACTGATTTCATGCAGTTCACATGGAGAACGTACAAACTGTTTACAGGTAGTTTTCAGCGAGATGGTACAACTCCTTACAAGCTGTTCACAGGGAGATGGTACAAACTTCGAACAGGCAGCTCACAGGGAGAATGTACAAACTCCTTACAGGCAGTTCACCAGTAGATGGTACAAACTCCTTACAGGCATTTTACAAGGAGATGGTTCAAACTCCTTACAGGCAGTTCGCAGGGAGATTGTATAAACTCCTTACTGGCAGTTCACAGGTAGATTTTACAATCTCCTTACAGGAAGTACACTGACAGATGGTACAAACACCTTATAGGCAGCTCACAGGGAGTTGGTACAAACTGATTACAGGCAGTTCACATGGAGAACCTGCAAACTGCTTACAGGTAGTTTTCAGAGAGATGGTACAACTCCTTACAAGCTGTTCACAAGGAGATGGTACAAACTTCGAACAGGCAGCTCACACGGAGAATGTACAAATGCCTTACAGGTAGTTCATAGGGAGATGGTACAAACTCCTCACTGGCAGTTCACAGGGAGATAGTACAAACTCCAAACAGGCCTTTCACCGGGAGAAGGTACAAACCCCTTACAGGCAGTTCACAGGGAGATGGTACTAACTCCTTACAGGCATATAACAGTGAGAATGTACAAACTCCTTACAGGTACTTCATAGGGAGATGGTACAAACTCCTTACTGGCAGTTCACAGGGATATGGTACGAACTCCAAACAGGCAGTTCACCGGTAGATGGTATAAACTTCTTACATGCAGAGCACAGGGAGGTGGCAAAAACTCCATACTGGCTGTTCACAGGGAGATTGTGCAAAATCCTTACAGGCAGTTGACAGGGAGGACATACAAACTCCTTACAGGCAGTTCACAGAGAGAACGTACAAACTTCTTACTGGCAGTTCACAGGGTGAACGTACAAACTCCTTAAAGACAGCTAACAGGGAGATGGTGCAAACTCCTTACAGGCTGTCACAGGGAGAACGTAGAAACTACCTACAGTCAGTTCACGGGCAGAACGTAGAAACTCCTTATAGGCAGCTCACAGGGAGAATGTAAAAACACCCTACAGGCAATTCACATTGAGATGGTACAAACTCATTACAGCGGTTCACAGGGAGACGGTACAAACTCCTTACAGGCAGTTCACAAGGAGATGGTACAAATTCCTTACAGGCAGTTCACAGGGAGAAAACATAAACTCTTTACAGGCAGTTCAGAGGGAGAACGTACAAACTCTTACAGGCAGTTCAGAGGGAGAACGTACAAACTCCTTACAGCCAGTTCAAAGGGAGTTGGTACAAGCTGATTATAAGCAGTTCACAGGGAGAATGTACAGACTCCGTAAAGGCAGTTCACAGGGAGTTGGTACAAAATCATTACAGGCAATTCGTAAGAAGAATGTACAAACTCATTACAGGCAGTTCGCAGGGAGATGATAGAAACTCATTACAGGCGGGTCACAGGGAGAACATACAAACTACTTACAGGCAGTTCACAGTGAGAACGTACAAATTCCTTACAGGCTTTTCACAGGGAGACGCTTCAAACCCTTTTCAAGCAATTCACAGGGGAATGGTACAAACTCCAAGCAGGCAGTCCACCAGGAGATGGTAAAAACTTCTTACAGGCAGTTCACAGGGAGATGGTACAAATTCCTTACTGACTGTTCACAGAGAGAACGTATAAACTACTTACAGGCAGTTCACAGGGAGATGGTACAAACTATTTACAGGCAGTTCACAGGGAGATGGTAAAAAGTCCTTACAGGCAGCTCACAAGGAGATGGTACAAGTTCATTACAGGCAGTTTAGAGGGAAATGGTGCAAATTCCTTACCGTCTACTCACAGGTAGATGGTACAATCTCCTTACAGGAAGTTCACAGGGAGATGGTAAAAATTCTTTACAGGCTGTTCACAGGAAGATGGTATAAGCTCATTACAGGCAGTTCACAGGGAGATGTTACAATCTCCTTACAGGCAGTACACTGGCAGATGCTACAAACTCCTTACCGACAGTTCACAGGGAGTTGGTATAAACATTTTTCAGGTTGTTCACAGGGAGATGGTACAATCATCTTACAGGCAGTTCACAGAGAGATCTCACAGACTCTGTACAGGCAGTTCGCAGGGAGTTCGCACGAAATCCTTACAGGCAATACACAAGGAGATTTTACAAACTCCTAACAGGTAGTTCACAGGGAGATGGTACATTCTCTTTACAGGCCGTTCACAGGGAGATGTTACAATCTCCTTACAGGCAGTACACTGGCAGATGGTACAAACTCCTTACTGGCAGTTCACAGGGAGATGGTATGACCTTTTTTCAGGCAATTCACAGGGAGATGGTACAAACTCCTTACAGTAATTCTCAGGGAGTTGGTACAAACTGATTACAGGCAGCTCACAGGGAGATGGTACAAACTCCAAACTAGCTGTTCACAGGGAGATGGTACAAACTCCTTACAGGCAGTTCACAGGGAGATTGTACAATCTCCTTACAGGCAGTTCACAGGGAGATGGTACAAACTACTTACAGGCAGTTCACAGGGAGAACATACAAACTTCTTACACACAGTTCACAGGGAGATGCTACAAACTCCTTACAGTCAGAACACAGCGAGGTGCTACAAACTCCTTACAGGCAGTTCACAAGGAGAATGTACAAACTTCGTACAGGCTGTTCACATGGAGATAGTACAAACTCATTACAGTGTTTTACAGGGAGACGGTACAAACTCCTTACATTGCAGTTCACAAGGAGATGGTACAAATTCCTTACAGGCAGTTCACAGGGAGAACACATAAACTCTTTACAGGCAGTTCAGAGGGAGAATGTGCAAACTCCTTACAGGCAGTTCACAAGGAGTTGGTACAAGCTGATTACAGGCAGTTCACAGGGAGAACGTACAGATTCCTTACAGGCAGTTCACAGGGAGAACGTACAGATTCCTTACAGGCAGTTCACAGGGAAAGGTCTAAAATTCTTACAGGCAGTCCGCAGGGCGATGTTACAAACTCCTTACAGGCAGATCCCAGGGTGAACGTATAATCTGTTTGCTGGCATTTCACAGGGAAAATGTACAAACTCCTAATTGGCAGTTCACAGAGAGATTGTACAAACTCCTTACAGGTGGATCACAAGGAGATGGTACAAACCTTTGCAGGCAGTTCACAGGAGATGGTACAAATTCCTTACAGGCAGATAACAGTGAGAATGTACAAATTCCTTACAGGCAGTTCACAGGGAGCTGTTACAACTCTTTACAGTTAGTTCATAGGGAGATGGTGCAAAATCCTTACAGGCAGTTGACAAGGAGGACGTACAAGTTCCTTACAGGCAGTTCACAGGGAGAACACATAAACTCTTTACAGGCATTCACAGGGAGAATGTACAAACTCTTTACAGGCAGTTCACAGGGAGATGCTACAAACTCCTGACAGGCAGAACCCAGCGAGGTGGTACAAAATCCTTACAGGCAATTCACAAGGAGATGGTTCAAACTCCTTGCAGGCAGTTCGCAGGGAGATGTTATAAACTCCTTACAGGCAGTTCACAGGGGTTGTTACAATCTCCTTACAGGCAGTATACTGGCAGATGGTACAAACTCCTTACCGGCAGTTCACAGGGAAATGGTATAAACATTTTTCAGACCTTTAACAGGGATATGGTACCAACATCTTACAGGCAGTTCACAGGGAGGTCTTACAGACTCTGTACAGGCTGTTCGCAGGGAGTTGGTACAAAATCCTTACAGGCAATTCACAAGGAGATTGTACAAACTCCTAACAGGCAGTTCACAGGGAGATGGTACAATCTCCTTACAGGCAGTTCACAGGGAGATGATACAAACTCATTACAGGCAGCTCACAGGGAGAATGTACAAACTACTTACAGGCAGTTCGCAGGGAGATAGTACAATCTCCTTACAGGCAGTTTACAGAGAGATGGCACAAACACCATACAGGCAGTTCAGAGGGAGAAAATATAAACTCTTTACAGGCAGTTCAGAGGGAGAACATACAAACTCCTTACAGTCAGTTCAAAGGGAAAACATACAAAAACCCTTTCTGGCAGTTCAGAAAGAAATGGTACAAACTCCTTACAGGCAGTTCACAGGGAGAACGTACAAACTCCTCGCAGGCTGTTCACAGGTAGATGGTACAAACTCCTTACAGGCAGTTCACTGGGAGATGGTACATTCTCTTTACAGGCCGTTCACAGGGAGATGTTACAATCTCCTTACAGGCAGTACACTGGCAGATGGTACAAACTCCTTACTGGCAGTTCACAGGGAGATGGTATGACCTTTTTTCAGGCAATTCATAGGGAGATGGTACAAACTCCTTACAGTAATTCACAGGGAGTTGGTACAAACTGATTACAGGCAGCTCACAGGGAGATGGTACAAACTCCAAACTAGCTGTTCACAGGGAGATGGTACAAACTCCTTACAGGCAGTTCACAGGGAGATTGTACAATCTCCTTACAGGCAGTTCACAGGGAGATGGTACAAACTACTTACAGGCAGTTCACAGGGAGAACATACAAACTTCTTACACACAGTTCACAGGGAGATGCTACAAACTCCTTACAGTCAGAACACAGCGAGGTGCTACAAACTCCTTACAGGCAGTTCACAGGGAGAACGTACAAACTCCTCGCAGGCTGTTCACAGGTAGATGGTACAAACTCCTTACAGGCAGTTCACTGGGGGAACTTGAAAACTCCTTACAGGCAGTACACAGGAAGGTGGTACAAACTCTTTACAGTCATTTCTCTGAGTTATTGTACAAACACCATTCAGGCAGTTCACAGAGAGATCTTCTAAACTCCTTACAGGCAGTTCAGAGGGAGAACGTACAAACTCCTTTCACAGAGTTCACAGGGAGAACGTACAAAAACCTTACTGGCATTTCACAGAGAGATGGTCCAAATTTCTAACAGACAGTTCAGATGGAGACGGTACAATCTGCTGACAGGCAGTTCACATGGAGAAGGTCTAAAATTCTTGCAGGCAGTCCGCAGGGCGATGGTACAAATTCCTTACAGGCAGATCCCAGGGTGAACCTATAATCTGTTTGCTGGCAGTTCACAGGGAAATTGTACAAACTCTTAATTGACAGTTCACAGGGAGATGTTACAATCTCCTTACAGGCAGTACACTGGCAGATGCTACAAACTCCTTACCGACAGTTCACAGGGAGTTGGTATAAACATTTTTCAGGTTGTTCACAGGGAGATGGTACAATCATCTTACAGGCAGTTCACAGAGAGATCTCACAGACTCTGTACAGGCAGTTCGCAGGGAGTTCGCACGAAATCCTTACAGGCAATACACAAGGAGATTTTACAAACTCCTAACAGGTAGTTCACAGGGAGATGGTACATTCTCTTTACAGGCCGTTCACAGGGAGATGTTACAATCTCCTTACAGGTAGTACACTGGCAGATGGTACAATCTCCTTACTGGCAGTTCACAGGGAGATGGTATGACCTTTTTTCAGGCAATTCACAGGGAGATGGTACAAACTCCTTACAGTAATTCTCAGGGAGTTGGTACAAACTGATTACAGGCAGCTCACAGGGAGATGGTACAAACTCCAAACTAGCTGTTCACAGGGAGATGGTACAAACTCCTTACAGGCAGTTCACAGGGAGATTGTACAATCTCCTTACAGGCAGTTCACAGGGAGATGGTACAAACTACTTACAGGCAGTTCACAGGGAGAACATACAAACTTCTTACACACAGTTCACAGGGAGATGCTACAAACTCCTTATAGTCAGAACACAGCGAGGTGCTACAAACTCCTTACAGGCAGTTCACAAGGAGAATGTACAAACTTCGTACAGGCTGTTCACATGGAGATAGTACAATCTTATTACAGTGTTTTACAGGGAGACGGTACAAACTCCTTAAATTGCAGTTCACAAGGAGATGGTACAAATTCCTTACAGGCAGTTCACAGGGAGAACACATAAACTCTTTACAGGCAGTTCAGAGGGAGAATGTGCAAACTCCTTACAGGCAGTTCACAAGGAGTTGGTACAAGCTGATTACAGGCAGTTCACAGGGAGAACGTACAGATTCCTTACAGGCAGTTCACAGGGAGAACGTACAGATTCCTTACAGGCAGTTCACAGGAAAAGGTCTAAAATTCTTGCAGGCAGTCCGCAGGGCGATGGTACAAATTCCTTACAGGCAGATCCCAGGGTGAACCTATAATCTGTTTGCTGGCAGTTCACAGGGAAAATGTACAAACTCTTAATTGACAGTTCACAGAGAGATTGTACAAACTCCTTACAGGCGGCTCACACGGAGATGGTACAAAGCCCTTGCAGGCTGTTCACAGGGAGATTGCACAAATTCCTTACAGGCTGTTCACAGAGAATTGGTACAAACTGATTACAGGCTGTTTACATGGAGAACGTACAAACTGTTTACAGGTAGTCTTCAGAGATATGGTACAACTCCTTACAAGTTGTTCACAAGGAGATGGTACAAACTTCGAACAGGCAGCTCAAACGGACAATGTATAAACTCCTTACAGGCAGTTCACAAATAGACGGTACAAACTCCTTGCAGGCAATTCACAAGACATGGTTCAAACTCCTCACAGGCAGTTCGCAGGGAGATGTTACAATCTCCTTACAGGCAGTACACTGGCAGATGTTACAAACTCCTTACCGGCCGTTCACAGGGAGTTGATATGACCTTTTCTTCAGGTAGTTCACAGGGAGATGGTACAAACTCCTTACAGTAATTCACAGGGAGTGGGTACAAACTGATTAAAGACAGCTCACAGGGAGATGGTACAAACTCCAAACTGGCTGTTCACAGGGAGATGGTACAAACTCCTTACAGGCAGTTTACAGGGAGAACATACCAACTTCTTGCACTCAGTTCACAGGGAGATGCTACAAACTCCTTACAGGGAGAACACAGCGAGTTGGTACAAACTCCTTACAGGCAGTTCACAAGGAGAATGTACAAACTTCGTACAGCCTGTTCACAAAGAGATAGTACAAACTCATTACAGCGGTTTACAGGGAGATGGTACAAACTCCTTACAGGCAGTTCACAAGGAGATGGTACAAATTCCTTACAGGCAGTTCACATGGAGAACACATAAACTCTTTACAGGCAGTTCAGAGGGAGATCGTACAAACTCCTTACAGGCTGTTCACATGGAGATAGTACAAACTCCTTACAGGCAGGTCACAGGGAGTTGGTGCAAGCTGATTACAAGCGGTTCAAAGGGAGAACGAATAGATTCCTTACAGGCAGTTCACAGGGAGAACGTACAGATTCCTTACAGGCAGTTCACAGGGAGAAGGTCTAAAATTCTTACAGGCAGTCCGCAGGGCCATGGTACAAACTCTTTACAGGCAGATCCCAGAGTGAACGTTTAATCTGTTTGCTGGCAGTTCACAGTGAAAACGTACAAACTCCTAACTGGCAGTTCACAGAGAGATTGTACAAACTCCTTACAGGCGGCTCACAAGGAGATGGTGCAAACCTTTACAGGCAGTTCACAGGGAGATGGTACAAATTCCTTACAGGCAGTTCACAGGGAGATGGTATAAACTTCTTAATGGCAGTTCACAGGGGGATGGTTCAAACTCCAAACTGGTGGTTCATAGGGAGATGGTGCAAAATCCTTACAGGCAGTTGACAAGGAGGACATAAAAACTCCTTACAGGCAGTTCACAGGGAGAACACATAAACTCTTTACAGACAGTTCACTGGGAGAACACATAAACTCTTTACAGGCAGTTCACTGGGAGAACACATAAACTCTTTACAGGCAGTTCACAGGGAGATGGTACAAACTCCTTACAGGCAGTTCACAGGGAGAACATACAAACTTCCTACACTCAGTTCACAGGGAGATGCTACAAACTCCTGACAGGCAGAACCCAGCGAGGTGGTACAAAATCCTTACAGGCAGTTCACAAGGAGATGGTTCAAACTCCTTGCAGGCAGTTCGCAGGGAGATGTTATAAACTCCTTACAGGCAGTTCACAGGGGGATGTTACAATCTCCTTACAGGCAGTACACTGGCAGATGGTACAAACTCCTTACCGGCAGTTCACAGGGAAATAGTATAAACATTTTTCAGACCTTTAACAGGGATATGGTACAAACATCTTACAGGCAGTTCACAGGGAGGTCTTACAGACTCTGTACAGGCTGTTCGCAGGGAGTTGGTACAAAATCCTTACAGGCAATTCACAAGGAGATTGTACAAACTCCTAACAGGCAGTTCACAGGGAGATGGTACAATCTCCTTACAGGCAGTTCACAGGGAGATGATACAAACACCATAGAGGTTGTTCACAGGGAGAACATATAAACCCTTTACAGACAGTTCAGAGGGAGGTCTTACAGACTCTGTACAGGCTGTTCGCAGGGAGTTGGTACTAAATCATTACAGGCAATTCACAAGGAGATTGTAGAAACTCCTAACAGGCAGTTCACAGGGAGATGATACAAACTCATTACAGGCAGCTCACAGGGAGAATGTACAAACTACTTACAGGCAGTTCACAGTGAGAATGTACAAATTCCTTACAGGCAGTTCACAGGGAGATAGTACAATCTCCTTACAGGCAGTTTACAGAGAGATGGCACAAACACCATAGAGGTTGTTCACAGGGAGAACATATAAACTCTTTACAGGCAGTTCAGAGGGAGAACGTACAAACTCCTTACAGTCAGTTCAAAGGCAAAATGTACAAACACCCTTTCTGGCAGCTCACAGAGAGATGGTGCAAACTCCTCACAAGCTGTTCACAGGGAAAATGTACAAACTCCTTACAGGCAGTTCACAGAGAGATGGTACAAACTCCTTACAGGCAGTTCACTGGGAGAACGTGAAAACTCCTTACAGGCAGTAAACAGGGAGATGGTACAGACTCCTTACAGTCATTTCTCTGAGTAATAGTACAAACACCATTCAGGCAGTTCACAGGGAGAACTTATAAACTCCTTACAGGCAGTTCAGAGGGAGAACGTACAAACTCCTTACACGCAGTTCACAGGGTGAACGTACTAAAACCATGCTGGCATTTCACAGAGAGATGGTTCAAATTGTTAACAGACAGTTCAGATGGAGATGGTACAATCTGCTTACAGGCAGTTCACAGGGAAATAGTACAAACTCCTTACAGGCAGTTCACAGGGAGAATGTACAAACTCCTTACAGGCAGTTCACAGGGAGATGCTAGTAACTCCTTACAGGCAGAAGACAGCGAGGTGGTACAAACTCCTTACAGGCAGTTCACAAGGAGCAGGTCTAAAATTCTTACAGGCAGTCCGCAGGGCGATGGTACAAACTCCTTACAGGCAGATCCCAGGGTGAACCTATAATCTGTTCGCTGGCAGTTCACAGGGAAAACATACAAACTCCTAATTGTCAGTTCACAGAGAGATTGTACAAACTCCTTACAGGCGGCTCACTAGGAGATGGTACAAACCTTTACAGGCAGTTCACAGGGAGATGGTACAAATTCCTTACAGGAAGTTCACTGGGAGATGGTAAAAATTCTTTACAGGCTGTTCGCAGGGAGATGGCATAAACTCCTTACAGGCAGTTCAGAGGTAGATGTTACAATCTCCTTATAGGCAGTACACTGGCAGATGGTACAAACTCCTTACCGACAGTTCACAGGGAGTTGGTATAAACATTTTTCAGGCCATTCACAGTGAGATGGTACAAACTCCTTACAGGCAGTTCACAGGGAGAATGTACAAACTTCTTACAGGCAGTTCACAGGGAGAATGTACAAAGCCCTTACAGGCTGGTCACAGGGAGATTGGACAAATTACTTACAGGCAGTTCACAGGGAGTTAGAACAAACTGATTACAGGCAGTTCACATGGACTACGTACAAACTGCTTACAGGTAGTTTTCAGAGAGATGGTAGAACTCCTTACAAGCTGTTCACAAGGAGATGGTACAAACTACGAACAGGCAGCTCACAGGGAGAATGTACAAACTCCTAACAGGCAGTTCACAAGCAGACAGTACAAACTCCTTACAGGCAATTCACAAGGAGATGGTTCAAACTCCTTACAGGAAGTTCACAGGGAGATGGTAAAAAAACTCCTTACAGTCAGTTTACAGGTAGATGTTACAATCTCCTTACAGGCAGTACACTGGCAGATTGTACAAACTCCTTACCGGCAGTTCACAGGGAGTTGGTATAAACATTTTTCAGGTCGTTCACAGTGAGATGGTGCAAACTCCTTACAGGCGGTTCACAGGGAGATTGTACAAATTCCTTACAGGCAGTTCACAGAGAGTTTGTACAAACTGATTACAGGCAGTTTACATGGAGAACGTACAAACTGCTTACAGGTAGTTTTCAGAGAGATGGTACAACTCCTTACAAGCTGTTCACGAAGAGATGGTACAAACTTCGAACAGGCAGCTCAAACGGAGAATGTACAAACTCCTTACAGGCAGTACACAAGTAGACGGTACAAACTCCTTGCAGGCAATTCACAAGGAGTTGTTTCAAACTCATTGCAGGCAGTTCGCAGGGAGATGGTATAAACTCCTTACAGGCAGTTCACAGGTAGATGTTACAATCTCCTTACAGGCAGTACACTGGCAGATGTTTCAAAATCCTTACCGGCAGTTCACAGGGAATTGTATGACCTTTTTTTCAGGTACTTCACACGGAGATGGTACAAACTCCTTACAGTAATTCACAGGGAGTTGTTATAAACTCCAAACTGGCTGTTCACAGGGAGAACACACCAACTTCTTGCACTAAGTTCACAGGGAGATGCTACAAACTCCTTACAGGCAGAACACAGCAAGTTGATACAAACTCCTTACAGGCAGTTCACAAGTAGACGGTACAAACTCCTTAGAGGCAATTCACAAGGAGATGGTTCAAACTCCTTACAGGAAGTTCACAGCGAGATGGTAAAAAACTCTTTACAGGCAATTTACAGGTAGATGTTACAATCTCCTTACAGGCAGTACACTGGCAGATTGTACAAACTCCTTACCGGCAGTTCACAGCGAGTTGGTATAAACATTTTTCAGGCCGTTTACAGGGAGCTGGTACAAAATCTTACAGGCAGTTCACAGCGAGATCTTACAGACTCCGTAAAGGCAGTTCGCAGGGAGTAGGTACAAAATCATTACAGGCAATTCACAAGGAAATTGTACAAACTACTAACAGGCAGATCGCAGGGAGATGGTACAAGCTCCTTACAAGGCTGTTCACAGGAAGATGGTATAAACTCCTTACAGGCAGTTCAGAGGGAGATGTTACAATCTCCTTACAGGCAGTACACTAGCAGATGGTACAAACTCCTTACTGGCAGTTCACAGGGAAATGTATGACCTTTTTTCAGGCAGTTCACAGGGAGATGGTACAAACTCCTTACAGTAATGCACAGGGAGTTGGTACAAACTGATTGCAGGCAGCTCACAGGGAGATGGTACAAACTCCAAACTGGCTGTTCACAGGGAGATGGTACAAACTCCAAACTGGCTGTTCACAGGAAGATGGTACAAACTCCTTACAGGCAGTTCACAGGGAGAATGTACAAACTCCTTACAGGCAGTTTACAGGGAGAATGTACAAACTCCTTACAGGCAGTTCACAGGGAGATGGTACAAACTCCTTACAGGCAGTTCACAGGGAGAACATGCAAACTTCTTACACTCAGTTCACAGGGAGATGCTACAAACTTCTTACAGGCAGAACACAGCGAAGTAGTACTAACTGCTTACAGGCAGTTCACAAGGAGAATGTACAAACTTCGTACAGGCTGTTCGCATGGAGATAATACAAACTCCTTACAGGTAGTTCACAGGGATATTGTACAAACCTTTACAGGCAGTTCACAGGGAGATGGTACAAATTCCTTACAGGAAGTTCACAGGGAGATGGTAAAAATTCTTTACAGGCTGTTCACAGGAAGATGGTATAAACTCCTTATAGGCAGTTCACAGGTAGATGTTACAATCTCCTTATAGGCAATACACTGGCAGATGGTACAAACTCATTACCGACAGTTCACAGGGAGTTGGTATAAACATTTTTCAGGGCCATTCACAGTGAGATGGTACAAACTCCTTACAGGCAGTTCACAGGGAGAATGTACAAACTCCTTACAGGCTGTTCACAGGGAGATGGTACAAATTCCTTACAGGCAGTTCACAGGGAGTTGGAACAAACTGATTACAGGCAGTTCACATGGAGTACGTCCAAACTGCTTACAGGTAGTTTTCAGAGAGATGGTACAACTCCTTACAAGCTGTTCACAAGGAGATGGTACAAACTTCGAACAGGCAACTCACAGGGAGAATGTACAAACTCCTTACAGGCAGTTCACAAGTAGACGGTACAAACTCTTTACAGGCAATGCACAAGGAGATGGTTCAAACTCCTTACAGGAAGTTCGCAGGGAGATGGTATAAACTCCTTACAGGCAGTTCACAGGTAGATGTTACAATCGCCTTACAGGAAGTACACTGGCAGATGGTACAAACTCCTTACCGGCAGTTCACAGGGAGTTGGTATAAACATTTTTCAGGCCGTTCACAGGGAGATCTTACAGACTCCGTGAAGGCAGTTCACAGGGAGTTGGTACAAAATCATTGCAGGCAATTTGCAAGAAGTATGTACAAACTCATTACAGGCAGTTCGCAGGGAGATGGTATAAAACTCTTTCAGGCAGGTCACAGGGAGATGGTACAATCTCCTTACAGGCAGTTCACATGGAGATGGTAAAAACTTCTTACAGGCAGTTCACAGGGAGATGGTACAAACTATTTACAGGCAGTTCACAGGGAAATGGTAAAAAGTCCTTACAGGCAGTTCACAAGGAGATGGTACAAGTTCATTACAGGCAGTTTAGAGGGAGATGGAGTAAATTCCTTACCGTCTGCTCACAGGTAGATGGTACAATCTTCTTACAGGAAGTTCACAGGGAGATGGTAAAAATTCTTTACAGGCTGTTCACAGGAAGATGGTATAAACTCCTTACAGGCAGTTCACAGGGAGATGTTACAATCTCCTTACAGGCAGTACACTAGTAGATGGTACAAACTCCTTACTGGCAGGGAAATGTGTGACCTTTTTTCAGGCAGTTCACAGGGAGATGGTACAAACTATTTACAGGCAGTTCACAGGGAAATGGTAAAAAGTCCTTACAGGCAGTTCACAAGGAGATGGTACAAGTTCATTACAGGCAGTTTAGAGGGAGATGGAGTAAATTCCTTACCGTCTGCTCACAGGTAGATGGTACAATCTTCTTACAGGAAGTTCACAGGGAGATGGTAAAAATTCTTTACAGGCTGTTCACAGGAAGATGGTATAAACTCCTTACAGGCAGTTCACAGGGAGATGGTACAAACTATTTACAGGCAGTTCACAGGGAAATGGTAAAAAGTCCTTACAGGCAGTTCACAAGGAGATGGTACAAGTTCATTACAGGCAGTTTAGAGGGAGATGGAGTAAATTCCTTACCGTCTGCTCACAGGTAGATGGTACAATCTTCTTACAGGAAGTTCACAGGGAGATGGTAAAAATTCTTTACAGGCTGTTCACAGGAAGATGGTATAAACTCCTTACAGGCAGTTCACAGGGAGATGTTACAATCTCCTTACAGGCAGTACACTAGTAGATGGTACAAACTCCTTACTGGCAGGGAAATGTGTGACCTTTTTTCAGGCAGTTCACAGGGAGATGGTACAAACTATTTACAGGCAGTTCACAGGGAAATGGTAAAAAGTCCTTACAGGCAGTTCACAAGGAGATGGTACAAGTTCATTACAGGCAGTTTAGAGGGAGATGGAGTAAATTCCTTACCGTCTGCTCACAGGTAGATGGTACAATCTTCTTACAGGAAGTTCACAGGGAGATGGTAAAAATTCTTTACAGGCTGTTCACAGGAAGATGGTATAAACTCCTTACAGGCAGTTCACAGGGAGATGTTACAATCTCCTTACAGGCAGTACACTAGTAGATGGTACAAACTCCTTACTGGCAGGGAAATGTGTGACCTTTTTTCAGGCAGTTCACAGGGAGATGGTACAAACTATTTACAGGCAGTTCACAGGGAAATGGTAAAAAGTCCTTACAGGCAGTTCACAAGGAGATGGTACAAGTTCATTACAGGCAGTTTAGAGGGAGATGGAGTAAATTCCTTACCGTCTGCTCACAGGTAGATGGTACAATCTTCTTACAGGAAGTTCACAGGGTGATGGTAAAAATTCTTTACAGGCTGTTCACAGGAAGATGGTATAAACTCCTTACAGGCAGTTCACAGGGAGATGTTACAATCTCCTTACAGGCAGTACACTAGTAGATGGTACAAACTCCTTACTGGCAGGGAAATGTATGACCTTTTTTCAGGCAGTTCACAGGGAGATGGTACAAACTCCTTACAGTAATTCACAGGGAGTTGGTACAAACTGATTGCCGGCAGCTCACAGGGAGATGGTACAAACTCCAAACTGGTTATTCACAGGTAGATGGTACAAACTCCTTACAGGCAGTTCACAGGGATAATGTACAAACTCCTTACAGGCAGTTCACAGGGAGATGGTACAAACTCCTTACAGGCAGTTCACAGGGAGATGGTACAAACTCCTTACAGGCAGTTCACAGGGAGATGGCACAAACTCCTTACAGGCAGAACACAGTGAAGCTGTACTAAATGCTTACAGGCAGTTCACAAGGAGAATGTACAAACTTCGTACAGGCTGTTCACATGGAGATAGTACAAACTCCTTACAGACAGTTCACAGGGAGATGGTACAAACCTTTACAGGCAGTTCACAGGGAGTTGGTACAAATTCCTTACAGGCAGTTCACAGGGAGAATGTACAAAGCCCTTACAGGCTGGTCACAGGGAGATTGTACAAATTCCTTACAGGCAGTTCACAGGGAGTTGGAACAAACTGATTACAGGCAGTTCACATGGAGCACGTCCAAACTGCTTACAGGTAGTTTTCAGAGAGATGGTACAACTCCTTACAAGCTGTTCACAAGGAGATGGTGCAAACTTCGAACAGGCAGCTCACAGGGAGAATGTACAAACTGCTTACAGGCAGTTCAGAAGTAGACGGTACAAACTCCTTACAGGCAATTCACAAGGAGATGGTTCAAACTCCTTACGGATAGTTCGCAAGGAAATGGTAAAAAGTCCTTACAGGCAGTTCCAAGAGAGAACGTACAAGCACCTTACAGGAGTTTACAGGATATGATACAAGTTCTTTACAGGCAGTTTAGAGGGAGATGGTGCAAATTCCTTACAGTCTGCTCACAGGTAGATGGTACAATCCCCTTAAAGGCAGTTCACAGGGAGCTTGTACAAATTCCTTATAGGCAGTTCACAGGGAGTTGTTACAAACTGATTGCAGGCAGTTTACACGGAGAACGTACAAACTGCTTACAGATAGTTTTCAGAGAGATGGTACAACTCCTTACAAGCTGTTCACAAGGAGATGGTACAAACTTCGAACAGGTAGCTCACAGGGAGAATGTACAAACTCCTTACAGGTAGTTCACAAGTAGACGGTACGAACTCCTTACAGGCAGTTCGCAGGTAGATGGTATAAACTCCTTACAGGCAGTTCACAGGGAGATGATAGAAACTCATTACAGGCAGCTCACAGGCAGAACGTACAAACTACTTACAGGTAGTTCACAGTGAGAACGTACAAGTTCCTTACAGGCTTTTCACAGGGAGACTGTGCAAACGCTTGACAAGCAATTCACAGGAGAATGGTACAAACGCCAAACAGGCAGTTCACCAGGAGATGGTAAAAACTTTTTTACAGGCAGTTCACCAGGCGATGGTACAAACTCCTAACTGGCTGTTCACAGAAAGAACGTATAAACTCCTTACAGGCAGTTCACAGGGAGATGGCACAAACTATTTACAGGCAGTTCACAGGGAGATGGTAAAAAGTCCTTAAAGGCAGTTCACAAGGAGATGTTACAATCTCCTTACAGGCAGTACACTGGCAGATGGTACAAACTCCTTACTGGCAGTTCACAGGGAGATGGTATGACCTTTTTTCAGGCAGTTCACAGGGAGATGGTACAAACTCCTTACAGTAATTCACAGGGAGAATGTACAAACTCCTTACATGAAGTTCACAGGGAGATGGTAAAAATTTTTTACAGGCTGTTCACAGGGAGATGGTATAAACTCCTTACAGGCAATTCACAGGGAGATGTTACAATCTCCTTACAGGCAGTTCACAGGGATAATGTACAAACTCCTTAAAGGCAGTTCACAGAGAGATGGTACAGACTCCATACAGGCAGTTCATAGGGAGAACATACAAACTTCTTACACTCAGTTCACAGGGAGATGCTACAAACTCCTTACAGGCAGAACACAGCGAGGTAGTACTAACTGCTTACAGGCAGTTCACAGGTAGATGTTGCGATGTCCTTATAGGCAGTACACTGGCAGATGGTACAAACTCCTTACCGACAGTTCACAGGGAGTTGGTATAAACATTTTTCAGGCCATTCACAGTGAGATGGTACAAACTCCTTACAGGCAGTTCACAGGGAGAATGTACAAACTACTTACAGGCTGTTCACAGGGAGATGGTACAAACTTCTTACAGGCAGTTCACAGGGAGAATGTACAAAGCCCTTACAAGCTGGTCACAGGGAGATTGTATAAACTCCTTACAGGCAGTTTACAGGTAGATCTTACAATCTCCTTACAGGCAGTACACTGGCAGATGGTACAAACTCCTTACCGGCAGTTCACAGGGAGTTGGTATAAACATTTTTCAGGCCGTTCACAGGGAGGTGGTACAAAATCTTACAGGCAGCTCACAGCGAGATCTTACAGACTCTGTAAAGGCAGTTTACAGGGAGATGGTACAAACTCCTTACAAGGCTGTTATCAGTGAGAATGTGCAAACTCATTACAGGCAGTTCGCAGGGAGATGGTATAAAATTCTTTCAGGAATGTCACAGGGAGATGGTACAATCTCCTTACAGGCAGTTCACAAGGAGATGGTACAAACTCCTTACAGGCAATTCACCAGGAGATTGTTCAAACTCCTTGCAGGTAGTTCGCAGGGAGATGTTATAAGCTCCTTACTGGCAGTTCACAGGGGGATGTTACAGTCACTTTACAGGCAGTACACTTCAGATGGTACAAACTCCTTATCGACAGTTCACAGGGAGTTGGTATAAACATTTTTCAGGCCATTCACAGTGAGATGGTACAAACTCCTTACAGGCAGTTCACAGGGAGAATGTACAAACTCCTTACAGGCTGTTCACAGGGAGATGGTACAAACTCCTTACATGCAGTTCACAGGGAGAATGTACAAAGCCCTTACAGGCTGGTCACAGGGAGATAGTACAAATTTCTTACAGGCATTTCACAGGGAGTTGGAAGAAACTGATTGCAAGCAGTTGACATGGAGTACGTACAAACTGCTTACAGGCAGTTCACAGGGAGATGGTACAAACTATTTACAGGCAGTTCACAGGGAGATGATAAAAAGTCCTTACAGGCAGTTCACAAGGAGATGGTACAAGTTGATTACAGGCAGTTTAGAGGGAGATGGAGAAAATTCCTTACCATCTGCTCACAGGTAGATGTTACAATCTCCTTACAGGAAGTTCACAGGGAGATGGTAAAAATTCTTTACAGGCTGTTCACAGGAAGATGGTACAAACTCCTTACTGGCAGTTCACAGGGAGCTGGTATGACCTTTTTTCAGGCAGTTCACAGGAAGATGGTACAAACTCCTTACTGGCAGTTCACAGGGAGCTGGTATGACCTTTTTTCAGGCAGTTCACAGGGAGATGGTACAAACTCCTTTCTGTAATTCACAGGGAGTTGGTACAAACTGATTGCAGGCAGCTCACAGGGAGATGGTACAAACTATTTACAGGCAGTTCACAGGGAAATGGTAAAAAGTCCTTACAGGCAGTTCACAAGGAGATGGTACAAGTTCATTACAGGCAGTTTAGAGGGAGATGGAGTAAATTCCTTACCGTCTGCTCACAGGTAGATGGTACAATCTTCTTACAGGAAGTTCACAGGGAGATGGTAAAAATTCTTTACAGGCTGTTCACAGGAAGATGGTATAAACTCCTTACAGGCAGTTCACAGGGAGATGTTACAATCTCCTTACAGGCAGTACACTAGTAGATGGTACAAACTCCTTACTGGCAGGGAAATGTGTGACCTTTTTTCAGGCAGTTCACAGGGAGATGGTACAAACTATTTACAGGCAGTTCACAGGGAAATGGTAAAAAGTCCTTACAGGCAGTTCACAAGGAGATGGTACAAGTTCATTACAGGCAGTTTAGAGGGAGATGGAGTAAATTCCTTACCGTCTGCTCACAGGTAGATGGTACAATCTTCTTACAGGAAGTTCACAGGGTGATGGTAAAAATTCTTTACAGGCTGTTCACAGGAAGATGGTATAAACTCCTTACAGGCAGTTCACAGGGAGATGTTACAATCTCCTTACAGGCAGTACACTAGTAGATGGTACAAACTCCTTACTGGCAGGGAAATGTATGACCTTTTTTCAGGCAGTTCACAGGGAGATGGTACAAACTCCTTACAGTAATTCACAGGGAGTTGGTACAAACTGATTGCCGGCAGCTCACAGGGAGATGGTACAAACTCCAAACTGGTTATTCACAGGTAGATGGTACAAACTCCTTACAGGCAGGGAAATGTGTGACCTTTTTTCAGGCAGTTCACAGGGAGATGGTACAAACTATTTACAGGCAGTTCACAGGGAAATGGTAAAAAGTCCTTACAGGCAGTTCACAAGGAGATGGTACAAGTTCATTACAGGCAGTTTAGAGGGAGATGGAGTAAATTCCTTACCGTCTGCTCACAGGTAGATGGTACAATCTTCTTACAGGAAGTTCACAGGGAGATGGTAAAAATTCTTTACAGGCTGTTCACAGGAAGATGGTATAAACTCCTTACAGGCAGTTCACAGGGAGATGTTACAATCTCCTTACAGGCAGTACACTAGTAGATGGTACAAACTCCTTACTGGCAGGGAAATGTGTGACCTTTTTTCAGGCAGTTCACAGGGAGATGGTACAAACTATTTACAGGCAGTTCACAGGGAAATGGTAAAAAGTCCTTACAGGCAGTTCACAAGGAGATGGTACAAGTTCATTACAGGCAGTTTAGAGGGAGATGGAGTAAATTCCTTACCGTCTGCTCACAGGTAGATGGTACAATCTTCTTACAGGAAGTTCACAGGGTGATGGTAAAAATTCTTTACAGGCTGTTCACAGGAAGATGGTATAAACTCCTTACAGGCAGTTCACAGGGAGATGTTACAATCTCCTTACAGGCAGTACACTAGTAGATGGTACAAACTCCTTACTGGCAGGGAAATGTATGACCTTTTTTCAGGCAGTTCACAGGGAGATGGTACAAACTCCTTACAGTAATTCACAGGGAGTTGGTACAAACTGATTGCCGGCAGCTCACAGGGAGATGGTACAAACTCCAAACTGGTTATTCACAGGTAGATGGTACAAACTCCTTACAGGCAGTTCACAGGGATAATGTACAAACTCCTTACAGGCAGTTCACAGGGAGATGGTACAAACTCCTTACAGGCAGTTCACAGGGAGATGGTACAAACTCCTTACAGGCAGTTCACAGGGAGATGGCACAAACTCCTTACAGGCAGAACACAGTGAAGCTGTACTAAATGCTTACAGGCAGTTCACAAGGAGAATGTACAAACTTCGTACAGGCTGTTCACATGGAGATAGTACAAACTCCTTACAGACAGTTCACAGGGAGATGGTACAAACCTTTACAGGCAGTTCACAGGGAGTTGGTACAAATTCCTTACAGGCAGTTCACAGGGAGAATGTACAAAGCCCTTACAGGCTGGTCACAGGGAGATTGTACAAATTCCTTACAGGCAGTTCACAGGGAGTTGGAACAAACTGATTACAGGCAGTTCACATGGAGCACGTCCAAACTGCTTACAGGTAGTTTTCAGAGAGATGGTACAACTCCTTACAAGCTGTTCACAAGGAGATGGTGCAAACTTCGAACAGGCAGCTCACAGGGAGAATGTACAAACTGCTTACAGGCAGTTCAGAAGTAGACGGTACAAACTCCTTACAGGCAATTCACAAGGAGATGGTTCAAACTCCTTACGGATAGTTCGCAAGGAAATGGTAAAAAGTCCTTACAGGCAGTTCCAAGAGAGAACGTACAAGCACCTTACAGGAGTTTACAGGATATGATACAAGTTCTTTACAGGCAGTTTAGAGGGAGATGGTGCAAATTCCTTACAGTCTGCTCACAGGTAGATGGTACAATCCCCTTAAAGGCAGTTCACAGGGAGCTTGTACAAATTCCTTATAGGCAGTTCACAGGGAGTTGTTACAAACTGATTGCAGGCAGTTTACACGGAGAACGTACAAACTGCTTACAGATAGTTTTCAGAGAGATGGTACAACTCCTTACAAGCTGTTCACAAGGAGATGGTACAAACTTCGAACAGGTAGCTCACAGGGAGAATGTACAAACTCCTTACAGGTAGTTCACAAGTAGACGGTACGAACTCCTTACAGGCAGTTCGCAGGTAGATGGTATAAACTCCTTACAGGCAGTTCACAGGGAGATGATAGAAACTCATTACAGGCAGCTCACAGGCAGAACGTACAAACTACTTACAGGTAGTTCACAGTGAGAACGTACAAGTTCCTTACAGGCTTTTCACAGGGAGACTGTGCAAACGCTTGACAAGCAATTCACAGGAGAATGGTACAAACGCCAAACAGGCAGTTCACCAGGAGATGGTAAAAACTTTTTTACAGGCAGTTCACCAGGCGATGGTACAAACTCCTAACTGGCTGTTCACAGAAAGAACGTATAAACTCCTTACAGGCAGTTCACAGGGAGATGGCACAAACTATTTACAGGCAGTTCACAGGGAGATGGTAAAAAGTCCTTAAAGGCAGTTCACAAGGAGATGTTACAATCTCCTTACAGGCAGTACACTGGCAGATGGTACAAACTCCTTACTGGCAGTTCACAGGGAGATGGTATGACCTTTTTTCAGGCAGTTCACAGGGAGATGGTACAAACTCCTTACAGTAATTCACAGGGAGAATGTACAAACTCCTTACATGAAGTTCACAGGGAGATGGTAAAAATTTTTTACAGGCTGTTCACAGGGAGATGGTATAAACTCCTTACAGGCAATTCACAGGGAGATGTTACAATCTCCTTACAGGCAGTTCACAGGGATAATGTACAAACTCCTTAAAGGCAGTTCACAGAGAGATGGTACAGACTCCATACAGGCAGTTCATAGGGAGAACATACAAACTTCTTACACTCAGTTCACAGGGAGATGCTACAAACTCCTTACAGGCAGAACACAGCGAGGTAGTACTAACTGCTTACAGGCAGTTCACAGGTAGATGTTGCGATGTCCTTATAGGCAGTACACTGGCAGATGGTACAAACTCCTTACCGACAGTTCACAGGGAGTTGGTATAAACATTTTTCAGGCCATTCACAGTGAGATGGTACAAACTCCTTACAGGCAGTTCACAGGGAGAATGTACAAACTACTTACAGGCTGTTCACAGGGAGATGGTACAAACTTCTTACAGGCAGTTCACAGGGAGAATGTACAAAGCCCTTACAAGCTGGTCACAGGGAGATTGTATAAACTCCTTACAGGCAGTTTACAGGTAGATCTTACAATCTCCTTACAGGCAGTACACTGGCAGATGGTACAAACTCCTTACCGGCAGTTCACAGGGAGTTGGTATAAACATTTTTCAGGCCGTTCACAGGGAGGTGGTACAAAATCTTACAGGCAGCTCACAGCGAGATCTTACAGACTCTGTAAAGGCAGTTTACAGGGAGATGGTACAAACTCCTTACAAGGCTGTTATCAGTGAGAATGTGCAAACTCATTACAGGCAGTTCGCAGGGAGATGGTATAAAATTCTTTCAGGAATGTCACAGGGAGATGGTACAATCTCCTTACAGGCAGTTCACAAGGAGATGGTACAAACTCCTTACAGGCAATTCACCAGGAGATTGTTCAAACTCCTTGCAGGTAGTTCGCAGGGAGATGTTATAAGCTCCTTACTGGCAGTTCACAGGGGGATGTTACAGTCACTTTACAGGCAGTACACTTCAGATGGTACAAACTCCTTATCGACAGTTCACAGGGAGTTGGTATAAACATTTTTCAGGCCATTCACAGTGAGATGGTACAAACTCCTTACAGGCAGTTCACAGGGAGAATGTACAAACTCCTTACAGGCTGTTCACAGGGAGATGGTACAAACTCCTTACATGCAGTTCACAGGGAGAATGTACAAAGCCCTTACAGGCTGGTCACAGGGAGATAGTACAAATTTCTTACAGGCATTTCACAGGGAGTTGGAAGAAACTGATTGCAAGCAGTTGACATGGAGTACGTACAAACTGCTTACAGGCAGTTCACAGGGAGATGGTACAAACTATTTACAGGCAGTTCACAGGGAGATGATAAAAAGTCCTTACAGGCAGTTCACAAGGAGATGGTACAAGTTGATTACAGGCAGTTTAGAGGGAGATGGAGAAAATTCCTTACCATCTGCTCACAGGTAGATGTTACAATCTCCTTACAGGAAGTTCACAGGGAGATGGTAAAAATTCTTTACAGGCTGTTCACAGGAAGATGGTACAAACTCCTTACTGGCAGTTCACAGGGAGCTGGTATGACCTTTTTTCAGGCAGTTCACAGGAAGATGGTACAAACTCCTTACTGGCAGTTCACAGGGAGCTGGTATGACCTTTTTTCAGGCAGTTCACAGGGAGATGGTACAAACTCCTTTCTGTAATTCACAGGGAGTTGGTACAAACTGATTGCAGGCAGCTCACAGGGAGATGGTACAAACTCCAAACTGGCTGTTCACAGGGAGATGGTACAAACTCCTTACAAGCTGTTCACAGGGAGAATGTACAAACTTCTTACAGGCAGTTCACAGGGAGATGGTACAAACTCCTTACAGGCAGTTCACAGGGAGATGGTACAAACTCCTAACAGGCAGCTCACAGGGAGAATGTACAAACTGCTTACAGGCAGTTCACAGAGAGATGGTACAATCTCCTTACAGGCAGTTCACAGGGAGAACATACAAACTTCTTACACTCAGTTCACAGGGAGATGCTACAAACTCCTTACAGGCAGAACACAACGAGGTAGTACTAACTGCTTACAGGCAGTTCACAAGGAGAATGTACAAACTTCGTACAGGCTGTTCACATGGAGATAGTACAAACTCCTTTCAGGCAGTTCACAGGGTGATGGTACAAATTCCTTACAGGAAGTTCACAGGAAGATGGTATAAACTCCTTACAGGCAGTTTACAGGTAGATGTTACAATCTCCTTACAGGCAGTACACTGGCAGATGGTACAAACTCCTTACCGACAGTTCACAGGGAGTTGGTATAAACATTTTTCAGGCCGTTCACAGTGAGATGGTACAAACTCCTTACAGGCAGTTCACAGGGAGAATGTACAAACCCCTTACAGGCTGTGCACAGGGAGATGGTACAAACTCCTTACAGGCGGTTCACAGGGAGAATGTACAAATCCCTTACAGGCTGTTCACAGGGACATTGTACAAATTCCTTGCATGCAGTTCACAGGGAGTTGGAACAAACTGATTACAGGCTGTTCACTTGGTGTACGTACAAAATGCTTACAGGTAGTTTTCAGAGAGATGGTAGAACTCCTTACAAGCTGTTCACAAGGAGATGGTACAAACTTCGAATAGGCAGCTCACAGGGAGAATGTACAAACTCCTTACAGGCAGTTCACAAGTAGACGGTACAAACTCCTTACAGGAAGTTCGCATGAGATGGTATAAACTCCTTACAGGCAGTACACTGGCAGATTGTACAATCTCCTTACCGGCAGTTCACAGGGAGTTGGTTTAAAAATTTTTCAGGCCGTTCACAGGGAGGTGGTACAAAATCTTACAGGCAGTTCACAGCAAGATCTTACAAACTCCGTAAAGGCAGTTCGCAGGGAGTTGGTACAAAATCATTACAGGCAATTCACAGGAGAATGGTACAAACTCCAAGCAGACAGTTCACCAGGAGATGGTAAAAACTTCTTACAGGCAGTTCACCAGGCGATGGTACAAACTCCTTACTGGCTGTTCACAGAGAGAACGTATAAACTCCTTACAGGCAGTTCACAGGGAGATGGTACAGACTATTTACAGGCAGTTCACAGGGAGATGGTAAAAAGTCCTTACAGGCAGTTCGCAAGGAGATGGTACAAGTTCATTACAGGCAGTTTGGAGGGAGATTGTGCAAATTCCTAACCGTTTGCTCACAGGTAGATGGTACAATCTCCTTACAGGAAGTTCACAGGGTGATGGTAAAAATTCTTTACAGGCTGTTCACATGAAGATGGTGTAAACTCCTTACAGGCAGTTCACAGGGAGATGTTACAATCTCCTTACAGGCCGTACACTGGCAGATGGTGCAAACTCTTTACTGGCAGTTCACAGGGAGATGGTATGACCTTTTTTTCAGGCAGTTCACAGGGAGATGGTACAAACTCCTTACAGTAATTCACAGGGAGTTGGTACAAACCGATTACAGGCAGCTCACAGGGAGATGGTACAAACTCCTTACAGGCAGTTCACAGGGAGAATGTACAAACTCCTTACAGGCAGTTCACAAGGAGATGGTACAAATTCCTTACAGGCAGTTCACAGGGAGAACACATAAACTCTTTGCAGGCAGTTCACAGGGAAAATGTACAAACTCCTTACAGGCAGTTCACAGGCAGATGGTACAATCTCCTTACAGGCAGTTCACAGGGAGAACATACAAACTTCTTACACTCAGTTCACAGGGGGATGCTACAGACTCCCGACGGGCAGAACCCAGCGAGGTGGTACAAAATCCTTACAGGCAGTTCACAAGGAGATGGTACAAACACCTTACAGGCAATTCACAAGGAGATGGTTCAAACTCCTTGCAGGCAGTTCGCAGGGAGATGTTATAAACTCCTTTCAGGCAGTTCGCAGGGGGATGTTACAATCTCCTTACAGGCAGTACACTGGCAGATGGTACAAACTCCTTACGGGCAGCTCACAGTGAAATGTTATAAACATTTTTAAGGCCTTTCACAGGGAGATGGTACAAAATCTTACGGGCAGTTCACAGGGAGGTCTTACAGACTCTGTACAGACTGTTCACAGGGAGTTGGTACTAAATCCTTACACGCAATCACCATGAGAGGTTGTTTGTTGGTGATATGGGGGGGGGAGGTGTTTAGGTTGAAAGCTGAAAAGCAGGACCTTGAGGGCAGTAATCTCTGGATTATTGTCTGTGCCACTGAGAGTAAGTGAGAGTAAGTGAGATTCAGTGAGATACAGGCAAATGAGGATAAATTCAATTCAGCATCCTGTTCACTGCAGACTCTGTGGGCCAAAGGGATTGTTCCTGTGATTTACTGCTCTATTATATGTTATAATGACTGACCTAACACCAACTAATGTTCAGGATATATTCGACCTCCTCCTCTACATACAAAACCCTTACAGGCAGTTCACTGAGAGAAAGGACAAAGTCCTTACTGGCAGTTCACAGGGAGATGGTATCAATTTTTTCAGGCAGTTCACAGGGAGATGGCATAAACTTCTTACGGGCAGTTCACAGGGAGTTGGTACAAATTCCTTACAGGCAATTCACAAGAAGATTGTACAAACTCCTAGCATGCAGTTCACAGGGAGATGGTACAAACTCCTTACAGGCTGTTATCAATGAGAGTGTACAAACTCATTACAGCCAGTTCACAAGGAGATGGTACATACTCCTTACAGGCAATTCAGAAGGAGATGGTTCAAACTCCTTACAGGCAGTTCGCAGGGAGATGGTACAAACTGTTCACAGGCAGTTCACAGGGAGATGGTACAAAGTCCTTACAGGCAGTTCACAGAGAGAGAGAACAAACTCCTTACCGGCAGTTCACAGGGAGATGGTACAAACTGTTCACAGGCAGTTCACAGGGAGATGGTACAAAGTCCTTACAGGCAGTTCACAGAGAGAGAGAACAAACTCCTTACCGGCAGTTCACAGGGAGATGGTACAAACTGATTACTGGCAGTTCACATGGAGAACGTAAAAACTGCTTACAGGTTGTTTTCAGAGAGATGGTAAAACTCCTTTCATGCTGTTCACATGGAGATGCTACAAACTCCGAACAGGCAGTTCACAGGGAGAACGCACAAACTCCTTACAGGCAGTTCACAAGGAGACCGTACAAACTCCTTACAGGCAATTCACAAGGAGATGGCTCAAACTCCTTACAGGCAGTTCGCAGGGAGATGGTGCAAACTGTTTACAGGCAGTTCACAGGGAGATGGTACAAAGTCCTTACAGGCAGTTCACTGAGAGAAAGGACAAAGTCCTTACCGGCAGTTCACAGGGAGATGGTATCAATTTTTTCAGGCAGTTCACAGGGAGATGGCATAAACTTCTTACAGGCAGTTCACAGGGGGTTGGTACAAATTCCTTACAGGCAATTCACAAGAAGATTGTACAAACTCCTAGCATGCAGTTCACAGGGAGATGGTACAAACTCCTTACAGGCTGTTATCAGTGAGAGTGTACAAACTCATTACAGCCAGTTCACAGGGAGATGGTATAAACTTCTTTCAGGCAGGTCGCAGGGAGATGGTACAGTCTCCTTACAGGCAGTTCACAGGGAGATGATAGAAACTCATTACAGGCAGCTCACAGGGAGATGATACAAACTCCAAACTGGCTGTTCACGGGGAGATGGTACAAATTCCTTACTGGCATTTCTTGGCAGATTGTGCAAAATACTTACAGGCAGTTGACAGGGAGGAAGTACAAACTACTTACAGGCAGTTCACAGAGAGTTGGTATAAACTTCTTACAGGTAGTTCACAGTGACAACGCAGAAACCTCTTACAGGCAGTTCACAGAGAGATAATACAAACTTCTTGCAGTGAGTTTACAAGGAGAACATACAATCTCCTTACAGGCAGTTGACAGAGACAACTTATAAACACCTTACCGGCAGTTCACAGGGAGACGGTACAAATTCCAAACAGGCAGTTCACAGGGAAATGTTACAAACTCCTTACAGGCAGTTCACAGGGAGATGGTTCAAATTCGATACAGGCAGTTCACAGTCAGATGGTGCATACACCTCACAGGCATTTCACAGGGAGAAGGTAGAAACTCCTTACAGGAAGTTCACTGGGAGAACGTACAAACTCCTTACAGGCAGTTGACAGGGAGATGGTACAAATTCACTACAGGAAGTTCACAGGGAGATTGTACAAACTCCTTACAGTAAGTTCACAGGCAGATGGTGCAATCTCCTTAGAGGACGTTCACAGGGAGATGGTACAAACGCTTTACAAACAATTCACAGGAGAATGATACAAACTCCAAACAGGCAGTTCACCAGGAGATGGTATAAATTTCTTACAGGCAGTTCACAGAGAGATGGTACAACCTCCTTACTGGCTGTTCACAGGGAGATGTTATAAACTCCTTACAGGCAGTTCACAGGGAGATGTTACAATCTCCTTACAGGCAGTACACTGGCAGATGGTACAAATTCCTTACCGGCAGTTCTTAGAGAGATGGTATAATTTTTTTCAGGCAGTTCACAGGGAGATAATACAAGTTCATTACAGGCACTTCAGAGGGAGATGGTGCAAATTCCTTACAGTCTGTTCACACGGAGAATGTACAAACCCCTAACAGGCTCTTCACGGGGAAATGGTACAAACTCCTTACAGGCAGTTCACAGGGAGTTGGTACAAACTGATTACTGGCAGTTCACATGGAGAACGTAAAAATTGCTCACAGGTTGTTTTCAGAGAGATGGTAAATCTCCTTTCATGCTGTTCACATGGAGATGGTACAAACTCCGAACAGGCAGCTCACAGGGAGAACGCAACAAACTCCTTACCGGCAGTTCACAAGGAGACGGTACAAACTCCTTACAGGCAATTCACGAGGAGATGGTTGAAACTCCTTACAGGCAGTTCACAGTGAGATGGTACAAAGTCCTTACAGGCAGTTCACAGAGAGAAAGGACAAACTCCTTACCGGCAGTTCACAGGGAGATGGTATCAATTTTTTCAGGCAGTTTACAGGGAGATGGCATAAACTTCTTACAGGCAGTTCACAGGGAGATGTTACAATCTCCATACAGGCAGTACACTGGTAGATGGTGCAAACTCCTTACCGGCAGTTCACAGGGAGATGGTGTAAATTTTTTCAGGCGGTTCACAGGGAGATGGTACAAGTTCATTACAGGCACTTCAGAGGGAGAATATGCAAATTTCTTACAGTCTGTTCATATGTAGATGGTGCAATTTCCTTACACGAAGTTCACAGGGGGATGTTATAATCTCCTTACAGGCAGTACACTGGTAGATGGAACATACTCCTTACCAGCAGTTCACAGAGAGATGATGTAAACTTTTATCAGGCAGTTCACAGGGAGATGGTACAAACTCCTTACTGGTTGCTCACAGGGAGTTGGTACAAACTCCTTACTGGTAGTAAACAGTGAGAATGTACAAATTCCTTACAGGCAGTTCATAGGGAAATGGTATAAATTTCTTTCAGGCAGTTCACAGGGAGATGGTACAACCTTGTTACATGCAGTTCACAGGGAGATGGTAGAAACTCCTTACAGGCAGTTCACTTGGAGATGGTACAAATTCCTTACAGGCAGTTCACAGGGAGATGGTACAAACTCCTTACAGTCAGTAAACAGTGAGAATGTACAAATTCCTTACAGGAAGTTCACAGGGAGATGGTACAAACTCCTTACAAGCAATTCACAGGGGAATGGTACAAACTCCAAACAGGCAGTTCATCGGGAGATGGTATAAACTTCTTACAGACAGTTCACAGGGAGATGGTACAAAGTCCTTACAGGCAGTTCACAGAGAGAAAGGACAAACTCCTTACCAGCAGATCACAGGGAGATGGTTTAAACTTTTTTCAGGCAGTTCACAGGGAAATGGTACAAACTCCTTACAGGTTGTTGACAGGGAGTTGGTACAAACTGCTTACAGGCAGTTCATGGGGAGAATGTCTAAATTCCTTACAAGCTGTTGACAGGGAGAAGGTCTAACCTTCATACTGGCAGTTCACAGGGAGAATGTACAAACTCCTTACAGGCAGTTCACAAGGAGATGGTACAAATTCCTTACAGGCAGTTCACAGGGAGAACACATAAACTCTTTGCAGGCAGTTCACAGGGAAAATGTACAAACTCCTTACAGGCAGTTCACAGGCAGATGGTACAATCTCCTTACAGGCAGTTCACAGGGAGAACATACAAACTTCTTACACTCAGTTCACAGGGGGATGCTACAGACTCCCGACGGGCAGAACCCAGCGAGGTGGTACAAAATCCTTACAGGCAGTTCACAAGGAGATGGTACAAACACCTTACAGGCAATTCACAAGGAGATGGTTCAAACTCCTTGCAGGCAGTTCGCAGGGAGATGTTATAAACTCCTTACAGGCAGTTCACAGGGAGATGTTACAATCTCCATACAGGCAGTACACTGGCAGATGGTGCAAACTCCTTACCGACAGTTCACAGAGAGATGGTGTAAACTTTTTTCAGGCAGTTCACAGGGAGTTGGTACAAACTCCTTACAGGTAGTAAACAGTGAGAATGTACAAATTCCTTACAGGCAGTTCATAGGGAGATGGTATAAACTTCTCTCAGGCAGTTCACAGGGAGATGGTACAATCTCGTTACAGGCAGTTCACAGGGAGTTGGTTGAAACTCCTTACAGGCAGTTCACAGGGGGATGGTACAAACTCCAAACAGGCAGTTCATCAGGAGATGGTATAAACTTCTTACAGACAGTTCACAGGGAGATGGTACAAACTCCTTAGTAGCTGTTCATTTAGAGAATGTGTAAAGACCTTACAGGCAGTTCACAGGGAGATGGTATGACCTTTTTTTCAGGCAGTTCACAGGGAGATGGTACAAACTCCTTACAGTAATTCACAGGGAGTTGGTACAAACCGATTACAGGCAGCTCACAGGGAGATGGTACAAACTCCTTACAGGCAGTTCACAGGGAGAATGTACAAACTCCTTACAGGCAGTTCACAAGGAGATGGTACAAATTCCTTACAGGCAGTTCACAGGGAGAACACATAAACTCTTTGCAGGCAGTTCACAGGGAAAATGTACAAACTCCTTACAGGCAGTTCACAGGCAGATGGTACAATCTCCTTACAGGCAGTTCACAGGGAGAACATACAAACTTCTTACACTCAGTTCACAGGGGGATGCTACAGACTCCCGACGGGCAGAACCCAGCGAGGTGGTACAAAATCCTTACAGGCAGTTCACAAGGAGATGGTACAAACACCTTACAGGCAATTCACAAGGAGATGGTTCAAACTCCTTGCAGGCAGTTCGCAGGGAGATGTTATAAACTCCTTTCAGGCAGTTCGCAGGGGGATGTTACAATCTCCTTACAGGCAGTACACTGGCAGATGGTACAAACTCCTTACGGGCAGCTCACAGTGAAATGTTATAAACATTTTTAAGGCCTTTCACAGGGAGATGGTACAAAATCTTACGGGCAGTTCACAGGGAGGTCTTACAGACTCTGTACAGACTGTTCACAGGGAGTTGGTACTAAATCCTTACACGCAATCACCATGAGAGGTTGTTTGTTGGTGATATGGGGGGGGGGAGGTGTTTAGGTTGAAAGCTGAAAAGCAGGACCTTGAGGGCAGTAATCTCTGGATTATTGTCTGTGCCACTGAGAGTAAGTGAGAGTAAGTGAGATTCAGTGAGATACAGGCAAATGAGGATAAATTCAATTCAGCATCCTGTTCACTGCAGACTCTGTGGGCCAAAGGGATTGTTCCTGTGATTTACTGCTCTATTATATGTTATAATGACTGACCTAACACCAACTAATGTTCAGGATATATTCGACCTCCTCCTCTACATACAAAACCCTTACAGGCAGTTCACTGAGAGAAAGGACAAAGTCCTTACTGGCAGTTCACAGGGAGATGGTATCAATTTTTTCAGGCAGTTCACAGGGAGATGGCATAAACTTCTTACGGGCAGTTCACAGGGAGTTGGTACAAATTCCTTACAGGCAATTCACAAGAAGATTGTACAAACTCCTAGCATGCAGTTCACAGGGAGATGGTACAAACTCCTTACAGGCTGTTATCAATGAGAGTGTACAAACTCATTACAGCCAGTTCACAAGGAGATGGTACATACTCCTTACAGGCAATTCAGAAGGAGATGGTTCAAACTCCTTACAGGCAGTTCGCAGGGAGATGGTACAAACTGTTCACAGGCAGTTCACAGGGAGATGGTACAAAGTCCTTACAGGCAGTTCACAGAGAGAGAGAACAAACTCCTTACCGGCAGTTCACAGGGAGATGGTACAAACTGATTACTGGCAGTTCACATGGAGAACGTAAAAACTGCTTACAGGTTGTTTTCAGAGAGATGGTAAAACTCCTTTCATGCTGTTCACATGGAGATGCTACAAACTCCGAACAGGCAGTTCACAGGGAGAACGCACAAACTCCTTACAGGCAGTTCACAAGGAGACCGTACAAACTCCTTACAGGCAATTCACAAGGAGATGGCTCAAACTCCTTACAGGCAGTTCGCAGGGAGATGGTGCAAACTGTTTACAGGCAGTTCACAGGGAGATGGTACAAAGTCCTTACAGGCAGTTCACTGAGAGAAAGGACAAAGTCCTTACCGGCAGTTCACAGGGAGATGGTATCAATTTTTTCAGGCAGTTCACAGGGAGATGGCATAAACTTCTTACAGGCAGTTCACAGGGGGTTGGTACAAATTCCTTACAGGCAATTCACAAGAAGATTGTACAAACTCCTAGCATGCAGTTCACAGGGAGATGGTACAAACTCCTTACAGGCTGTTATCAGTGAGAGTGTACAAACTCATTACAGCCAGTTCACAGGGAGATGGTATAAACTTCTTTCAGGCAGGTCGCAGGGAGATGGTACAGTCTCCTTACAGGCAGTTCACAGGGAGATGATAGAAACTCATTACAGGCAGCTCACAGGGAGATGATACAAACTCCAAACTGGCTGTTCACGGGGAGATGGTACAAATTCCTTACTGGCATTTCTTGGCAGATTGTGCAAAATACTTACAGGCAGTTGACAGGGAGGAAGTACAAACTACTTACAGGCAGTTCACAGAGAGTTGGTATAAACTTCTTACAGGTAGTTCACAGTGACAACGCAGAAACCTCTTACAGGCAGTTCACAGAGAGATAATACAAACTTCTTGCAGTGAGTTTACAAGGAGAACATACAATCTCCTTACAGGCAGTTGACAGAGACAACTTATAAACACCTTACCGGCAGTTCACAGGGAGACGGTACAAATTCCAAACAGGCAGTTCACAGGGAAATGTTACAAACTCCTTACAGGCAGTTCACAGGGAGATGGTTCAAATTCGATACAGGCAGTTCACAGTCAGATGGTGCATACACCTCACAGGCATTTCACAGGGAGAAGGTAGAAACTCCTTACAGGAAGTTCACTGGGAGAACGTACAAACTCCTTACAGGCAGTTGACAGGGAGATGGTACAAATTCACTACAGGAAGTTCACAGGGAGATTGTACAAACTCCTTACAGTAAGTTCACAGGCAGATGGTGCAATCTCCTTAGAGGACGTTCACAGGGAGATGGTACAAACGCTTTACAAACAATTCACAGGAGAATGATACAAACTCCAAACAGGCAGTTCACCAGGAGATGGTATAAATTTCTTACAGGCAGTTCACAGAGAGATGGTACAACCTCCTTACTGGCTGTTCACAGGGAGATGTTATAAACTCCTTACAGGCAGTTCACAGGGAGATGTTACAATCTCCTTACAGGCAGTACACTGGCAGATGGTACAAATTCCTTACCGGCAGTTCTTAGAGAGATGGTATAATTTTTTTCAGGCAGTTCACAGGGAGATAATACAAGTTCATTACAGGCACTTCAGAGGGAGATGGTGCAAATTCCTTACAGTCTGTTCACACGGAGAATGTACAAACCCCTAACAGGCTCTTCACGGGGAAATGGTACAAACTCCTTACAGGCAGTTCACAGGGAGTTGGTACAAACTGATTACTGGCAGTTCACATGGAGAACGTAAAAATTGCTCACAGGTTGTTTTCAGAGAGATGGTAAATCTCCTTTCATGCTGTTCACATGGAGATGGTACAAACTCCGAACAGGCAGCTCACAGGGAGAACGCAACAAACTCCTTACCGGCAGTTCACAAGGAGACGGTACAAACTCCTTACAGGCAATTCACGAGGAGATGGTTGAAACTCCTTACAGGCAGTTCACAGTGAGATGGTACAAAGTCCTTACAGGCAGTTCACAGAGAGAAAGGACAAACTCCTTACCGGCAGTTCACAGGGAGATGGTATCAATTTTTTCAGGCAGTTTACAGGGAGATGGCATAAACTTCTTACAGGCAGTTCACAGGGAGATGTTACAATCTCCATACAGGCAGTACACTGGTAGATGGTGCAAACTCCTTACCGGCAGTTCACAGGGAGATGGTGTAAATTTTTTCAGGCGGTTCACAGGGAGATGGTACAAGTTCATTACAGGCACTTCAGAGGGAGAATATGCAAATTTCTTACAGTCTGTTCATATGTAGATGGTGCAATTTCCTTACACGAAGTTCACAGGGGGATGTTATAATCTCCTTACAGGCAGTACACTGGTAGATGGAACATACTCCTTACCAGCAGTTCACAGAGAGATGATGTAAACTTTTATCAGGCAGTTCACAGGGAGATGGTACAAACTCCTTACTGGTTGCTCACAGGGAGTTGGTACAAACTCCTTACTGGTAGTAAACAGTGAGAATGTACAAATTCCTTACAGGCAGTTCATAGGGAAATGGTATAAATTTCTTTCAGGCAGTTCACAGGGAGATGGTACAACCTTGTTACATGCAGTTCACAGGGAGATGGTAGAAACTCCTTACAGGCAGTTCACTTGGAGATGGTACAAATTCCTTACAGGCAGTTCACAGGGAGATGGTACAAACTCCTTACAGTCAGTAAACAGTGAGAATGTACAAATTCCTTACAGGAAGTTCACAGGGAGATGGTACAAACTCCTTACAAGCAATTCACAGGGGAATGGTACAAACTCCAAACAGGCAGTTCATCGGGAGATGGTATAAACTTCTTACAGACAGTTCACAGGGAGATGGTACAAAGTCCTTACAGGCAGTTCACAGAGAGAAAGGACAAACTCCTTACCAGCAGATCACAGGGAGATGGTTTAAACTTTTTTCAGGCAGTTCACAGGGAAATGGTACAAACTCCTTACAGGTTGTTGACAGGGAGTTGGTACAAACTGCTTACAGGCAGTTCATGGGGAGAATGTCTAAATTCCTTACAAGCTGTTGACAGGGAGAAGGTCTAACCTTCATACTGGCAGTTCACAGGGAGAATGTACAAACTCCTTACAGGCAGTTCACAAGGAGATGGTACAAATTCCTTACAGGCAGTTCACAGGGAGAACACATAAACTCTTTGCAGGCAGTTCACAGGGAAAATGTACAAACTCCTTACAGGCAGTTCACAGGCAGATGGTACAATCTCCTTACAGGCAGTTCACAGGGAGAACATACAAACTTCTTACACTCAGTTCACAGGGGGATGCTACAGACTCCCGACGGGCAGAACCCAGCGAGGTGGTACAAAATCCTTACAGGCAGTTCACAAGGAGATGGTACAAACACCTTACAGGCAATTCACAAGGAGATGGTTCAAACTCCTTGCAGGCAGTTCGCAGGGAGATGTTATAAACTCCTTACAGGCAGTTCACAGGGAGATGTTACAATCTCCATACAGGCAGTACACTGGCAGATGGTGCAAACTCCTTACCGACAGTTCACAGAGAGATGGTGTAAACTTTTTTCAGGCAGTTCACAGGGAGTTGGTACAAACTCCTTACAGGTAGTAAACAGTGAGAATGTACAAATTCCTTACAGGCAGTTCATAGGGAGATGGTATAAACTTCTCTCAGGCAGTTCACAGGGAGATGGTACAATCTCGTTACAGGCAGTTCACAGGGAGTTGGTTGAAACTCCTTACAGGCAGTTCACAGGGGGATGGTACAAACTCCAAACAGGCAGTTCATCAGGAGATGGTATAAACTTCTTACAGACAGTTCACAGGGAGATGGTACAAACTCCTTAGTAGCTGTTCATTTAGAGAATGTGTAAAGACCTTACAGGCAGTTCACAGGAAGATGGTACAAACTGTTTACAGGCAGTTCACAGGGAGATGGTACAAAGTTCTTACAGGCAGTTCACAGAGAGAAAGGACAAACTCCTCACCGGCAGTTCACAGGGAGATGGTTTAAAATTTTTTCAGGCAGTTCACAGGGAGATGTTACAAACTCCTTACAGGTTGTCAACAGGGTGTTGGTACAAACTCCTTACTGGTTGTTCACAGGGAGATGGTACAAACTCCTTACGAGCTGTTCACTTAGAGAATGTATAAAGACCTTACAGGCAGTTCACAGGGAGATGGTACAAACTGTTTACAGGCAGTTCATAGGGGGATGGTGTAAACTTCTTACAGGCTGTTCACAGGGAGATGGAACAACCTCCTTACTGGCTGTTCACAGAGAGAATGTTTAAACTCCTTACAGGCAGTTCACAGGGAGATGTTACAATCTCCTTACACGCTTTACACTGGCAGATGGTACAAACTCCTTACCGGCAGTTCACAGAGAGATGGTATAAATTCATTACAGGTAGTTCACAAGGAGATTGTACAAACTCCTTACAGTGAGTTCACAGGCAGGTGGTACAATCTCCTTACAAGCAATACACAGGGGGACGGTACAAACTCCAAACAGGCAGTTCACCGGGAGATGGTGTAAACTTCTTACAGGCAGTTCACAGGGAGATGGTACAAATTCCTTACAGGCAGTTCACAGGGAGATGGTTCAAATTCCATACAGGCAGTTCACAGTCAGTTGGTGCATACACCTCACAGGCATTTCACAGGGAGAAGGTATAAACTCCTTACAGGAAGTTCACAGGGAGATTGTACAAACTCTTTACAGGCAGTTCACAGGGAGTTGGTATAAACTTGTTACAGGCAGCTCACAGGGAGATGGTACAAACTCCTTACAGGTAGTTCACAGTGACAATGCAGAAAATTCTTACAGGCAGTTCACAGGGAGACAGTAAAAACTTCTTACAGTGAGATTACAGGGAGAACGTACAATCTCCTTACAGGTAGTTCACAGAGAGAATGTACAAACACCCTACAGGCAGTTCACTGGGAGACGGTACAAATTTATTACAGGCAATTCACAGGGAGATGGTACAATCTCCTTACAGGAAGTTCACAGGCAGATGGTACAAACTCTCTACAAGTAATTCACAGGAGAATGATACAAACTCCAAACAGGCAGTTTACCGGGAGACGGTATAAACTTCTTACAGGCAGTTCACAGGGAGATGGTACAACCTCCTTACTGGCTGTTCACAAAGAGAATGTATAAACTCCTTAAAGGCAGTTCACAGGGAGATGGTTCAAATTCCATACAGGCAGTTCACAGTCAGTTGGTGCATACACCTCACAGGCATTTCACAGGGAGAAGGTACAAACTCCTTACAGGAAGTTCTCAGGGAGATTGTACAAACTCCGTACCATGAGTTCACAGGCAGATGGTAGAATCTCCTTACAGGAAATTCGTAGGGACATGGTACAAACTCTCTACAAGTAATTCACAGGAGAATGATACAAACTCCAAACAGGCAGTTCACCGGGAGACGGTATAAACTTCTTACAGGCAGTTGAGAGGGAGATGGAACAACCTCCTTACTGGCTGTTCACAGAGAGAATGTATAAACTCCTTACAGGCAGTTCACGGGGAGATGTTACAATCTCCTTACAGGCTGTACACTGGCAGAAGGTACAAACTCCTTACCGGCTGTTCACAGAGAGATGGTATAAATTCATTACAGGTAGTTCACAAGGAGATTGTACAAACTCCTTACAGTGAGTTCACAGGCAGGTGGTACAATCTCCTTACAAGCAATTCACAGGGGGATGGTACAAACTCCAAACAGGCAGTTCACCGGAAGATGGTGTAAACTTCTTACAGGCAGTTCACAGGGAGATGGTACAAATTCCTTACAGGCAGTTCACAGGGAGGTGGTTCAAATTTCATACAGGCAATACACAGTCACATGGTGCATACACCTCACAGGCATTTCACAGGGAGAAGGTACAAACTCCTTACAGGAAATTCACTGGGAGAACATACAAACTCCTTACAAGCAGTTCACAGGGAGATGGTACAAATTCATTATAGGAAGTTCGCAGGGAGATTGTACAAAGTCCTTACAATGAGTTCACAGGCAGATGGTACAATCTCCTTACAGGAAGTTCACAGGAGAATGGTACAAACTCTTTACAAACAATTCACAGGAGAATGATACAAACTTCAAACAGGCAGTTCACCGGGAGATAGTATAAACTTCTTACAGGCAGTTCACAGGGAGATGGTACAACCTCCTTACTGGCTGCTCACAGAGAAAATGTATAAACTCCATACAGGCAGTTCACAGGGAGATGTTACAATCTCCATACAGGCAGTACACTGGCAGATGGTGCAAACTCCTTACCGGCAGTTCGCAGGGAGATGGTATAAATTTTTTCAGGCAGTTCACAGGGAGATGTTACAAGTTCATTACAGGTATTTCAGAGGGAGATTGTGCAAATTCCTTACAGTCTGTTCACATGTAGATGGTACAATCTCCTTACAGGAAGTTCACAGGGAGATGGTACAAATTCTTTACAGGCTGCTCACAAGAAGATGGGACAAACTCCTTACCGGCAGTTCACAGAGAGATGGTGTAAACTTTTTTCAGGCAGTTCACAGGGAGATGGTACAAACTCCTTACTGGTTGTTCACAGGGAGTTGGTACAAACTCCTTACAGGTAGTAAACAGTGAGAATGTACAAATTCCTTACAAACTGTTCATAGGGAGATTGTATAAAATTCTTTCAGGCAGTTCACAGGGAGATGATATAAACTTCTTACAGACAGTTCACAGGGAGATGGTACAAACTCCTTACTAGCTGTTCACTTAGAGAATGTATAAAGACCTTACAGGCAGTTCACAGTGAGAAAGGGCAAGCTCCTTACCAGCAGTTCACAGGGAGATGGGTTAAACTTTTTTCAGGCAGTTCACAGGAAGATGGTACAAACTCCTTGCAGGTTGTTGACAGGGAGTTGGGACAAACTGATTACAGGCAGTTCACAGGGAAAACATACAAACTGCTTACAGGTAGTTCATGGGGAGACTGTATAAATTCCTTACAAGCTGCTGACAGGGAGAAGATCTAACCTTCATACTGGCAGTTCACAGGGAGATGGTACAACTCCTTACTGGCAGTACTGAGGGTAAAAGATTAAGCTCTTTGCTGCCTGTTTGCAGGGAAAACGTACAAACTCCTAACAGGCACTTTAAAGGGAGATGGTACAACTTCCTTACAGGCAGTTCACAGGGAGATGGTCCAAACTCCTTAAAGGTAGTAAACAGTGAGAATGTACAAATTCCTTACTGGCAGTTCGCAGGGAGATAGTAAATCTCCTTACAGGCAGTTCATAGGGAGATGGTATAAACTTCTTACAGACAGTTCACAGGGAGATGGTACAAACTCCTTACTAACTGTTCACTTAGAGAATGTATAAAGATCTTACAGGCAGTTCACAGGGAGATGGTACAAACTGTTTACAGGCAGCTCACAGGGAGATGGTAAATCTCCTTACAGGCAGTTCATAGGGAGATGGTATAAACTTCATTCAGGCAGTTCACAGGGAGATGGTACAATCTCGTTACAGGCAGTTCGCAGGGAGATTGTAGAAACTCATTACAGGCAGCTCACAGAGAGAACGTACAAACTACTTACAGGCCGTTCACAGTGAGAATGTACAAAAACCTTATCGGCAGTTCACAGGGAGATTCTGCAAACTCCTTACAGTCAGTTCACAGGGAGATGGTACAATCTGCTTACAAGCAATTCACAGGGGAATGGTACAAACTCCAAACTGGCTGTTCACAGGGAGATGGTACAAATTCCTTACAGGCAGTTCACAGTGAGAAAGGACAAACTCCTTACCGGCAGTTCAGAGGGAGATGGTTTAAACTTTGTTCAGGCAGTTCACAGGGAGATGGTACAAACTCCTTACAGGTTGTTGACAGGGAGTTGGTACAAACTGATTACAGGCAGTTCACAGGGAGAACGTACAAACTGCTTACAGGCAGTTCATGGGGACAATGTATAAATTCCTTACAAGCTGCTGACAGGGAGAAGATCTAACCTTCATACTGGCAGTTCACAGGGAGATGGCACAAATTTACTCCAGGCAGTTCACAGGGAGATTGTACAACTCCTTACAAAAGTTCACAAGGAGATGGTACAAACTCCTTACTGGCAGTGCCGATGGTGAATGATTAAGCTCTTTGCTGCCTATTCGCAGGGAAAATGTACAAACTCCTTACAGGCAGTTCACAGGGAGATGGTCCAAACTCCTTAAAGGTAGTAAACAGTGAGAATGTACAAATTCCTTACTGGCAGTTCACAGGGAGATGGTATAAACGTCTTACAGACAGTTCACAGGGAGATGGTACAAACTCCTTACTAGCTGTTCACTTAGAGAATGTATAAAGATCTTACAGGCAGTTCACAGGGAGATGGCACAAACTGTTTACAGGCAGTTCACAGGGAGATGGTAAATCTCCTTACAGGCAGTTCTCAGCGAGATGGTAAATCTCCTTACAGGCAGTTCATAGGGAGATGGTATAAACTTCATTCAGGCAATTCACAGGGAGATGGTACAATCTCGTTACAGGCAGTTCGCAGGGAGATTGTAGAAACTCATTACAGGCAGCTCACAGAGAGAACGTACAAACTACTTACTTGCAGTTCACTGTGAGAATGTACAAAAACCTTATCGGCAGTTCACAGGGAGATTCTGCAAAATCCTTACAGTCAATTCACAGGGAGATGGTACAATCAGCTTACATGCAATTCACAGGGGGATGGTACAAACTCCTTACTAGCTGTTCACTGAGAGAACATATAAAAACCTTACAGGCAGTTCACATGGAGATGGTAGAAACTCCTTACAGGCAGTTCACAGGGAGATGGTACAATCTCCTTACAGGAAGTTCACAGGGAGATGGTACAAATTCTATACAGGTAATTCACAGGAGAATGATACAAACTCAAAACAGGCAGTTCACTGGGAGACAGTATAAACTTCTTACAGGCAGTTCACAGGCAGATGGTGCAACCTCCTTACTGGCTGTTCACAAAGAGAATGTATAAACTCCTTGCAGGCAGTTCACAGGGAGATGGTTCAAATTCCATACAGGCAGTTCACAGGCAGATGGTACAACCTCCTTACCGGCTGTTCACAGAGAGAATGTAAAAAATCCTTACAGGCAGTTCACAGGAAGATGTTACAATCTCCTTACAGTCTGTACACTGGCAGATGGTACAAACTCCTTACCGGCTGTTCACAGAGAGATGGTATAAATTCATTGCAGGAAGTTCACAGGGAGATTGTACAAACTCCTTACAGTGAGTTCACAGGCAGGTGGTACATTCTCCTTACAGGCAGTTCACTTGGAGATGGTACAATCTCCTTACAGGCAGTTCACAGGGAGATGGCTCAAATTCCATGCAGGCAGTTCACAGTCAGATGGTGCATACACCTCACAGGCATTTCACATGGAGATTGTACAAACTCCTTACGTTGAGTTCACAGGGAGATGGTACAACCTCCTTACAGGAAGTTCACAGGGGAGTGGTACAAAGTCTTTACAAGCAATTCACAGGAGAATGATACAAACTTCAAACAGGCAGTTCACTGGGAGATGGTATAAACTTCTTACAGGCAGTTCACAGGGAGATGGTACAAACTCTTTACAGGTTGTTCACTGGGAGATGGTATAAACTTCTTACAGGCAGTTCACAGGGAGAACGTACAAACTGCTTACAGGCAGTTCATGGGGAGAATGTATAAATTCCTTGCAAGCTGTTGACAGGGAGAAGGTCTAACCTTCATACTGGCAGTTCACAGGAGATGGCACAAATTTACTCCAGGCAGTTCACATGCAGATGGTACAACTCCTTACAGGCAGTTCACAAGGAGATGGTAGAAACTTCTTACTGGCATTTCCGAGGGTGAAAGATTAAACTCTTTGCTGGCTGATCGCAGGGAAAACGTACAAACTCCTTACAGGCAGTTCACAGGGAGATGGTGCAAACTCCTTACAAACAACTCACAGGGTGATGGTACAAACTCCAAACAGGCAGTTCTCCGGGAGATGGTGTAAACTTCTTACAGGCAGTTCACAGGGAGATGGTACAAAATCCTTACTAGCTGTTCACTGAGAGAACGTATAAACACCTTACAGGCACTTCACAGGGAGATAGTACAAACTTCTTACAGTGAGTTTACAGGGAGAACGTACAATCTCCTTACAGCCAGTTCACAGAGAGAACGTACAAACACCTTACCAGCAGTTCACAGGGAGACCGTACAAACTCAAAACAGGCCTTTCACAGGGAGATGGTACAAACTCCTTACAGGCATTTCACAGGGAGATGGTTCAAATTCCATACAGGCAGTTCACAGTCAGATGGTGCATACACGTCACAGGCATTTCACAGGGAGAAGGTACAAACTCTTTACAGGAAGTTCACAGGGAGATTGTACAAAGACCTTACAATGAGTTCATAGGCAGATGGTACAATCTCCTTACAGGAAGTTCACAGGGAGATGGTACAAACTCTCTACAAGTAATTCACAGGAGAATGATACAAACTCCAAACAGGCAGTTCACCGGGAGACGGTATAAACTTCTTACCGGCAGTTCACAGGGAGATGGTACAACCTCCTTACTGGCTGTTCACACAGAGAGAATGTATAAACTCCTTACAGGCAGCTCACAGGGAGATGTTACAATCTTCTTACAGGCTGTACACTGGCAGATGTTACAAACTCCTTACCGGCAGTTCACAGAGAGATGGTATAAATTCATTACAGGAAGTTCACAGAGAAATTGTACAATCTCCTTACAGGCAGTTCACAGGGAGATGTTTCAAATTTCATACAGGCAGTACACAGTCACATGGTGCATACACCTCACAGGCATTTCACAGGAAGAAGGTGCAAACTCCTTACAGGAAGTTCACTGGGAGAACTTACAAACTCCTTACAGGCAGTTCACAGGGAGATGGTACAAATTCTTTACCGGCTGTTCACAAGAAGATGGTATAAACTCCTTACAGGTAGTTCACAGGGGGATGTTACAATCTCCTTACAGGCAGTACACTGGTGGATGGAACAAACTCCTTACCGGCTGTTCACAGAGAGATTGTGTAAAATTTTTTCAGGCAGTTCACAGGGAGATGGTACAAACTCCTTACAGGTAGTAAACAGTGAGAATGTACAAATTCCTTACAGGTGGTTCATAGGGAAATGGTATAAACTTCTTTCAGGCAGTTCACAGGGAGATGGTACAATCTTGTTACATGCAGATCACCGGGAGATGGTAGAAACTCCTTACAGGCAGTTCACTTGGAGATGGTGCAAACTCCTTACAGGCAGTTCACAGGGAGATGGTACAAACTCCTTACATTCAGTAAACAGTGAAAATGTACAAATTCCTTACAGGAATTTCACAGGGAGATGGTACAAACTCCTTACTAGCTGTTCACTTGGAGAATGTATAAAGACCTTACAGGCAGTTCACAGGGAGATGGTACAAACTGTTTACAGGCAGTTCACAGGGAGATGGTACAAAGTCCTTACAGGGAGTTCACAGAGAGAAAGGACAAACTCCTTACCAGCAGTTCACAGGGAGATGGTTTAAACTTTTTTCAGGCAGTTCACAGGGAGATGGTACAAAGCCCTTACAGGCAGTTCACAGAGAGAAAGGACAAACTCCTTACCTGCAGATCACAAGGAGATGGTTTAAACTTTTTTCAGGCAGTTCACAGGGAGATGGTACAAACTCCTTACAGGTTGCTGACAGGGAGTTGGTACAAACTGATTACAGGCAGTTCACAGGGTGAACGTACAAACTGCTTACAGGTAGTTCAAGGGGAGAATGTATAAATTCCTTACAAGCTGTTGACAGGGAGAAGATCTAACCTTCATACTGGCAGTTCATAGGGAGATGGTACAAGTTCATTACAGGCACTTCAGAGGGAGAATGTGCAAATTCCTTACAGTCTGTTCACATGTAGATGGTACAATCTCCGTACAGGAAGTTCACAGGGAGATGGTACAAATTCTTTACCGGCTGTTCACAAGAAGATGGTATAAACTCCTTACAGGCAGTTCACAGGGGGACATTACAATCTCCTTACAGGCAGTACACTGGTAGATGGAACAAACTCCTTACCGGCAGTTCACAGAGAGATGGTGTAAACTTTTTTCAGGCAGTTCACAGGGAGATGGTACAAACTCCTTACTGGTTGTTCACAGGGAGTTGGTACAAACTCCTTACAGGTAGTAAACAGTGAGAATGTAAAAAAATCCTTACAGGGAGTTCATAGGGAAATGGTATAAACTTCTTTCAGGCAGTTCACAGGGAGATGGTAGAAACTCCCTACAGGCAGTTCACTTGGAGATGGTACAAACTCCTTACAGGCAGTTCACAGGGAGATGGTACAAACTCCTTACAGGCAGTTCACAGGGAGATGGTACAAACTCCTTACATTCAGTAAACAGTGAAAATGTACAAATTCCTTACAGGAAGTTCACAGGAGATTGTACAAACTCCTTACAGGCAATTCACAGGGAGTTGGTATAAACTTGTTACAGGCAGCTCACAGGGAGATGGTACAAAATCATTACAGGTAGTTCACAGTGACAACGCAGGAAACTCTTACAGGCAGTTCACAGGGAGATAGTACAAATTTCTTACAGTGAATTTACAGGGAGAACGTACAATCTCCTTACAGGCAGTTCACAGAGAGAATGTACAAACACTTTACAGGCAGTTCACAGTGACAACGCAGAAAGCTCTTACAGGCAGTTCACAGAGGGATGGTATAAATACATTACAGGAAGTTCACAGGGAGATTGTACAAACTCCTTACAGTGAGTTCACAGGGAAATGGTACAATCTCCTTACAGGAAGTTCACAGGGAGATGGTACAATCTCCTTACAAGCAATTCACAGGGGGATGGTACAAACTCCAAACAGGCAGTTCACTGGGAGATGGTGTAAACTCCTTACAGGCAGTTCACAGAGAGATGGTTCAAATTTCATACAGGCAGTATACGGTCACATGGTGTACACACCTAACAGGCATTTCACAGGGAGAAGGTACAAACTCCTTACAGGAAGTTCACTGGGAGAACGTACAAACTCCTTACAGGCAGTTCACAGGGAGATGGTACAAGTTCATTACAGGCACTTCAGAGGGAGAATGTGCAAATTCCTTACAGTCTGTTCACGTGTAGATGGTACAATCTCCTTACACGAAGTTCACAGGGAGATGGTACAAATTCTTTACCGGCTGTTCACAAGAAGATGGTATAAACTCCTTACAGGCAGTTCACAGGGGGATGTTACAATCTCCTTACAGGCAGTACACTGGTGGATGGAACAAACTCCTTACCGGCTGTTCACAGAGAGATTGTGTAAAATTTTTTCAGGCAGTTCACAGGGAGATGGTACAAACTCCTTACAGGTAGTAAACAGTGAGAATGTACAAATTCCTTACAGGTGGTTCATAGGGAAATGGTATAAACTTCTTTCAGGCAGTTCACAGGGAGATGGTACAATCTTGTTACATGCAGATCACCGGGAGATGGTAGAAACTCCTTACAGGCAGTTCACTTGGAGATGGTGCAAACTCCTTACAGGCAGTTCACAGGGAGATGGTACAAACTCCTTACATTCAGTAAACAGTGAAAATGTACAAATTCCTTACAGGAATTTCACAGGGAGATGGTACAAACTCCTTACTAGCTGTTCACTTGGAGAATGTATAAAGACCTTACAGGCAGTTCACAGGGAGATGGTACAAACTGTTTACAGGCAGTTCACAGGGAGATGGTACAAAGTCCTTACAGGGAGTTCACAGAGAGAAAGGACAAACTCCTTACCTGCAGATCACAAGGAGATGGTTTAAACTTTTTTCAGGCAGTTCACAGGGAGATGGTACAAACTCCTTACAGGTTGCTGACAGGGAGTTGGTACAAACTGATTACAGGCAGTTCACAGGGTGAACGTACAAACTGCTTACAGGTAGTTCATGGGGAGAATGTATAAATTCCTTACAAGCTGTTGACAGGGAGAAGATCTAACCTTCATACTGGCAGTTCATAGGGAGATGGCACAAATTTATCCAGGCAGTTCACAGGGAGATGGTACAACTCCTTACAGGCAGTTCACAAGGAGATGGTACAAACTCCTTACTGGCAATTCTGAGGGTGAAAGATTAGACTCTTTGCTGGCTGTTCGCAGGGAAAATGTACAAACTCCTTACAGGCCTTTCACAGGGAGATGGTACAAACTCCTTACAGGCAGTTCACAGGGAGATGGTTCAAATTTCATACAGGCAGTACACAGTCACATGGTGCATACACCTCACAGGCATTTCACAGGGAGAAGGTACAAACTCCTTACGGGAAGTTTACAGGAGATTGTACAAGCTCCTTACAGGCAGTTCACAGGGAGTTGGTATAAACTTCTTACAGGCAGCTCACAGGGAGATGGTACAAACTCCTTACAGGTAGTTCACAGTGACAACGCAGAAAACTCTTACAGGCAGTTCACAGGGAGATAGTACAAACTTCTTACAGTGAGATTACAGGGAGAACATACAATCTCCTTACAGGCAGTTCACAGAGAGAATGTACAAACTCCTTACAGGCAGTTCACTGGGAGACGGTACAAATTTATTACAAGCAGTTCACAGGCAGATGGTACAATCTCCTTACAGAAAGTTCACAGGGAGATGGTACAAACTCTCTACAAGTAATTCACATGAGAATGATACAAACTTCGAACAGGCAGTTCACCGGGAGATGGTATAAACTTCCTACAGGCAGTTCACAGGGAGATGGTACAACCTCCTTACTGGCTGTTCACAGAGAGAATGTATAAACTCCTTACCGGCAGTTCGCAGGGAGATGGTATAAATTTTTTCAGGCAGTTCACAGGGAGATGGTACAAGTTCATTACAGGCACTTCAGAGGGAGACTGTGCAAATTCCTTACAGTCTGTTCACATGTAGATGGTACAATCTCCTTACAGGAAGTTCACAGGGAGATGGTACAAATTCTTTACCGGCTGTTCACAAGAAGATGGTATAAACTCCTTACAGGCAGTACACTGGTAGATGGAACAAACTCCTTACCGGCAGTTCACAGAGAGATGGTGTAAACTTTTTTCAGGCAGTTCACAGGGAGATGGTACAAACTCCTTACTGGTTGTTCACAGGGAGTTGGTACAAACTCCTTACAGGTAGTAAACAGTGAGAATGTACAAATTCCTTACAGGGAGTTCATAGGGAAATGGTATAAACTTCTTTCAGGCAGTTCACAGGGAGATGGTAGAAACTCCTTACAGGCAGTTCACTTGGAGATGGTACAAACTCCTTACAGGCAGTTCACAGGGAGATGGTACAAACTCCTTACATTCAGTAAACTGTGAAAATGTACAAATTCCTTACAGGAAGTTCACAGGAGATTGTACAAACTCCTTACAGGCAATTCACAGGGAGTTGGTATAAACTTGTTACAGGCAGCTCACAGGGAGATGGTACAAAATCATTACAGGTAGTTCACAGTGACAACACAGAAAACTGTTACAGGCAGTTCACAGGGAGATAGTACAAATTTCTTACAGTGAATTCACAGGGAGAACGTACAATTTCCTTACAGGCAGTTCACAGAGAGAATGTACAAACACCTTACAGGCAGTTCACTGGGAGACGGTACAAATTTATTACAAGCAGTTCACAGGCAGATGGTACAATCTCCTTACACAAAGTTCACAGGGAGATGGTACAAACTCTCTACAAGTAATTCACAGGAGAATGATACAAACTCCCAACAGGCAGTTCACCGGGAGACGGTATAAACTTCTTACAGGCAGTTCACAGGGAGATGGTACAACCTCCTTACTGTCTGTTCACAAAGAGAATGTATAAACTCCTTGCAGGCAGTTCACAGGGAGATGGTTCAAATTCCATACAGGCAGTTCGCAGTCAGATGGTGCATACACCTCACAGGCATTTCACAGGGAAAAGGTACAAACTCCTTACAATGAGTTCACAGGCAGATGGTACAATCTCCTTACAGGAAGTTCACAGGGAGATCGAACAACTTCCTTACTGGCTGTCCACAGAGAGAATGTATAAACTCCTTACAGGCAGTTCACAGGGAGATGTTAGAATCTCCTTACAGGCTGTACACTGGCAGATGGTACAAACTCCTTACCAGCAGTTCACAGGGAGATGGTTCAAATTTCATACAGGCAGTTCACAGTCAGATGGTCAGACGCCTCACAGGCATTTCACAGGGAGAACGTACAAACTCCTTACAGGCAGTTCACAGGGGGATGGTACAAACTCATTACAGGAAGTTCACAGGGAGATTGTACAAACTACTTACAGTGAGTTCACAGGGAGATGGTACAATCTCCTTACAGGAAGTTCACAGGGGAATGGTGCAACCTCCTTACTGGCTGTTCACAGAGAGAATGTATAAACTCCTTACAGGCAGTTCACAGGGAGATGTTACAATCTCCATACAGGCAGTACACTGGCAGATGGTGTAAACTCCTTACCGGCAGTTCGCAGGGAGATGGTATAAATTTTTTCAGGCAGTTCACAGGGAGGTGGTACAAGTTCATTACAGGCACTTCAGAGTGAGATTGTGCAAATTCCTTACAGTCTGTTCACCTGTAGATGCTACAATCTCCTTACACGAAGTTCACAGGGAGATTGTACAAATTCTTTACAGGCTGTTCACAAGAAGATGGTATAAACTCCTTATAGGCAGTTCACAGGGAGATGTTACAATCTCCTTACAGGCTGTACACTGGTAGATGGAACAAACTCCTTACCAGCAGTTCACATAGAGATGGTGTAAACTTTTTTCAGGCAGTTCACAGGGAGATGGTACAAAATCCTTACAGGTAGTAAACAGTGAGAATGTACAAATTCCTTACAGGCAGATCATAGGGAGATGGTATAAACTTCTTTCAGGCAGTTCACAGGGAGATGGTCCAAACCCCTTAAAGGTAGTAAACAGTGAGAATGCACAAATTCCTTACTGGCAGTTCACAGCGAGATGGTAAATCTCCTTACAGGCAGTTCATAGGGAGATGGTATAAACATCTTACAGACAGTTCACAGGGAGATGGTACAAACTCCTTACTGGCTGTTCACAGAGAGAATGTGTAAACTCCTTACAGGCAGTTCACAGGGAGATGTTACAATCTCCATACAGGCAGTACACTGGCAGATGGTGTAAACTCCTTACCGGCAGTTCGCAGGGAGATGGTATAAATTTTTTCAGGCAGTTCACAGGGAGGTGGTACAAGTTCATTACAGGCACTTCAGAGTGAGATTGTGCAAATTCCTTACAGTCTGTTCACCTGTAGATGCTACAATCTCCTTACACGAAGTTCACAGGGAGATTGTACAAATTCTTTACAGGCTGTTCACAAGAAGATGGTATAAACTCCTTATAGGCAGTTCACAGGGAGATGTTACAATCTCCTTACAGGCTGTACACTGGTAGATGGAACAAACTCCTTACCAGCAGTTCACATAGAGATGGTGTAAACTTTTTTCAGGCAGTTCACAGGGAGATGGTACAAAATCCTTACAGGTAGTAAACAGTGAGAATGTACAAATTCCTTACAGGCAGATCATAGGGAGATGGTATAAACTTCTTTCAGGCAGTTCACAGGGAGATGGTCCAAACCCCTTAAAGGTAGTAAACAGTGAGAATGCACAAATTCCTTACTGGCAGTTCACAGCGAGATGGTAAATCTCCTTACAGGCAGTTCATAGGGAGATGGTATAAACATCTTACAGACAGTTCACAGGGAGATGGTACAAACTCCTTACTGGCTGTTCACAGAGAGAATGTGTAAACTCCTTACAGGCAGTTCACAGGGAGATGTTACAATCTCCATACAGGCAGTACACTGGCAGATGGTACAAACTTCTTTCAGGCTGTTCACAGAGAGATGAGATAAACTTTTTTCAGGCAGTCCACAGGGAGATGGTTCAAACTCCTTACTGGTTGTTCACAGGGAGTATGTACAAACTGGTTACAGACAGTTCACAGGGAGAACATGCAAACTGCTTCCAGGCAGTTCACGGGGAGAATGTATAAATTCCTTACAGGTAGTTGACAGGGAGAAGGTCTAACCTTCTTACAGGCAGTTCACAGGGAGATGGCACCAATTTACTCCAGGCAGTTCACAAGAAGATGGAACAAACTCAGTGCAGGAAGTTCACAAGGAGATGGTATCAACTCCTTACTGGCAGTTCCAAGGGTGAATGTATAAACTCTTTGCTGGCAGTTCGCAGGGAAAACGTATCAAACTCCTTACAGGCAGTTCACAGGGAGATGGTTCAAACTCCTTACAGGCAGTTCACATGGAGATGGTACAAACTCCTTACAGGCAGATCACAGGGAGATGGTACAAACTCCTTACAGGCAATTCACAGGGAGATGGTAGAAACTCATTACAGGCAGCTCACAGGGAGAACATACAAACTACTTACAGGCAGCTCACAGGGAAAATGTACAAAAACCTTACAGGCAGTTCACAGTCAGAACGTACAAAAACCTTACAGGCAGTTCACAGGGAGATGGTAAATATTCATTATAGGCAGTTCACAGGGAGATTCTACAAACTCCTTACAGGCCGTTGACAGATAAGATGTACAATCTCCTTACAGGCAGTTCACAGGGAGAACATACAAACACCTTACAGGTAGTTCACAGGGAGATGGTACAAATTCCTTACAGGCAGTTCACAGGGAGATGGTACAAACTCCAAACTGGCTGTTCACAAGGAGATGGTACAAACTCCTTTCTGGCAGCTCTTCTGATATGGTGCAAAATCATTACAGGCAGTTGACAGGGAGGACGTGCAAACACTTTACAGGCAGTTCACAGACAGAACATACAAACTGTTTACAGACTGTTTACAGGTTGTTGGTATAAACCTTTCCGGGCAGTTCACATGAGATGTACAAACTCCTTACGGTCAGTTTAAAGGGAGGACATACAATCTCCTTACAGGCAGTTCACATGGAGATGGTACAATCTCCTTACGGACAGTTCACAGGGAGATGGTATAACTGCTTACAGGCTGTTCACAGAGAGAAGGTATGAACTCCTTACAGGCAGTGCACAGGGAGATGGTACAAACTGATTCCCGGCAGTTCACAGCGTGATGGTACAAAGTCCTTACAGGCAGTTCAGAGGAGAACTTACAAACTCTTTACTGGAAGTTCACAGGGAGATTGTGCAAACTCCTTACAGGCAGTTCACAGGAAGAACGTACAAACTCCTTATAGGCAGCTCACAGGGACATTGTATAAACTCCTTACAGGCAGTTCATAGGGAGAATGTACAAACTCCTTACAGGCAGTTCACAGGGAGATGGTACAAGCTTCTTACTGGCATTTCACAGGGAGATGATGCAAAATCCTTACAAGCAGTTGACAGGGAGGACGTACAAACTCCTTACCAGCAATTCACAGGAAGAACATACAAATTCCTTACAGACTGTTCACAGGTTGATGGTACAATCTGCATCCAGGCAGTTCACAGGAGATGTACATAATCCTTACAGGCAGTTCACAGGGAGATGGTATAAACTTCTTAGAGGCAGTTCACAGGGAGATTCTACAAACTCCTTACAGGCAGTTCACAGCGAGATGGTAGAAACTCATTACAGGCAGCTCACATGGAGAACATACAAAATACTTACAGGCCATTCACAGTGAGAACGTATAAAAACCTTACAGGCAGTTCACAGGGAGACGGTACAAATTCATTACAGGCAGTTCACAGGGAGATTCTACAAACTCCTTACAGTCAGTTCACAGGGAAATGGTACAATCTCCTTACAGGCAGCTCACAGGGAGATGGTACAAACTCTTTACTGGCAGTTCACAGGGAGATTGTGCAAACTCCTTACATACAGTTGACAGGGAGGATGTAAAAACACCTTACAGGCAGTTCACAGGGAGATGTTACAATCGCCATACAGGCAGTACACTGGCAGATGGTGCAAACTCCTTACCGGCAGTTCGCAGGGAGATGGTATAAATTTTTTCAGGTAGTTCACAGGAAGATGGTACAAGTTCATTACAGGCACTTCAGGGGGAGATTGTGCAAATTCCTTACAGTCTGTTCACATGTAGATGGTACAATCTCCTTACAGGAAGTTCACAGGGAGAAGGTACAAACTCCTTACTGGTTGTTCACAGGGAGTTGGTACAAACTAATTACAGGCAGTTCACAGGGAGAACACACAAACTGCTTACAGGCAGTTCACGGGGAGAATGTATAAATTCCGTAGAAGCAGTTGACAGGGAGAAGGTCTAACCTTTTTACAGGCAGTTCACAGGGAGATGGCACAAATTTACTCCAGGCAGTTCACAAAGAGATGGTACAAACTCAGTGCAGGAAGTTCACAATCAGATGGTACCAGCTCCTTACTGGCAGTTCCGAGGTTGAACGTATAAACTCTTTGCTGGCAGTTTGCAGGGAAAATGTACAAACTCCTTACAGGCAGTTCACAGGGAGATGGTACAAACTCCTTACAGGCAGTTCACATGGAGATGGTACCATCTCCTTACAGGCAGATCACAGGGAGATGGTACAAACTCCTTACAGGCAGTAAACAGTGAGAATGTACAAATTCCTTACAGGCAGTTCACAGGGAGATGATAAAACTCCTTGCAGGCAGTTCACAGGGTGATTCTACAAACTCCTTACAATCAGTTCACAGGGAAATGGTACAATCTCCTTACAGGAAGTACACAGGGTGATGGTACAAACTCATTACTGGCTGTTCACAGAGAGAACGTATAAACACCTTACAGGCAGTTCACAGGGAGATGGTATAATCTGTTTATAGGCAGTTCAGAGAGAGATGGTACAAAGTCCTTACAGACAGTTCACAGAGAGAACGTACAAACTACTTACTGGCAGTTCACTGGGAGACGGTACAAATTCATTACAGGCAGTTCACTGGGAGATGGTACAAACTCCTTACAGTGAGTTTACAGGGAGAACGTACAATCTTCTTACTGGCAGTTCACAGAGAGAACGTACAGCCACCTTACCAGCAGTTCACAGGAAGACAGTACAAACTCCAAACAGGCAGTTCACAGGGAGATGATACAAACTCCTTACAGGCAGTTCACAGGGAGATGGTACAAACTCCAAACAGGCAGTTCACAGGGAGATGGTACAAACTCTTTACTGGCAGTTCACTGGGAGATGGGGCAAACTCCTTACAGGCCGTTGACAGGGAGGATGTACATACTCCTTACAGGCAATTCACAGGGAAAACATACAAACACCTTACAGGCAGTTCACAGGGAGATGGTACAAACTCCTTACAGACTGTTCACAGGTTGTTGGTATAAACCTTTCCAGGCAGTTCACATGAGATGTACAAACTCCTTACAGTCAGTTTAAAGGGAGGACATACAATCTCCTTACAGGCAGTTCACATGGAGATGGTACAATCTCCTTACAGACAGTTCACAGGGAGATGGTATAACTGCTTACAGGCTGTTCACAGAGAGAAGGTATGAACTCCTTACAGGCAGTGCACAGGGAGATGGTACAAACTGATTCCCGGCAGTTCACAGCGTGATGGTACAAAGTCCTTACAGGCAGTTCAGAGGAGAACTTACAAACTCTTTACTGGAAGTTCACAGTGAGATTGTGCAAACTCCTTGCAGGCAGTTCACAGGAAGAACGTACAAACTCCTTATAGGCAGCTCACAGGGACATTTTATAAACTCCTTACAGGCAGTTCATAGGGAGAATGTACAAACTCCTTACAGGCAGTTCACAGGGAGATGGTACAAACTCCTTACAGACTGTTCACAGGTTGTTGGTATAAACCTTTCCGGGCAGTTCACATGAGATGTACAAACTCCTTACAGTCAGTTTAAAGGGAGGACATACAATCTCCTTACAGACAGTTCACAGGGAGATGGTACAAATTACTTACAGGCAGTTCACAGGGAGATGGTGCAAACTCCATACAGGCAGTTCACAGGGAGATGGTATAACTGCTTACAGGCTGTTCACAGAGAGAAGGTATGAGCTTCTTACAGGCAGTGCACAGGGAGATGGTACAAACTGATTCCCGGCAGTTCACAGGGCGATGGTACAAAGTCCTTACAGGCAGTTCAGAGGAGAACTTACAAACTCTTTACTGGAAGTTCACAGGGACATTGTATAAACTCCTTACAGGCAGTTCATAGGGAGAATGTACAAACTCCTTACAGGCAGTTCACAGGGAGATGGGACAAACTTCTTACTGGCATTTCACAGGGAGATGATGCAAAATCCTTACAGGCAGTTGACAGGGAGGACGTACAAACTCCTTACCAGCAATTCACAGGAAGAACATACAAACTCCTTACAGACTGTTCACAGGTTGATGGTACAATCTGCTTCCAGGCAGTTCACAGGAGATGTACATAATCCTTACAGGCAGTTCACAGGGAGATGGTATAAACTTCTTAGAGGCAGTTCACAGGGAGATTCTACAAACTCCTTACAGTCAGTTCACAGGGAAACGGTACAATTTCCTTACAGGCAGCTCACAGGGAGATGGTATAAACTCCAAACAGGCAGTTCATAGGGAGATGTTACAAGCTCTTTTCTGGCAGTTCACAGGGAGATGGTGCAAACTCCTTACATACAGTTGACAGGAAGGATGTACAAACACCTTACAGGCAGTTCACAGGGAGATGTTACAATCTCCATACAGGCAGTACACTGGCAGATGGTACAAACTCCTTTCAGGCTGTTCACAGAGAGATGAGATAAACTTTTTTCAGGCAGTCCACAGGGAGATGGTTCAAACTCCTTACTGGTTGTTCACAGGGAGTATGTACAAATTCCTTACAGGCAGATCATAGGGAGATGGTATAAACTTCTTTCAGGCAGTTCACAGGGAGATGGTCCAAACCCCTTAAAGGTAGTAAACAGTGAGAATGCACAAATTCCTTACTGGCAGTTCACAGCGAGATGGTAAATCTCCTTACAGGCAGTTCATAGGGAGATGGTATAAACATCTTACAGACAGTTCACAGGGAGATGGTACAAACTCCTTACTGGCTGTTCACAGAGAGAATGTGTAAACTCCTTACAGACAGTTCACAGGGAGATGTTACAATCTCCATACAGGCAGTACACTGGCAGATGGTACAAACTCCTTTCAGGCTGTTCACAGAGAGATGAGATAAACTTTTTTCAGGCAGTCCACAGGGAGATGGTTCAAACTCCTTACTGGTTGTTCACAGGGAGTATGTACAAACTGCTTCCAGGCAGTTCACGGGGAGAATGTATAAATTCCTTACAGGTAGTTGACAGGGAGAAGGTCTAACCTTCTTACAGGCAGTTCACAGGGAGATGGCACCAATTTACTCCAGGCAGTTCACAAGAAGATGGAACAAACTCAGTGCAGGAAGTTCACAAGGAGATGGTATCAACTCCTTACTGGCAGTTCCGAGGGTGAATGTATAAACTCTTTGCTGGCAGTTCGCAGGGAAAACGTATCAAACTCCTTACAGGCAGTTCACAGGGAGATGGTTCAAACTCCTTACAGGCAGTTCACATGGAGATGGTACAAACTCCTTACAGGCAGATCACAGGGAGATGGTACAAACTCCTTACAGGCAATTCACAGGGAGATGGTAGAAACTCATTACAGGCAGCTCACAGGGAGAACATACAAACTACTTACAGGCAGCTCACGGGGAAAATGTACAAAAACCTTACAGGCAGTTCACAGTCAGAACGTACAAAAACCTTACAGGCAGTTCACAGGGAGATGGTAAATATTCATTATAGGCAGTTCACAGGGAGATTCTACAAACTCCTTACAGGCCGTTGACAGATCAGGTGTACAATCTCCTTACAGGCAGTTCACAGGGAGAACATACAAACACCTTACAGGCAGTTCACAGGGAGATGGTACAAATTCCTTACAGGCAGTTCACAGGGAGATGGTACAAACTCCTTACAGGCAGATCACAGGGAGATGGTACAAATTCCTTACAGGCAGTTCACAGGGAGATGGTACAAACTCCAAACTGGCTCTTCACAAGGAGATGGTACAAACTCCTTTCTGGCAGCTCTTCTGATATGGTGCAAAATCATTACAGGCAGTTGACAGGGAGGACATACAAACACTTTACAGGCAGTTCACAGACAGAACATACAAACTGCTTACAGACTGTTTACAGGTTGTTGGTATAAACCTTTCCGGGCAGTTCACATGAGATGTACAAACTCCTTACGGTCAGTTTAAAGGGAGGACATACAATCTCCTTACAGGCAGTTCACATGGAGATGGTACAATCTCCTTACAGACAGTTCACAGGGAGATGGTATAACTGCTTACAGGCTGTTCACAGAGAGAAGGTATGAACTCCTTACAGGCAGTGCACAGGGAGATGGTACAAACTGATTCCCGGCAGTTCACAGGGTGATGGTACAAAGTCCTTACAGGCAGTTCAGAGGAGAACTTACAAACTCTTTACTGGAAGTTCACAGGGAGATTGTGCAAACTCCTTACAGGCAGTTCACAGGAAGAACGTACAAACTCCTTATAGGCAGCTCACAGGGACATTGTATAAACTCCTTACAGGCAGTTCATAGGGAGAATGTACAAACTCCTTACAGGCAGTTCACAGGGAGATGGTACAAGCTTCTTACTGGCATTTCACAGGGAGATGATGCAAAATCCTTACAGGCAGTTGACAGGGAGGACGTACAAACTCCTTACCAGCAATTCACAGGAAGGACATACAAATTCCTTACAGACTGTTCACAGGTTGATGGTACAATCTGCTTCCAGGCAGTTCACAGGAGATGTACATAATCCTTACAGGCAGTTCACAGGGAGATGGTATAAACTTCTTAGAGGCAGTTCACAGGGAGATTCTACAAACTCCTTACAGGCAGTTCACAGTGAGATGGTAGAAACTCATTACAGGCAGCTCACATGGAGAACATACAAAATACTTACAGGCCATTCACAGTGAGAACGTATAAAAACCTTACAAGCAGTTCACAGGGAGACGGTACAAATTCATTACAGGCAGTTCACAGGGAGATTCTACAAACTCCTTACAGTCAGTTCACAGGGAAATGGTACAATCTCCTTACAGGCAGCTCACAGGGAGATGGTACAAACTCTTTACTGGCAGTTCACAGGGAGATTGTGCAAACTCCTTACATACAGTTGACAGGGAGGATGTAAAAACACCTCACAGGCAGTTCACAGGGAGATGTTACAATCGCCATACAGGCAGTACACTGGCAGATGGTGCAAACTCCTTACCGGCAGTTCGCAGGGAGATGGTATAAATTTTTTCAGGTAGTTCACAGGAAGATGGTACAAGTTCATTACAGGCACTTCAGGGGGAGATTGTGCAAATTCCTTACAGTCTGTTCACATGTAGATGGTACAATCTCCTTACAGGAAGTTCACAGGGAGAAGGTACAAACTCCTTACTGGTTGTTCACAGGGAGTTGGTACAAACTAATTACAGGCAGTTCACAGGGAGAACACACAAACTGCTTACAGGCAGTTCACGGGGAGAATGTATAAATTCCGTAGAAGCAGTTGACAGGGAGAAGGTCTAACCTTTTTACAGGCAGTTCACAGGGAGATGGCACAAATTTACTCCAGGCAGTTCACAAAGAGATGGTACAAACTCAGTGCAGGAAGTTCACAATCAGATGGTACCAGCTCCTTACTGGCAGTTCCGAGGTTGAACGTATAAACTCTTTGCTGGCAGTTTGCAGGGAAAATGTACAAACTCCTTACAGGCAGTTCACAGGGAGATGGTACAAACTCCTTACAGGCAGTTCACATGGAGATGGTACCATCTCCTTACAGGCAGATCACAGGGAGATGGTACAAACTCCTTACAGGCAGTAAACAGTGAGAATGTACAAATTCCTTACAGGCAGTTCACAGGGAGATGATAAAACTCCTTGCAGGCAGTTCACAGGGTGATTCTACAAACTCCTTACAATCAGTTCACAGGGAAATGGTACAATCTCCTTACAGGAAGTACACAGGGTGATGGTACAAACTCATTACTGGCTGTTCACAGAGAGAACGTATAAACACCTTACAGGCAGTTCACAGGGAGATGGTATAATCTGTTTACAGGCAGTTCAGAGAGAGATGGTACAAAGTCCTTACAGACAGTTCACAGAGAGAACGTACAAACTACTTACTGGCAGTTCACTGGGAGACGATACAAATTCATTACAGGCAGTTCACTGGGAGATGGTACAAACTCCTTACAGTGAGTTTACAGGGAGAACGTACAATCTTCTTACTGGCAGTTCACAGAGAGAACGTACAGCCACCTTACCAGCAGTTCACAGGAAGACAGTACAAACTCCAAACAGGCAGTTCACAGGGAGATGATACAAACTCCTTACAGGCAGTTCACAGGGAGATGGTACAAACTCCAAACAGGCAGTTCACAGGGAGATGGTACAAACTCTTTACTGGCAGTTCACTGGGAGATGGGGCAAACTCCTTACAGGCCGTTGACAGGGAGGATGTACATACTCCTTACAGGCAATTCACAGGGAAAACATACAAACACCTTACAGGCAGTTCACAGGGAGATGGTACAAACTCCTTACAGACTGTTCACAGGTTGTTGGTATAAACCTTTCCAGGCAGTTCACATGAGATGTACAAACTCCTTACAGTCAGTTTAAAGGGAGGACATACAATCTCCTTACAGGCAGTTCACATGGAGATGGTACAATCTCCTTACAGACAGTTCACAGGGAGATGGTATAACTGCTTACAGGCTGTTCACAGAGAGAAGGTATGAACTCCTTACAGGCAGTGCACAGGGAGATGGTACAAACTGATTCCCGGCAGTTCACAGGGTGATGGTACAAAGTCCTTACAGGCAGTTCAGAGGAGAACTTACAAACTCTTTACTGGAAGTTCACAGTGAGATTGTGCAAACTCCTTGCAGGCAGTTCACAGGAAGAACGTACAAACTCCTTATAGGCAGCTCACAGGGACATTTTATAAACTCCTTACAGGCAGTTCATAGGGAGAATGTACAAACTCCTTACAGGCAGTTCACAGGGAGATGGTACAAACTCCTTACAGACTGTTCACAGGTTGTTGGTATAAACCTTTCCGGGCAGTTCACATGAGATGTACAAACTCCTTACAGTCAGTTTAAAGGGAGGACATACAATCTCCTTACAGACAGTTCACAGGGAGATGGTACAAATTACTTACAGGCAGTTCACAGGGAGATGGTGCAAACTCCATACAGGCAGTTCACAGGGAGATGGTATAACTGCTTACAGGCTGTTCACAGAGAGAAGGTATGAGCTTCTTACAGGCAGTGCACAGGGAGATGGTACAAACTGATTCCCGGCAGTTCACAGGGCGATGGTACAAAGTCCTTACAGGCAGTTCAGAGGAGAACTTACAAACTCTTTACTGGAAGTTCACAGGGACATTGTATAAACTCCTTACAGGCAGTTCATAGGGAGAATGTACAAACTCCTTACAGGCAGTTCACAGGGAGATGGGACAAACTTCTTACTGGCATTTCACAGGGAGATGATGCAAAATCCTTACAGGCAGTTGACAGGGAGGACGTACAAACTCCTTACCAGCAATTCACAGGAAGAACATACAAACTCCTTACAGACTGTTCACAGGTTGATGGTACAATCTGCTTCCAGGCAGTTCACAGGAGATGTACATAATCCTTACAGGCAGTTCACAGGGAGATGGTATAAACTTCTTAGAGGCAGTTCACAGGGAGATTCTACAAACTCCTTACAGTCAGTTCACAGGGAAACGGTACAATCTCCTTACAGGCAGCTCACAGGGAGATGGTATAAACTCCAAACAGGCAGTTCATAGGGAGATATTACAAGCTCTTTTCTGGCAGTTCACAGGGAGATGGTGCAAACTCCTTACATACAGTTGACAGGAAGGATGTACAAACACCTTACAGGCAGTTCACAGGGAGATGTTACAATCTCCATACAGGCAGTACACTGGCAGATGGTACAAACTCCTTTCAGGCTGTTCACAGAGAGATGAGATAAACTTTTTTCAGGCAGTCCACAGGGAGATGGTTCAAACTCCTTACTGGTTGTTCACAGGGAGTATGTACAAATTCCTTACAGGCAGATCATAGGGAGATGGTATAAACTTCTTTCAGGCAGTTCACAGGGAGATGGTCCAAACCCCTTAAAGGTGGTAAACAGTGAGAATGCACAAATTCCTTACTGGCAGTTCACAGCGAGATGGTAAATCTCCTTACAGGCAGTTCATAGGGAGATGGTATAAACATCTTACAGACAGTTCACAGGGAGATGGTACAAACTCCTTACTGGCTGTTCACAGAGAGAATGTGTAAACTCCTTACAGGCAGTTCACAGGGAGATGTTACAATCTCCATACAGGCAGTACACTGGCAGATGGTACAAACTTCTTTCAGGCTGTTCACAGAGAGATGAGATAAACTTTTTTCAGGCAGTCCACAGGGAGATGGTTCAAACTCCTTACTGGTTGTTCACAGGGAGTATGTACAAACTGCTTCCAGGCAGTTCACGGGGAGAATGTATAAATTCCTTACAGGTAGTTGACAGGGAGAAGGTCTAACCTTCTTACAGGCAGTTCACAGGGAGATGGCACCAATTTACTCCAGGCAGTTCACAAGAAGATGGAACAAACTCAGTGCAGGAAGTTCACAAGGAGATGGTATCAACTCCTTACTGGCAGTTCCGAGGGTGAATGTATAAACTCTTTGCTGGCAGTTCGCAGGGAAAACGTATCAAACTCCTTACAGGCAGTTCACAGGGAGATGGTTCAAACTCCTTACAGGCAGTTCACATGGAGATGGTACAAACTCCTTACAGGCAGATCACAGGGAGATGGTACAAACTCCTTACAGGCAATTCACAGGGAGATGGTAGAAACTCATTACAGGCAGCTCACAGGGAGAACATACAAACTACTTACAGGCAGCTCACGGGGAAAATGTACAAAAACCTTACAGGCAGTTCACAGTCAGAACGTACAAAAACCTTACAGGCAGTTCACAGGGAGATGGTAAATATTCATTATAGGCAGTTCACAGGGAGATTCTACAAACTCCTTACAGGCCGTTGACAGATAAGGTGTACAATCTCCTTACAGGCAGTTCACAGGGAGAACATACAAACACCTTACAGGCAGTTCACAGGGAGATGGTACAAATTCCTTACAGGCAGTTCACAGGGAGATGGTACAAACTCCTTACAGGCAGATCACAGGGAGATGGTACAAATTCCTTACAGGCAGTTCACAGGGAGATGGTACAAACTCCAAACTGGCTCTTCACAAGGAGATGGTACAAACTCCTTTCTGGCAGCTCTTCTGATATGGTGCAAAATCATTACAGGCAGTTGACAGGGAGGACATACAAACACTTTACAGGCAGTTCACAGACAGAACATACAAACTGCTTACAGACTGTTTACAGGTTGTTGGTATAAACCTTTCCGGGCAGTTCACATGAGATGTACAAACTCCTTACGGTCAGTTTAAAGGGAGGACATACAATCTCCTTACAGGCAGTTCACATGGAGATGGTACAATCTCCTTACAGACAGTTCACAGGGAGATGGTATAACTGCTTACAGGCTGTTCACAGAGAGAAGGTATGAACTCCTTACAGGCAGTGCACAGGGAGATGGTACAAACTGATTCCCGGCAGTTCACAGGGTGATGGTACAAAGTCCTTACAGGCAGTTCAGAGGAGAACTTACAAACTCTTTACTGGAAGTTCACAGGGAGATTGTGCAAACTCCTTACAGGCAGTTCACAGGAAGAACGTACAAACTCCTTATAGGCAGCTCACAGGGACATTGTATAAACTCCTTACAGGCAGTTCATAGGGAGAATGTACAAACTCCTTACAGGCAGTTCACAGGGAGATGGTACAAGCTTCTTACTGGCATTTCACAGGGAGATGATGCAAAATCCTTACAGGCAGTTGACAGGGAGGACGTACAAACTCCTTACCAGCAATTCACAGGAAGGACATACAAATTCCTTACAGACTGTTCACAGGTTGATGGTACAATCTGCTTCCAGGCAGTTCACAGGAGATGTACATAATCCTTACAGGCAGTTCACAGGGAGATGGTATAAACTTCTTAGAGGCAGTTCACAGGGAGATTCTACAAACTCCTTACAGGCAGTTCACAGTGAGATGGTAGAAACTCATTACAGGCAGCTCACATGGAGAACATACAAAATACTTACAGGCCATTCACAGTGAGAACGTATAAAAACCTTACAAGCAGTTCACAGGGAGACGGTACAAATTCATTACAGGCAGTTCACAGGGAGATTCTACAAACTCCTTACAGTCAGTTCACAGGGAAATGGTACAATCTCCTTACAGGCAGCTCACAGGGAGATGGTACAAACTCTTTACTGGCAGTTCACAGGGAGATTGTGCAAACTCCTTACATACAGTTGACAGGGAGGATGTAAAAACACCTCACAGGCAGTTCACAGGGAGATGTTACAATCGCCATACAGGCAGTACACTGGCAGATGGTGCAAACTCCTTACCGGCAGTTCGCAGGGAGATGGTATAAATTTTTTCAGGTAGTTCACAGGAAGATGGTACAAGTTCATTACAGGCACTTCAGGGGGAGATTGTGCAAATTCCTTACAGTCTGTTCACATGTAGATGGTACAATCTCCTTACAGGAAGTTCACAGGGAGAAGGTACAAACTCCTTACTGGTTGTTCACAGGGAGTTGGTACAAACTAATTACAGGCAGTTCACAGGGAGAACACACAAACTGCTTACAGGCAGTTCACGGGGAGAATGTATAAATTCCGTAGAAGCAGTTGACAGGGAGAAGGTCTAACCTTTTTACAGGCAGTTCACAGGGAGATGGCACAAATTTACTCCAGGCAGTTCACAAAGAGATGGTACAAACTCAGTGCAGGAAGTTCACAATCAGATGGTACCAGCTCCTTACTGGCAGTTCCGAGGTTGAACGTATAAACTCTTTGCTGGCAGTTTGCAGGGAAAATGTACAAACTCCTTACAGGCAGTTCACAGGGAGATGGTACAAACTCCTTACAGGCAGTTCACATGGAGATGGTACCATCTCCTTACAGGCAGATCACAGGGAGATGGTACAAACTCCTTACAGGCAGTAAACAGTGAGAATGTACAAATTCCTTACAGGCAGTTCACAGGGAGATGATAAAACTCCTTGCAGGCAGTTCACAGGGTGATTCTACAAACTCCTTACAATCAGTTCACAGGGAAATGGTACAATCTCCTTACAGGAAGTACACAGCGTGATGGTACAAACTCATTACTGGCTGTTCTCAGAGAAAACGTATAAACACCTTACAGGCAGTTCACAGGGAGATGGTATAATCTGTTTACAGGCAGTTCAGAGAGAGATGGTACAAAGTCCTTACAGACAGTTCACAGAGAGAACGTACAAACTACTTACTGGCAGTTCACTGGGAGACGGTACAAATTCATTACAGGCAGTTCACTGGGAGATGGTACAAACTCCTTACAGTGAGTTTACAGGGAGAACGTACAATCTTCTTACTGGCAGTTCACAGAGAGAACGTACAACCACCTTACCAGCAGTTCACAGGAAGACAGTACAAACTCCAAACAGGCAGTTCACAGGGAGATGGTACAAACTCTTTACTGGCAGTTCACTGGGAGATGGGGCAAACTCCTTACAGGCCGTTGACAGGGAGGATGTACATACTCCTTACAGGCAATTCACAGGGAAAACATACAAACACCTTACAGGCAGTTCACAGGGAGATGGTACAAACTCCTTACAGACTGTTCACAGGTTGTTGGTATAAACCTTTCCAGGCAGTTCACATGAGATGTACAAACTCCTTACAGTCAGTTTAAAGGGAGGACATACAATCTCCTTACAGGCAGTTCACATGGAGATGGTACAATCTCCTTACAGACAGTTCACAGGGAGATGGTATAACTGCTTACAGGCTGTTCACAGAGAGAAGGTATGAACTCCTTACAGGCAGTGCACAGGGAGATGGTACAAACTGATACCCGGCAGTTCACAGCGTGATGGTACAAAGTCCTTACAGGCAGTTCAGACGAGAACTTACAAACTCTTTACTGGAAGTTCACAGTGAGATTGTGCAAACTCCTTACAGGCAGTTCACAGGAAGAACGTACAAACTCCTTATAGGCAGCTCACAGGGACATTTTATAAACTCCTTACAGGCAGTTCATAGGGAGAATGTACAAACTCCTTACAGGCAGTTCACAGGGAGATGGTACAAACTCCTTACAGACTGTTCACAGGTTGTTGGTATAAACCTTTCCGGGCAGTTCACATGAGATGTACAAACTCCTTACAGTCAGTTTAAAGGGAGGACATACAATCTCCTTACAGACAGTTCACAGGGAGATGGTACAAATTACTTACAGGCAGTTCACAGGGAGATGGTGCAAACTCCATACAGGCAGTTCACAGGGAGATGGTATAACTGCTTACAGGCTGTTCACAGAGAGAAGGTATGAGCTTCTTACAGGCAGTGCACAGGGAGATGGTACAAACTGATTCCCGGCAGTTCACAGGGCGATGGTACAAAGTCCTTACAGGCAGTTCAGAGGAGAACTTACAAACTCTTTACTGGAAGTTCACAGGGACATTGTATAAACTCCTTACAGGCAGTTCATAGGGAGAATGTACAAACTCCTTACAGGCAGTTCACAGGGAGATGGGACAAACTTCTTACTGGCATTTCACAGGGAGATGATGCAAAATCCTTACAGGCAGTTGACAGGGAGGACGTACAAACTCCTTACCAGCAATTCACAGGAAGAACATAAAAACTCCTTACAGACTGTTCACAGGTTGATGGTACAATCTGCTTCCAGGCAGTTCACAGGAGATGTACATAATCCTTACAGGCAGTTCACAGGGAGATGGTATAAACTTCTTAGAGGCAGTTCACAGGGAGATTCTACAAACTCCTTACAGTCAGTTCACAGGGAAACGGTACAATCTCCTTACAGGCAGCTCACAGGGAGATGGTATAAACTCCAAACAGGCAGTTCACAGGGAGATGTTACAATCTCCATACAGGCAGTACACTGGCAGATGGTACAAACTTCTTTCAGGCTGTTCACAGAGAGATGAGATAAACTTTTTTCAGGCAGTCCACAGGGAGAAGGTTCAAACTCCTTACTGGTTGTTCACAGGGAGTATGTACAAACTGGTTACAGACAGTTCACAGGGAGAACATGCAAACTGCTTCCAGGCAGTTCACAGGGAGAATGTATAAATTCCTTACAGGTAGTTGACAGGGAGAAGGTCTAACCTTCTTACAGGCAGTTCACAGGGAGATGGCACCAATTTACTCCAGGCAGTTCACAAGAAGATGGAACAAACTCAGTGCAGGAAGTTCACAAGGAGATGGTATCAACTCCTTACTGGCAGTTCCGAGGGTGAATGTATAAACTCTTTGCTGGCAGTTCGCAGGGAAAACGTATCAAACTCCTTACAGGCAGCTCACAGGGAGAACATACAAACTACTTACAGGCAGCTCACAGGGAAAATGTACAAAAACCTTACAGGCAGTTCACAGTCAGAACGTACAAAAACCTTACAGGCAGTTCACGGGGAGATGGTAAATATTCATTATAGGCAGTTCACAGGGAGATTCTACAAACTCCTTACAGGCCGTTGACAGATAAGATGTACAATCTCCTTACAGGCAGTTCACAGGGAGAACATACAAACACCTTACAGGTAGTTCACAGGGAGATGGTACAAATTCCTTACAGGCAGTTCACAGGGAGATGGTACAAACTCCAAACTGGCTGTTCACAAGGAGATGGTACAAATTCCTTTCTGGCAGCTCTTCTGACATGGTGCAAAATCATTACAGGCAGTTGACAGGGAGGGCGTACAAACACTTTACAGGCAGTTCACAGACAGAACATACAAACTGTTTACAGACTGTTTACAGGTTGTTGGTATAAACCTTTCCGGGCAGTTCACATGAGATGTACAAACTCCTTACGGTCAGTTTAAAGGGAGGACATACAATCTCCTTACAGACAGTTCACAGGGAGATGGTATAACTGCTTACAGGCTGTTCACAGAGAGAAGGTATGAACTCCTTACAGGCAGTGCACAGGGAGATGGTACAAACTGATTCCCGGCAGTTCACAGGGTGATGGTACAAAGTCCTTACAGGCAGTTCAGAGGAGAACTTACAAACTCTTTACTGGAAGTTCACAGGGAGATTGTGCAAACTTCTTACAGGCAGTTCACAGGAAGAACGTACAAACTCCTTATAGGCAGCTCACAGGGACATTGTATAAACTCCTTACAGGCAGTTCATAGGGAGAATGTACAAACTCCTTACAGGCAGTTCACAGGGAGATGGTACAAACTTCTTACTGGCATTTCACAGGGAGATGATGCAAAATCCTTACAGGCAGTTGACAGGGAGGACGTACAAACTCCTTACCAGCAATTCACAGGAAGAACATACAAATTCCTTACAGACTGTTCACAGGTTGATGGTACAATCTGCTTCCAGGCAGTTCACAGGAGATGTACATAATCCTTACAGGCAGTTCACAGGGAGATGGTATAAACTTCTTAGAGGCAGTTCACAGGGAGAACATACAAACTACTTACAGGCCGTTCACAGTGAGAACGTATAAAAACCTTACAAGCAGTTCACAGGGAGACGGTACAAATTCATTACAGGCAGTTCACAGGGAGATTCTACAAACTCCTTACAGTCAGTTCACAGGGAAATGGTACAATCTCCTTACAGGAAGTACACAGGGTGATGGTACAAACTCATTACTGGCTGTTCACAGAGAGAACGTACAAACACCTTACAGGCAGTTCACAGGGAGATGGTATAATCTGTTTACAGGCAGTTCAGAGAGAGATGGTACAAAGTCCTTACAGACAGTTCACAGAGAGAACGTGCAAACTACTTACTGGCAGTTCACTGGGAGACGGTACAAATTTATTGCAGGCAGTTCACTGGGAGATGGTACAAACTCCTTACTGTGAGTTTGCAGGGAGAACGTACAATCTTCTTACAGGCAGTTCACAGAGAGACAGTACAAACTCCAAAGAGGCAGTTCACAGGGAGATGATACAAACTCCTTACAGGCAGTTCACAGGGAGATGGTACAAACTCCAAACTGGCTGTTCACAGGGAGGTGGTATAAATTCCATTCTGGCAGCTCTTGGGAAATGGTGCAAAATCATTACAGGCAGTTGACAGGGAGGACGTACAAACTCTTTACACGCAGTTCACAGGTAGAAAACACAAACTCCTTACAGACTGTTCACAGGTTGATGGTATAAACCTTTCCGGGCAGTTCACATGAGATGTACAAACTCCTTACAGTAGGTTTAGAAGGAGAACGTACAATCTCCTTACAGGCAGTTCACATGGAGATGGTACAATCACCTTACAGACAGTTCACGGGGAGATGGTACAAATTACTTACAGGCAGTTCACAGGGAGATGGTGCAAACTCCATACAGGCAGTTCACAGGGAGGTGGTACCACTGCTTACAGGCTGTTCACAGAGGGAAGGTATGAACTCCTTACAGGCAGTGCACAGACAGATGGTACAAACTGATTCCCGGCAGTTCACAGGGTGAAGGTACAAAGTCTTTACAGGCAGTTCACAGGAGAACTTACAAACTCTTTACTGGCAGTTCACAGAGAGATTGTGCAAACTCCTTACAGGCAGTTCACTGGAAGAACTTACAAACTCCTTATAGGCAGCTCACAGGGACATTGTATAAACTCCTTACAGGCAGTTCATAGGGAGAACGTACAAACTCCTTACAGGCAGTTCACAGGGAGATGGTACAAACTTCTTACTGGCATTTCACAGGGAGATGATGCAAAATCCTTACAGGTAGTTGACAGGGAGGACGTACAAACTCCTTACTGGCAATTCACAGGGAGAACATTCAAACTCCTTACAGACTGTTCACAGGTTGATGGTACAATCTGCTTCCAGGCAGTTCACAGGAGATATACAAAATCCTTACAGGCAGTTCACAGGGAGATGGTAAAAAGTTCATAGAGGCAGTTCACAGGGAGATGGTACAAACTCCTTACAGGCAGTTCACAGGGAGATGGTAGAAACTCATTACAGGAAGCTCACAGGGAGAACGTACAAAATACATACAGGCCATTCACAGTGAGAACGTACAACCACATTACCAGCAGTTCACAGGGGACGGTACAAACTCCAAACAGGCAGTTCACAGGGAGATGGTACAAACTCCAAACAGGCAGTTCACAGGGAGATGGTACAAACTCTTTACTGGCAGTTCACAGGGAGATATTGCAAACTCCTTACAGGCCGTTGACAGGGAGGATGTACAAACTCCTTACAGGCAGTTCACAGGGAGAACATACAAACACTGTACAGGCAGTTCACAGGGAGATGGTACAAACTCCTTACAGGCAGTTCACAGGGAGATGGTACAAACTCCTTACAGGCAGTTCACAGGGAGATGGTACAAACTCCAAACGGGCTGTTCACAGGGGGGTGGTATAAATTCCTTTCTGGCAGCTCTTGGAGATGGTGTAAAATCATTACAGGCAGTTGACAGGGAGGACGTACAAACTCTTTACAGGCAGTTCACAGGTAGAACATACAAACTCCTTACAGACTGTTCACAGGTTGATGGTATAAACCTTTCCGGGCAGTTCACATGAGATGTACAAACTCCTTACAGTCTGTTTAAAAGGAGAATGTACAATCTCCTTACAGGTAGTTCACATGGAGATGGTACAATCTCCTTACAGACAGTTCACGGGGAGATGGTACAAATTACTTACAGGCAGTTCACAGGGAGATGGTGCAAACTCCATGCAGACAGTTCACAGGGAGATGGTACCACTGCTTACAGGCTGTTCACAGCGAGAAGGTTGAACTCCTTACAGGCAGTGCACAGGGAGATGGTACAACCTGATTCCCGGCAGTTCACAGGGTGAAGGTACAAAGTCCTTACAGGCAGTTCACAGGAGAACTTACAAACTCTTTACTGGCAGTTCACAGGGAGATTGTGCAAACCCCTTACAGGCAGTTCACAGGCAGAACGTACAAACTCCTTATAGGCAGCTCACAGGGACATTGTATAAACTCCTTACAGGCAGTTCATAGGGAAAACGTACAAACTCCTTACAGCAGTTCACAGGGATATGGTACAAACTTCTTACTGGCATTTCACAGGGAGATGATGTAAAATCCTTACAGACAGTTGACAGGGAGGACGTACAAACTCCTTACCAGCAATTCAAAGGGAGAACATTCAAACTCCTTACAGACTGTTCACAGGTTGATGGTACGATCTGCTTCCAGGCAGTTCACAGGAGATGTACAAGATTGATTCCTGGGATGGCAGGACTTTCATATGGAGAAAGAATGGATGAACTGGGCTTGTACTCGTTGGGATTTAGAAGATTGAGGGGGGATCTGATTGAAACGTATAAGATCCTAAAGGGATTGGACAGGTTAGATGCAGGAAGATTGTTCCCGATGTTGGGGAAGTCCAGAACGAGGGGTCACAGTTTGAGGATAGAGGGGAAGCCTTTTAGGACTGAGATTAGGAAAAACTTCTTCACACAGAGAGTGGTGAATCTGTGGAATTCTCTGCCACAGGAAACAGTTGAGGCCAGTTCATTGGCTATATTTAAGAGGGAGTTAGATATGGCCCTTGTGGCTACGGGGGTCAGGGGGTATGGAGGGAAGGCTGGGGCGGTGTTCTGAGTTGGATGATCAGCCATGATCATAATAAATGGCAGTGCAGGCTCGAAGGGCCAAATGGCCTACTCCTGCACCTATTTTCTATGTTTCTATGTTTCTATGTAAAATCCTTACAGGCAGTTCACAGGGAGATGGTATAAACTTCTTAGAGGCAGCTCACAGGGAGATGGTACAAACTCCTTACAGGCAGTTCACAGGGAGATGGTACAAACTCCTTACAGGCAGTTCACAGGGAGATGGTTCAAATTTCATACAGGCAGTTCACAAGGAGATTCTACAAACTCCTTACAGGCAGTTCACAGCGAGATGGTAGAAACTCATTACAGGCAGCTCACATGGAGAACATACAAACTACTTACAGGCCATTCACAGTGAGAACATATAAAAACCTTACAAGCAGTTCACAGGGACACGGTACAAATTCATTACAGGCAGTTCATAGGGAGATGGTATAAACATCTTACAGACAGTTCACAGGGAGATGGTACAACCTCCTTACTGGCTGTTCACAGGGAGAATGTATAAACTGCTTACAGGCAGTTCACAGGGAGATGTTACAATCTCCATACAGGCAGTACACTGGCAGATGGTACAAACTCCTTACCGGCAGTTCACAGAGAGATGGTATAAATTTTTTCAGGCAGTTCACAGGGAGATGGTACAAGTTCATTACAGGCACTTCAGAGGGAAATGGTGGAAATTCCTTACAGTGTGTTCACAGGTAGTTGGACAATCTCCGTACAGGAAGTTCACAGGGAGATGGCACAAATTCTTTACAGGCTGTTCACAGGAAGATGATATAAACTCCTTACAGGCAGTTCAGAGGGAGATGTTACAATCTCCTTACAGGCAGTACACTGGTAGATGGTACAAACTCCTTACAGGCTGTTCACAGAGAGATGGTACAAACTGATTACAGGCAGTTCACGGGGAGAATGTATAAATTCCGTACAGACAGTTGACAGGGAGAAGGTCTAACCTTCTTACAGGCAGTTCACAGGGAGATGGCGCAAATTTACTCCAGGCAGTTCACAAGGAGGTGGTACAAACTCAGTGCAGGAAGTTCACAATCAGATGGTACCAGCTCCTTACTGGCAGTTCCGAGGGTGAACGTATAAACTCTTTGCTGGCAGTTTGCAAGAAAAACGTACAAACTCCTTACAGGTAGTTCACAAGGAGATGGTACCACCTCCTTGCAGGCAGTTTACAGGGAGATGGTACAAACTCCTTACCGGCAGTAAACAGTGAGAATGTACAAATTCCTTACAGGCAGTTCACAGGGAGATGGTAAAACTCCTTACAGGCAATTCACAGGGAGATTCTACAAATTCATTACAGGCAGTTCACAGGGAGATTCTACAAACTCCTTACAATCAGTTCACAGGGAAATGGTACAATCTCCTTACAGGAAGTTCACAGGGAGATGGTACAAACTCCTTACAAGCAATTCACAGGGGGATGGTACAAACCCGAAACAGGCAGTTCACCGGGAGATGATATAAGCTTCTTACAGGCAGTTCACAGGGAGATGGTACAAACTTATTACTGGCTGTACACAAAGAGAACGTATAAACACCTTACAGGTAGTTCACAGGGAGATGGTATAAACTGTTTACAGGCAGTTCACAGAGAGATGGTACAAAGTCCTTACAGGCAGTTCACAGGAGAACGTACAAACTACTTACCGGCAGTTCACTCGGAGACGGTACAAATTCCTTACAGTGAGTTTACAGGGAGAATGTACAATCTTCTTACAGGCAGTTCACAGAGAGAGCGTACAACCACCTTACCAGCAGTTCACAGGGAGACCGTACAAACTCCAAACAGGCAGTTCACAGGGAGATGATACAAACTCCAGACAGGCAGTTCACAGGGAGATGGTGCAAAATCATTACAGGCAGTTGACAGTGAGGACGTACAAACTCTTTACAGGCAGTTCACAGGTAGAACATACAAACTCCTTACAGACTGTTCACAGGTTGATGGTATAAATGTTTCCGGGATGTTCACATGAGATGTACAAACTCCTTACAGTCAGTTTAAAGGGAGAACATACAATCTCCTTACAGGTAGTTCACATGGAGATGGTACAATCTCCTTACAGACAGTTCACGGGGAGATGGTACAAATTACTTACAGGCAGTTCACAGGGAGATGGTACAAACTGATACCCGGCAGTTCACAGGGTGATGGTACAAAGTCCTTACAGGCAGTTCACAGGAGACCTTACAAACTCTTTACTGGTAGTTCACAGGGAGATTGTGCAAACTCCTTACAGGCAGTTCACTGGAAGAACGTACAAACTCCTTATAGGCAGCTCACAGAGACATTGTATAAACTCCTTACAGGCAGTTCACAGGGAGAAGGTACAAACTTCTTACTGGCATTTCACAGGGAGATGATGCAAAATCCTTACAGGCAGTTGACGGGGAGGACGTACAAACTCCTTACCAGCAATTCACAGGGAGAACATACAAACTCCTTACAGACTGTTCACAGGTTGATGGTACAATCTGCTTCCAGGCAGTTCACAGGAGATGTACAAAATTCTTACAGGCAGTTCACAGGGAGATGGTATAAACTCCTTACAGGCAGTTCACAGGAAGATGGTACAAACTCCTTACAGGCAGTTCACAGGGGACACATAAAAACTCCTTACAGGCAGTTCACAGGGAGATGGTAGAAACTCATTACAGGCAGCTCACAGGGAGAACGTATAAAAACCTTACAAGCAGTTCACAGGGAGACGGTACAAATTCATTACAGGCAGTTCACAGGGAGATTCTACAAACACCTTACAGTCAGTTCACAGGGAGCACGTAAATCCTCCTTACAGGCAATTCATAGGGAGATGGTACAAACTCCAAACTGGCTGTTCACAGGGAGATGGTACAAATTCCTTACTGGCTGTTCTTGGTAGATTGTGCAAAATACTTACAGACAGTTGACAGGGAGGATGTAAAAACTCCTTACAGGCAGTTCACAGGGAGGACATACAAACTCCTTACAGACAGTTCACAGGTTGATGGTACAAACTGCTTCCGGGCAGTTCATATGAGATGTACAAACTCCTTACAGGCAGTTCACAGGGAGTTGGTATACACTTCTTACAGGTAGTTCACAGTGACAACGTACAAAACTCTTACAGGCAGTTCACAGGGAGATAGTACAAACTCCTTACGTGAGTTTACAAGGAGAATGTACAATCTCCTTACAGGCAGTTCACAGAGAGAACTTACAACCACCTTACCAGCAGTTCACAGGGAGACCGTACAAACTCCAAACAGGCAGTTCACAGGGAGATGGTACAAACTCTTTACTGGCAGTTCACAGGGAGGATGTACAAACCTCTTACAGGCAGTTCACAGGGAGAACATACAAACACCTTACAGGTAGTTCACAGAGAGATGTTACTAACTCCTTACAGGCAGTTCACAGGGAGATGGTACAAACTCTAAACTGGCTGTTCACAGGGAGATGGTACAAATTCCTTTTTGGCAGCTCTTGCGAGATGGTGCAAAATCCTTACTGGCAGTTGACAGGGAGGACGTACAAACTCTTTACAGGCAGTTCACTGGGAGAACACACAAACTCCTTACAGACTATCCACAGGTTGATGGTATAAACTGCTTCCGGGCAGTTCACATGAGATGTACAAACTCCTTACAGTCAGTTTACAGGGAGAACGTACAATCTCCTTTAGGCAGTTCACAGAGAGAACGTACAAACACCTTACAGGCAGTTCACATGGAGATGGTGCGATCTCCTTACAGACAGTTCATGGCGAGATGGTACAAAGTCCTTACAGGTAGTTCACAGGAAGAACGTACAAACTCCTTACAGGTAATTCACAGGTTGATGGTACAAACTCCTTTCAGGCAGTTCCCAGGAGATGTACATACTCCTTACAGGCAGTACACAGGGAGATAGTATAAACTCCTTACAGGCAGTGCACAGGGAAATGGTACAAACTGATTACAGGCTGTTCATAGGGTGATGGTACAAAGTCCTTACAGGCAGTTCACAGGGAGAATGTGCAAACTTTTTACAGGCAGTTCTCAGGGAGAACGTACAAACTTCTTACAGACAGTTCACAGGGAGAACGTACAAACTTCTTACAGGCAGTTCACAGGTAGAATGTACAAACTCCTTACAGGCAGTTCACAGGGAGAATGTACAAACTCTTTACAGGCTGTTCACAGGGTGATGGTACAAACTTCTTACAGGCAGTTCACAGGGAGAACGTACAATCTCCTTACAGGTACTTCACACGGAGAACATACAAACTCCTTACAGGTAATTCACAGGTTGATGGTACAAACTCCTTTCAGGCAGTTCCCAGGAGATATACATACTCCTTACAGGCAGTACACAGGGAGATGGTATAAACTCCTTACAGGCAGTGCACAGGGAGATGGTACAAACTGATTACAGGCTGTTCATCGGGTGATGGTACAAAGTCCTTTCAGGCCGTTCACAGGGAGAATGTACAAACTTCTTACAGGCAGTTCACAGGGAGAACGTACAGACTCCTTACAGGCAGTTCACAGGGAGCACGTGCAAACTCTTTACAGGCAGTTCTCAGGGAGAACGTACAAACTCCTTACAGGCTGTTCACAGGGTGATGGTACAAACTTCTTACAGGCCATTCACAGGGAGAACGTACAAACTTCTTACAGGCAGTTCACAGGGAGAACGTACAAACTTCTTACAGGCAGTTCACAGGGAGAACGTACAAACTCCTTTCAGGCAGTTCACAGGGACATGGTACAAACTCCTTACAGGCAGTGGCAGAAATGGAACCAGGACACCCACATTATCAAGTGTTGTGCTAACCACTATTTACCTTGCTCACAGGGAGTGCCAGCATGGCTTGGCAATCGGTGTCTTCCTAACTTTTTTGACTTTTTTTGACAAGGTGATGAGGGTGATTGTTGAAGGTAGATGGTGGTTGTTGCTAACATGGACTTTAGTAAGGTATATACCAAGCTCTCTCTCTTTAGCGATGCTCTGGGTGGAGGGTGTGATGGACTGCATACCACTGCATTTCTAATGACCAATATTGTTTAGTGTTCGTTTTAAAATGTTTTTGTGTGATTATGGTGGGAATTTCCAGTTGATTTATTGCTATATTTTAGCTTGGGTTATACATTTGCTTGTGTATTTGTGGGTCACCCTGACTGTAACCGGGGTGTGTGATGCTCACCTCCCCCATCTGTGTGAGACTGGTTGGGTTCACTCTCCGGGTCATGGAGCCCGGTCTGTTTTGTATTTATCAAGTTAAAACGGTTCTTGAGTTAACAATCTTCCTCGCTGTCATTATGGATCAAATGCCAACCACATTGGTGTGTGGAGTGGGATGTGAGATTGAAGAGCTATGACATCAGATAGAGTGCCTTAAGACCAGAGGAATAAGACGAGGAACTGAGCAGTATGCCTCCCCCACACCCACGGGCAGGGTTCATGAAGATGAAACCCGGAGGGAGGTCCTGAGAACCGAGCATCGTGCCTTCCCAGGGAGCCCCGACCAAGCGAGCGTACCCAGGCTCCCCAACCCAGTGGATAGAGCAGAGCATAGCACTCGCCTCCATTGGTACCCAAGACACTGGAGCAATGGAAGGATGGGCACCATGGCAGATGCAATCAGAGTAACAGGGAGGTCAAAGGGTCTCGACAATTTGCCTCTCAAGGTCCAACTTGAAGCTCCCCAGAAACAACAGTACCAGCTGCCTGGAGCCTTACCTGGCGTAAGTCAAACTTGCCGCATAGCAAAACGGGTAGAGCCCCAACGAGACGGCGGTGCACCTTGCCCTAGTACTGGAGGGAGATGCCCTGCAGGCCCACCTCAACCTAACGTCGGCGGAGCAGCATAACTACAGGGCCCTCGTAGTGGCGCCGGAGTGGCGTTTCGAGCAGAGGCCGTTGCCGGAAACGATGAGGGAAGAACTGCACAGCAGACGGCGCCGTAAGGGAGAAAGCCTGGGGGCATTGGCAGCTGATCTCTGCCACTGTGCCCGGCATGGCCACACCCAGTTCCCTCCTGCCCAGCCCAGAAAGAGCTTACTCTCCACACCTTTGTAAAGACGCAGACGTTGGAGTGCCTCCGGCAGAATGTTCGCCTGATGTCGCCTTTGTCGGTGGCTGAGACAGAGAGAGCAGAAGCAATTTTAGCCCCTCAAGGTGTTCCAGCTTTGCCCCGCACACAGCAGCCCCCGGCGGTGCAACACAACACACCCGGCAGCGGCCCAGCACAACACAGCTGAACCAGGAGCAAGTGCCAGTGATGGCCAGCGACCACCTCCCCACCGCGGACCAGCAGCCGCGCAGTGACCAGGTGAGCAACCCCGTGTTGGCCCGGCTGAGGGAATGGCTGAGTGTGGACGACGGCCGGAGTGGGCAGAGATCTCCGCCCTGGACCCAGCGACCAGAGCCCTGTACTCACAGTGGGGAACGCCGGAGGTGCGCGACGGGTCGCTGTCCCGGCGGTGGCGATTGTCCGATGGTGACAGACATTTGCTGTGGTCCCCCGGGGGCTCCGCCACGGTGCCACACGGTGGCTGGGCTGGTAGGGGCCAGCCATTTTGGAGTAGATGTAACTGTTCCCCTGTGTAAGTCTTCAGTCTGTAATGCGGTGGCATAAGTGTTTTCAAAGAGTCAGGGCCAAACTTACCTACCCCTATCTTTTCACTTCAGAGAGAAATAGGACATCCAGTGTTGAGTTCAAAGGGAACGGGTCTGTCCTTAATCTTTAAAATCAGCTTTATCGGGGAACTGGTCCTTGACCATTTAAGTGCATCATGAATGCATCCGGCTCCATAAACGTGTATTGTGCTGTGGAATGTTTGGCATTGAACAGAGCCTGAGATCGGGAAACTTCTTCGGTCCTTGCTTGACTCAGCCACGCGGAATGGAAACAATGAACACGCTCATTTGCACAAGATCGGTAGGTCAACGGTAATTAAAGGACAAGCCCATAATATTGACCAATCAAGTGATGTCACCTGACCGAACGATCTACAGTCACGTGGTGGACAGGACAATATATATGTAAATTGCATTGATAAAAATGTGGCTGAATGAGTTGGCCAGGCAGAATCTCTAGGAAGAGATTCCTAGACTGTACCTCTTCCTAGAGATGCTGCCTGGCCTGCTGCATTCACCAGCAATTTTTATGTGTGTTGCTTGAAATTCCAGCATCTGCAGATTTTCTCATGTTTGTTGAATGAGTTAGTAGCTATGCAGACAATATGAAGATCAGCGGTGTTGTGGATTAGAAACCTGATAAAAGATACAGTGGGATATAGATCAGTTATAGATGCAGGTGAAGAAATGGCAAATAGCATTTGACTGTTAAATATGAGATGTTGCATTTTGGGAGATCAAATGTAAAGAGAGAATACTTTGTTAATGGGAAGATCTTTTGGCAGTGTTGATATACAAAGGGGTATTGGTGTTCAATTCTAGCTTCCTGAAAGTGACTGCACTTTCAGAAAGCAATAGAACATGGCTATTGGGTAGTAAAGATCCCTTTATTAGTCAATGAGTTGAGTTCAAGAGCCTGGAAGTTATATTACAGTTTTATAAAACAATTTCCCAGGGTTGAAATGCCTGATGCCAGCTGCAATGTATTTAAGGCAAGGAGAGTAAGTTCAACGGAGATGTGCCTGCCATGTTTCTTTACACAAGGAGTGGTGGGTTTCCACACTTCGTTGCTTGGAGTAGCAGTGGAGGCAAATGCAGCAGATGTGTTCAAAAGACTGCAGGGAATAGAAGGATATAAATTGTCTAGGCAGAATGAATGTTTAGTTGGACATTTGATTACTAATTTAATTAGTTTGTTCCAACATTTTAGGCCATAGGGTCTTTCCTACTGTTCTGTGTTCTATGTTCTAGCAACTTAACAACAGAATTTTAAAGACCTTGGTTGCAACACTTTTAAAATGGAATGATTACTTCACATTATCAGTTTAATGCATCCATAATGTCCACTAGGCAATATAATTTCTAGTTTAAGATGGCACTGGTGGTGCCCAGCAGTGGCAGAGGTGGAGGTGCAAGAAAGGCATGGACAAGACATGAGGAGGCTGAGGCCAGGTCAAAGCAGAGTCGTGGCATCCCCGAGAGTGAAGAATGACACGATGTTTGGATGAGGTAAACACCAGGCTAAATTGGAAAGGTCAGGGTGTCGGGACCGGAGGCCAGGCAAGGGCCAGCTTTACTTGGTTCCACTTGCTACTCTGCAACGTTTACTCAGCTTTGCAATGAACTGAGATTGTGGGCTGCTCCTGCTCCTGCTCCTGCTGCAGTGGTGCCTGGCTTCGTGTTTCAGCTCTGAAGCTATTTGCTTACTTCTCTTGTTTGCACGTTTTTTATTCTTTCCAAGCATTGGGTGTTTGATGTTTTTTTTTTTAATGGGTTCTTTTGAGGTTTCTTTCTTTTGCGGCTTCCGATAAGGAGCTAAATCTCAAGGATGTATAATGTATACATACTTTGATAATAAATGTACTTTGAACATTGAACATCTTTTCACTGGTAAATTTGGTCTTCTCTAATTCCGTGCTTATATTTAAGGTGCAAGTTGATGGTTTCCTGATCGGTCAGGGCATCAAAGGATATAATGAAAAAGCAGGTGTATGGAGTTAAGTGCGATCCATGATCAGCCATGATGGAACAGCAAAGCAGACTCGATGGGCTGAATAGCCTAATTCTGCTCTGATGTTTTATGTGTCATGGTCCGGTCCGTGAAGTCCATATTCCTGTTCATGGTCTGGTCCAATGACCCTCGCTCCAGGTTTTCCTGTCTAACCTGTTTGTTCTTGTTGATCTCTAATTGAGTCAGCTGATGCTCGTAGGGGCTGGCTGCATAAATACCTTCAGAGGGCAGGGTGTGGCTGCTGGATTGTTCTTGTCCTTATTTCTTATATCTCTTCCCCTGCCTTCTGCTTCCTGGCCTGAAGCCCTGCCCTGCCTTGTCTTGCCGGTAACTCTCGCCTCGCCTGAAGTTCTCGTCTCGCTTTGCATTGCCAGAAGCCTTGCCTTGTCTTGCTGGTAACTCTTGCTTCGTCTCGCCTGTAGTCTTGTCCTGGAGCCGCCCTGTACCTAGCTCCCTTCTTGTCCCTTGCCTCCGCCCTGGGTAAGCCAGGCCACCTTGCCGTTACCTGGGGTTGGTTCTGTCCCTTCCTGTCCCCTGCCTCCATCGGGTGGTTATCCGCGCCCTGCCCAGGAGAAGCCTGCCTGGCCTCAAGCCTGAAGACTCCAGCCTCCTGCCCAGCCTCGCCTCAAGTCTCTAGCCTCTAGCCTCTATCCTCAAGCCCGAAGACTCCAGCCTCCTGCCTCCTGCCAAGCCTCTAGCCTCTAGCCTCCTGCCTCATGCCAAGCCAAGTCTCTAGCCTTGCCTCAAGCCTCTAGCCTCTAGCCTCTATCCTCAAGTCTGAAGACTCCAGCCTCCTGCCTCCTGCCAAGCCTCTAGCCTCTTGCCTCATGCCAAGCCAAGTCTCTAGCCTCTTGCCTCATGCCAAGCCAAGTCTCTAGCCTCTAGCCTCTAGCCTCTAGCCTCCTGCCTCCTGCCAAGCCAAGTTTCTAGCCTCGCCTCAGGGCTCTAGCCTCTATCCTCAAGCCTGAAGACTCCAGCCTCCTGCCTCGTGCCAAGCCAAGTCTCTAGCCTCTAGCCTCCTGCCTCGTGCCAAGCCAAGTCTCTAGCCTCTAGCCTCCTGCCTCCTGCCAAACCAAGTCTCTAGCCTCTAGCCTCAAGCCTGAGGACTCCAGCCTCCTGCCTCCCACCAAGCCTCGCCTCAAGTCTCTAGCCTCTAGCCTTAAGCCTGAAGGCTCCAGCCTCCTGCCAAGCCTTGCCTCTAGCCTCAAGCCTGAAGACTCCAGCCCCATCCTGCCTGCCTGCCAAGCCTCGTCCTTGCCTAGTTCTGGGGTCCGAGCCAGAGGCAAGACTCAGGTACTGGGTCCTTGTCCAGTCTCTGGCTCGGAGTCCAAGCCCGGGCTCCTAGCTCTCTTGTCCAGTCCTGTTCCGGGTTCCCGGTTTTCGTGTCCATGTCCTTGCCCTCATCCTGTATCCTAGTCCTGTCCCTAGTACTTCAGTGTCTGTGTCTTACACTTGGGTCCGTTCCTAGCCGCCCTCCTTATGACATTATGGTCTTATCAGAGCTATATCAATTCATTTCCTGAAGGGTTCATCCAGCCAGATAAATTCAGTGCATTGTTAGTAAGGTACTCAAGCAAACAATGACTTAATTGGAAACCTATATAAAGCATCACGGTGTTAATCATATTCATTACTCACTTCACACTTTGCTTCTGGTCTGACACCTTCTAAGTGTGCTATGCCCATGATTCTATTTTCATCACTTGTGTGATTGCCTCACACACCTGCTGTGATCTCTTTTCTTTGCAGATTGGCTTTGAGCTCTTCATCATGACCTGTCTGTAATTCACCCTCTGCTAAATTAGGTTTTATTATTACCTACATTCTCTCTTTTACCATCACAAATCAATGAGGAAGGCCTGACACAATGTTCAACTTCAGCTAACTGATTGCCTTAATCTTTTTCCATGTACTTGAAAACTGATCAGATAGTGTGCATAGCCTCTAATAAACTATGATCACCTAAGATGGAAATGGAACCATTTTGAGAAACACATCTTGATTGCATGGTCAGATATAGATCATTCAAGCTTGATCTTGGAGAAAAATAAAATCTTGTTTTGTGTGGAACCATATCAATAATGGACAAGGAGAGTCATTTGCACAGAGAGAGCAAAACGCTTGATGGGATTCTGGCCAAGTTGCAGATCAGAGGCTGGAAAATACTTCATCAAATTGAAATATTTGATCACGAGTACGATACTAGATCTTATATTAAGAAATGAGAGAGAGTGATACTAGATTTCCTAATAAGAAATGAGAATGGGAGGTGACATGGGTTTGTGTAGGGAAACACTTTGTATGTAGTGATCACGATGCCATTGGTTTCAAGATAATTATGGAAAAGGATAGGCCTGGCCTTCGGGTAGAGATTCTAAATTGGAGAAAGGCCAATGTTCATGGTATTAGAAAGGATCTGGCAAGTGTTGATTGGGACAGGTTGTTTTCTTGTAAAGGTGTACTTGGTAAGTAGGAAGCCTTCAAAAGTGAAATTTTGGCAGTATAGAGCTTGCTTTTTCCTGTCAGATTAAAAGGCAAGAATAAGAGGTTAAGGGAACCTTGGTTTTCAAGAGATATTGAGGACCTGATAAAGAAAAAGGAGGAGATGCATAGCAGGTATAGTTAGGAAGGAGAAATGAGGTACAGTGCTTGAGGTATAAGAAATGCAAGAGAACACTTGAGGGGAAAATCAGACGGGCTAAAAGAAGGTATGAGTTTGCTCTGGCATAGAAGGTGAAGGTGAATCCCAAGGGCTTCTACAGATATATTGAGACCAAACAGATGGATGGAAAGAGACAAAATTGGTCCTGTGGAAGATTCATAGATGAATAGAGCTGAACAAGATGGGAAAGATCTATATTTATTCGGAAGACAGACATACGGACTATAGGAGTGAGACAAAGCAGCAGTGAGGTCATGGACTATATATAGATTACAGAGGAGGAGGTGTTTGCTGTCCTGAGGCAAATTAGTTGGATAAATCCTCAGGGCCTGACAGGTCTTCCACTGAACCCTGCAGGAGGCTAGTGCTGATATATTGAAGTGTCCTTAGCCACAGAAGATGTGCCAGAAGATTGGAGAATAACTGAAGTTCTTTCATTGTTTAAGAAAGGCTCTAAGAATGAACCAGGAAATTATAGGCTGGTGAGTCTGATATCAGCAGCGGGAAAGCTTCTGGAAGGTATTCTAGGGTATTCTAAAGTATCAAATACAAGTATTTGGATAGTCAGTGACTGATTAAGGTAGTCGATAGAATGTAAGATACGAGTTCGGTGGGGCAGGTCTGCTGAGTTCCTCCAGCAATGTGTGTGTGTTGTAAGGGTAGTCAACATGGCTTTGTGCATGTTAGGCTGAGTCTAATCAATCTTACAGAATTTTTTGAGGAAGGTTGCAGGAAAGTTGATAAAGGCAAGGCAGTGGGCGTTGTTTATATTGACTTTAGCAAGGCCTTTACAAGGTCCCTCATGGGAGGTTGGTCATGAAGGTTCAGTTGTTTGGAATTCACAATGAGGTAGTAAATTGGATTAAACATTGGCACCATGGAAGAAGCCATCAAGTGATAGTAAATGGTTGCCTCTCTGACTGGCAGGCCTGTGACTAGTGGTGTGCCACAGGGATTGGTGCTGGGTCTGGTGTTGTTTGTCAACAATCTGGATGATAATATAGTTAACTGGATCAGCAAATCTCTGCAGGGCAGTGCAAAGTTTCTTTACCACTTCTGGCAGATTCCATCAGTTTGATTCTGTATCTCCAGATCCCAATGTCATTATTACTGCTTGGAATTGGTTACATATGGTATGTTTATTCTCAGGACTGCTTGAGAATCTTTGCAAATCATTACATGTGGTTGGGCTGGGAACAATAGTCTGCTTCCAGAATTTTGGTTCTATTGGTTGTCGAGTGAAATTAACCCTTACTTGTCTGCAGGAATCACTCATGCCTGGACAGCCACCAACACAGCCGTGGGTCAGGTCTGATGACGACCTGCAAGGTAATCTCTTGGGTGAGGAGGTGAGCTCTTAACCCTTTATAGTGGACCAGGGTTACCCAGAATGATGGTGTGCTTGGCACCAGTGCCCCCAAGTGTCCACCATTGCTTCACATTCCCTTTCCTCCAATGTACTGCAATAGATTCTTCATTCCTTTTGTCCCCTGCTGGGAAAGGACCCCTGAGCATGTTGCCCTGGAGATATGCCCTCATCCCTGTGCGAGTGGGGCAGGACAGTACCACTCACCACTTAACCTTTGCTGCCACTGAAGCTCTACCAGAGCCTTTTTCAAAGCCTCCATTGAGGACCAGAGAGAATGCTGAGTAGAATGTGAAGGATCCTGTGGAGGACAGAAGAAGCTCTTATCAGGGGAGGGCTTGGAGAATGACCCTTCTCCCTTAATGGCCTCCTGGCCTCTATTCCCCTGGCAGTGCTTCCTGCATGTGACATGGAGGATGGGAGTGGGAAATTCATGCACCTACTCCCTTGGAACCGCAGTTCTGAGCAACGGATCATATGTGCTGGGCCTTCTATCCTACAGGCTGTTTGTCTAACTTGCATACCTGTCTACAGGGACCTCTCCCCACCTACTCTAATCCTTCCAACAAACTGATGGTGGTGTCTACAGTACCCCTTATCACCGGTCCCAATAAGGGCAGCACCACTTATGTGAGCAGCCCACCATAGTTGAGATTAACCTATAGCCCTCCAGTGGGGTGCCGAGGTCATGATAGATCTCTGTAACCAGAGCCCACCGACAAAAGGCTCTGGTCCCTTCCTCCATTGTGCACCATTCCCCTCAGGATTTCAAATCCCACTCGGAGTGAGGGGTACCTATTCTCACTCTCTCTGTCTGCCTCTATACTCTGATGGCTCTACACACACGGAAGGCTCTGGTAGGTTCTGGAACAGTGGCCAGCTTTCTGAACCTTGCTCTGTGTGTATAGCTTAGACTCCCCACTGAGCCTTTCTCTCATGCCTTCAGCATCACGGCCATTGATGAAGGAGCTTCCAGCAGAAGTGGTTGAGGCAGGTTCGATGTTGTCGTTTAAAGTTAAATTGGATAGCTATATGGACAGGAAAGGAATAGAGGGTTATGGGCTGAGTGCAGGTCGGTGGGACTAGGTGAGAGTAAGAGTTCAGCACGGACTAGAAGGGCCGAGATGGCCTGTTTCTGTGCTGTAATTGTTATATGGTTATATGAATGTCCCTTGGGGTCTGGAATGGTCAGTGCACACAGGTCTATGCAAATGAGCATCGGAGAGCTCTGTGAGTCCACTCAATTCCTCCTTATCAACACACACAACAGTCTCCTCATCTTGGGTTACCCCTGGCTCCGCGCTTCGCCTGGTCATCTGGCTCACTCCTGAGTTGGGGTCCCATCTGCAAATGTAGGGTAATATATTTGGAGGAAATGTACAGAATTCACAAACACTGTTGCGGTTTCACTTTAAGAGGCTGGCCTGACATGATGACATAACTACGTAAAGGGTTCTTAGTGTGTTTTGCATTCAGTTTTTTGGTGTTCAATAAATGAGTTTTTCCAGCTTTCTGAAACATGAAATGCCTCTGTCAATTTATTTGTGAAAACCTACATTGTGACCCTGATGCTCTAGGACAATTCCAGAGTTATTGAACATGTCGGCCAATACAGCTGCTTTGAAACTGCTGGGTTTTGGGAGCAAAATGCTATTGCTTGGTTCGCACAAGCTGAGGCTCAATCCACACTTTGAGAAATCTCCGCCAACAGCACCAAATATTTCTGCGTGTTCCACACCCCAGTCATTTCCTTCATGTGTCTTTCCACCCCAAAGGCATAATGGACCCAGAGAAAGTATATGCATCATTGAATGGCCCCAATCACAACACTCGAACAGCTACAGCTTCTCCAACCTCTGTTGTAGTTTAATCAGAATCTACAGCCAAATTGTCACTCCCGTCACCTCAGTCATGGATAACCTAGTCTGTTGCTGCAGACCACGCTTATGGGAACCTCTAGAGATGCTTCACCTACACTCCCATTCTCCACCATTTGAACCCTTCCGACCTGTTGTGGTACAGGTGGATGCATCTGACCTGGGTGGCAAGACCATCCTCTCCCGGTGAGGACTGAATTGGTACACCTTGGTACCTTCTTCTCACGCAAATTCAACTCTACACAGCACCGTTATGGATTAGGAAACAGGAAGCCACTTGCCATTACATGGGCCTTGGAGGAATGGAGACATTGGCTGATGAGAAACACTGAGCCCTTCCTAATCCGGGGTGATCTCCGGAACCTCATATCCAGACAACAGACTTGCCAACTCAACCCATGTAGGGCTAGCTGGGCACTCTTCGAGCAATTCAACTTCACCATCTCCTAGCAACCCAAGTGCAAGAACATTAAGCTGGATACCCTGTCACAACTGTTTGGCCTAATGCAAACAGAGGTCAATCTTCAGCCTATCATCCCACTTTCTCAGATCCTCGGCTCAATCATATAGAACCTCGAGACCTAAATTCGCCAGGACCTACAGTATGAGCCTGCTCCGGCTGACGCAGATGTCAATCACATGTACATGCCAGTGGCCATGTGCTCTGAGACACTCCAATAGGCCCACCTCTGGCCATCCATGTGCAGGAAGGACTCTGGATTTTCCGCAACGCTAAATTCTGGTAGCTTACAGGTGTACATCAGTTCATTGCTACCTGCCCTCAATGCGCCCAGTCCAGTTCGTCCAACAAGTGGCCTTCTGGGCTGCTGCAGCCCCAGCTGATCCCTTGCCTCTCATGGTCCCACAGCGCCATGGATTTCATCATGGGTTTGCCACCTTCTGATGGTCATGACAGTGGTGGACCGTTCTCCAACTGCCCACTTCATTGCCCTCCCCAAACTTCTGTCAGCAGCTGAGAAAGCGGACCTGATTCTCCAACACCTAGTTCACCTCCACAGCTTCACTCAGGACACTGTGTCAGATCAGGGCCCACAATTGTCTCCCACTTCTGGCAAGCTATCTGCTCCCTTCTCGGCATCTCCGTGAGTTTGCCCTCTGGTTATCACCTGCAGACCAATAGTCACTCAGAAAGAGCCAAACTGCAAGTGAAGAAGTTTCTGTGATGCTTCGCTGCCTCTATCCTTTCCACATGGAAAAAGTATCTAATAGTGGGCCAAACTGTTCCACAATCTACACACCTCCTTTGCCACAATACGTGCTTCATGGCTACCAGCCCCTGTTGTTTCCCATTGAGGAGCCAACAGTGGAGGTCCTGACTGCCAGGGCCTGGTTGACAGAGTACTCTCCTCAGTGGTTTAAAATTCTATATTCTTGGGGTTTCTGAAATGACAAGCAATCAGCTGATTGAAAAGTATACCAAGGCCAAGCATTTGGAGGACACTCACTATCAACAGTGCATTGACAATGTCTGCTTGTATGGTGACAAAACTTTGCAAATAAATTGACAAGATCAGAGGATTACTGAATCCAACCATCAGTCACCTGATGGTTACACATCTTCCAAACTATTTCCTGTGACCAATGATTTTTAGGACCAGTACACAACCCATCATTATAGTTGGAATCAGTCGAATAGTCGTTACCAGATAAATTACACTCATTCCCTGTTCATTTGACAAGCACTGCAGTGAAAAAATAACAATATAATTATGCTAGTCTGCGATTTAGCTCATCCGTCTTGATGGATTACTCAAGTTCAAGCACGTTCGAACTTTCAATGAACAGGGCATCTATCAAGTTTCGATTATTTAATGGATTACTGAAGCTCCAACACATCTCAAATTTTAGCAGAAAGCCACTCTATCAAGCCCATCAGGAATTGATGTCACAATGATGATGCACTCGCAGACTGAGTTGTTACCTCTCCAGCATATATTATTGATTTGCTCATAGATTTACATTTTCACTTGGTTAGGGAGTATTTGTTTTGCATTGCCAGAAAGCAAACACTAAGCAGATCAGCACTATCTCACTGGAAAAAGAAACAATCAATGTTTCAGGTGCTGGATTTTACAGCAGAACTGACCTGTTGACTGTATGCACTTCAATGTTCCCCGAAATATTCTCATAACTAATCTAGGGGTTTCCCTCCACATCATTTCATGCATTCAGAGTAGGACACCAAAGTTTAGTTTAGTTTAATTATTTATTTGTACTTATCTGTAAGTGTACAATTGTGTTGAGTATTCTACTGTTTCACTGCTGGGTCCGAAACAGAGCATGTGCTCAGGTTGGCTTTATGGTACTTTTCCTGCCATAGGTGGTTGAATATTCCATTTCTTTAGTAATGGGGAAGTGTATATGTTGTTTGTATACTGTATTTAAGGTAGATACTCTGTTTATTTTGTAATATGATTGTAACTACATTGTGGGATGCTTTATATTCTGATTTATGTATAGTCTTAAGTGAACTTTGGTAATTAAAGATGGTATGTCCTGGTGCCTAGTAAACAGAGTCCATCAATCTCAGTATGAGAGAGAGAGATGGGGGCTGCCAGGAACCCACACTGGACACAAATAAGTATGCAGCTATTATTGTGTTTTCTTGTAGATATCATTTTGTAAATACTGGTATTTTTCTTTCCACTATTTTCACTGATTTTTGTAAGTTTGACTTTGCACTCAAGTGCTAAGCGTCTCTTGCTATTTTTTTCCCCTTGGGAGAAACCTGCATTTCTAACAATAATTCTCACATATTCCTTCCATCCATTATTCACTTTTAATAGTGAATTAAATCTACTGTCACCACTTGACAGACTGTTCTCCATTAGGTAGGGGCTCTGAAAGGCCAGAGGAGGAAACTCAAAAGATTCACCTCAAACGACAGCACAACTATGGTGCCTGTCACCTTATTGCAGGTCCAGTGCAGACTACACTTCATTCCTCCACATCAGGTTCAGCATGCTATTCTTCCCCCCTCCCCTCAAGAAATACGATTTCTGGAAATTTATAAAATGTGGAGCCATATTTGCCATCATGCTCATTGTCTAGCTGCTACGTACAGTACCTTTAAATGATTCTTTGGACATGAGTGATATTATGTTTACTGTTATGATATTATGATATTAATTTGCACTGTTTACTGAGAACGGGTTTCTCCCTGTCCTCATAAAATTGTTTGAAATCCACAAATAAGAAAGATTATATGGCACGCATACAAAATGCTGGAGGAACTCAGCAAATCAGGCAGCATCTATGGAGGAAAATGAACAGTTAATGTTCCGGGCTGAACCCTTTCATCAGAGTGGAAAGGAAAGGGGACAGAAGCCTGAATAAGAAGGTTTGGGAGCAAAAGGAGTAGGAGTTGGCAGGTGATCAGTGAGAAGAGGAGAGAGGAAGGTGGGTGGGTGGAAGAGGTGGTATGAAGTAAGAAGTTTGGAGATGATAGGTGGAAAAGAGAAAGGACTGAAGAACAAGGAATCTGATAGGCGAGGACAGTGGACCATGGAAGAACGGGAAGGAGGTGGTGCTCTAGAGAGAGATAATGAGCAGGTGAGAAGAAGTGAAGGGATAAAAGAGGAACCAGAACTGGAATAGGAAAAGAGAGAATGGGGATGGGGGAGGGGGTTAGAAATTACTAGAAGTTAGAGAAATTGATGTTTGTGCTATTAGCTTGCAGGCTAGCCTTCCAGGTAAAGCGACACTTCATCTGTGAATATCTGGTGCTACCAATGTGGCCTCTTCTACATTCAGTGAGACTCAACATAGATTGTGGGTCCACTGCATTGAGCACCTTCATTCCATCCCCCAATTTCAGTATCACTTTCCATTCCCGTTCTGACATGTCAGTCCATGGCCTCCTCCACTGCCACGATGAGCCACACTTAGATTGGAGAAGAAACACCCCTGGGTAGTCTCCAAGCTGATGGTATGAACACTTTGTACTCCTTCCCTGACAACTTGAACTTTCAGAGGGGCTTTTTACTTCATCCCCCTTATCCCACCCATCTTCCTCCTCACCTGGTTTCAGCATTCATCTGCCACTTTGTCCCCCTTTCCTGACAACTAGAACTTGACAGAGGGGCTTTATGCCAAAAGTCAGGGTGTGTATGTGTGTGTCAAGTTGGATTTCTTTTTCTTCTTTGAACATAGAAACATAGAAACATAGAAAATAGGTGCAGGAGTAGGCCATTCGGCCCTTCGAGCCTGCACCGCCATTTATTATGATCATGGCTGATCATCCAACTCAGAACACTGCCCCAGCCTTCCCTCCATACCCCCTGACCCCCGTAGCCACAAGGGCCATATCTAACTCCCTCTTAAATATAGCCAATGAACTGGCCTCAACTGTTTCCCGTGGCAGAGAATTCCACAGATTCACCACTCTCTGTGTGAAGAAGTTTTTCCTAATCTCAGTCCTAAAAGGCTTCCCCTCTATCCTCAAACTGTGACCCCTCGTTCTGGACTTCCCCAACATCGGGAACAATCTTCCTGCATCTAGCCTGTCCAATCCCTTTAGGATCTTATACGTTTCAATCAGATCCCCCCTCAATCTTCTAAATTCCAACGAGTACAAGCCCAGTTCATCCATTCTTTCTTCATATGAAAGTCCTGCCATCCCAGGAATCAATCTGGTGAACCTTCTCTGTACTCCCTCTATGGCAAGGATGTCTTTCATCAGATTAGGGGACCAAAACTGCACACAATACTCCAGCTGCGGTCTCACCAAGGCCTTGTACAACTGCAGTAGTACCTCCCTGCTCCTGTACTCAAATCCTCTCACTATAAATGCCAGCATACCATTCGCCTTTTTCACCGCCTGCTGTACCTGCATGCCCACTTTCAATGACTGGTGTATAATGACACACAGGTCACGTTGCACCTCCCCTTTTCCTAATCGGCCACCATTCAGATAATAATCTGTTTTCCTATTTTTGCCACCAAAGTGGATAACTTCACATTTATCCACATTAAATTGCATCTGCCATGAATTTGCCCACTCACCCAACCTATCCAAGTCACCCTGCATCCTCTTAGCATCCTCCTCACAGCTAACACTGCCACCCAGCTTCGTGTCATCCGCAAACTTGGAGATGCTGCATTTAATTCCCTCATCCAAGTCATTAATATATATTGTAAACAACTGGGGTCCCAGCACTGAGCCTTGCGGTACCCCACTAGTCACCGCCTGCCATTCTGAAAAGGTCCCGTTTATTCCCACTCTTTGCTTCCTGTCTGCTAACCAACTCTCCACCCACACCAATACCTTACCCCCAATACCGTGTGCTTTAAGTTTGCACACTAATCTCCTGTGTGGGACCTTGTCAAAAGCCTTCTGAAAATCCAAATATACCACATCCACTGGTTCTCCCCTATCCACTCTACTAGTTACATCCTCAAAAAATTCTATGAGATTCGTCAGACATGATTTTCCTTTCACAAATCCATGCTGACTTTGTCCGATCATTTCACCACTTTCCAAATGTGCTGTTATCACATCCTTGATAACTGACTCCAGCAGTTTCCCCACCACCAACGTTAGGCTAACCGGTCTATAATTCCCCGGTTTCTCTCTCCCTCCTTTTTTAAAAAGTGGAGTTACATTAGCCACCCTCCAATCCTCAGGAACTAATCCAGAATCCAGAACATGTGCAGCTTCCCCACTTGAAAGAGATTGAATGCATCTACCCGAAGGTTTTTTTAACTGGATTCCACTCAATGACCAAACAACTTTTCCTTTTTCTTCCTTTTATTTTTCGCAAGTTGGCAGTTTGATAGTTCCATTAGTTCCAGCAACCATTAGCCATTAGCCACTAGCCATTAACTATTAGTCATTAGACACTAGTCATTAGACACTAGACATTAGACATAAGTCACTAGTCACTGGTCATTAGACACTAGTCACTAGGTGAAAAATCTGGCTACCTCTGTGGACTTTGTAGATGGATTCCGACCAGCACCTCTCCGCTCCCTAATAGACCGTTATGTTTTCAAACTGGGCGGCCCTTCCCGAAGGTTCCCGAGCTCTTCTTTAAACCTCGAGCCATTTCCCATGCGCACAATGATCCCCATGACATGAAGCTAGCGCTAACCCAAAACGCAGTGACAGCAGTGCTCTTTTCCATGAAACAGTCTCAAAAGTTATTTAAAGTTCAGCATCTTACCGCAGATTCCAATGCTCTCGGACTGCCGCTGTGATGCTGCTGGGTCCCCCCAATGTTCTGGGCAGAACCAGCACTCAGGCAGTGAGTTCCATCCAGTCTATCGGTGGATTCTTGACTATTACTTTTAAATTTTATTTTCTTTTGCCTCTAGGTCCCAATACTTTCTAGAAACTCCAGTTTGACTTGACACCTCCCACTCGATCTTCCCATGGAAACACTGGGGAGATCGCCAGCTTCGAAGGCAAAATTGGTGGTCCCAATTCGGTGTTCGTACAATGTATTGTTGACTTGACTTTCTACCTGTTCCTCAGCAGGTAGTAAGACAACCAGCCACCTGACATCCCTGTGAAGGATGGCAGCTTGGATCATGTCTTTTTTTGCCCATCAGAGATTGGATGCCTTGTTGTTACTTTCAGAGCTTTTGTCACAGCTGTAGCTTGGGAAAATCCTGACGTTGACGTCCCTCACGATGCCTTTGCTGTCTGGATTAGTACTGATAACTCTGCCAAGCTTGAAATGTCCTCTCAGTGCATTTTAATCGCTTAACCAGACAACGTCCTCAACAGTGACGTTTCTCTGTGCAGTATGCCACTTGCTCCTGACAAACAAATTAGGACCAGCGAGTTGGCTCCAGCACCTCCAGAACTTGGTCACCTCTGACTGCATTGCTCGGAGTCTTTTGTAGGGGTAGCTGGCAAAGTCAAAGGTTTTGAAATCCCCGCTTTGAGATGCTCGACCGAGTAGAAGAGTGTTGGGTGTGACATACTGAATACAGTCTTCCCGGCTCTGTACCCTGGTGTCAATTGGGCGCTCATTGGCAAGGTTGGCTGCTATGTGTAGAGTTGTCTGGAACTCACTGTGACTGAGCCCAGACTCCTTCCCAAGACTCTGGCGTGCTCTCTTTAGAATTGGTGAGGCCGAATCTGGAGTATTGTGTTCAGTTTTGGTCACCAAATTACAGGAAGGATATAAATAAGGTTGAAAGAGTGCAGAGAAGGTTTACAAGGATGTTGCCGGGACTTGAGAAACTCAGTTACAGAGAAAGGTTGAATAGGTTAGGACTTTATTCCCTGGAGCGTAGAAGAATGAGGGGAGATTTGATAGAGGTATATAAAATTATGATGGGTATAGATAGAGTGAATGCAAGCAGGCTTTTTCCACTGAGGCAAGGGGAGAAAAAAACCAGAGAACATGGGTTAAGGGTGAGGGGAAAAGTTTAAAGGGAACATTAGGGGGGGGCTTCTTCACACAGAGAGTGGTGGGAGTATGGAATGAGCTGCCAGACGAGGTGGTAAATGCGGGTTCTTTTTTAACATTTAAGAATAAATTGGACAGATACATGGATGGGAGGTGTATGGAGGGATATGGTCCGTGTGCAGGTCAGTGGGACTAGACAGAAAATGGTTCGGCACAGCCAAGAAGGGCCAAAGGGCCTGTTTCTGTGCTGTAGTTTCTATGGTTCTATGGTTCTATGGTTCTATGGTTCAATGCATACAGCGGCTTCTGCAGCACCATTCCTGTGTGGAGAATCAGGCAGATGGATTTTCCACATCCACTCCGTTCCATTTTTTGCCGCGGTCCCCTGCAGGGCTGCTTTGTTCAGGCCGTCTAAGAATCTGTACAGCTCCTCCAAGACTGTCTTTGCTCCAATAAAATTGGTGCCTGGATCTAACCAGATCTTTCTTGGATGTCCCCTGATTGCTGTGAACCTTTGATAGGCCATCAGGAATCCTTCAGTTGATAGGGTGTTTACCAACTCTGTGTGGATGGCTGTGCTGGCTATGCAGCAAAAAGAGCACTCACTAGACTTTCAGTGTTACTCTTTTCTTGACGTCATCTTTTACTTGGTAGGGTCCGAAGAGGTCCACCGTTGTGAACTGGAACGGTGCAGCAAATTCAGTTCTTTCTTGCGGCAAATCACCCATTACTTGTTGACACGTCCTTGCTTTTGCCTTCCTGCTGAGCATGCAGTCATCAACAAATTTTTGGACAATTTTCCTTCCCCTTATGACCAATGACTTTCTTCTCAACTTGAACAAGGTTCCAGCCACTCTGTCATGACTCTCATTGTGGGCCTCCCGAGTTAAAAGCGTGGACACCCAGGCATCATAGGGCAAGATGGGGATATCAACTTGATCTTCTTTGAAGATCTGCACTCGGCCACTACAATCCAACAGCCCAGAGTCTTGGTTTTTGTAGACTACCAGCCTGTCTGTAGTGGTGCTTGGGAAGGTTGTGCCCTCTTGTGCTGCTAGAAAAATGTCTCTTAGAGCATCTTCTCATTCCCTTACTGAGATGACTCCTGCCAAAGAAACTGCCTCCCACTTTGGACTGTCCACGGCTTGATTTTGTCCAATGAACTTTTTTGCTGCTCTCCAGATCCATGCAACTGTTTTGACTCGTCGAGTCAGAACACTGAACCACTTGATGTCCACAAGACTTCGGATGGCTGATGCTGCAGGTGGTCTCCATTGTTCTGTTTTGACCTGGTACTGTTTTTGTGCTGGTTCTTGTTTCTTTGCCTTGGCCCTTGTCAAAGCAGCAACAAATGCCTTCTTTTGCATTTCCCTGGCAGTGGCTGCTAGTTTTTTGGCTGATTTCATTGGCCACTCATTCACTGGCTAACTCAAAAAGTTTGGCCCATTTTGCCACTCTGAGCCTTCATCTAGGTCTTGAGGGTTGGCTCCTCTGGTGATTACATCAGCAATCTTTTGCAGAACAGGAATCCACCACCAGTCCTGGATCCCTGTGCTGTTTTGAATTTCTCCGATCCTATTTGCAAAGAATGTTTGATACCCGTAGCTTTCTCACTGTACTGCACTGTTTGGCTATCAGCGAAATGGTACCACCTCCCAACTTGTATTTGGCCATGCAGCTCAAAATACTTTCTCAGGCATGAGGCAAACACTGTTCCACACACCTCTGTTTTAATAGCATCACCTTTGTGATCCAAGGGAGTTAATTTGGCTTTAGATTCCACCAGCCTGACGATTGAGCCCTGGTCCGAGTTCCACCTTAGGTACATCACTGCTCCATAGGCATGCTCGCTTCCATCAGAGAATGTGATTGCCCAGGGTTCCTCAGTGAAGCATGGGGGAGTCAGTGAACTTTACCTTGCCAAGTTGAACATACTCCTCGAACAGCTTAACTGCATCCTCCCTGAGGCCATCTGAGAGCGCTATGTCCCATGTGTCTTTGACTGGACACCTTTCGCCCTTTGCCTCTTGGAACGCCTTTCGTACCAGAATAGCTCCCTTCTGCTTAGCAGGAGTTACCAGGCCAACTGGGTCATACAGCCCTGATACCTGCTGAGCAGTTCTCTTCGTGTCAAGGGGTTTGGAGTCTGGTCTCTGATTTTCTCTTGTAGTAGGTCTTGGCCAAGTCTTATTTTTTCCCTTTCTCTTCGAGAAATTGATTTGCAATCATGACATGGAGCTTGTCCTCTTCTACTATGTAGCCCAGGCCAAGTGCCTTGTTGTCATCATCGCGCATTTGGTTTGGCAAGACCATGGTTTCTGCCTTGGACTTCTCCAGCTTGTCATTGCCCTCTTTCCTCCCGCTTTGCCCAGAAAAGACCCAAGGCTTGAGCACGAAACCTCTGGCGTTCAGGATCTGCTCCACATTTGCTGTGATGGATTTCAGCTGGTCAAGGTTGTTGTGGGATGTGAGAATGTCATCAATGTAGTTGTCGTGTTGGAGCACCTGCCGCTTCTCTTTGCGGTGGGTGAAAGGAGGAAGGTTAGCAGTTTTGCGCATTGCCAGCTGCGCAATGCACCCTGCTGGTTTATCTCCAATGTTCACTCTTGTGATTGCATATTCCCCCAGCTCCTCATCCTCTGAGTCTCACCAAAGGAATCTATGCAGGTGTACTTCTTGGTCTTCCAACCAAACCGAATTATACATCTTTTTTATGTCACGCAGAGCAGTGTATACTCCACCCCTGAATCTGAGTAGGACAGTGCGAATCTGATTGAAGACATCTGGACCTTTCATTAGCAGGTCGTTCAAGCTCACTCCTCTGAACTTTTGGCTGCTGTTCCACACGAGTCTCACAGGGGTCATGACAGAGCGCGGGTTCAGAGCAATAAGGTGACTCACGTACCAGATTGGCCCGTTCCAGTTGATGACTGTGTCTTTGGACAATTTCATTGTAGCCCTTCGATCGACCATGTCATGCACTTGAGCAGCGTAGGCAGCTTTCCACTCGGGTTATTTGGCTAGTTGCTTTTTCGTCCTGAGAAATGTAGCCTCGACTGTCCTTTTATTGTTTGGCAAGGAAGCTGGATCTTCTAACCAAGGTTCCTTGCTGTGGCAGTCACCTGTGACATAGGTGAGATCTCTTCCTACAACTAAGTTCCCTCTCCTCAGCAAGAGTCATTCCTTTGCCGCCCGGCTGGCAGTTTCTGCAGTGGCAAGCCCTGCATTTTGGCTCGCATGCTGCACCAATACTAACATATTTCCACCACTCTAGGAAGTCCCGGTTGGTGCTTGAAGTACCTGACTCCTGGGGCTTGATGCCATCCTGTTTGTTTGGTGGAAGTTGCTCTGGGACTCTGCTGGTGAGCTCCTCATACCTTACAGCAGCCGCTCTCATTGAGCTTGCAAAATGTGTCTTGGACATGTGGGCCGACACAGACAGCTCCTCAAAGAGATCAAGATGTGCTCCTCCGACCGCCTTCCCCAGTGATCTGTCCCACATCACAAGATCTCCAACCGCTCTGGGTCTCTGAGGTGCTAGCTGACTTTCTCTTTGGCTTATGAGTAAATTTATTTCTCTGGGTCTCACAAGTTCATCAAGCGGTATGCCTGGGAAGAACTTCTGCAGTTGTTTTGGTGTCACATACTTGTGGACATTTGCAATGCTGTCTAGTCCATAACAAACTAATTGGTGTGATTTGAGAGTGCCCTTGGGAGTGTTCACTCTGATTTTTAGAAGGTACCGCTTTGTCTCCACCTGAACCTTCATCCCCCAACTCCATGGACGATGAGAGTGATTTCTTCACTTCTGAGGTTCAGTCTGCTTGCAGACTTGTGGGTTGCATAATTGGTTACTGAAGCCAAGTCAATTAAAGTCCCTATTTTTTTGCCCAGCATTAGCTGTGACCTCGAGAAGCATCATAATCACTGGCAGCTCTTGCAATCCACTTTCCACCAGAAAGCCCAATTTATCTTTCACAGTGCTGAAAGCTCTGGATGCAGTGTTTGAAAATACATCGCGATATTGCTCAGCCAATTCTGGTGAAAGTTTGCTGAAGAACTCCTCTTGATCCTCTATATATTTCTTCCTTCCTTTATCTTCCTCTGGACCAAATCTGCTCTTTTTCTGACCTGCACTGCATTTCTCTATTTCAGCATTGGGGCACAGATAGTAATGATGTTCAGGAGTATGCTCATTCTTGCAGTCTTGCTTTTTACACAGATAGGCAGGTTTGCAGTATGAACTGTCATCATGAACCTTGAGACATCTCTTGCATGCCCCCAAATTTCTTACTGCAGCCTTTTTCTCTGGTAGCTTTAGTGCTCAAAACTGTTTGCAAAAGTAGAGCTTCCTTTTGTGCTTTCCATCACCGCAGACTACACATTCTGCATGGTTGTCACCTGACTTGGTAGACTTGGTTCTGGCATGTCTTGACTCAGTCCTGGTTTCTCTTCTACTTGGCTCTTCATCCCTCAATTGCTCAAGCTGCTCATATATACTCTCTTGCCCTTTGAGGAATTCCAAGAGACTATCAAAGCGATTATCTGGTGCCACAGCATTTCTCTTGTCAGCACCATAGACCAGTCATTCCTTTTTGAGAGTTTCTGGAAGTTAACTTTCAATTGATTTTGTTACCAACGGATTTTTGATAGAACCTGTGTCTCCAAGGTCACTCAAGTCTTGAAGTGCCTTCTCCACAGCTTGAATTAATTCCACTATTTTCCATGACTGATGATTTCTGACAGCTGGTATTTTCTGTAACTCTTCCACTATTTCAACAGCAATGCACGTTTGGTTTCCATAGCAGTTTTCTAGAACACGGAAGATGTCATCTGCAGTGTTATAAGTAGCGAGGTGAAGGTCTGTTCTGATTTTGTCGTCAAGACTGTTCAGTCGTTGAACGTTTTTCACCTCTCTTGAACCAGTCGGCTCTCCCTGCCTCTGGAGTGCTTCCCAGCCCTTCCTCCATCTGTGAAAATCACGTTTGCTGCCAGTAAACTTGGGAAGGGCCGTCGGTTTCAATTTGATGGCTGGCGTGGGAAAAATGGAGGAAAAGCCTAATGCTGACAGTGCTAGTCTTTCAGCATCCTCCTTTCTCCTTGCCTGTATGAAGTGGGCTTTCTTGGAAACCAACTTGGGGATGTGGAGTTCGGGCCCCTTTAGGTGACTCTGAAGGTCCTTCTGATCCCCTGGCGGGATCCATCATTTCCACCGACCATGCACCTCCTTCACTGTCTTTACCAGTCCTTGCTGGTGGTTAAGCATGAAGTCATATGCCTCCTGATTGCCATCAAGTTGTACAGCAGCGACGCTTTTACATTCATCCTCTGCTGCTTGTAGTGCTGTTAACAATTCAACATTTCCAAAGTTGGTCCAAAGACTCTCGTGGATTAGGTGTCTGACCTTTAGTTTCAGCTCACACGCATTTGCAGTCTTTGCCAGGTTGGCTTTTTGCTGTTCAGTTAACACAGCAACTTCCTCTGTGTTCAGCTCCGCCTGCAGTTCTGCAGTGAATCCGGCCTCCACGTCATCACTGGCTTCCATGGCTTTCTCAGCTTCTTTTGTGAGTTTATTGAAACTGACTCTGCACTCCTCTTCAGACAGGTCTTCATAGATTCTGGTAATACTGTTGACTAGACGAGAAAATAAATTTTTTGCTGTTGTTCACTCTACTTTGAGTTGCTCGACTGATTTCCCAATAGCTTGATCAGCCATGTTTGATTTCCTCTGCAGGCTGTTCACAAGTGAGAAGCTAAGTACAGCTTTTTAATGATGCTTTGATGTTGTTTTATCTTAACTTGATTTTCTTCCTTTTTCAGGATTCTGGGTTATTGTTCCTGCTGTTCCAGCTCAAAGCTCCTACGTTTCTGTTTCCTGGTCCTCCAGTTTCCCGGTCAACCAGTTTTTTCACTGTCAAGTTGGATTTCTTCTTTGAACATGTGCAGCTTCCCCACTTGAAAGAGATTGAATGCGTCTACCCGAAGGTTTTTTAACTGGATTCCACTCAATGACCAACAACTTTTCCTTTTTCCTCCTTTTATTTTTCGCCTGCGCACGATGATCCAGTGACGTGAAGCTAGCGCTAACCCAAAATGCAGTGACAGCAGTGCTCTCTTCCATGAAACAGTGTCTCAAGTTATTTAAAGTTCAGCATCTTACTGCAGATTCCAACACTGCTCCCGGACTGCCACTGTGATGCTGCCGGGTCCTCCCGATGTTCCGGACAGAACCAGCCCTCAGGCAGCTGGTTCCATCTGGTCTATCAATGGATTCTTGCTATTACTTTTACATTTTATTTTCTTGTGCCTCTGGGTCCCAATACTTTCTAGAAACTCTAGTTTGACTTGACTGTGTGTGTGTGTGTGTGTGTGTGTGTGTGTGTGTGTGTGTGTGTGTGTGTGTGTGTGTTGCTCAAGATTTTTGGCATCTGCAGAACCTCTTGTGTTTATACAAGTGCATATGGTAACTAAGTTATTCTCCAGAATTTCTGTTTATCTTCTACTTAAATTTTCAAAAATATCATTAACGCCACCCTTAATCTCCCCACCATAATGTATGTGAGCTCAGTACTCTCTCAAAATCTAATCCCAAAGTAACTCAAACAATATTTGTTCCAGAGCTATTCTCAGAATGCGCATGGGAATTTGTCAACATTGTTGGAACCCACACAGCACGCAGTTACAAGCCACAATCCTGAAAGGACTGGCTGTCTTAAAGTAACAATCACTGTGCACATGCAGCGCACTTCAATGGGTTTTACATTATCTTTAAACTTTGAAAATAATACTGGCAATCTGATATGGTTAAATTAACTATCTAACTGGTTAGAAATAAATCAAAAATTGCCTTGGATACTGGTAACTATCATGGGTCTCAGGCTGCCTCTTTCATTGGATCTCTGTATGCAGGGACTTTAGTGTTCCGTTTAGGCTGCAACCTGGCTTCAAATGCTGCAGGGACCAGCACCACCCTTAAAAATGCCTGTATTTCTTTTGGCAAATGGCAGATCTGCAAACGACTGCAAAACCTATTAAAATTGAAGTAACAAATTCTTTAAAATGAGTACGGAGGCTGTGGAGGCCAAGTCCTTGAATGTATTTATTAATAACAATAACTTGCATACTTTTCTTGACACGTGGGTATTGAACAATGTGGTGTAAGATCAGGAAGATGGTGTTGAGATAAAGAATCAGCCATAGAAATATTGAATAGCAGAGCTAACTTGAAAGGTTGAATATCTTCTCCTGCTCTTAGTTTTCTTTGCTACCAAGGCACTATGTAAATGTTCAAAGATCAGAAGTTCAAAGTAAACTTATTATCAAAATATGTATATGTCACCACACATAAAACCCTTGCAGGTTTACGCAGTAAATGAAAGAAACGTAATAAAATCAATGAAAGACCACAACCAGCAGGAACTTGCGTTCCTCTTCCACCTTACAAATCTTTGTCCTATGTTCCCCAATGATTCTGAAGGGATCACTGATTCTGTGCTGTATCTGACCGGCTGCAAGAACCAAGAGATCATTCCCCAGCGGTATTCCACTGAGACTGGGTTCCATTTCTAACTCCACATGAAGTCCAGTGGAGAACAAAGAGCATGACAAGACACAGGAGAATTATCAGGCCAGGCAGCATCTATGGAAAAGAGTAAATCGTTGATGTTTCCAGCCAAGACCCTTCATCAGGACTGGGAAAAAAGATGAGAGATCAGAGTAAGAGGTGGTGGGGGGGGGGAGGAAGAGGTGAAAGGTGCTAGGTGATAAGTGAAACCAGGAAAGGGGGAGGGGTGAAGTGAAAAGCTGGAAAGTTGACAGAAGAAAGAAATAAAGGGATGGAGGAGGGGGAATCAGCCAGCAGAGAACAGAAGGCCATGGAAGAAAGGGAAAGGGAGGAGCACCACAGGGATTTGTTCAGGTAAGGGAATAAGTTGAGGGAGGAAAAGGGGAATAGGGAATGGTGAAGGGGGGAGGGGGCTGTTTCTGGAAGTTTGAGGAATCGATGTTCAGGCCATCAGGTTGGAGGTTATCCAGATGGAATACAAGGTGTTGTTCCTACAACCTGGGTGTGGCCTCATTGCAGCGGTAGAGGAGGCCGTGGACTGACATGTTGGAATGGTAATAGGAAGTAGAATTGAAATAGATGACCACCAGAAGAGCCCATTTTTCCTCGTGGATAGAGCCAAGGTGCTCAGCGAAGCGGTCTCCCAATCTACGTCAGGTCTCACCGATATACAGGAGGCCACACAGGGAGCACAGGTTACCGTAGGTAACCCTGACAGACTCATTGGAAGGACTGCTTAGGGCCCTGAATGGTAATAAGGGTGGCGTGTAGGGGCAGGTGTGGCACTTGTTCCGCTTGCAAGGATTTCCTGCATCTGCAGATTTTCTCCTGTTTGTGACAGAAGAAGTCGTACTCACCTGCTGCAACTGAGGAAGACCCAGTTTGGGACGACTACTCATACCATTTGACCCAGTCTTCCCAGGCAGAGAGAGTGGAACTGCCCAATGCAAGAGCATTTCCACTTTAAAAACTCGCCCGCACAGGTCTTTCATTGTTGGATACGAAGGACAACCAACACTGCTTGGTGGCATTGCATTTGAAATTTTTGAAGACTAGTTCTCATTTGTAAACATTGGCTGCCCCATCATATCCTCTGATGTGGTGCCACTGTAGTCAATGGTTAAGGGTGGCGCTATTAGTTTGGTGTCTAGGAGTTCAGAGTTCAGTTCTGGCACTGTCTGTAAGGAGCTTGTGCGTACCCTCCATGACCAATTGAGTTTCCTCTGGGTGCGCTGGTTTCCTCCCACAGTCCAAAGATGTACTGGAGAGTAGGTTAATTGGTTATTGTGGTTAGGCTAGGGTTAAATAGGTGGATTGCTGGGTGGTGAGGCTCATTGGGCCAATGGGCCTGTTCTGGACTGTATCTCTAAAGGAATAAACAAATAGATGAAGGTCATTTTACTCATAACAAAACATAAGAGTCCATTTACCCTCTCAATCAATTTGAATATTCTTGCAGACACACCATTGCTAACATTTTACCAGCATCTTGAAAACTCGCTCAAGCTAATCCATGTCTTAGGAGCAAAGAAGCGAATAGGGATCATTGCTGCCTGGCAGACTATAAGTTTTGTGCTAGATCCGTGGTCTTGATCTCCATATGCCTTATTCTTCAATTTACCAACGGAGCGCTATCATATTGAAGATGGGGAATTTTATAATTGGTATCTGCTTTTGCTGAGAAGAAGTTCCCAACATATAGGATGTGGCCCTCTTTTCTATGGTCATTATTATCAGAGGGTGGCATGGTATAGCAGAAACAGGTTGATCAAGGATGTCTGCCTTGCATCTTTTCTTCACTTCATTGAAACCATTGACAATGTCCTGGTGCTCGTCCCCAACTTTCCACAAGTAAGTTTTCGTAGACAGGAACAAATAGACTGGAGACTGAAATGTAGTCAAATATTTATCACAGACTTTCACTTGTCGTCAGTCCATGGCCAGGATATCAGTTTAGCTATTAATGGTCCTGGGATTTTCATTTGTACATTTTGATGTCTTCCCAAAAGACCAAGCTCCAGCCTGGGACCAAACCTCTAAAATAAACCCTTAGCTCTCAATTTACATACATTAATATTTCAGATATACTGCTCCATCCTCTCACAAATGACTGGTGTAGATGGCCTGACTATAAATCTTTCATTTCATATCTCATACAGACCACATGATTACCATTACAACTCTTGTTACTTAAAGTAATAAAATAAGAAAGGCAAGAGCTTTTAACGTAAAAATGCACAAACTCTGTAACTGAGCATGCAACATTTTAGTCAGAGTGAAGGTCAACACACAGATTAAATCAAACTACTTCTGAGAGGTAGTTGTAAGACTGTCTGGAAAATAGAGGTAGCCAATACCAAGTGAAAATTCAATAAGGAACTGAATAATTTGTTGATGTAACAAAGTAAATAAGATGCAGAACACATTTTAAGACTTTTCAGAACAATAGATGGATTGCAATAGTTTACATCTTGCTCCCATGGATTCCCAAGGCTTGAAAAAAAGCTCAGAGACCTTGGCCTTCACCCTGCCTCATGCAGCTGGATTCTGGACTTCCTGTGAGATTGTCGGCAGGTGGTAAGAGTGGGTTCCCTCACCTCCGCCCCTCAGGGCTGTGTCCTAAGCGCCCTCTTTTACTCTCTGTATGCCTATGACTGTATCGCCACCCACAGCTCCAATCTGCAAATTAAATTTGCTGAAGATACTACATTGATTGGCCTTATCTCAAATAATAACGAAGCAGCCTACAGAGAAGAAGTCATCACCCTGACACAGTGGTGTCAAGAAAACAACCTTTTCCTCAATGTTGCAAAAGCAAAGGAGCTGGTTGTGAACTACAGGAAGAATGGAGACAGACTAACCTCTATTGACATCAATGGATCTGGGGCTGAGAAGGTGAACAGCTTCAAGTTCCTCGGCATCCACATCACCAAGGATCTCATGTGGTCTGTACGTATCACCTGTATGTTGAAAAAAAAAGGACAACAGCGCCTCTTCCACCTCAGGCAGTTGAAGAAGTTTGGCGTGAGTCCCCAAATCCTAAGGACTTTCTACAGGGGGTCACAATTAAGAGCATCTTGACTGGTTGCGTCACTGTTTGGTATGGGAATTGTACTTCCCTCAATCACAGGACTCTGTAGAGAGTGGTGCGGACAGCCAAGCACATCTGTAGTTGTGGTCTTCCCACTATTCAGGACATTTACAGAGACAGGTACATAAAAAGGACCTGAAGGATCATTGGGGACCTGAGTCACCCCAACCACAAACTGTTCCAGCTGGTACCATCCGGGAAATGGTACTGCAGCTTAAAAGCCAGGACCAACAGGCTCCAGAACAGCTTCTTCCACCAGGTCATCAGACTGATTAATTCATGCTGATACAATTGTATTTCTATGTTATATTGACAGTCCTGTTGTACATACTATTTATTACAAATTACTATAAATTTCATATTGCACATTTAAACAGAGATATAACAAAGATTTTTACTCCTTGTATGTGAAGGATGTAAGAAGCAAAGTCAATTCAAATTCAGATTTATTGTCCCCTTTACAAGGTATTTTCAGCAGTTATTAAAAGATTTATGAATGTAACTTATTGCACAGATAGCAGCAGGGTTTTGAAATATTGAAATAGGAAGTTCTCTAAGTTGGTTAAGTTAATGGTGCCTCCCCAGGTATTTACTTAAACTGATGATTTTAGTTCAGCTTGCTAAATGATGAAGTAGTTAGACTAAATGACCTGTTTAAATGTTATAACTTAACCAATTACAAAGCAAAGCTTATATGTAAAATATAAAGTGATATTAATATCATTAACATTTCAATTGTGTTTTTTTTGACCTAACAATAATATTATGGGCCCTGATGATATGAATATTAAATTAAAATTTCTACTTGTGCATAATTAATAGAACTCAATTTATATTTTCAATTGCTTAGATATTTGATTAAATATTTTATCTGTTTGAAACAAAGCTTTGTTACAACAGAAGTATTTTCCACTTTTCTATTGAATTATTAATTGCTCAGAATCATAAAACAGATGTTAAAGTTAAAACACTTGACCACAAGGAGTAATGCATTTGTCCATTGTTAGCTGCCTTACTTGCCATTTAGGTCACTGGAAGAAAGACATTGACAAGCCAAAGTAACAAATGACTTGTGTAATTCTGCTCCTATGTCTTACGATCTTGTGGTGGTCTGGAGAATATTCTAAAATATTTGAGGCAGCATGGTAGTGTAGTGGTTAACACAACACCTTACAGTGCCAGTGACACGTGTTCAATTCCCATTGCTTCCTGTAAGGAATTTGTACATTCTCCCCGTGACTGTGTTGTCATAGTCCGGTCCGTGAATTCCATATTCCGGTTCACAGTCAGGTCCATCGACCCTTGCTCCAGGTTTTCCTATCTACCCTGTTTTTGCCCTCGTTGAGCTAATTGAGGCAGCTGATGCTAGTTGGGGCTGGCTGTATAAATACCTTCAGAGAGCAGGGTGTGGTTGCTGGATTGTTCTTGTCCTTACTCTGTGGATTCCTTCCTCTGCCTTCTGTTTCCTCACCTGAAGCCCTGCCTTGACTTGCTGGTAACTCTCACCTCGCCTGAAGTTCTTGTCTTGCCTTACTTTGTCTGTAGCCTTGCCTTGTCTTGCTGTCTGGTCCTGGAGCCACCCTGTACCTAGCTCCCTTCTTGTCCCTTGCCTCTGCCCAGGTAAGCCAGACTGTCTTCCCCTTATCTGGGGTTGGTTCTGTCCCTTCCTGTCCCTTGCCTCTGCCCAGGTGAGTCAGACCGTCTTGCCATTACCTGGGGTTGGTTCTGTCCCTTCCTGTCCCTTGCCTCTGTCGGGTGGTGATCCGCGCCCTGCCCAGGAGGAGCCTGCCAAGCGTCGCCTAAAGTCTCCAGCCTCGCCACTAGTCTCAAGTCTCTAGCCTCTTGCCAAGCCAAGTCTCTAGCCTCGAGCCTCTTGCCAAGCCAAGTCTCTAGCCTCAAGCCTCTTGCCAAGCCAAGTCTCTAGCCTCTAGCTTCTAGCCTGAAGACTCCAGCCTCGTCCTGCCTGCCTGCCAAGCCTCGTCCTTGCCTAGTTCTGGGGTCCGAGCCAGAGGCAAGACCCAGGTACTGGGTCCTTATCCAGTCTCTGGCTCGGAGTCCAAGCCCGGGCTCCCAGCTCTCTTGTTCAGTCCTATTCCAGGTTCCTGGTTTTCCTGTCCATGTCCTTGCCATCACCCTGTATCCTAGTCCTGTCCCTAGTGCTTCAGTGTCTGTGTCTTGCACTTGGGTTCGTTCCCAGCCGTGCCCTTATGACATGTGTGGCTTTCCTCCAGATGCTCTGGTTTCCTCCCACAATCCAAAGACGTACTGGTTGGTAGGTTAATTGGTTATTGTAAATTGTCCTGTGATTGGGATGAGGTTAAGTCGGAGGTTGCTGCGTGGTGCGGCTCAAAAAGCCAAAAGCGTCTATTCTTGGTAGTATCTCAGTAAAATTAAAAAAGTAATAATTTTAACCAACCAACTACCTAAAGCAAAACACAAATTTTGGACAGGAAAGAAAAACTATTTGTACCTTCTGATATGTAATTTAATAGTTGGATTGAAACAGCACAAGGATATCTGTTTTAAAAAAAGAAGCTAAACTTGGATAATACAAAGTAGACACTTTGTTTTGTTTACAATGATAGTGCCAAGCTATTAAAGTCTTTAGAAAATGTAAAATTTGATCTGAGCAGTCCTTCATAAATAATAATAAATGCAAAAGAGCACTAAATTGCTGCATTTTTCAACATTTCAGTGAGGTGAGAATCTTTATTAGTTCTGATAATGCAGACAAGTGCAAGGTTTTGGACTTTGGTAGGACCAACCAAGGTGGGTCTAAACACAGTGAAAGGTAGGGTGCTGAGGAGTGTGGTAGAACAAAGGGATCTGGGAATTCAGGTCCGTAATTTGTTGAAAGTGGCGTCACAGGAAGGTAGGGTCCTATAGAAAGCCTTTGACACATTTGCCTTCATAGATCAGTGTATTGAATACAGGAGATGGGATATTATGAAATTGTATAAGATGTTGGTGAGGCCTAATTTTGAGTATTGTGTGCAGTTTTGGTCATCTACCTGCAGGAAAGATGTAAACAAGATTGAAAGAGTGCAGAAAAAATTTTAAAGGATTTTGCTGGGTCTGAAGGACCTGAGATATAAGGAAAGATTGAATAGGTTAGGACTGTATTCTTTCGAATAGAAGATTGAGAGGAGATTTGATCAAGTTATACAAAATTGAGGGGTATAGATGGGGTAAATGAAACTAGGGTTTTTCCACTGAGGTTGTGGGAGACTACAACCAGAGGTAATGGGTTAAGGGTGAAAGATGAGAAGTTTAAGGGGAACATGAGAGGAATTCTTTACTCAGAGGGTTGTGAGTGTGTGGAATGAGCTGCCAGGGCAAGTGGTGTATGTGAGCCTGATTTCAACATTTAAGAGAAGTTTGTATAGGTACATGGATAGTAGGGATATGGAGGGCTATGGTCCCAGTGCCGGTCGATGGGAGTAGGCAATTTAAATGGTTTCAGCATACTAGATGGGCTGAAGGGCCTGCTTCTGTGCTGTACTTCTGACTACAATAAATGGTATTTTGCTATTATTGAAGGCATTGCTTTCATAGTATAAATGTATAAACCTCATGTAATATAAAATTTTATATTATCCAAAGCCAGCTCTCAGCAATAACCACCTCAAGAGCATTCATAAAGGGACAAAACAAAACTGAAAATGGCGGGTGAACATTTTCATAATAAAACAAAGATCAATTTTTATTTGTGGTACTCATCTTAACTCATATGGGAAAAGTGTTAATAAAATTCTGTTACCTGTTTGAAAATATTAAATTGAGAGGGAATTGAAACCAATTATGGGATTATTTCTCTGACCCCAGAATGGGGAGCTTCTGAAGTAAGCCCAAACACAGACTGTCTATGGTATTAATGAAAATTGATCTTTCTAAGAAAATGGGCAATTTAATAAAGTATTGCAATCAAACATTCAAGTCATTCACATGACTTCAAAATATTGAACAAATGAAATGGCACTGGAGACTTCTGTAGAATAGTTGTGCCCAATTACCTGTTCAACCAATTCCTCAGGTTAAAGGCCGGCAGTGTTATAAATGCAATAAGTGTCATATTGGGTCTGCTGCCTACCTAGCCCATATGTTCCATTGTATACACTTCCATATCTGCATATCGCATGGTTTCTTGTTACAAAGCTGCAATTAATTGAATATTCCTATGTGTTCCTTTGCTGCTATCCAAAACAGGAACTTATGTTTACAATCTTTATTGTAGCAAAATATCTCCAGGTGGCTAACAAGAGGGATGTCCATTTAGCAATCATATTGCAAAGCAAGATGTTATGGATGCTGACCAAACAGGCAGGATTGAGGTGGAGGAGTGGTAAAGAGGCAGAGTGAAGTGAGGGAGAGGGCAGGATCTTGGGAGCTGATATATATCTGCAAATTTTCATAACACACAAGAAGTTAGAATTAGAGGAAAGCAGTGGAGTCCAAGGCTGAGATGCTGGATGAAGTTTGAGCCACGGAAGGAGATATGGTCATGTAACTAACAATTAGCATTTTAGGAATAATGGTTGTTGGATTTGGACAACTTGTAATTGAGATTTGAAAGAAGGAGGGCAGAATTTTTGGATTTTTTTACAGTGGAAGGAAGGGCAGGTAGGGTCATTGAAATAGCCAACACTAAGGTAATGCATGGAGATTTCAGCAGCAGGTAAGTAAAGCAGCTTGACGTCAGCATGCTGGCGAGCCTCTGGCATGCTTGGAGAAGTAATCAAAAACAATAGCATGATTTAATTTTCCCATGATGAACAAGCTTGTGAAAGGGATAAAAGTAAATGACATCCAACTATCAAGAAATTTCTGCTAGGTTTTGCAAATCTGAAATGATAGAAGAGTTGATACTGAGCTGGGGTGGAATATCATCAGCGTTCATGTGGAAACTAACGATGATATTATCAAATGAGAAATCAGTGGTAAAATCATTGTCAAGGAGTTACTCAGCATGGAATCACTCTATTCTGACCATCAAGTATCCGGTTACATTAATACCTCACTATCCCATGTTATTTTCCCCCTTTTCCATCAACTACCCACTGACCTGCACACAAGGGCAATTTACAATAGCCAATCAACCTATCAAGCCCATGTCTTTAGGAGGGTGGAGGGAACTGAAACACCCAGAGGAAATCTACCCAAAGATAGTACCAAAGTCAGGATTAAACGTGGCTGCTGGAACTCCAGCAGATGTGTCAGTGCCATTCAATCATTGGGGCTGGGAGCAGACATTGTGAAAGTACAACATGGGAATGGATGAGATGCTACTGCAGGCATGCTGTGCCCATGATTTGACGAAGAATGGAATCAGCCAAGCACCTAGATCCAGCTGGATATGGTGGAAAGGAAGATAGTGTAGTTAGCTGGATCCAAAGCTTCAGACAGTTAAAGAAGGATGAGAGCTGTGCACCAACCACAGTTCCCCATACGGAGAGTCGTCCATGAATTTCATAAAGGTCCTTACAATATAACGCAGTGATGAATGAGAGAATAAAAAATATAATTGCTGGAAATATTTTAAAATCACCTTGGAAACACAGAAACTCAGCCTTCAGCCGAAACTCTATTATCCGTCCATGACCTGATCAATATTGATTAACATGACAAAGAGCCTCATATAAAAGATGCTGTCTTTATCTTTTTGAGATGCTGTCAGACCCTGTTGCATCCTGTCAGCAATTTCAGTTTTTTTTAAATATGAGCTTTATTTGTCACATACACATGGAAACATGAAAATACACAGTGAAATGCATTGTTTCACGACAATAACCAACACAGTCCAAGTGCTATTTTGGGGAGGTCTTGCAAGTGTCACCATATTTCCAGTGCCAACATAGCATGCTCACAACTCATGAACCCTAACTGCACGCCTTTGGAACATAGGAGGGAAGCAGGGCACTTGGAGGAGACCCAAGCGGTGATAGGGATAACATACAAATCACAGCAGTGGGAATTGTACCCCAGTCGATGATTACTGGCTCTGTATAATGATGTGCTAACTGCTATGCTGCAATAACTTATAATTTTTTTTGCTTTTTAAATAATTTCTGTTCCTCTCATTAATTCAATTGCCATGGAACTGTAGAATATAGATCAGATGGAAAGGGTAGCATTAGAAAAATCACTACACATATTTAAAATTTAATTTGCATTTCTTCATGATGTTGCATGTTAACCTATCCTTCCTGTGAAGTAACATTGGCTGCCATCATTGTTCTTCTCAGAAGTCCTTAAACGCTTGGCATTTTTGGCAAAATGCATTAAAGGGATCAATTACAACTAATGGGTAAAAGCCATCCAAGTTAACATAAATCATTCATAACTTACTTGACAAAATAAACATAAAGACGTCAATGCAAACTGAGCAAGAAAGAAAAAAAATATTGTCCAAGGTGATGTTAAGATTTTCGAGCCGATTTAAGAGCCTGAGAGCTTTGGAGAAGAAGCTGATATTTATCCTTGTGGGTCTACAGCTTCCTCTACCTTACGCCTGGGGAGGTTTGGAGTTTGATGATGCAGCTCCCGTTTTCTGTGTGGGTGATCTGTTAGTGTTTGTGTGAGGGAGGGACTGGGAGGTTTGGAGTTAGATGTTGCAGCTCCTGTTTTCTGTGTGGGTGATCTGTTAGTGTTTGTGTGAGGGAGGGACTGGGAGGTTTGGAGTTAGATGTTGCAGCTCCTGTTTTCTGTGTGGGTGATCTGTTAGTGTTTGTGTGAGGGAGGGACTGGGAGGTTTGGAGTTAGATGTTGCAGCTCCTGTTTTCTGTGTGGGTGATCTGTTAGTGTTTGTGTGAGGGAGGGACTGGGAGGTTTGGAGTTAGATGTTGCAGCTCCCGTTTTCTGTGTGGGTGATCTGTTAGTGTTTGTGTGAGGGAGGGACTGGGAGGTTTGGAGTTAGATGTTGCAGCTCCTGTTTTCTGTGTGGGTGATCTGTTAGTGTTTGTGTGAGGGAGGGACTGGGAGGTTTGGAGTTAGATGTTGCAGCTCCTGTTTTCTGTGTGGGTGATCTGTTAGTGTTTGTGTGAGGGAGGGACTGGGAGGTTTGGAGTTAGATGTTGCAGCTCCCGTTTTCTGTGTGGGTGATCTGTTAGTGTTTGTGTGAGGGAGGGACTGGGAGGTTTGGAGTTAGATGTTGCAGCTCCCGTTTTCTGTGTGGGTGATCTGTTAGTGTTTGTGTGAGGGAGGGACTGGGAGGTTTGGAGTTAGATGTTGCAGCTCCCGTTTTCTGTGTGGGTGATCTGTTAGATTTTTTGTGCCAGTGACGATTTTGGGGGAGAGGGGGGTCGTTGAGGCTTGTGAGTTTTGCTTCGTTTTCTTTTTTGCGTTGGGGAAGGTTTGATGTCTTTTCTTTCAACAACTCCCATGGTTCATCATTTGGAGAAGGCGAATATCAGAGTTGTTTTGTACATGCATACTTTGACAATAAGATGAACCTTTGAACTTTAAAGATGGATATCACCTTCCTGTGATATTGCCTATTTTTGAAGTTCCAAATTCAAAGTAAAGCAATTATCAAAACACATATATATGACCATAATCTACCTTAAATTTATTTTCTTGCAGGCATTTACAGGAAAAGGAAATACAATAGAACTTCATTGAAACAAACTATGCATAGGCAAAGCCTGACAAATAAACAGTGAAGAAGAAGACATCATGTCGGTGTCCTTGATATCGAGGAGACTTGCACCCTTAATGAAACTGGCTGTCCACTATTCTCTATAGCCACTGAAGCAATATCAAATGGAAATGAATTGTGAGATTTTTTGTCAACTGACTAGTTAATTAACAGGAATTGTTAAAGCCCTTCCCACCATTGAGCACATCTACAAGGAGCACTGCCACAAGAAAGCAGAATCCATCACCAAGAATCCCAGGCACCCAGGCCATGCTCTCTTCTCACTGCTGCCATCGGGAAGCAGGTACAGAGGCTTTAGGTCCCACAGCACCAGGTTCAGGAACAACTATTATCCTTCAAACACCAATCCCCTAAACCAGTGTAGGTAACTTAACTTACCTCAACTCTAAACTGATTCCACAATCTGCGGACTCACTTTCAAAGGCTCTACAACTCATGTTTTCAGTATTGTTTATTTATTTGTTTGTTGGTTATTTATTTATTTTTATTTGCTCTGTTTGTCTTCCTTTGCACATCGGATGTCTGCCAGTATTTGTGTGTGCTCTTTCATTGATTGTATTGTATTTCTCTATTCTACTGCTCTACTGTGAATGCCTGCAAGAAAATTGATCTCAAGTTAGTATCTGGTGGCATACAATTACTTCGATAATAAATTTACTTTGTACTTTAAAATGAATGAAACATTGGTTATATCATCATAATAAGAAGCATCTTATACAGAAGTTGATTGATTTGACTCTTATGATCTATGTTTGCCAATCTGGCAGATCAAACAATTTAAGACAATATTGAATTAAGTACATGTGATAATTTCTGCAATTTTATTCATATATATATATATATATATATATATATATATATGACCATTTTCATTTATTCTGGGAAGGTAGAGATTTGTTGATTTGTGAAAGCAATAACCATAATTCATCAGGTTAAAATTAGATGTAAATTTAACCAACCAAATATCTTGAACATCAACACAAGAGATTCTGCAGGTGCTGCAAATCTTGATCAATACACACATAGTTGCTGGAGAAACTCAGTAAATTAGGCAACAACTATGGTGGAGAATAAACAGCCAATATTTCTGGCCAAGAACCTTCATTAAGACTGGAAAGTAAGTAAGTAGCAGCAATATTATGAAAGTGGAGGTGAGGACGAGGAGGGGTACAACCTGGTAGGTTACATGTGAGTCCAATTGAGGAGGAAGGTGGGTGGGGATGGGAGGGGCTGTAAGAAGCTGGGTGAAAGAGGTAAAGGACTGAAGATGGAGGAATCTAATAGGAGAAAACATTGGGCCATGGAAGTATGCTAAGGAGGAGCAGAATCAAAGGGAGGTGATGGGCAGGTGAGGAGAAGAAAAGGTATGACAGGGTAACCAGAATGAAGATTGGAATAATGGGAAAGAGAGAGGGAAGAAAAACTACCAGAAATTGGAGAAATCGATGTTCATGCCATCAGCTTGGAAGCTATTCAGACAGAATATGAGCAGTTGCTCTTCTAACCAGATTTGGTCCCATCATGGTAGTTGAAGAGGCCTTGGACAGACATAGTATGAGAAGGCAAATTGAAATGGGTCACTGCCAGGAGATCCTACCTTTTGTAGTGGATAGAGCGAAGGTGCTCAACAATGTGGTCCCCTAATCTGTGTCAGATCTCACTGATGTAGACGAGGCACTACTGGGGTATAATGATAACCCTGACAGACTTGTAAATGAAGTTTTGCCTCACTTGGAAGGACTGTTTGGAGGAGAATGGTGGTGAGGGAGGTGATATTGGGGCAAGTGTACTACTTGTCATGCTGGCAGGGTTAAGTTCCAGAAGGGAGGGATGAGTGCACAATGGAGCACTCCCAATGGAAAGTGGGATGTGACAGAGACGGAACCAGTTGGAGATGGCTGATTTTATATAGACTGATGTTTTGGATACAGAGGCTTGTGGGATGGTACATAAAGATAAGAGGGACCCTATCCTTGTGATGGCGGGGCAATGGGTGAGGGCAGGCATGCAGACATTTGAAGAGATGTGGGTAAGGGCAGCATCAATGGTGGTGGAAGGGAGGCCTCATTCTAGGACTATTCAGATGCTCTCGAATGGAAAGTCTCATCCTGAGAACAGATGCGGCAGAGATGGAGGAACTGAGAGAAGGATAAAACACTTTTACAAGTGACAGAAAGGGAAGAGTTATATCAAGATAACTGAGAGTCAGTAGATCTGTAAGAGAAATATCTTGATATTCTGATTTTAATTCTATAGAGATCTGGTTATCAACTGCTCCTCTTTATCAAATGAGACCTAATGTAGTGTTTTGTAGCTCAGTTGACAAAATAAAGACAAGACAGAGCACACACGATGTACCTGTGTTTTAAGAACAGATTGTACTGTAAATAGCCTGCAGCACGGCAAAGGACAGAGAATGGAGTCATGCTGGGTCACACCGTAGCCTCAAGCTCCCTTTAGTTTCATAGGTGACTTTCAATTTAGCATCAATAAACATACCTTTGTAGTATTTGTCTTCATGTTAGCATCAGAATCATAAGCACAATATAGCAGCAGTATATCCAGGTATACAGCAATTTATAAATTATATTTGCTCCATAAAAATTAAAAGCGTGTACAAAGGTGTTCTGCTGGAGGGTTTCACCTATGTATTATATTTGTTTTCTCCCAAATTAATTTTTATGCTATATCTCCAAATAAAAATATCTCACTTTCACCCATGCTATTTTTCAACAATTCATGATAATTAATAAATTAATTATTTTAGTAATTCAAAATGAGAAGCATGGGATAAGGTAAATTAAAGCACCATTAATGTGACAGAACACTAATAAACAGAAGGAAATTGATAGTGGAGATTCTTTATGAAGTTATAAATACCTCTATCAATACGTTGTGAACTGATCAGAATGCTGTTTTGATTTAGAGCCAGTATATCCTCAATATATCCTACTAAATGAATCATCTCTGATGATGGATGGTTATTGGGATTTTTAAAAAAGAGAATTTCTAAAGGGATGAAAATATATTATAAATTGTATCTTTACAGCCTTATAGCTGTTTGTATGCTGCTGATTATCAGATATAAAGTTATAATTGAAAATATGCACAGCTACTTTAGATACATTTTAATTTAATAAAGCCTGCCTAATACAATCTGAATTTAATTGGTGATAACTTTGATGCTGAACAGCAGATTAGTTATGGTTTGCCTTGCATACATCAAGTAGAGCCTGATCCCAGGAAGGGATGCAGACTGCAGCAGGAAACAGAGACAAACTTGTTCTGACTTCATTGTCATTCAGTCCAGCAGGGGGTTCACTGTGGCAACTATTTTTTCTACTCATTCTCAACATTTCTTTTACCAGCTCTTTGAGCCATTTGTTGGTAAAATTGAAATGCAATATTAAGCTGAGAAAATGAAAATTGTAATGATAAAATATGTGCATCTTTCAATGATCAAATGGACTTTAGCGAATATTCATTTATGCAGCAATATAGTGTTTCAATAATGGAATGGAATAATTGAACTTTGTGCAGAAGGTTCCCTGTTTTGAAAATCCCTCTATTTCTGTTTTACTCACAATCAGATTTAAGCCTTTGTCACATTAATATGTGGACACAGTTGTCACACTGCCAAACTAACAAGTCATTATGAATGGACCCTAGCTGCAAGTTGGATTTTCTCTTTTGTTTTTAGAGAATAGAAGATAAGCGAGTTGTTGCTGAGACTGGACTATCTCAGCCAATGCAGCAAATAAATGATTTGTGTTCTATTTGCATAAAGACAAAGAAGCTATTGCAGTGCTGAAAACATTTTTATGTATTTCTCAATGCTGTACCAGCTCATCTGTTTCTGATAATTGTGTTATTTCAGAACGTCCTTAAAATTTGTCACAGAATACCCAATGATTTCAAAAGAATAAACCTAGGTATAGATTGAAAATTAAATACATATGTCAAAAATATTAATGCACTTCAAACAGAGCTTATAAAAATTTATTTGACATTAATGGTGAAGTGATCCTTCCTAATTCAATTATGTTATAAACAGACCTATCTTAACAATATTTAAAAAATAACAAAGAAACCCATAGCCAAGAAAAATATTTTCACTTTCTTAAGGTATGGCTGGGTTTTGATATATTTTAAACACGTCATTGTAATTGGTGAATAACCAGAGATCTTTTCTAACTGTGCTTTTTATTTCATTTATATGGGAATGCAGACTTTGCTTGAAAAGCCAGCAGTTAACACCATTCTCATCACACCCTGGAGCAAATGCAGTCGTTGTGGTACTACTTTCTTACTGATAGGCAGTTCCAGAATCTAGATCAGCAATAGGGAAGGGAAGAGGGCACTTCTCCGAATTGGCATGCGGTGCAATGTGAGAGGGACCCGCAGGTGGCTGCTTCCCTTATGGCTTTGTCTGTAAGAGGTAAAGAGCTTGAAAGGTGCTATTACAGAAGCTGAAATGAGTAACGGCAATGCTTTTTGCAGGTGATACACACCGCAGTAATAAAATGTCAGTGGTGTAGGTAATGAATGTTTAGAGTGGTGAAAGGAATTCTAATGCAGCTGTCTGCTCTGCTTTCAGTGGTCACGCTTTTTGAATATGGTTCAAGTGCACTCGTCTTGTTGACTGGACAATATTCCATCACACTCCTGACAGGCCTAAGGAAGGTATAGAAGGTGGAGCTGGTCACTGGGTAGGATAAAGGGAATTTCCCTGATAGCATGAAGTAACTTGACACCCTGACTAATCAAGAACCTATCAACCTCCACTTTTAGCATCACAAAGACTTGGCCTCCACAGTTGTCTGCAGCAATGAATTCCACTGATTCACCACCCTCTGGTTAAAGACATTTCTCCTCTTCTCTGCTCTAAATGAATGTCCCTTTATTCTGAGGTAGTGCCCTCTGATCCTAAACTGCCCCACTATGGGAAACATCCTCTCCATACCCACTGTATCTAGGCCTTTCACTATTTGAAAGATTTTAATACGTTTTCCCCCCACCATATTCTTTTGAAGTCCAGCAACTACAGGCCCAAAGCCATCAAATGCTCCTCATAGATTAACCCTTTCATTCTTGGAATCATCCTCATAGCCTCCTCTTTCCCCTCTCCATTCCCAGCATATTTTTTCAGTGTGAGATTAAGGAATGAGATAACAATGAGCGACCATTATAATGTCTAATTGATTTATGAGACTATTAATGGACGCATGTGTTGTTTGAATGAAAGAAATCAGACTGTGTTACTGGATGAAAACAAAGGATTTGTCTGTCTCTGTGCCCGTGAAAATTGTATAAATACAATAACTTTCCAGACTTCGTTGGAATTTCACCCAGACCAGGATCACGATCAGGGCCTGAGATCAAGCCATGGTTTCACAAGTTGGAATTCAGAGTTCCTAAGACAGCAAAAACCAAGTGGGGACTAGGAATCGTGAGCCCAAAAGTCTTTGTGACTTACTATGTACTAGTTTGTGTGGTTTATTTGTGCTTTTTATTGTATGATACTTCATTGTGCTTGTATACTTACTACCACATCTCCTTGTGTCTGATCAACTCAGCCTGATACACCGACTCAACCTGCAAGTTATTCTTTAGGGACTCCTGCACAAGGATTCCCAAGTCCACTTAACCTCTGATTTTTGCATTTTCTCCGCACTTAGAAAATGGTTTTATTCCTTCTACTGAAGTGCATCACCATACATTTCCCTACTCCATATTCCATCTGCCACATCTTTCCCATTCCTCACCTTTCCCTACTTCCTCAAACTACCTGTGCCTCCACCTTCCACATATTGTCTGCAGTCTTGGCCACAAAGCCATCAACTCCATCATCCAAATAATTGACATTGTTATGTACCCCGTAACTGGGTTGCCAAACCAGCAGAAATGGATCACTCAGTTGGAGTCTGGATTACTAGAACTAAGAAAGTTTTATTAAAGAAACAAGCAACACAGTACTCTAATCAAAAGGATAATAAATGCAACAGTTTAGCAATGATAAACACACACGTACACAGAATTAAGATAACAGGATCAATCAAGCTCTATCGTTGTCTGGGGTAAATGACCAGTTTCAAAGTGACGCGAAGTTCAGTTCAATTTAGTTCAGTTCAGTTCGCAGACAGTGGGGGGAAGGAGAGAGAGAGCAAAACGAATGAATATTCAAACGGCTTCCACACACAGACCTTCGCAGTCAGCTTTCGGGCGAGTCCTTTGTGATGTCATCTGAGGTCACCGACCGTGACCCCTCCGTTTCCAGATATGATCGTTTCTCTGCAGTGAACCCGGCACCCAGGCAAGGGTGGACACACACCAGGTTCCCACCGATCGTGCCTTTCCACCCTGTGCATCTATGGCCTGGTCCTGCAATCAGCCGTCCAAAACTTCCCACCGACTTGTGAGAGACGCACCGCTTCCAGGGTCTCGTTACCTCGGGTGTCGTGTGTGTCCTGCCTTAGCAAACCTATCCCTTTTTATCCCCCTGCTGGGGTATCGCCTGTCCTTCACTTCAAACAGTTCAGGGTTCAAAGAGGGAGCCGATCTTGACAGCTCTCCTTCCTTCATCAACATCTCCAAATGCTGCTGCATTGTTTTCCTTATCTCTCTCTCCTGAAGACAGGTGGTAGACCAACTGCTGATCCCACTGGTGCCAGCCCAGGCCAGTTAACCTCTTAATCTATGTGTATTCTCATCACACTTCCCCCCTTTAAGGATTTTTACCTGGGTAAAAATTACAAACATGAATATATTATTTGATACACACAAATACATATCTTTATCAGCTATTTGGCTAATACAACGTATTTGAGGTTGTCAACACCTTGACAGACAGTCAGCCATCACATTTTCTGTTCCTTTTATATGTGTTATTAATAATCCCTTAGACCAGGCTCCAACTTAGCAAACTTCATAGTGGCCAAAAACACTGATGAATTGCGATCAATGTAACCTCTCATTGGGTTTCGTCCCGGACCACAATAACAAAGGTCGTCCCATTCCGACTTAGTTTTCTCTCGCAAGGGCTTAGTAGGAGGGGGAGGGGTAGTAACCGCAGAGTTATTGCAAAACTTCCTACAGTACCCCACCATCTCCAAGAGCCTTCTGAGGGCTCTCTTGTCTGTCGGGGTTGGGATGTCAGAGATAGCCCACACTTCAGCTTGCATTGCTGCCAGCTGCCCCCGTGTCACCACAATTCCCAGGTAAGTGACCTTCGTGTGGCCGAACTCATTTTTTTCAAGGTTCACTATCAAGCTGGCTTCAGACAGCCGTATTACATTGCCAATACACACCTCTGTGTTCGTCAGCCCATTTGTCACTGAATTACTCATTCTATATGGTTGTTGCTCGCTAGGCTGGCCTAGTGTAACAAACACCACCCAACGTCCCAGTTCTTTGCATCGCCTCGGGACAATCAAACACACGTGTGTGAGTCATTTAATTACTTCTCCTAAAGAGTTGCTTTGTTTGGGGATTAAGGGAGAGACCTTATCAGTAGACCTGGCCAAAACAATAGCCTTCTCCCATCTGGTCGATACCATACTCATCTTTTCAAAATGTTTTTTTTCTCTTATCAGCGGGCCCCTAGCTTCATTGATTTCCACGCTAACACCGACTAGGTTTGTTAGCATATCAAAAGCCTGTGACCATCTCAGTTCGCGTCGGCCATAATCAATAACATCCTTCCTCCTGGGCAGCCAGTAAACCTCTTTCATGATTCCACCAACTGTTTCCTCCAGCACTGCAAAATGTCCACCGGGGGGTACCTTGTGGGCCAGGTTAAAAATCTCATCCCCATAACTCTTTTGCACCACCCCCCATTCCTCATCTGCGGGTACGGTACTTGGTTTCCCTTTCTTCCTTAGCACTTCTTCCTCCACACAATAGCCTACTGGTTCCCTTGTTAATTCTGCAGCAGAGGGAGCCGTCTCTGCCAAAACCATCAGCCCTTTGTCTTGCTCCTGCGCCTGCACAAATTCTTTCCTGGCTACTGCTACGTCTGTCCCAGCTCCCTCACCATCTCTTGTCTCACTACACTCCTTCTTTTCACTTTCTACCCCCTTCTCGTACAAGGCTGGCAGAAACGTCTCAGCTAAATTTACTACCGCAGTCCCGTGATGAACCTGTGAGTTCATGGGCGGGACCTCAATGCTGGCAGGCTGACCTGTCAATCTCACTGCTGGGAACACGATTCCCCCGGCGAGGTCATTACCGAGCAAGACTTCCATGCCTTTCATCGGTAATTTGGACCTCACCCCGATCGTGACTAGGCCAGAGACCAGGTTGCTTTGTAAGTGTATCTGGTGCAAAGGGACTGCCTCTGTCCCTTCCCCAATATCTTTGACCTTGACCTCCCCAGTCTGGGTCTCTGGGTCTCTAATACACTCTTCAGTATTAGTGACTGACACGCTCCCGTGTCTCTCCAGATCCGCACTGGAACTGGTTTTAACCCCTCCTTCACTGACACCAATCCGGCCGAGATAAACTTCTCGCGCCCTTCCTGAACTTTGGCAGACCTGTCCTCCCCTAGCGGTTCATTTACCAGCTCGATACAGCCAGTCAAAATCGCCGTTTTTCCTTTTCCCGTCTCCTTCTTTGGGGCAAAGCACCTGGACGCAAAGTGTCCGACTTTCCCGCAATTATAACAGATGACCCCAGGAGACTTCCTACCAGACTACTCCCGGTCTACCTTATACTTCTCACTAGTCCCCGGATTACTTTCTGACTTTTCTGGCGGACTCTACCCGCCGTCCTGACTACCCTTCTGGTAGCCTTTACTCGGGGTAAACTTCATTTTATGCGTCAACGCATACTCATCCGCTAACTTGGCAGTTGCGGCTAACGTGGCTGCCTCTTTCTCATCTAGGTAGGGTCTCATACCCTCAGGGACACAACCTTTAAACTGCTCAATCAGGATCAGCTGTAGCAGTCTGTCATAAGCCCCCTCTATTCCCTTCGAGGCGCACCAATGCTCACAATATGTCTGCATCTCACGGGCAAACTCTAAATACGTGCGGTCCCACTGCTTCCTCGCATTCCGGAACCTCTGCCGGTATGCCTCCGGGACCAACTCATAAATCCTGAGGATGGCCTCTTTCACCACCTCATACTTCTGGGCATCTTCCGCGGACAAAGCGGAGTAAGCTTGTTGGGCTTTCCCTTTCAGTACACTCTGAAGCAAAATGGCCCACTTATCCCTCGGCCAGTCCTGACTTGCAGCAACTTTTTCGAAATGGAGAAAGTACCAATCCACGTCGGTATCGTCAAATGGGGGAACCAGCCTAACCTCCTGGGTCACCCGGAACCCTCCACCTTGGTTCGGCACGGGCTCCTGCTCTGCCCTTATCCTTCACTTCTCCAGCTCGAATTCCTTTTCCCTCTGTTTCTCCTCTCGCTCCAACTGTCTCTCTCTCTCTCTCTCCTGCCTTTCTAACTCTCTCTCCTGCCTTTCTAACTGTTTCTCTTGCCTTTCTAACTCTCTCTCCTTCTCTTCTCGCTCCAACTGCCATACCCGGAACTCGTGCTCGAGTCTCAGTTTTTCAAGCTGCACCTGTACCGCGTCTCCAGCAGGTTTTTCAATAGACACCACCTCCAGCTCCCCTTGGGGAAACACACCTTTAGATACATAGTGCTCTACGATAGCTCTGTGTATCTCCTCTCTCCTCATTGTCGACTTCCCCTTAGCAAGATTCAACCGTTTGGCCACAGATACCAATTCTGTTTTCCTGGCATCCTCTAATGCCTCCAAGGTCGGCACCTTTATAATTTCCTCAGCCTCCATTTCTGCTGTTTGTCTTTTCTTTCTTTCAGGAATCTTAACCCAATCAATTTACTCCATCCCAAATTTAGCGTTCAAAATCGCGGACGAGAACCCCATTTATGTTATGTACCCCGTAACTGGGTTGCCAAACCAGCAGAAATGGATCACTCAGTTGGAGTCTGGATTACTAGAACTAAGAAAGTTTTATTAAAGAAACAAGCAACACAGTACTCTAATCAAAAGGATAATAAATGCAACAGTTCAGCAATGATAAACACGCATGTACACAGAATTAAGATAACAGGATCAATCAAGCTCTATCGTTGTCTAGGGGTAAATGACCAGTTTCAAAGTGACGCAAAGTTCAGTTCAATGTAGTTCAGTTCAGTTCGCAGACAGTGGGGGGAAGGAGAGAGAGAGCAAAACGAATGAATATTCAAACGGCTTCCACACACAGACCTTCGCAGTCAGCTTTCGGGCGAGTCCTTTGTGATGTCATCTGAGGTCACCGACCATGACCCCCTCCATTTCCAGATACGATCGTTTCTCTGCGGTGAACCCGGCACCCAGGCAATGGTGGACACACACCAGGTTCCCGCCGATCGTGCCTTTCCACCCTGTGCATCTATGGCTTGTCCCGCGACCAGCCGTCCAAAACTTCCCACTGACTTGTGAGAGACGCACCGCTTCCAGGGTCTCGTTACCTCGGGTGTCGTGTGTGTCCTGCCTTAGCGAACCTGTCCCTTTTTATCCCCCTGCTGGGGTATCGCCTGTCCATCACTTCAAACAGTTCAGGTTTCAAAGGGGGAGCCGATCTTGACAGCTCTCCTTCCGTTACTCTCTCCCATCCCTTCATTAACATCTCCAAATGCTGCTCCATTGTTTTCCTTATCTCTCTCTCCTGAAGACAGGTGGTAGACCAACTGCTGATCCCACTGGTGCCAGCACAGGCCAGCTAACCTCTTAATCTATGTGTATTCTCGTCACAACATATAACGTGAAAAGCAGTGGTCCAAAACTGAACCCTGTAGAACACCACTACTCACAGACAGCCAACAAGAAAAGGCCCCCATTTAATCCCACTCTATGCCTCTCGCAACAGCCAATCTTCTGTCCATGCTAGAGTCTTTCCTGTAACACCATGGACTCTTGACAACCTCACGTGCCTCACCTTGACAAAGGCCTTCCGAAAATCCAAGTAAACAACAAACTCTGAATTTCTTTTATCTTAAAAGAGAATTGCCTTTTAGAATTCCAATAGATTTGTCAGGCAAGATTTCCCTTTAAGGAAACCATGCTGACCTTGGCCTGTTTTATCATGTGCCTCTAAGTACCCTGAATCCTCACCCTTAATAATGGACTCCAACATCTTCCCAACCAATGAAGTCGGACTAACTGGCTTAGAATTCTCTTTTTTCTGTTTTTCTCTCTTCTTAAAGCTTGGAGTGACATTTACAATTCTCCTGTCCTCCAGAATCTAGTAATTCTTGAAAGATCACGAGTAAGTTTGAATAAAACTCTTCCCAGTTACCATCAGCACATAACCTATAACAGAGTTCCCAACACATTAGACTAGTGTTACATTAAGGTAAGGAATGTCTACTGTTCCATGCCCAGACTGCATTTTGATAAATCTGATCACTTGGCTGTCCTTCTCCGACCTACATTCAGGCAGAGGCTAAAGAGCAAAGCTCCAGAGATTAGAACAACAAGGGTGGTCTTGCGAGGCAGAGCACTGGATTGATTTGAGTCGGTGGGCTAGGCTGTGTCGAATGACTCATCTGTGGATCTAAATGAATACACCATGGTTATAATTAACTTTGATAAAACAGTTGCAGACCAGTGTGTCCCCACAAAACCATTTAGTGTCTTCCCCAATCAGAAGTCCTGGATATATCAAGAGATCTTCAATATGTCGAGGAGCAAGTCAGAGGCATTCAAGTCTGGTGACCAGAAAGTTATAAGCAGTCCTAGTATGATCTCCAGAAAGCCATCAGAATTCAGGATGGAACTTGAATCGATGAAGGATGCTCAACAGTTGTGGCAGGGCTTGAATACTATTTTAACCTCTTATAAAGCTAAATCAAGCGACATAGGTGACAATAAAACTTAGCTCCAGATAAGTTCAATGCCTTCTAGGCTCACTTTGACCATCAAAACTTGGAGGAACCATCAGAAATTCCATTCCCCCCCCCCCCGATAATATGTGATTTAAGTCTCCGAGGCTGACATGCGAGCAGCCAGTAGGAGAGTGAACCCATGACAAGCATCCAGCCCAGACGGCATACCTAGCCAAGTACTAAGGACCTGTGCTGTTCAACTGGCTGGACTGTTCACTGCGATCTTTAACCTCTCACTTTAACAATCTGAGGTACCCATCTGCTTCAAGCAGGATTCAATTACACCGATCCCGAAGAAGAATGTGCTAACTTGTCTCAATGACTATTACATCAATAGTGATGAAGTGTTTTGAGAGGTTGGTGATGACACATTTCAACTCCTGCCTGAAAAGTGACTTGTATCAGCTCCAGTTTTTCTACTGGAGCAACAGGTTCACAGACTGTTACACTGGCTCTTCACTCAACCCTGGAACATGTGGACAGCAAAGATGTATATATCACGATGCTCTTTATCAACTGTAGCTTAGCATTCAATACCATGATTCCTTCAAAACTAATCAATAATCATGCCTCCTTGTGCAATACCTCAATACCTCCTTGTGCAATTGGATCCTCAATTTCTTCACTTGCTAACCCCAGCCAGTTCAGATTGGCAACAATATCTCTTCCACAATCTCCTTCAGCTGAGGTATACCACAAAGCTGTGTGTTTAGACCCTGCTTTACTCACTTTATATTTATGACTGTGTGGCTAAGCACAGCTCCAATACTATATTCAAGTTTGCTAATGACACCAGTGTCAATGGCCAAATCAAAGGTTGTGCCGCAGCACAGGAGGGAGATTGAAAATCGGGCTGAGTGGTATCAAAACAACAGCTTCTCACTCAATGCCAGCTAGATCAAGGAATTGCTTATTGATTTCAGGAGAAGGAAACCAGTGATCCATGTGCCAGTCCCCGTCGTGCAGAGGGTAAACATTTTAAATTCCTCTGTGTTATTATTTCAGAGGACCTGTCCTGGGCCCAACAGGTAGGTCCAATTATGAAGAAAGCATGACAATGCCTCTACTTCCTGAGGAATTCATGAAGATTCAGCATGACATCTAAAATTCTGACAAACTTTTATAGCTGTGTAGTGCAGAGTATATTGACTGGCTACACTACAGCCTTGAATGGAAATACCAGTGCCCTTGAACAGAAAATCCCTCAGAAAGTAGTGGAAACAGCTTAGTCCATCACGGGTAAACCCTCCCCACCATTGAGCACATCTACACAAAGTATTGTTGCAGGAAAGCAACATCCATCGTCAGGGACGTCCTCTACCCAGGTCATGCTCACTTCTTGCTGTTGCCATCAGGAAGAAGGTAGAGGAGCCTCAGGACTCATCACAGTTATTACTCCTGAGCCATCGGGCTTTTAAACCAAAGGAGATAAATTCACTCAACTTCAGTTGCCCCAACACTGAAATCTTCCCACAAACTACTGACTCACTTTGAAGGACTCTGTTTCTCATGCTTATTTATCACTTATATTGCTTTATTATTATTATTATTATTATTATTATTTATTTTTGTATTTGCACAGTTTGTCATCTTTTGCATACTGCTTGAACACTAAGATGGTGCAGTCTTTTATTGATTCAATTATAGTTATTATTCTTTCATGGATTTATTGAGTATGCCCATGAGAAAAAGTATCTCAGGGTTGTAACTAGTGACATGTATGTACTTTGATAATAAACTTACTTTGAACTTTGAACTTTAATACCTCTACAATCTCTTAGCTACCTCTTTCAGAACTCTGGGCTGCAGTCCATCAGGTCCAAGTGATCTACCTTCAGACCTTTCCGCTTCTCAAGCAGATTATCCTTTGTAATAGCAACTGCACTCACTTCTGCCCCCTGGCACTTCTGAAATTCTGGCATGCTGCTAATGCCTTCCACAGAGAAAACTGACGTGAAATATTTATTAAGTTTGTCCACCATTTTTCCCCCATTACTATCTCTCCAGCATCATTTTCCGGCAGTCTGATATCCACGCTCATCTCTCTACTCTTTACTTACGTTCTACCAACTACACTGCTGGCATTTAGGACGGAATGAAGGTAATCCACCTCTGTCTGTCATACCTTTGCAATCAGATAGAGAAGGATTTTTCATTGTTGTTTCCATAACAGTTTTGCATGATCAGTCAGGTTTGTTAGCCCTGAGCTAAACCTCCAAACCTGAAGGACAGGTGAACCACTCTACCCTTTGACTTGTTTGGTATGGGTGACCCTACCAAGATACAAAGCCTAGGGCCTTGACTCCAGCCAGCATAGCTCTCTGGTCATTGAGACACACAAGCCTTCAAACCTTGAAAGCCTTGTGGTCCTCTTGGAGGTCTTATATATGTAAAAACTTTCTTTGAATTCTCTTTGATATTATTGACTAGCTTACTTTCTTATTTCATCTTCTCTCTCCTTATCATCTGCCATCTGTTGGTTTTTAAAAGCTTCCCAATCCTCTAATTTCTCACTATTTTTTGCTATATGTTAATGCCCTTTCTTTTACTTTTATGCTGTCTTTAGCTTCCTTTGTCAACAATGGTTGCTTCAACCTCCCTTTAGAATACTTTTCATCTCCGGGATGTGTTATTGCTGCACTTTCCATATTTCCCCTAGAAAATGCAGCTATTGTCGTGCTTCCGACATCCCTGCTAGTGTCCCCTTCCTATCCGATTTGACCAGCTCTTCACTGTAATAATGATACATCTGACCTTATCTTCTCCCTCTCAATCCTCCTAAGGGTTCCTTTGCCGTAAGCTCTGTATTCAAATTTAGTTCGATACACAACATCTAATCTAGAATTGCCTTTTTGCTAATGAGCTCAACCACAATCTGCTTGAAAAAGCTGGCCTGTAGGCATTCTACAATTTCCCTTTCTTGGGATCCAGCACCAAACTGACTTTCCCAATCTATCCATATAGTGAAATCCCCTATTACTTTTTACATCACTTTCCTGTCTCCTGGTGTAATCTGTGTCCCACATCCTGGATCCTGTTTGGAGGCCTGTATATAAATCCCATCAGGGCCATTCTACGCTTGTAGTTTTTTCACTCCACTCTCAATGATTCTATATCTTCTGTCTCCTCTTTCTAAGGATTTGATAACATTTTTTAACCAACAGAGCTACCCCACCCCCTTTGCTTCTGCCTACCTGTCTATCCTTTTGATACAATGTGTATCCTTGGATGTTGAGCTCCCAACTATGATCTTCTTCCAGACCCGACTCACGGAAGCCCACAAAGCCATACCTGCCAATCTCTAACTGCTCTACAAGATCATCTACCTTATTCTGTATACTGTGTGCATTCAAATATAAAAGCTCCATCTCTGCTTACATCCCCTTTTTGATTTTATCCCCTCATTACACTCCAACTCACCCCACTGACTGTAGTTTTCTCCCACAGTCCAAATGCATAGCAGGTAGGTTGACTGGTCATTATAAATAGTCCTGTGATTAGGTTGCAATTAATTGGGTTTGTTGGGGAGGCCTGGCTTGAAGAGCCATGCTGCATCATTAAATTTTGCCCTATCATCTGCCTGTCTTTCCTCACAGCCTCACTGTGCACCATATCTGCTTGTAAATCATATGCCTCATCCTCAGCCCCCTCACTCTGGTTCCCATCCTCCTGCCAAATCAGTTTAAACTCCAGCAAATCTGCTGCAAGAATATTGGTCCCCCTTAAGTTCAGGTGCAATCCATCCTTTTTGTTTACCTCATACCTTCCTCAAAAGAGATCCCAATAATTCAAAAATCAAAATCCTGTCCCCGGCACCAATTCCTCAGCCGCACATACATCTACCAAATCATTCTATTCTTATCGTCACTGATGCGTGATACAGGCAGCAATCCAGAGATTACAACCCTTGATTACTCCCTATATTCTCTTTAAAGGACCTCTTTCCTTTTCCAAACATTGGTGCCAATATGTACCACAACTTCCAGCTGTTCATCCTCGCTCTTTTGCTATAATCCGTATCATAGCCTTTCTGTGCCAGAACTCACATGCTGTACTTATATAGTTTACTTCATTTTCAACTTAAAATTAATAAAGTTGTTGAAAATAAACATTGTACTATAAGAATCATGAACATCTAGTTATAAGATACTAGAATTTAAACTGAGGTGTGTGGGCGCTCCTTCTCACAGAAGGTGATAAATCTCTGTAATTCTCTACTCTGGAAGATGGTGGATGTTAAATTATTAAGGAATTTGAAGAAAAATCTTTTATCTTTTTGACTGATCAGAGAATTGGGGATGATGAGGATTGTGCACAGATGAAGGAATGAAATTTGGGTAGATTAGTCACTTTTATGTTGGATGACAGTACAGATGAGGGGGTTTGGAGCTACTCCTGCCCCTACTTTCATATCTTCAGCCACATTAACCTGTGGAATTTTACAGGCCTGTTAGTGGAGAGGGGAAGAAATGGAAAATAGACCGTGGAGAGGAAGGGAAATTGCAATATTCTCCATTTATTGAGCGATTTTCTTGGGAATCTGATTGAGGGGCAAAAAGAAAGGTTCTCAGGATATGATTATATTAGAATAGGTTATTGCTACATACACCAGGGTGCAAAACTTAAACTGATATTAATAGAACTCTCTTTATTCAGACAAGTTCAAGGGTTTGAAAAGGAGAAAGTTTTCTAGACACATCAAGTTGTCTTGGGAGAAAGCAGAAATATGTTATTGAGACAGAAGAAGAGTTATGATTGAATTGACATGAACAGCCAAGTAGCTTCCTTTTCTCCTATTTTTCAATATTCCAATTCAATTTTCAATATTCAATATTCCAAACCTTAAAATCTGGCAGTACCTAGTAGGTCAGGCAGTATCTGTGCGAAGGGAGAGCTTTAATGGTACAATTTCAAGTTCCTAGGTGTCAAGATCTCTGAAGATCTAACTTGGTCCCACACATATCAATGCAGCTATAAAGAAGGCAAGACAGTGGCTAGGCTATATTTCTTTAGGAGTTTAAGAAGGTTTGGTTTATCACCTAAAATTCTCAAAAACTTCTACAGATATACCGTGAAGTGCATTCTAAAAGACTGCATCACTGTCTGGTATGGAAGGGCAACTTCACAGGATCGAAAGAAGCTGCAGATAGTTGTAACATTAGGCAGATCTACCCTGGGTACTAGCCTCTGTATTATGCACAACCTCTTCAAGGAGAAGTGCCTCAGAAATATCCACCCAGGATGTCCCCACTTATCATTGTTACCATCAGGGGGGAGGTACAGAAGCCTAAAGGCACACACTCAACCATTCACGAACAGCTTCTTCCCATCTGCCATATGATTTCTCAATGGACATTGAACTTCTGAGCACTACCTCACTACTTTTTTCTATTTCTGTTTTTAATTTAACTATTTAATTTACATGTATATATATACTTACTGTAATGGATTTACTTATTTTTCTATATTATTATGTATTGCATTGTTCTGCTGCCACTATGTTAACAAATTTTATGACACATGCTGGTGTTATTAAATCTGATTCTGATTCAAGACCCTCTTTCGGAATGGGGAGAGAAAGAAAAAAATGAATGCAGAACAGTATTCAAATGGAGAAAACAGTATTCAAATGGAGAAATCTATGATGAAGTAGAAAGCCCTGTGAATTATATATTTAATTTTGTGAAGTTAGTAAAATATCTCTTACATCCATGACATCTTACTCGCAACACTGGTGTTCTCTTCATATCCAGATACATATAATCTTGTAGGAAAGGAAAAAAATGAAAAGTTAAAAAGTTGTGTTCAGCAGAGGGTCAGGAGAGATGAAACCAGGTCAATTCTTTTTTGTTTCATTTTGATGAGAGAAATTTAACTCAGGAATTGAAAATTAATCCTTCTCAGTTGGATGCAGATCCAGTTCTCTTTTGAGGGTGTACACATGTCAGTAATTCACCGAAGTTCCAAGAACCTGTCCAACAGGGCTCTTCATCCTTGGGAAAAGAAGCTCCAGCTAACACAGCCCTTCCAGAGTTTGTAATCTTTCTAACCCATTCTGTAAGAAAGATCTTACCCCACAAACACAATTTATTCCCTTTATTATGATATAAATTACAACTGTAGTCTGACATATTTTTTCTAGATTTTTATGCAGTTATTTATTTTAGTTTAGTTTAATTTAGTCATACTTTATTGATCCCGGGGGAAATTGGTTTTCGTTACAGTTGCACCATAAATAATAATTAGTAATAGAACCATAAATAGTTAACTAGTCATATGTAAATTATAAGTTGAGAATGAATATTGTACTTTATTCAAATCTTAAACACCATATGCAATATGTGGAATCAAACTGAATGCGGTATTCTAAACCAAGAACAAAATGGTTTATTTCTTAAATTGTTCTCTGAAAGCAAATAAGCACCATGTTTGCTTTAGATATAGCTTCAAGAGACTGATCTTGAGGATTAAGTGAATGATTCAAAGTAACGCAATTTTTTATCTTCAGCGTCAGGCCTGGTCTGTATATATTTCATATTAAACTTGCTTATGTGTATAACTTTATAAGTTAAACGTATTTTTCAATGTACAAACCTATTTCTCACATATCCTTGGAACTGGTAAAAAAAACTACCTGCTATGTGAGAAGATGGGAGACGTTCTTCACAAGATGCCCATGTGACTAAAGAGGAAAGAACGAAAACAGCAGCTGAGAAATTGCAACATGCCCAAAATCATGACCTAAATTGGCTCTACATAAGGGGTGATTTTAACTTTTTATGAGGTTCTCATGTTGTTACATTCATTCAGAACTAAATCCTGGGGCCTATCAAGCAGTAGAGTAGGTTTTACAACCCTGTAAAACTGGGAATTGGTTAGAAGAGGATTATGATGTGTTAGTGGGAGTGAAGAAGCAGGAGCTGACAAAGTGTGAATTGTTGCTGTTTGGGCACACTCTCTTGATGTGGAGGAGATCACTGGAACAGCTGGGATGGTAAGGTTTTTGCTATGTTATGGAGTAGGGGAAAGAGATAGTGAGTTGGCACTGGTGGGGTAGATAATCAAAGGATCAGTGACATGGTTAAAGGTGATGTCAGTTACAGAGTTGATCAAGGAATCAACAAGATGTGGTTCACTTCAGCTTAGCTGGCTGGGAAGGCTAAGGAGATGGTGGGGTAGGTGTAAGAAAGTAATCAGAATATCTGAGAACATCACAGTCATCAATACCTTATTACCGTATCATTACCTTAGTATCATTGTTCAGCATATTCCCAATATTCATTTATTCCCTTAAATTTTAGAAATCCAATGATCTTTGCTTTGAATGACTAACCTTACACAGCCATCCAGGATAGAGAATTTGAAAGATTCACCACCATCTGAATGAAGAAATTCATCCTCATTTCATCACTAAATGACTTGGACTGTACTTATCAACTGCTTTGTTTTCTAAATCTAGAGACTTCAGTCAAAGGAAGTGTCCTCCCTACCTTTAGCCTGAAAAGCCTTTTGATGTTTTTTTAAGTTTTGACAAGGACACCTCAGATTCTATGAGAGAATGCAGAAATTGCCTACTCAATTGTTCCCTAAAGTGCCAGGCCTGGAATCAGTCCAGTAAAACATTGTTGCATTCCTCTCTGGCAAGTAGATCCTTTCTGAGGTAAGGTGACCAACATTGCACATGGACATAGGCAATCAATGATTAGGAAACTTAATGTTTCCATTGACCTAGAAAAGGGGAAGGATGGGTACTTTAAATAATCTTTTCAGCCCTGATCAAGAGCGGCTCCAGTATTTCCACCCTGCACAATCCACAGACCTCAATACAATCTCAGATGTGATAGCAAAACAGGTTACAGTACAAGCCCAGAAGACTCTCTAAGTACCTGTGAGGTGCACCTGTACCTGTTCATCTATACAATATCGTAGTTCATAGTTTTAGGATTCAGAGCCATTACACTGTGTGATAAACATTCTATAGGGGGCATGAGAAGTAAACAAAGAGGGAGAAGATGTCTATGGAGGAAATACTACACCTGCCAATTCACCTCCTCCTTCACCTCTATTCAGGGCCCAAAATAGTCCTTCCAGGTAACGCCACACTTCACCTGCAAATCTATTGCACTTACTGCTCCCAATGCAGGCTCCTCTACATTGGTGAGACCTGACATAGATTGGGAGATCACTTTGTTGAGGACCTTCACTACATTCACAAAAAGCGGGATTTCCCAATGGCCAACCAAATTAATTCCTATCTCCATTCCCATTCCGCCATGTCAGTCTATGTCCTCCTCTCCTGCCACAATGAGCCACTCTCATATTCTGAACAGGTAGACTTCAACTGTTTGGCATGAACATCGATTTCTCCAAATTCTGGTAATTTTCTCCCGTCCCCCTTTCCTTTTCTTCAATTCCACTTTCTGCCCCTCCCAGAATTTCCAGCATTTGCAGAATCTCTTGTATTTAGGAGAATATGTCTTTCATGGGAGAATCTCCTCACTTTTTAGTAGTTGTTGGAGTTTCACATTCAAAACAAAATATTTCCTGTTATCTTGTCATCTCCTGGTAAAATCTACTTCCCAGAAATCAAAGAGCCATCAACTTATATATATGAAATAACAGTTGCCTATGTTGATTCAGTAACTACTTCACGAAAATGAAAATGTATGAGGATGTGGGTTAGGTTTCCATGGTGGTAAACTGTTATGATTTACTAACAATGATGAGAACATCAGCCTTGATTGAATATCTCTCTGTGTTCTGATCACAAGATTATTTAATAATTTAAGTGCTGTTCAAAGTTTGTGGATGCAGTGACCTATGTTACCATGGGAATGCCTTTGGTTACGTGTCAATATGTGGGAAATTGTTTTATTTGATGGGGATAAAAAATGGAATATGTTCATTATTAATGAAAAATAGTAGAGAAAAGCACAGCAGGGCTTTTGTTAATAACCGAATGTATTGCTCAGTGATGAATACGAGGGATTCAAAGAAATTACTCTAAATTTTTGGGATCAGGTTGAAAGTGGTTCCTAACTGATCTGAACTAGGAAGCAGTCAGCCAGTCACTAGGGTAAGTACACAGGAAAACATAGAACAAATCCAATTTCATTCAACTGAATGAGTGTGGTTCATTCAACAGCTCAAGCATAATTAATACTGCCATAGATTCCAGCCAATTTATGTCATAGGAGTGCTCTTTATCTATATTTTTATTGGGGTGAGCTAATCCTGTTCATAAAAGAAGCCAGAACTTGCCCTAATAAACAAAATGACTGCTTAATTTTACCAAATACTAGACACAAAGCACTTTAACCAATGGGATAGGTGTTGGAAACAATGCCAGGTTCACCACAATTCAGGTTCAAAATTGCTGAGCAAATTTATTAAAAAGTGAGATGTTGCAGAAGCAAATACAGATCAGTAGATATCAATATTGCCTTCAATCCTCATTATTGATTTTTCAAAAACAAAACATGTGGGACCTCATTATATATATATTTGAACTTCAGAAGCCTGATATTCCATCTGCAAGGGATTATGCAATATACTCAAGTGAACATTTGATGATGACTATTAATATTCATATTACTTGATTGAGTTTTACAACATCTAATACCACTTAGAAGATATAATTAGACGTGCACAACTCGCTTCAAGTAAATACTAAGTTACTCACATTCTGGACTCACTTGTTTTTCTTCCAATTGGATTTATGTTGTGGAATTACAAAATATAATAGTGGTGATGAACCCAAGCTGACGACCTACCTGTTAAAGTGCAGCAAGACATTCAAGTTTAAGAAAGAGCGCAGCAAGAAAGAGGCAAGCTTTAAAAAAGCAAAGTATGTTTTCTTTGTGTCACACCCTTGGAAAAGTTTCACTGCTAATGTAATGGTTGTTCTGTAGCAGCAGTGTTTAGGTTATGACTAGAGATAATGGGAGCTTTGAAATATATGCTGTCCAATGAAGGGAATATTTTTTTCTCATGTGCTTGAGAATGAGGTGATCTGGGGCTTTTATTCGCCGGAAGATGAAGAGAGAAGACGCCTGAAAGGAGAAGTGATAGACACCATAAAGGAGTGGACTTGGACTGGGGTCAGGAGTCGACAAATCGATGGAGAACCAACAGAAGGGAAATTGTGAGCTCCACTGTTCCATTGAATGGGCCCTTTTCTGTTTGTTTTTCCTTACTAACCCTTTAGTCAAATTAAGAATTATAAAGCTAAATCATTTGATTGCATAAGGTGTACTTTCTGTTATTGCCTGGTACTGATTTGTAACAGGGTAACACATCATGTAGCATCCACACAAACAGGAGGTTTTGCACCTCAGATTTCACAGGTTTGGCAGGGCCAGAAACTGTCTTCCCTAGCCAAATGCCGTTGGTTGAACCTGATGGTAACATTTGCAAAAGGAAAGACGACTGAATCTAAAAAATGCAGAAAACAGAAGAATTCACTGTTTCATGAACCTTGAACTCATTACTACCCATCAGGAAGAAATGGTAATGGACAAAGCAGAGTGAGGTGGCTTTCCAAAAGATAAAGGAAATAGTGACATCCATATTATCCAGTGAAGCTTGCCTGTGACGCCTCATCACAAACCAAGTGATACATGCGTGCCTCACTTAGAGTAAACAAGAATTGAATTGAATTGACTATTTCTTACATTCTTCACAAGCATGAAGAGTAAAAAAATCTTTACCTTACATCTCCGTCTAAATGTGCAATGTGCAATCATAGTAATTTGTAATAAATAGAGCAGTCAATGCAACATAGAAATACACTCAAATCAGCATGAGTTTATCAGTCTGATGGCCTGGTGGAAGAAACTGTCCTGGAACCTATTGGTCCTGGCTTTTATGCTGCAGTACCGTTTCCCAGATGGTAGCAGCTGGAACAGTTTGTGGTTGGGGTGACTCAGGCCCGCAGTGATCCTTCGGGCCTTTTTCTCACACCTGTCTCCGTAAATGTCCTGAATAGTGGGAAGACCACAACTACAGATGTGCTGGGCTGTCCGCACCACTCTCTACAGAGTCCTGTGACTGAGGAAAGTACAGTTCCCATACCAGGCAGTGATGCAGCCAGTCAGGATACTCTCAATTGTTCTCCTGTAGAAAGGCCTTAGGATCTGGGGACTCATACCAAACTTCTTCAACCATCTGGGGTGAAAGAGGTGCTGTTGTGCTTTTTTCACCACACAGCCAGTGTGTACAAACCATGTGAGATCCTCGGTGATGTGTATGATGAGGAACTTAACGCTATTCACCCTCTCAACCTCAGATCCATTTATGTCACTAGGAGTTAGCCCTTCTTCCTGTAGTCCACAACCAGCTCCTTCATTTTTGCGACATTGAGGGAGAGGTTGTTTTCTTGACACCACTGTGTCAGGCTGATGACTTCTCTGTAGGCTGCCTCGTTATTATCTGAGATAAGGCCAATCAGTGTGGTGTCATCAGCAAATTTAATTAGGAGGTTGGAGCTGTGGGTGGCAACACAGTCATCGGTATACAGAGAGGAAAGGAGGGGTCTTAGGACACAGCCTTGAGGGGCACCTGTGTTGAGGGTCAGAGGGGTAGAGATGAGGGAGCCCACTCTTACCACCTGCTGATAATCGAATCCTGACTGCCTTGTTTTCCTTCAAATTATTTCAATGTTTTGGAATAAAAAAACATTACAATAATGAACTGATGTTTGGCTGATGAGCTCTGAGCCAGGTTAAAAGGATTGAGGCATGGATGAGGAGAACAGAGTCATACAGTCACAGGGTCATAAAAAAGTAGAGCACAGAAGTATGCACTTCAGCCCATCTAATCCATGCTGCTCCATTAAAAATTTATACACCCATGGAACTGCACCAAGACCGTAGTCCTCCATATAGAGGTGTATAAGTTGATGAGAGGCATTGATCTTGTGGATAGTCAGAGGCTTTTTCCCAGGGCTGAAATGGTTACCACAAGAGGACACAGGTTTAAGCTGCTGGGGAGTAGGTACAGAGGAGATGTCAGGGGTAAGTTTTTTTTTAAAACGTAGCGAGTGGTGAGTGTGTGGAATAGGCTGCCAGCAACAGTGGTGGAGGTGGATACGATAGGGTCTTTTGAAACATTTTTGGATAGGTACATGGAGCTTAGAAAAATAGAGGGCTATGGGTAAGCTTAGTACTTTCTAAGGTAGGGACATGTTCGGCACAACTTTGTGGGCCGAAGGGCCTGTATTGTGCTGTAGGTTTTCTATGTTTCTAACCCTACCGTCCATGTACCTATTCAAACTACTCTTAAACTTTGAACTCGAGCTTGCGTGCATCACTCATGCTGGCAACTAGTTCCACAATCTCATGACCCTCTGAGTGAAGAAGCTTCACCTCATGCTCCCCTTAAACTTTTCACCTTTCACCTATGACCTCTTGTTGTAGTCCCATTCATATATTCCACATAATTTTGTATACCGGTATCAATTCTCCCCTCAATATTCTATGTTCCAAGGATATAGTCCTAACCTATTCAATCTTTCCATATAACTCATGTCCTCCAGTCCTGGCAACATCCTTGTAAATTTTCTTTATACACTTACCACTTTATTTGCATCTTTCCTGTAGGTAGGTGAGCAAAACTGTACACAATACTCCAAATTAGGCCTCAACAATGCCTTATAGAACTCCAACATAACATCCTATTTCCTGTACACACTCCTTTGATTTATGAGGGCCAATGTGCCAAGAAATTTATTTATAGCCCTATCAAACTGTGATGTCACATTCAATGAATTATGGAGCTGTATTCCCTGATCCCTTTGATCTACAGCCCTCCTCGGTGTTCCACCGTTCACTGTGTAAGACCTACCCTGGTTGGTCCTACTGAAGTGCAACACCTCACACTTGTCTGCTTTAAATTCCATCTGCCATTTTTCAGCCCGTTTTTCCAGCTGGTCCAGACCTTGCTGCATGCCATGATAGTCTTGCTCACTGTCCACCCACTACATGTTGCAAGGACGTGGCTGGGGACGAACCCAAGTGCAGGACACAGGTGCTGAGGCAGAATCATGAGGCGTAGCACCACTGCGAACAGGGAACCGGTATCCAGGAGAGTCTTTACACAGAGACAAGGGTCACAGAGAGTATCCAGGAAATGATGCGGAATTTAGAACTGACAGTTCTCAGGAATTAGGAAACAAGGTTTACTCACACTAGAGTCAATCAACGAACTGGCAGCTCCTTGTTATGATCACAGGGTCTTTATCCTGCACTTTCTGATGGAAAGCAAGTGTGTATAGTTAGTGGAACCTGGGAATGATTGGAAATTCAACCAGGGGATTGAGGCCCAATTCCTGAGGTAACTAGCAAGGTGGGGGATTGCCAGAAGAGACCATGACACTACATCCTCATTCTTGTCATCCGCAATTTTGCTGATCCAGTTAACCACACCATCATTCAGGTCATTGATATAGATGACAGAAAAAGGACCCAGCACCGATCCTTGAGGCAATCCACTAGTCACAGGCCTCTCGTCAGAGAGGCAACCATCTACTATGATTCTCTGACTTCCCCCACAAAGGCAATATCTAACTCAATTCAAGATCTTATCTTGAATACAAACAGCCTGTCCCAATCCACACTTGCCAGATCCTTTCTGATACCATCAAAATTGGCCTTTCTCCAATTTAGAATCTCAACCCATGGACCAGATCTATATTTTTGCATATTTACTTTGAAATGAATGGCATTGTGATCACTAGGTGCTAAGTATTCACCTGCAGAAACTTCTGTTACCTGCCGTGTCTCATTCCCTAATAACAGATCAAGTCTCACACAGTCTCTCATTGGGACTTTTCTGTAATGATGAAGAAAACTTTCCTGAATATATTTGACAAGTTCTATCCCATCTGGTCCTTTTACAGTATGGGAGTCCCAGTCAATATGTGGCAAGTTAAAATAATCTACTATAACAACTTCATGTTTCTTGAAAGAATCTGCTATCTCTCTACAAATTTATTCCTCTAAATCCCTCAGACTGTTGGGTGGTCTGTAATATAGCCCCATTAATGTGGTCATACCTTTCTTATTTCTCAGTTCCACCCACAGCACCTCTCTAGACGAGTTCTCCAGTCTGTCCTGGTTGAGCACTGCCCTGATATTTTCCCTGACTAGCAAAGCCATTCCTCCTCCTTTAACCCTCCCAATAGGTCATGTCTAAAACAAAAGATTGAACTGCCTGTCCTGCCCCTTCTGCAACCAAGTCTCGCTAATGTCTATAATATCATAATTCCATGTGTTGATCCATGTCCTGAGCTCATCTGCCTTTTCTAAGATATTTCTTGCATTTAAGTGTATACAGCTCAGGATATTAGTTGCATCATGTTCAACCTTTTGATTCCAGACTTTGTCTGAGGTCTTAACAACATCTGTCTCCACATCCTCTGCACTACCTGTTCTGGCACTCTGGTTCCCATCCCCCTGCAACTCTAGTTTTAACCTCCCCTGCACCCCACACAGCACCAGCATACCGTCTTGCTAGGATATTAGCCACCTTCCAATTCATTGGTACCTACATGAACCACGACCTCTGGCTGTTCACCCTCCCACTTAAGAATGGTAAGGGCTCGACCCTAGCTATCAGGGACTCTGGCACCTGGGAGGCAACTTACAATCTGGGAATCATCCTCAGGACTTACTTTCTGTTCCCTATCACCACAGCTTGCCTCTTCTCCCCCCTTCCCTTCTGACTCACTGAGCCAGACTCAGGGCCAGGGACCTGACCTCTGTGACTTTTGCCTGCTTGGTCACTCCCCCATCCCCCCCCCCACCCTCCCCGAACAGTATCCAAAGTGAAATACCTGTTGTTTAGGGTGAAGACCACATAGATACTCTTTTCCTGTGTGCTGCACTTTGGGTGTTACTATCTCTCTCTATATCCAATCTATCACCACCTGAGCCCCACACATGATTCGGAGTTCCTCCTGTTCCAACTTCAGCTCCTGAACGTGAAGTGTTAGAAACTGCGGTTGAATGCATTTCTCACAGGTAGAGTTGTCAGGAACCCTGGACATCTCCCTGCCTTTCCACGTCACACAAAAAGATATTCCACTATCCTGCCTGGCATCACTACTGTCCCTAACTGAGCAACTATAAAGAATAAACTGTGGTGGAGAAAAAGCAACTCTACCTATAGCTTTTTTTTTGCCTTCTTCCACTCAATCCTCTCCTCACTGAAGCCTCAAAGAGCTCACTCAAATAATGGCCACTCCACTTGCCCCGCTTTACTTTAATTTGCTCTTGTCAATCAATCCCAAATGCTGTTTGCCCAAGGCACCAATCTGCCACGAGTCGCTGCAGTTTCTACTCAACTGGCAAACCTGAGTGAATTACGTCTTCTCAGTATTCCGATCTCTGATTGGGCTTTGCTCAAAAGGATGAAGCTGTGAAGAACACCCCACTGAAAGAAGCTTTACTCACCTCAGTGCTGAACTGACTCTACAGCCCTATGGCCTGCAGCCATCAGCTCCCGCCTCAGCACTGAATGTGGCCTGCAGCTATCAGGCTCCTGGACTGGATGCAGTAATGACTAGGCCACATAGCTGTGGACTTACTTTCAGGGACTCTGTGGTTCATGCTTTGTATATTGTGTGTTGCTTTTTTATTGTTTGCAGGATGTGTTCTGTCTATTTTGCAAATTCAATGTATGACTGTCTTTGTGATGTGGGGGTTTTCATTAATTCAAATGTGTTCCTTTATTTTGTGACAGCCTGCAAGAAGATGAATCTCAAGGTTGTTTGTATATGGCATATATACTCTGATAATCAATGTACTTTGAACTTGAACTTTAGTGTGAGGAGAGACTGGAGAGGGTGAGTCTGTTTTATTCTGGAGCAGAGAAGAAGAGAGGACATGACTGAACTATAATACATTATGTGGGATATAAATAAAGTAGACTTTTCCCCTCATCAGGGTTGCATCAAACCAGAGAGTTAAGGGTAGGATATTTAGGGAGGATCACCCAGATTGTGATGAGTACTTGAAATGCTCAGCCAGAGAGAGTGATAGAAACATAGGCACTGGCACTGGCAGCATTTAAGGCAAGCGTTTAAACTGCCCAGCATAGAAGGCCGTGGACCAAGATGAGATGAATGCAGATAGGACGATGTAGACATGGTGGATCAAATGCCCTTTCTCTCTTCTGTGTTACTCCATGACTGCTTCTTTTTTTGCCGATAGTGGAATTTTTTAGACCACAAATTACTGGAAATTCAAACTGATCATTAACTGTTGAGATCAGCCTGGTATCTGGGACTTTGATGACCGACAATACCAGTTAACTTTAACAGTGGGAGAGAGGGAAACAGGGAATGAATGAGATGAAAAGAGAATCAATCAGAATAAAACCTGACCAAAAGAATGATGTAAGTAGGACATAAAAACAAAAAAAAAAGAAATCAATTGAAATAAAATGTAAGGAAAATATTAAAATGCAAACTACATATCTTTTTTTCAAACCTCCAGGAAGAATTTAATCCCTCTGATCAGTTGAGACTTCCCTGGAAGAACATTATAATTGTTTTGGTTAAACCTACAATATTGATAGATGTAGGTCAAAATAATTCAACATTAAGTATCAGCTGGCTGCTGTAAAACACTGGGATGGACTTCATGCATTAAAATTGCCCAAGCTTCATGTGGAAATAAAGGCTGTTGAAATCAGCTTTTAAGCCAGGCTGTGAGTTGAAGGAAATGGTAGAGGAACCATTCATAGAGACAGAAACAAGATTGAATTAGAACTTTACCCCCTGATCCCTTCTCTGAACCCCTAAGGTCCACAGACTCGCAAAACCACAGATATACAGAAACTTAGAATTACCCTAAAATCCTCCAAATTTGGATTCGTGGCCAGAGCCTTTGGAAATGTTAATATGCAGGTTGTTGCTGCTGTGAAACCCCATTCGAAAGCTTTCAAAATGTTGTCAGGTCCATAAACCCTCCTATCAAATCACCTTTGTGTGTTTGTGGTTAAACATCAAGCAGCCATAAAGCCGCAAATGCTGGAACTATGAAATACAATGGAAAATGCTGAAAAAAAACAATAAGTCAGGTAGCATCAGTGGAAAGAGAAAAAACAGTCAACATGATTCAGGACAAACTTTAACAATTTTCTGAGAAAGGAGTGATCCCTATTACACATGCAAGCAAGCCGCTCTAAAAGATTACAGATATGAGGTATGTCCAAAATCATCCAGATAGAACTGTACCTGTAATTAAAATGCAAAGCTAAAAGAAACTTGCAAGTGAGCTATTGACAGGGTGCTGGTACACAGTCATGGCAAATATTTCCTTTGAGTAATCAGTGCACTAAGTTCTTTGAAGCTACGCATCCTGTTGCTGCATGCCAGAGATCCTGCTGAACCAACAGGAATCAAAAACTATATAAAAAATCATTTGTGTGCTGCAAAAACTGCTGCACCTTTACCTGGTCTTTCTTCAAGGTCATGCAATGAGCTACTGATTATAGATTTTGGACCAAATAAAGACCTATGAACATCTGCTACTGTAAAACATTTTTCAATGAAATAATTTCATTTTGTCAAATGTTTAAACTGTATACAGACTCTATATATTTTAGATATGTTTTGAAGGCTGTTGTTTAGAGATTGGAAAGGGGACTTGCCCCCTTTAACACTGAATCACTACAGGATTGGTGATAAAGGGGAAGTCCACAATCCAACGGCCCATCTTCACAATCATTGTGTCTCACAAATCACTGGTTCAAGGACATTGTATAAGATCATTAAATGGTTCCCTAGTACAATAAGGTGCACTCTGGACTTCACAATCTATCTTGTTATGAGCTTGCATCTCTTGTGTACCTGAACTGCACTTTCTCTATAGGTGTTAGGCTTATTCTGCATTGTTATTGTCTTACCCTGTACTACCTCAGTGCACTCTGTAATGAATTGATCTGTACAAACAGTACACAATAAAAGCTTCTCACTGTACTTTGGTAGGTGTAATAATAATGAACCAATTCCAATCCCAATTGCATTGACTCTTGAGTTGGCTTCTGATTGCTGACTCCTTTCCCTCATTTTGGTTTCACCAGTAACAGTTAACATCTTGAGGCATGTACTTTATTGTATTTTACAATTCCTCTTCCCAAATAATAAATAAATAAATAATCAATCAGAAAACTACAGTTTATTCAGCTTACTTGTTAATGGTAAATATGAGTTCATCATGAATATGTCAAATGTTCAGAACTATGGTTAGAAGGAACAACACTAGTGTAAATGATAAGACCATAAGCAGCAGAAGCAGAATTAGGCTGATTTATTATTCCTGGCTGGAAAAAAAGGCCACAGTTAGGAGTTTAACATCAAAGGACATGCTTTGCATTGAAAGAACAGGCAGGAAGGCATAAGCAGTGGTGTAGCTCTGTTGCTAAGAGATGGAATTACGTCTTTAGAAAGAGGTGACATAGGGTCAGAGAATGTTGAACTTTTGTGGGTAGATTGAGAAACTGCAGGGGTGAAGAAACATGATAGGAATCATATGTAGGCCTCCAAATAGTAGCCAGGTTGATATTGTAAAGGGAACTGGAAAGGGCATGTAATAAAGGTAATGTCACAATTGTAATGGGGGACTTCAATGTGCAAGAGAATTGGGAAAACCAGGTTGGTGTCAAAGAGCAAGAGAGAATTTGTTGAATGCCTTCAACAAATTACAGAGATGGGTTTTTAGAGCAGCTTGTGCTCAAGCGTACTAGGCAAAAGGCTATCTTAGATTGGGTGTTGCGTAATAACCCCAATTTTATTAGTCAGCTTAAAGGAACCCTTAGGAAGCAATGATCATAATATGATTGAATTCATACTGCACTTTGAGAGGGAGAAGCATAAGTCAGAGGAATCAGTATCGAAGTGGAATAAAGGGAATTACAGAGGCATGAGAGAAGGGCTTGCTTTGAGGAAGTAACAAACAGGGTGGACAAAGGATAGGCAGTGGATGTCATTTATTTAGATTTTCAGAAGGCATTTGATAAGGTAACTCACATGAGGCTGCTTAACAAGATAAAACCTATGGTGTTACAGGAAATATATGGATAGCGGAATGGCTGACAGGCAGGAGGCAGTGAGTGGGAATAAAGGGAGCCTTTTCTGGTTGGCTGCCGGTGACTAGTGGTGTTCCTCAGGGGTCAGTATTGGGACTACTACTTTTCACATTGTTTGTCAATGATTTGGATAATGAAATTGATGGTTTTGTGGCAAAGTTTGTGGATAATATGAAGATAGGTGGAGGGTTAGGTAGTGCTGAGGAGGCAATGCAATTGCAGCAGGATTTAGTCTAATTGGAAAAATTGGCACATGGGCTACAATGTTGGGAAATGTATGATAGTGCATTTTGGAAAAAGGAACAATAGTGCAGACTCTTACCTAAATGCAGAGAAAGTTCAAACATCAGAGGTACAAAGGGACTTAGGAGTCCTTATGCAAGGCTCCCAGAAGGTTAATTCACAGGTTGCGACTCTGGTAAAGAAGGCAAGAGGAATAGAATACAAAAAAAAGGAGATAATGCTGAAACTTTATAAGACTGCATGGAACATTGTCAACAGTTTTGGGCCCCTTATCTTAGAAAGTATACGTTGTCATTGGACAGAGTCCAGAGGAGGCTCACGAAGATTATTCTGGGAATGAACAGGTTAATACATGAGGACTGTTTGGCAGCTTTGGGCCTATACTCACTGGAATTTAGAAGAATGCAGGGAGGTGGTGGTGGGGGGGTGGGGGGGGGGCGGGTGGAAGATCTCATTGAAACCTACCGAACGTTGAAAGGACTACAGAAGGTGGATGTGGAGAGGATGTTTCATCTGGTGGGATTATCCAGAACTAGAGGGCACAGCCTCAAAAATGAGAAGTGATCTTTTCGAGCAGGAGGAATTTTGTTTGCCAAAGAGTGGTAAATCTGTGGAATGCTCTGCCACAGACTGTGGTGAAGTCCATAGGTATATTCAAAGCGGAAGTTGATAGATTCCTGATTGGTCAGAGCATCAAGGGATATGTTGAGAGGGCAGGTGTATGGGGTTGAATGGGTTCCAGGATCAGCCATGACAAAATGGCGGAACAAATTCGATGGGCTGAATGGCCTAATTCTGTTCCAATGTCTTATGGACTCTCAACCCCATTCTCCTGCCTTCTCTCTGTCACCTTTGATGTCCCAACTAACCAAGAACTTATCAGCCTCTGCTTTAAATATACTCAATGACTTGGCTTTCCCAGCCATCTATGGCAATGAATTCCACAGATTCACTATCCTTTGACTAAAGAAAGTCCTTGTCATCTCTGTTATCTCTGTTCTAAATGGACGTCGCTCTATTCTCAGGCTGTGCTCTCTGGTCCTAGACACACACACAATGAAAAACATCCTCTCCAAATCGTCTCTGTCCAGGCCTTTCAGTATTCAATTGGGTTCAATGAGATCTACCCCCCCTCCGCCTTTTTTTCTCAACTCCAGTGATTACAGGCCTAGAGCCATCAAATGCTCCTCATACATTATCACTTCCATTTGCCAAATCGTTCTTGTGAATCTCCCTGGACCCTGTCCAATGAAAGCACATCTTTTCTTAGATAAGGAGCCCAAAATTGCTCAAAATATTCCAAATGTGGTCTGACCAATGCCTTATAAAGCCTTCGCATTACACCCTTGCTCTTATGTTCTAGTCTTTCCAAAATGAATACTAACATTGCATTCACCTTCCTTCCCATTGACTCAACCTATAAATTAAACTTCAGGAAATCCTTCACAAGGACTCCCAAGTCCACTTGAACCTCTAATTTTTGAAAAGGGACTTTTCAAGCAAAGTGAAATTTTGTTTCAAAATGAAATGAAATGAAATTTCATGCAAAATTATTCAACTGTAATGCATTCTCCAGTTGTGATGCTCATGAATGTAAAAGAAGAATATAATAGTCAATTTTCAATATTATGAATGAAGTATGAGGATGTTGCTTTATCTCTTTCCCCATTTTGTACCCCTCACTTCCTCTGTCGTTGCATTCTCTTTAGAAGCATATCAATTGACGTGGAATGAGATAGTTCGAAGAAGCTAAGCTCAAATCAAACTGTATTACATACACTGCCATGAATTCAGGGCTTTAAGTGTCTCAGCTGGTTACCCATGAACTTCTACAGCTAATCAACACACTTGGTCTTTGACAAGCACCTCACTTTGAAAAGGCAGCAGGCTAGATGCCACACGTCTGAATCAAACTGTTAGCGCCAGATGGAAGCGGAGTGGAAAAAAACACAACATGCACTTGTCAATCTACCTATCCCAAAAACTCTACATAATTATTTTGCACATGGTGCTCTGAATAACTTTACATTTGAGGACAATAGTGTAGTACTGCAATAACAGGTGACCATTGACAGGGGCTGCAGCATTGAAGGCAGTTTAGCTAAATGCTTTTGTGGACAGTATATATTTGTTAAGGGAGATTAGCATTTAACTAAATGCTTTATGGCTTAATATATGGCAAGTCTTCAATTCCAAGTTTTCTGGATATAGCTCATTTGGACAGTTTCTTTCCTGTACTGGATTTCATTGAAGATTTTCATTTTTATCTTCTACATCTCAGACCATATTTTTAAACATTCTACAGATAAGGCTAATTGGGGAATCCTGAGAACACTACACTGTGTTATGTATTCTTTGGTTATGTTTTAAAATGACATGTGCCAAGTATCAGTTGTGATATTTTGAAAAACCTCATTGTGTTTTTAGTTTCTCCTTATGACAGGAACCACTTTCTGAAGAGCAAAATAAGGCACAGAAAGCTGATACAAAACAAATATATCACTGTAGCTTAATGAGATGTGGAGCGGCTACAATCCCTTATGTTGATTGTACATCAGTTATCCATTCAGAAAGCAGAACAGGATTGTGTCTCAGAGTGACACACACAAAATGCTGGAGAAACTCAGCAGGTCAGCCTGCATCTATGGAGAGGAATAAACAGGCGACACTTTGGGCCGAAACCCTTATTTATTGCTCTCCATAGATACTTCGTAACCTGCTGAGCTCCTCCAGCATTTTACCTGTGATACTCTGGATGCCTAGTACCTGTGTTTATGAACAGATTCCCGATTTATATATGCTACCAGACTATGAGGAAAGGCTTTAATGGATGTCACCGGATTAACTGATGCTGATGAAAAGCCAGCATTATGAAAGGATTGTATTACAATGTTACATTTGTTACGTACGCCGTAATGGGTTAAAGAACCAGCAGAAGTGGAACACACCTGGAGTCTGGTTTTGCTGTTAATTAAAGCTATTTTATTAGTAACTACGCAATACTGTAACATAAAACCAGATAAATCAAACAGGTTAGCAGAGATTAGGCATATATGTGTGTATGTATACAGAACCCGAACTTCTTCTAACTTAGGTGGTAATTGATACAGACTTATGATGGTACGTAAGAAAAGTTCAGTTCAATCCTCAGGTTAATTAATGAGAGATATTTGTAATCCAAAGGCAAATGTTGTGAGAGGGCAATTATGTCGATATTTCACAGATTCCATGACAGCAATGCAAAATAACAATAGTAGTAGGTTTTATCTCCGAAGTTGTTCCACTCCACACACGAAGTATCACCGACAGTGATCTTCAATGAATATCCTTTCAACACAAGTGGTACCACACCCGAATTCAGCTACGGGACATCTCAAAGTGGTGGCCACAGGATACTCCAACAGGACCATATATGGATTATCACCAATAGTAGCTTATCACTAAGGGGACCCTTTCCAAGGGAACCGCCACCCAGGCAAGGGTAGACACACCAGTAGATTCCACAAGGTTACCCCAAACACACAGCGTGATAGCCACTTATCCAGTTCCACGACATACGAAATAACTCCAACAGTGATTTTTTTATGATTATGATTATGATTATGAGGACACGCAGTCCCCTTTTATTGTCATTTAGTAACGCATGCATTAAGAAATGATAAAAAATCTTTTTCCAGAATGATATCACGAAAACACATGACAAACCGACTTAAAAACTAACAAAAAACACATAATTATAACATAGAGTTACAACAGTGCAAAGCAATACCATAATTTGATAAGAACAGACCATGGCACAGTAGAAGTCTCAGAGTCTCTCGAAAGTCCCATCATCTCACGCAGACGGTAAACCTCCAGCTTCGCCAACTTGCCGATGCAGCATCCCGGAAGCATCCGACCACAGTCCGACTCCGAGTCTGTCCGAAAAACTCCAAGCCTCCGACCACCTATTCGACACCGAGCACCGAGCACCATCTCTGCCGAGCGTTTCGACCCCAACCCCGGAAACAGGCGATACGCAAAGCCAAGGATTTGGGGCCTTCGTCTCCGGAGATTCTCGAACGCACAGTAGCAGCGGCAGCAATTTGCCACACGGGTGCCTTTCTTCAGTGTTAGAAGGAAAATGTCAAGATAATTATGGGAGATTTTAATATGAAAGTGGATTGGGAAAGTCAGGAAGGTACTGGATCTCAGGAGAGTGAGTTTATAGAATGCCTACGGGATGGCTTTTTGGGGCAGCTTGTCCATAAGCCCATCAGGGGACCGGCTGTTTTGGATTGAGTGCTGTGTAATGAACCTGAGGTGATTAGGGAGCTGGAGGTAATGGAATCCTTTGGAAGGAGTGATCATAATATGATTGCGTTCAGTTTCAAATTTGAAAAGGAGAAGCTGGTATCAGGTGTATTGATATTTCAGTGGAATAAAGGAAATTACAGTGGTATGAGAGAGGAACTGGCCCAAGTTGATTGGAAAAGTAAGCTAGATGGAGGGACGGTAGAGCAGAATTGGATGAAATTCCTACGAGAAATAAGGAAAGTGCAGGAAAAATATATTCCAAGAAGAAAGAAAGTCATGAATGGAAAAATGGCACAAATGTGGCTAATGAGAGAGGTTATGGCTAAAATAAAAGCAAAAGAGACGGCGTACAAAGAAGCAAAAATTAAAGGGAAAACTGAGGACTGGACAACTTTTAAAAACTTACTGAAGAAAACTAAGAAAGTCATTAGGAAAGAAAAGATGAATTATGAAAGGAAGTTGGCAATTAACATTAAAAAGGATCCTAAGAGTTTTTTTTTTTAAATATAAAGAGTAAAAGAGTGACACGGGTAGATATAGGACCGATTGAAAATGATGCTGGAGAAATTATAATGGGTAACAAAGAAATGGCAGAGGAACTAAATGAGTATTTTGGATCAGTCTTCACAGTGGAAGACATTAGCAACATACCTGATAGTCAGAGGTCTCAGAAAATAGAATTAGGTATAGTCAAGATTACTAGTAAGAAAGTGCTTGGGAAGCAAAATGGACTAAGAATAGATAAGTCTCCGAGACCGGATGAGGTGTACCCATGGGGTCTGAAGGAGGTAGCTTTAGAGATTGTGGAGGCATTGGAAATGATCTTCCAGGAATCAATAGACTCTGGCATGGTTCCGGAGAACTGGAAGGTCGCAAATGTCGTTCCGCTGTTTCAGAAAGGAGGGAGGCAGCAAAAAGAAAATTACAGACCTATTCGTCTGACATCAGTAGTTGGAAAGTTATTGGAGTCGATCCTCAAGGACGAGGTTATGAAATGCCTTGAGGTGCATGACAAGATAGGCCCAAGCCAGCACGGTTTCATGATGGGAAGATCCTGCCTCACGAACCTATTGGAATTTTTTGAGGTAATCTCAAATAAGATTGACAAGGGAGAGGCTGTGGATGTTGTGAATTTGGATTTTCAAAAGGCCTTCGATAAGGTGCCGCATAAGAGGCTGCTTAATAAGATGAAAGCCCATGGAATTACAGGAAAGATATTGGAATTCGTGGAGCAGTGGCTGATAGGCAGAAAGCAAAGGGTGGGAATAAAGGGATCCTATTCTGATTGCCGGTTACTAGTGGTGTTCCACAGGGGTCGATGTTGGGGCCGCTTCTTTTTATAATGTATATCGATGATTTAGATTATGGATTAAATGGTTTTGTAGCTAAGTTTGCGGATGACACCAAGATAGGTGGAGGAGCAGGAAGTGTTGAAGAAACGGAAAGATTGCAGAGAGACTTGATCAGTTTAGGAGAGTGGATAAAGAAATGGCAGGTGAGATACAATGTAGAGAAATGTATTGTTGTACATTTTGGAAGAAGAAATAATCGGGAAGATTATTATTTAAATGGGGAGAAAATTCAAAAATCAGAAGTGCAAAGGGACCTGGGGGTCCTCGTGCTGGATACCCTAAAGGTTAACCACCAGGGTGGATCGGCAGTAAGGAAAGCAAATGCTATGTTGGCATTCATTTCAAGAGGAATAGTGTATAAGAGTAAGGAGGTGTTGGTGAGGCTCTATGGGGCACTGGTGAGACCTCATTTGGAATACTATGTGCATTTTTAGGCTCCTTATTTTAGAAGAGATGTACTGTTTTTGGAGAGAGTTCAGAGAAGATCTACGAGGATGATTCCTGGAATGCAGGGGCTAACATATGAGGAGTGTTTGTCAGCTCTTGGACTGTATTCATTAGAGTATAGAAGAATGAGAGGGGATCTCATAGAAATATTTCAAATGTTGACAGGGTTGGACAGAGTAGAGGTGGAAAGGCTGTTTCCCTTGGTGGGTAAGTCCAGGACAAGAGGCCACAGTCTTAGAATTAGAGGGTACCCATTTAAAACAGAGATGAGGAGTAATTTTTTTAGCTAGAGGGTTGTGGATTTATGGAATTCCTTGTCACATACAGTTGTGGAGGCCTGATCATTGAAGGTTTTTAAGAAGGAGATTGATAGGTATCTAATTAGACAGGATATCAAAGGGATATAAGGAAAAAAACAGGAAATTGGAACTAGATGGAAGAATAGTTTAGCTCATGGTGGAGTGGCGGAGCAGACTCAATGGGCCGAATGGCCTACTTGTGCTCCTTTGTCTTGTGATCTTGTGAACTACCACATCCAAACAAGGGTGGTATTCACAAAGGTTTTCCCCTCACCAGAAAACCCACTCCTGTGGATTAACTAAGTGACAATCACACCTTCGTATTCGAATGGAAACAAACTCATCCTCACGGGCTACTTAGAGAGAGAGACCAAACAGTGATCTCTTTGTCACTAGGTTTCTTCTTTTTCAAACATATGTCTCCTCTCTTCTCTTCCTGAAAACTTGTTCTAGTTGCAGAAAACTGGTGAGAGTCATTTATCAATACTCAGGATCGATCTCAACTCACCCCTTTTGGGGTACTGAAAGTTTAAACCAGCAACCGACTCACTGGTGTCTTCCATTGACTGAATCTATCTTGACTCTAACTGTGTGTGTCTGTGCGTCCTTGTATATTCAAAACAAGCTGCAGAGAAACCTTAACATTGATTGTCCATCAAATAACTCCACCTCTCTCTCTCTCTCTAAAGGTACAATCCTTAAGGGATAATTCAGGATATCGTCACACATTGTTCTCATTGCTCTCAGTTATAGAAGTGGTGAAATTACTGAAACATCAAGCACCTCTATGAAGAACCTTTGGGTAGCAAGGTGGGTCTAAAGTCTCCGAGTGATTGCCAATAGAAATACAGACCTGAAGTCAACAGTTCACTGAAAATAGAATGTTTCAGCACAGTGCACACCCTTTGGCCCATGTTGTCTTGCCGACCTTTTAACCCTTCCCTCTGACATAACCTTCAATTTTTCTATAGTCCATGTGCCTATCTAAGAGTTTCTTAAATGCCCCTAATGTATCTGCCTTTACAAAGATTCAAAGTACATTTATTTTCAAAGTAGGTATGCAGTATACAACCCTGAGATTCGCCTTCCCACAGACAGCCACAAAACAAAGAAAAACCATAGAAGCTATTCAAACAAAAAAATAACACCCCTAAAAAAGAACAAATCATGCTAATGACAAAAAAACAAAGAATATAAAACATCAAACCACAAGATAATCAAGACAGTCCAGGAATGTTTAGTTTAGTTCAGTCCAGTTCAACCCTGGAATGGTGTACTCCACATTCATCATTCTCTGTGTAGAAACTTTCCTCTGACATCTCCCTATGCTTCCATTCAACCATCTTAAAACTTTCCCCACATGCATTAGCCATTTGCCCTTGGAGAAGGAATTTGGTTATCCACTGAACCTATGCCTCTTCTCATCTTGTACATCTCTATCAATTCACCTTTCACCCTCCTTCACTTCAAAGAGAAAAGCCCTAGCTCACCCTACCTATCTTCATAAGAGATCCCGACTAATTCAGGCAGCATTCTGGTGAACTTCCCAATGGTTTTATTTACCTTACGGAAATAACAGGCAGGATAGACAAAGGAGAATTGGTGGACGTTGTGTACTTGTCTTTATTGAAAGCCTTTGACAATGGCTTGACATATGAGGTTGCTGAACAAGAGAGGAGTCCGTGATATTACAGGAAAGACACTTGCATGGATAGAACATTTGCAGGTTGGCAGGAGGCAAAGAGTAGGAATAAAAGGGCCCTTTTATAGTTGGCTGCTGATGACTATTGGTGTTCCACAGGGCTCAGTGTTGGGACTGCTTCTTTTCATATTATACATCAATGATTTGGATGACAGAATTAATGGCTTTGTGAACAAGTTTGAAGATGATACAAAGATAGGTGGAGGGGCAATTATTATTGAAGAAGCAGGGAGTCTTCAGAAGAATTTAGATAGATTTGGAGAATGGGCAAAGAAGTGGCAAGTGGAATACAATGTTGGGAAGTGTATGGCCATGCACTTTCATAGAAGGAATAAAAGTGTGGATTATTTTCTAAACAGAGAGCAAATTCATAAATCAGAGGTGCAAAGGGACTTGGGAGTCCTCATGCAGGATTCCCTAAACTTTTAAGCTTTAGTGATTAAAGGTTAACCTGCAAGTTGAGTCAGTGGTTAGGAAAGCAAATACAATGTTAACATTCATTTCAAGAGAACTGGCATATAAGAGCAGGGATGTGAAGCTGAGGCTTTATACGGTATTGGTCAGATGGCATTTGGAGTATTGTGAGCAGTTTTAGGCCTGTTATCTAACAAAGGAATGTGCTAGCATTGGAGACAGTCCAGAGGAGGTTCATGGAATTAATTCTAGGAATGAAAGCATAATGTATGAGGAATGTTTGATGGCTCTGAGCCAGTTTTAGCTGGAGTTTGGAAGAATGAGAGAGGATCTCATTGAAGCCTATCAGATATTTGAAGGCCTGAATAGACTGGATGTGGAAAAGATGTTCCTTGTAGTGTAGGACTAGAGCAGGGGTCCCCAACCATCTTTGCACTGCGAACTTAATTAAAATCAAGCTAAAAGCCATCCACTCAACATTATCTTATCTTCAAATATATGTTAGGTTTTAGACTAAATTAATACTAAAACTGAAACACATTATTAATTGAATATCAGGAAAGCCAGTGTAAATTATGTGCTATGCCGGAGATACTTGAGAGCTAATGGACCCTGAGGTTGATTTGAACTCCAGAATCTATTAAAAACGTTTCTTCTTTCAGATTTTCTGACTCAGCTTCTTCGAGCTTGAGCTGGGGTGTATGTGGCATAGATGTAACTTCCTGGAAATGTTATTCGAGACAATTGTTGCACCTGAAACAGGAATGGGAGCATGTGACCCATCAAGCAGCAGGGCTGGGAGAAATGAGCAAAAATACAGCGAAAAACCCCACAAACATTGATCCTGTCCAACAGACACAATGTATGGATTTCCTTTAGGATAATGCTAACACCTTCAAAAGAAAGATAGCCAGATTACTAATTGCAGAACTGCAGAGCAGGAAATCATATTTCCTCTACAGCTGGCACAGAACTGCAGTGTGAACCATCTTTAATATGTACGTCAGTTGCTTGGCTAAACCTGTCCAATCTTCTACCACCAAGATGGACAAAACTACCAGTTCATAACTTGCCACCACTTGCAAGTCTCACACTATTGATTTGGAAATACTGTACATGCATAACCTTTCATCATCTCTGTGCTACAACACTTTGCCAAACAGCAGTGTGGAGGAATCTTCACCAGGAGGACTGGAGCATCTCCAGAAGGCAGCTCACTATCACTTCCTCAAGGACAATCAGGGATAGGCAATAAATGCTGGCATTGCCAGAAACACCCTGATCTCAAGAATGTAATTAAAGAAAATTTACACAGCATGTTCTACAGTTCTAATATCTGCTTTTTATTTCTCTTTTTTTGATTTCCAATCTTATATCTTTTGCTTTAATAACTGTTTGCTGCAGCTCTACATAGACAATATTGTGAAAATGAAAATGTTTGAATAAAGCTACCAACATGAATTGACTTCTTTCAAATAATTAAACTGCCAATAAATTAGGGTGAACTATTTATGAACGTTTGGAGAGGCATAATATGATTAGGAATAGTCAGCATGATTTTGTCAAAGGCAGGCCATGCCTTACAAGCCTGATTGAATTTTTTGAGGATGTGACTAAACACATTGATGAAGGTAGAACCATAGGTGTAGTGTATATGGATTTTAGCAAGGCTTTTGATAAGATTCTCCAGGCAAAGCTTATTGAGAAAGTAAGGAGGCATGGGATCCAAGTGGTCATTGCTTTGTGGATCCCGAACTAGCTTGCTCACAAAGAGTGGCTGTAGATGGGTCATATTCTGCATGGAGGCTGGTGACCAGTGGTGTGCCTCAGGGATCTGTTCTGGGACCCCTACTCTTTGTGATTTTTATAAATGATCTGGATGAGGAAGTAGAGGGATAGATTAGTAAACTTGCTGATGACACAAAGGTTGGGGGTGTTGTGGATAGTGTGGAGGGCTGTCAGAGGTTACAGCGGGACATTGATAGGATGCAATACTGGGTTGAGAAGTGGCAGATGGAGGTCAACCCAGATAAGTGTGAAGTGGTTCATTTTGGTAGGTCAAATATGATGGCAGAATATAGCATTAATGGCAAAACTCTTGGCAGTGTGGTGGATCAGGGGGATCTTGGGGTCCGAGTGCATAGGACACTCAAAGCTGCTACGCAGGTTGACTCTGTGGTTAAGAAGGCATACGGTGCATTGGATTTCATCAATCGTGGGATTGAGTTTAAGAGCTGAGAGGTAATGTTGCAGCTATATAGGATCCTGGTCAGACTCCATTTGGAGTACTGTGATTAATTCTGGTCACCTCACTACAGGAAGGACGTGGAAACCATAGAAAGGGTGCAGAGGAGATTTACAAGGATGTTGCCTGGATTGGGGAGCATGCCTTATGAGAATAGGTTGAGTGAACTTGGCCTTTTCTTTTTGGAGCAATGGAGGATGAGAGGTGACCTGATAGAGGTGTACAAGATAATGAGAAGCATTGATCGTGTGGATAGTCAGAAGCTTTTTGCCAGGGCCGAAGTGGCTAGCACAAGAGGGCATAGTTTTAAGGTGCTTGGAAGTAGGTACAGAGGATATGTCAGGGGTAAGTTTTTTATGCAGAGAGTAGTGAGTGCGTGGAATGGGCTGCCGGTGGCGACGGTGGAAGTGGAAATGATAGGGTCTTTTAAGAGACTCCTGGATGGCTACATGGAGCTTAGAAAAATAGAGGGCTATGGGTAAGCCTGGGTAGTCCTCAGGTAGGGACATGTTCAGCACAGCTTTGTGGGCTGAAGGGCCTGTATTGTGCTGTAGGTTTTATATGTTTCTATGTTTCAATTGATGGCAAATGACACATTTCACTGTATGTTTGGATGTACATGTAACAAATAAAGTTTATCCTTTGTTATCGTATGAGGTAGGACATTTTCCTCTGTGGAAATAGAACTTAAATAGCTGGTTGATAATTCCTTTTAATCAATTGTCATAAAATGTAGCTTGTTCCAAAAGTCTTGAGGCAGTATCTAAAAAGATACAATACAATCTGTTTTGGCAGAGTGTAGTGAAATGATTAGTAAATAATCAATAATTCACCATCATGTTAACCACACATTGGGAGTCAGAACAGGTCCAGAGAAGCAATTGCCTGTTAAGCGCATCTGTGGATTTATTATTGAAATTGGCTTTGATCAAAAGCGTGCAACATAATTGAGAAGGTAGGGACTAAATAGGTAAAAACCTAAGTCTAAATTCATATGGTCTGCACAGGAGGCTGAAGCTGCCTGGTTATTACAAGAGTAATGCAATTTCTTAAATTGCCAGCATTTCAGACAAAAACGCAAGTAAGTGGGATTCTTATCCACAAAAAATAGTTTGAAACCTGATAAAAATATTTTGACCTTAGACCATCTCATCGAGAATTTGAAGAGTATAGCAGAAAATATCAAAAGGATCTTAGCAGAGGATTCAAAAGAAATTATCTGTAAAGTAGGTGGAGACTGTCATTTTTGTGATGTGAACTGAACTCTCCAAGCTGCAGGATGGTTGCGGTGAAGCATGTAAAGGCCGAATCAAGGTGGCAGATTCCGGGCCAGAGAGCAGGGAATGAGCCAATGTTCGGCCATTGCTGGAATGGACCTAGAGACAATTCATGTAGAAACAAGGCGAAGTCAGCGGAGGCGAGACAGAGTCGAAGCAGAGCCCAGGCCTGAGAGTGAGGAAAGAACCAAGGATTCAGCATTTTAAGCAGCGAACCAAATTGGAAAAGTCATGTACAGGCTGAATCAGGGAAGTGGGGCTCGGGGGCGAGAGTGCATCAAACCGGCAGAACCTGGGCCAAGAACAAGGAACAACCCGAGATTTGAACGACTTATGCAGCGGATCAGATTGAAAAGATCAGGGTGTTGAAGCTGGACCAGTTCAGCTCACTGCTCCTCAAGCTTTTCTCTCCTCTGCACTAAACAGAGGCTGTGGCCTACAGCTAATGGGCTTTTGAATTGGCTGAGGACCCACTTTCGTGAATTCCATTCTGAATGTAATTTACTTACTTTTATTGTTTGCACAATTTGTTTTCCTCTCTGTACATTGGGTGTTTGATGGTCTTCTTATGTCTTAATGGTTCTACTGGGTTTCTTTGTTTCGTGGCTGCCTGTAAAGAGATGAATCTCAAGGCTGTGTGAACTATACATACAGGTTTCCCCCGCTATCCAAAGGTAGAGTGTTCTTATGAAACAGTTCGTAAGCCGGAATGTCGTAAAGTGAATAAGCAATTACCATTTATTAATATGGGAAAATTTTTTGAGCGTTACCAGACCCAAAAAATAACCTACAAAATCATACCAAATAACACATAAAACCTAAAATAACAGTAACATTTAGTAAAAGCAAGAATGATATGATAAATGGGCCGATATTTACGTGCCGGGCAGCACCTAATTAATTAGCTTGTTTATTTTGGCTTTTTTCTTAAAGATGTGCTGGGTGTGTCCTGACTACTGCTGCACCACTGCATCCTTCACGGCAATGTATCGGTCCGCGGCCCAGAGGTTGGGGACCACAGCTTAAACTATGAAGCTGCCCTCACCTCAGAAACTGATCAAACCACCCATGACTACCTTTGAATTCCACTTTTGCAACACTTTCATCACCGTTGTCCGGTGCTTTCTGTTTCAGCTTATTAAAAAGACTGATTTCTTTTTAAGTATAAGAAAACTTAACGGAACACCACGCTTTGTACACCCATCAATCCACTCAAGCAATAGACTTTCCATTTTATCCATTATTGGATGCCGACTAAGAGAGACCACTTTGCTATGAGCAAAACCAACAGTAACATCGGCAGCTTTCAAAATTCTTTCTCTCTGCGTGTAAATGGTGCGAATGGTGGACGCAGGCAAGTTCAACGCGTGGACATGGACTTAATTATGTCTAGTTTTACGCTAAGTATAACACCCTTACGAGCTCTTTTAGGCTTTTCCCATACTTTAGAACTCATCCTTTAACGGATGCACAAAATAAATCGAGATAAAGCACGTGTTTGAGCAATGCCGGCTAGAATGCAGTTCAGCGGAAGGAGCTTGCCTGTTCGGGAGCGCGGCCTTTTCTCGCGCACTGCTTTTTTCGTTACAGTGAAAACATGTTCTGTTAGTGAAAACAGGTAACTAATGTAGATCTTTCATAACAGCGAGGTGTTGTAAAGCGAATGTTCGGAAAACAGGGCCACCTGTACTTTGTTCATAAATATACTTAGAACTTTGACAAAATGAATAACCAATCTCAGGAAAATACATAGACTCATTAAGGAGGCAAATATTCAATATTGAAATTACAGGAATTAAGTTCTGGAAATAGCCCATTAAAAAACATTCTTTTGATTTAATCTTAAGGGACATGTCCCTGACCTTCATACATTTGATTACTTGATTGAATGGAGATTGCAAGCATTGTGTAAATTAAATTGTTCCTAAGTTTCAGCTGTGTTTGATTTTTTGAATGAATTTAGCAATTCAATAGATTATATGGAGCAAACTCTGAGAAATAGATTTTTCGATCAGTCACATGTGTAATGTGTGTAATAAATAACTAAAAGACCTGATAATGGCTTTGAAATTCTTTTGGATAATAAAAAAAAGTCAAACCAGTGCTAAAGTGACAGATAAGTTCAGTGGGACTATCTGAAAAAACATTATGTATGTGATGTCACCCAAGCAGCAAAAAAACAGAAGAAATGTAACAGAGCAGTCAGGCTTGTTAGAAATGGTCAGGGAATGCTAAGAAGAATGGCAGAAAGATAAGGTGAACTATAATCCATTCCTCTGCCTTCGACTTCTGCAACTCAATGCTATGTCTTTTCAGCATATGGGATTGTAACTGTTCTGGAAATCCTTTGTGTTTTAGAAATTGTTTCTAATTTTGAATTTTTTCTAAGATGGAAATAAGACCATAAGACCATAAGATAAAGGAGCAGAATTGGGCTATTTGGCCCATCGAGTCTGCTCCACCATTTCATCATGGCTGATCCTTTTTCCTTCTCAGCCCCAATCTCTTCCTTCCCCCCTTATCCTTTCATGCCCTGACAAATCAAGAATCTATCAACTTCTGTCTTAAATATACCCAATGACTTAGCCTCCACAGCTGTCTGTGGCAATGAAATCCACAGATTCTCCACTCTCTGGCTAAACAAATTCCTCCTCATCTCCATTCTAAAATTGCCCCTCTATTCTGAGGCTGTGTCCTCCGGTCTTAGACTCCCCCACCATACAAAAAACGCTCGCCATATCTACTCTGTCGAGGCCTTTCAACATTTGACAGGTTTCAATGAGGTCACCCCTCATTCTTCTAAATTCCAGTGATTGGAGGCCCAGAGCCATTAAATGCTTCTTATATGAAAGCCTTTCAAACCCGATATCATTTTCATGACCCTCTTTTGAACCCTCTCCAATGATAGCACATATTTTCTTAGATAAGAGGCCCCCAAAATTACTCACAATACTCCAAGTGAGGTCTCAGCAGTGCTTTATAAAGACTCAAATTACATCCTTGCTTTTATATTCTAGTCCTCTCGAAGTGAATGTTGACATCGCATTTGCCTTTTTCACCAGCAACTCAACCTACAAATTACCTTTAGGGAATCCTGCATGAGGACTCCCAAGCCCGTTACAGCTCAGATTTTTTAATTATATCTCCATTTAGAAAATAGTCTACCCTTTTATTTCTTTTGTCAAAGTACATTATCCTAAATTTCCCAACACTGCATTCCATCTACCACTTCTTTGTCCATTCTCCTGATCTGTCCAAGTCCTTCTGTAGCCTCTCAACTTCCGCAAAACTACATGCCTCTCTACAGATGTTCATATCATCTGAAAACTTGGGCACAAAGCCATCAATTCAGTTATTCAAATCATTGACATAAAACATAGGAAGGATCGGTCCCAACACAGACCCCTGTTGAACACCATTAGTCACTGGCTGCCAACCAGAAAAGGCTCCCTTTATTCCCACTGTCTGCCTCCTGTCAATCAGTTAATGCTCTGTCCATGCTAGTATCCTTCCTGTAATACCATGGGCTCGTAGCCTATTACTTTGACACTTTATCAAAGGCCTTCTGAAGATCCAACATCATCAACTGATTTTGCTTTGTCTAACCTGTTTGTTATTTCTTCAAAGAATTACAACAGATTTATCAGGCAAGATTTTCCCTTAAGAAATTCATGCAGACTATGGCCTATTATATCATGAGCTTCCAAGCACCCCAAAGCCACATCCTTAATAACCCACTCCAACATCTTCCCAACCACTGAGGCCAGACTAACTGGCCTATAATATCCTTTCTTCTGTCTCTTGAAGAGTGGAGTGACATTTGCAATTTTCCAGTCTTCCAGAACCATTCCAAAATCTAGTGATTCTTGGAAGATCCTTACTAATGCCTCCACAATCTCTTCAACCACTTCTTCCAGAATTCTGGAGGGTATACCATCTGGTCCAGGTGACTTAGCTACCTTCAGACCTTTCAGTTTCCCAAGAATCTTCTCTCAGGCAATGGTAACTTCACACATTTCATGACCCCTGACACCTGGAACTTCCACCATATTGCTAGTGTCTTCCACAGTGAAGACTGATGCAAAATACTTATTCAGATCATCCACTATTACCCATTATTATTACCACTATCCCCCATTATTACCTCCCTAGCATTGCTTTCCAGCTGTCTGATATCCACTCTTGCCTCTCGTCTGCAAGTCATGTGTCTGAAGAAACATTTGGTATCCTCGTTAATATTATTGGCTAACTTATTTTGTGTTCTATCTTTACCTTCTTAATGACTTTTTTAGTTGCCTTCTGTTGGTAAAAGCTTCCCAATCCCCGAACTTTCCACTATTTTTTTCCCTATTATATGCCCTGCTGTTATGGTGGTTTTGACTTCCCTTGTTAGCCATGGTTGTGTCATCTTTCCTTTAGAATACTTCTTCCTCTTTGGGATGTATATATCCTGGTGCCTTCCGAATTGCTTCCAGAAATTCCAGCCATTGATACTCTGCCGTCATCCCTGCCAGTGTTCTTTTCCAATAAATTCTGGCCAACTCCTCTCTCGTGCCTCTGTAATCACCTTTACTCCACTGTAATACTGTTACCTCTAACTTTAGCTTCTCTTTCTCAAATTTCAGGGTGAAATCAGATCAGAAAAACTGCTGTGAAACACTGCCCTTAAAGTCTTGATCGCCACCCTGATTAAAAAGTAGCTCTTCTCACACACTCCTGTTGTGTCTTGTCCAACATTTTTTACTAACAGACCCATGCTACCACCTCTCCCTACCTGCCTGTCCTTTTGAGACATTGTGTATTCTTGAACACTAGGCTTCCAGCTGTAATCTTCTTTCAGCTTACACAATTGAGTGATGCCCACAATATCAAACATGCCAATCTGTAACTGTGCCGCAAAGTTCATCTACCACATCCTGTATACTATCTGCATTCAAATATAACACTTTCAGTCCTGTATTCACCCTTTGTGATTTTGTCTGCCTTTTACATTGCAACTCATCCCGTTGACTGCAATTTTATCCTGTCATCAGCCTCTCCTTGCTAGCAGTCTCATTACCCACTGCTTCTGTTTGTAGACTAGCTACCTCATCCTCTGCACTGTTACTCTTGCTCCCATCTCCCTGCCAAATTAGTTTAAACCCCACCCCCTGAAAATCTCTAGCAAAACTACCTGCAAAGGTATTGGTCCATGTTGAGTTCAGGTGTAACCCATCCCTTTTGTACAGGCCGTACCTTCTCTAGAAGAGATCCCAATGATCCATAAATCTGAATCCCTGCACCAGTTCCTCAGCCACACATTCATCTACCAAATCATCCTATTCTTACTGTAACCAGGTGACCGTTGAACATCATTTTTTTTATTGTTAAAGTACACTTGTGATTTCACCTTGGCCATGCTAAAATAGCTGTCTGCGCCTTTAAGAGTAAACGGTGACGTCATTTTGTATGTGTGGAGTAGACCAAAGAGTTGCCATGTTCCAGAAAGGACAAGGTTCGAATGCTTTTCCCAGCTTTGATGAGGAAAAATGAATAATATTTGATAATATACATGTAAATTCCTTTGTAAATCTAGAATATCGGTAATTTGACGTGTTTTACATGTGGATGCTTTAGATTTTCGCAAGTAAATTGATCAGCGCTGGATTGCGTGATTGCAAAATTCCTTAATTGGCCTACTTGTTAGTCTTTTTAGTAATTCAACTACAAAGCAATATGTTGTAAAAGTTTTTTGTCTGTCTTTATTGTTTCATGACCAAATGTGAATGTAACAGAGTAATGTGAATGTGTTAATCTCTGTTCACGTAGTGTGAGCAAGCAGAACTTATTTCAAGGTCTAGCCTACATGTGTTTGGAAGTTAGGTACATGTGTGCCAAATAATTGCCACTACCATATTGGTTTTGTATATTTTGTTTTAGTTATTTTCATATTGCATAATATAACAAGGTTGTGGTCCAAAGTTAAACTGAGATTGTAATAGCAGGAACTTCTTAAAACATTTATTTTGCTGTTTCTTGATACCCTCTTTCTGCAATAAAACATCTGAAACAGATAAAGGAATTTAAGACCCGAAGAAGCAATTGTTGTCCTGCATGTGTATTTTTCCCCAGGCTACAAAGTTAGCTTCACTGGTGCGTGGCACAGGCAGCAATCCAGAGATTACTACCTTGGATTTTCAGCTTTCTACCTAGCCCTCTCAAATCTCTTCAGGATCTCCTTATCTTTCCTATGTATGGCATTGGTGCCAATATGTATCAGGACTTCAGGCTCTTCACTCTACCTCTTGAGAGTACAGTGGACTTGATCCAAATCAACCCCGAACCTGATACCAGGGAGGGAACGTACCATCCAGGTGTCTTGATCGCACCCGCAGAATCTCATCTCTGTTCCTCTGACTCTGGAATCTCCTATCAACACTGCAGTTCTCTTCACCTCTCGACTCTTCTGAGCCACAACACTAAACTCAGTGCCAGAGACCCAGTCACTGTGGCTCACCGTGGTAGTTCGTCCCCCACAAACGTATCCAAAGTGGTATACTTATTAATGATTGGGCAGCCACAGGAGTACTCACAATGGCTGCCCATTTTCCATTTTTCTTCCAACAGTGACCCGGTTACCTGCCTCCTGCTACCTCCCTGTGGCTCCTGCCTGTCACCACGTCATTCTCCCACGTGAGCCGAAGGTCATTGAGGTTCTCTGAGGAACTGCAGCTCGGTGCACCCCAGTGCAGATAAGGTTATCCAGGATACTGGAGGTCTCTCAGAATTCCCACATCTCCCATATCCTCTGTGAATTTTAAATGCGGTTTAAACATTTTAACTACATTCCAATGTGTGTTCTAAAAATAAATACTTTGTTAGATGGAAGTACCTCCTTAGTAGGGAGACAGAATACACCTCTCAAATCGTGGATACTGGCAGCTAAACTCACTGTGAAGGATATATAGGGAAGTGATCGAGATTTCAAGAGTAGGTGGCTACAGTATAACCCCCCCCCCTTTAGTGAGAACACCCATAGCTATCAATGTTGGATATGACTTAAGATCTTCATAAGACCATAAGACATGGGAGCAGAATTAGGCCATTCAGCCCATTGAGTCTGCTCTGCCATTCCATCATGGCTGATCCTGGATCCCTCTCAATCCCATACACTTGTCCCCTCACCATATCCTTTAATGCCCTAACCGATCAGATAGCTATCAGCTTCCACCTTAAGTATACCTATGCACTTGCCCTCCACCACAGTCTGTAGCAGGGCATTCCACAGATTCACTACTCTATCTAAAAAAAGATCCTCCTTAAAATCTGTTCCAAAATGTCACCTCCTAAATTTTGAGGCTATGCCCTCAAGTTCTGGATACCCCCACCATTGGAAACATCCTCTCCATATCCTCTTTGTCTAATCTTTTCAACATCCACTAGGTTCCAATGAGACCCCCCACCCATCCGCGTTCTTCTAAATTCGAGTGAGTACAGGTCCAAAGCTACCAAAACATTCCTCACAAATAAGAGAAAATCTGCTGGATCGCTCCACATATGTTAACCCCTTCATTTCTGGAATCATCCTTGTGAACTTCCACTGGACTCTCTCCAATGACTACACATCCTTTCTGAGATATGTTGGCAATACTCCAGGAGCAGTCTGACAAGTGTTCTATAAAACCTCAGTATTAATTCCTTGCTTTTATATTCTATTCCCCTGACATAAATGCCAACATTGCATTTGCCACTTTTACCACAGACTTAACCTGTAAATTAACCTTCTCAGAGTCTTGCACGAGACTCCTAAGTCCCTCTGCACCTCTCATGTTTGAACCTTCTCGCCATTTAGATAATAGCCTGCACTATTGTCAAGATGCATTAGCATACATTTCCCAACACTGTATTCCATCTGCCAATTCTTTGCCCATTCTTCCAGTTTTTATCTAAGTCCTTCTGCAATCCCATGGCTTCCTCAGCACTACCTACCCCTTTGTAAACTTTGCCACAAAGCCATCAATTCCATTGTCTAAGTCATTGACAAACAATGAAAAGTAGCAGTTCCAATACTGACCCCTGAGGAACACCATTAGATTATGCATGCATTAAGAAATGATACAATATTTCCTCCGGTGTGATATCACAAAACACGGGACAAACCAAGACTGAAAAAACTGACAAAACCACATGATTATAACATATAGTTACAACAGTGCAACAATACCATAACTTGATGAAGAAGTCCATGAGCACAGTAAAAGTTCAAAGTCTCTCAAATGTCCCACATCTCACACAGACGGGAGAAGGAAGAACTCTCCCTGCCATGCCGACCACAGTCCGACTCTGAGTCATCCGAAAACTTCAAGTTCTGATCAGCTTTCCGACACCGAGTACTGAGCGCCATCTCTGTCCGAATGATTCGACCTCAACCTCGGTCGCCAACAGCAGGCAAAGCCGGGGATTTTGAGACCTACCCTCCGAAAGATTCCCAACCACGCAGTAACGACAGCAGCAAACGAGCGTTTCAGAAATTTCTCCAGATGTTCCTCTCCGCTTTCACGTCCCTCTCCATCAAATCAGAATTGTCCACGACCCCTACTTAACAGATACGATATCATTTTTCACCAGAGGGCTGCGCACCAGAAAAGGTCCCCTTTATTCCCGCTCGCTGCCTGTCAGCCATTCCTCTATCCATGCCAGTATCTTCCCTGTAGTGCCATAGGATTTTATCTTGTTAAGCAGCCTCACGTGTGGCACCTTATCAAATGCCTTCTGAAAATACAAGTAAATGACATCCACTGCCTCTCCTTTGTCCACCCTGCTTGTTAATTCCTCAAAGATCTCTAACAGATTTGTCAGGCAAGATTTCTCTTCACAGAAACCATACTGGCTTTGACTTACTTTATCAGTAGTCTCCATGTACCTCAAAACTTCATCCTTAATGATAGACTCCAACACTTTCCCAACCACTAAGGTTAGGTTAACTGGCCTATAACTTCCTTTCTTTTGCCTTCCTCCCTTCTTAAAGAGTGGAGTGACATTTGCAATCTTCTAGTCCTCCTGGACTATGCTAGAAACAAGTGATTCTTGAAAGATCATGACCAACACATCCATTCTTTCTTCAACAACCTCTTTTGAGTTCAGAACTTTGTGGACAATAAACCTAATACCGTCACAATATAAGGATGGGGAAATAGTGTGATTGTGAGATTGATGCTGGTGGAGAAAGATGGGCAAATGGGAAATGCAGATGGGGAAATGATAATTGGAAGAAAACGAAGAGAGGGGCTATCAATGTAATGGAGTTGGAGCTGGTTTTCTGAAATATTGCAGCCAGTTTGGAGGTTATCAACATGAGGAAGGGTATTCAGGAGATAATTTTGGGTGCTGCAGTTCAGGGGCTCGAGTAGGTTTCTTTCAAAGTAATAGTGGATTGAGGAGTAAATCAGAGAGCCAGGGAGTAGTGGGGAACATTGGAATTGATCTGATATGTAGGAGGCTGATAAAGTGATGACTGGGTGCTGGACAGATGATGGGGGAGCTAGGAAACTGATTGGAAGGCATCAGAAGAAAATGAGGGGCTAGGAGATGAAAGGGAATAAAGGACAGCAACTGAGAAAGTTTGAACTGCTAAGATAAATATTATTCTTTTTTCTTAGAGATACAGCATGATAACAGGGCCTTCCAGCCCAATGGGTCCAATTAGAGCCATGTGACAGTAATAGCATTGGACTAAATCTATGCTACCATGTGACAGTAATAGCATTGGACTAAATCTATGCTACCATCCCACCCCTAAAATAATCCTAGAAAATAAGATTAGGCAGTGTTGGTAGATGGAAGGGGCTGATGGAGAAATGATTAAGGGGCTAGAATAAGGGAGGGTTGAGTAGACAACGGGGCATGAAGTTACTAGGGAGAACATGAGGGTTGTGGTGACTGTGGGATATTGGTGAGATAATAAAGGGGCTGGAGAAATTATAGGGAGACTGGGGAAATACTGGGAAAAGGCATATCTCAATGTAGGATATTGAGATGACCAACATTTGCTTTTGGTGGGGAAGTGCACAGGGACGGTTGGGGGCCGTTGATGTGCAAGGCAGAATTTAGGAAGAAAACTAATGATGCTGAAGAAGCAAACACAGCTGGAGAAAGATAATTGTCTCAGACCTCCGAACAGCAACCGGGATAAGGTGAGGTCTTTAACACCAACATAGTGTTAAGAAATCATTCATTATCATTTATTTAGGTGTACACATCCTCAATGTCATCCAACCATGTTCGCATAGATCGGACTGAGGTTTAATTTCATGACTTAATTAATGAACGGTAAAGATATTTTAATGTTGAGTTTCACAGAGGTTTATAAGAAATTCTTTTAGAAATTGAGAAAATTGTGATATGCATCTTTTTGAAATGCATTGAGGGGAAGGTTTTGGCTGCATACAGAATCAAAGAATGATTGCAAGGGACAGTGAAAAATCATTTGTTTCTATCTTTTTATTTGATGCTGCTAAGTATACCTAGTCTTGTTGTAATTAAAAAAAAGATGAAGTGTGATCTGTTGTAAAGGTGACAGATGTTGAAGGCAATTATAATTTCATCTGAACATCTGAATATATAGTGGATAGCTTAAACTAAGTATGTGGCTGGAGTGTCACTAACAAATCTGCCATTGATGCTGCTTTCTTATGATGTAACACATTGCATCTGACTAACAGTATTTCAGAAACACTGTAACATCGATAGCTAACATTCAGCCCACCATAAACACTGCTGATTCTGCAGTTGCTGGAAATCTTGAGCAATCCACACAAAGTGCTGGAGGCAGCATCTATGAAGGAGAATAAACAGTTGATATTTCCAGGCTGAGACACTTCATCAGGATTGGAATGGAAGGGGATAGAAGCCAGGAAGAGAAGGTGGGGAAGGGGAAGTAGAACAAGCTGGCAGGTAATGGGTGAAGACAGGTGAGGCAGGGTTGACAGGCGTTAAAGATTTAGTACCAATCAAACACAGATAATTCTGTTTGAGAAATTAGTACCCATCAAACACAAAGTAGCCAGAGACCTCAAAACTAGTTACTCCTTTATTTTGTGATGTTACAGGGAACATCTTTCCAAAGAACGACAACTCCACCAATGCAAGGTTACCGTTCAAATTAATACAGCAAATCTAATCACAGGTCAGCAGGTCTCAAAACACTGTATCCACAATTTACACAAAATTATCACCTACACAATCAGTTCCTCATTGTTCAGAGTACTAAACAAGCCGTTAATCATGTTGCCTCTCAGAGGAGGGTCAATGTCCCTCATTAATGACATGATCTATTGTTTGTTAGTACAAGTAAGATAGACTCATTCTGCTTCTTTCTTTCTTTTTTTTCCGTTTAAAAAGAAGTGCGAATACAAACAGGAGGAGAATATCTCTGGTATATCTGTCAATAACAGTACATACAGAAGGTAAAATAAACTATCAGAATCACATATAGTGTTGATCTACAAAGTATAAATTTGATGTAGAATGTATAATACAGAAAAAAATATATAATTCATTCTCCACTTATCAGTTTATGAAGAAAGGAAGGACTATTAGAAATTTTTATATAAAAAAAGAAAAAAAGGTATTCGAAACAGGAAAAAAAGGACTGGGCAGTCCATCCTGAGAGAGAAACCAAGAGAAGAGAGATTCTCTGATCAAATCCAAGGTTCTGAAAAAAATAGCTGGAAGAGAATCAGTACAAAAATCAGATCATATGAAAATATTGAATAAGAGGTTGCCAGATTTCTTCAAATTTAAAAGATGAATCCAGTGCCCGACTTCTTATTTTCTCTAGACTTAAACAGGACATGATAGAGGAAAGCCAGTAAAAGGCGATAGGAGGATTAGGGTCCTTCCATTTAAGTAAAATGGCTTTCCTAGCTAATAATATTGAAAAGCCTATCATCTGCTGAGCAGAAGCAGGAGTATATCCTGTATCTGATGGAATAATTCCAAAAATAGCTGTAAATAAGTTTGGTTGTAAATCCAGATCCAGCACTTTTGATAAGGTTTTAAAAACATCTTTCCAAAAGTTCTCTAACTTTATGCAAGACCAAAACATGTGAGTTAAAGTGGCCACCTGAGTATTACGTCTATCACAAATAGGATTAATACTGGGAAAAATACGGGCTAATTTATCCTTCGACATATGCGCCCAATGCACTACCCTGAGCTGTATCAAGGAATGATGGGCACAAATAGATGAAGTATTTACCAGATGAAGAATTTTACTCCGTTGATTATCTGAAAGTAACTCTTGAAATTCCAATTCCCAGACAGCTTTAATTTTATCGTTAGATATCATTCGTAAATTCAATAACCATTTATAAATTGTAGCTATTAATCCTGTTTGGAGTGGTTTAACTTGGAAGAGGGTTATATTATATTAGATTGATAAGCGGAGGGATAACTTGGAAGCAAGGTATGTAAAAAATTCCTAATTTGTAAATATCTTAAAAAATGTACATTGGATAAATCAAGTTTATCCACCAGCTGAGTTAAAGACGTTAAACAATCCCCTATAAACAAATCCAAAAAAGTTATTATTTCTTTGGTTTTCCAAATTTAAAAAGCCTGATCTAAAATTGATGGTTTAAAAAAATAGTTACAATATATTTCACTAGGAAGGACAAAATTCAAAAAATCTACGAAGCTGGAACCAAATTCTTAGTGTATGTTTAATAATAGGATTAAGGTCTTGTCTACCAATCTTAGAGAGCAGAAAAGGAAGAGGAGCTCCCAGCAAAGAGGCCAAGGAATACCCCTTCACCGAGTTTTTCTCCAAATCCACCCATCAAAGACAGTCACGTATGTCTGAATAATAAATCCAACAGGTAATACATCAAATATTAATTGCCCAGTAGTACAGTCTAAGATTTGGCAAAGCCATACCACCGTTCTTTTTTAATTTCTGCAATAAAGGTTTACTCAATCTAGGATTTTTATTGTTCCAAATATAGGATAAAATTTTAGAGTCTATTCTGTCAAAAAAACATTTAGGAACAAATGAAGGAACTGCTTGAAATATATATAAGAATTTTGGTAGAATTATCATTTTAATAGCATTAATTCGACCAATTAATGATAGCGTCACAGGAGACCATTTAGAAAGTATTTGTTGGGTATAATCAATTAATGGGAGGAAATTATATTTATACAGATCTTTAAAATTCTTAGTAACTTTAATACCAAGATAAGTAAATTGATTTTTAGCAATACTAAAGGTAATTGCTCATACTGAGCCAAATGATTATTAACGGGAAATAACTCACTTTTGTATAAATTTAACTTATATCCAGAAAAACTACTAAATTTGGAGAATGTGGATAACATAGAAGGAATAGATTTCTTAGGATCAGAAATGTAGACTAACAAGTTGTCTGCATACAACGAAACCTTATGCATTTTATCCCTTCTCTTAACACACTGAATACTATTGGAATTCCGAAGAGCAATAGCGAGAGGTTCGAGAGCCAAGTTAAATAGCAAAGGACTAAGAGTACAGCCCTGCTGGGTACCTCTGTATAGTCTAAAATAGGAAGATTTTTGATTGTTAGTTATAACCGCGGCCATAGGAGCTTGATCGATCAATTTGATCCAGGAGATGAAACCCGGACCAAAATTAAATCTTTCTAAATTTTCAAATAAATAAAACCACTCCACCCTATCAAAGGCTTTTTCTGCGTCAAGGGAAGTGACAGATTCAGGTTCTATGGATGGAGAGGAATAAATAATGTTCAATAGTCTCCAAATATTAAAGTGTGAATATCTATTCCAAATAAATCCAGTTTGATCGTTAGAGATAACTTTAGGTAAAATATTCTTGATCTTATTAGCCAACGTTTTAGAAAGAATTTTAGAATCCACATTTAGTAAAGAAATTGGTCTATAAGAGGCACATTCAGATAAAGCTTAATATGGCATAATATGATTAGGGTCAACTTGGCTTTGTCAAAGGTAGGTCGTGCCTTACAAGCCCAATCGAATATTTTGAGGATGTGACTAAACACATTGATGTAGGTAGAGCCGTACATGTAGTATATATGGATTTTAGCAAGGCGTTTGATAAGGTACCCCATGCAAGGCTTATTAAGAAAGTAAGGAGACATGGGATCCAAGGGGACAATGCTTTGTGGATCCAGAACTAGCTTGCCCACAGAAGGCAAAGAGTAGTTGTAGATGGGTCATGTCCTTCATGGAGGTCGGTGACCAGTGGTGTGCCTCAGGGATCTGTTCTGGGATCCCTACTCTTTGTGATTTTTATAAGTGACCTGGATGAGGAAGTAGAGGGATAGGTTAGTAAATTTGCTAATGACACAATGTTAGGGTGTTGTGGATAGTGTGGAGGGCTGTCAGAGGTTACAGTGGGACATTGATATGATGCAATACTGGGCTGAGAAGTGGCAGATGGAGTTCAACCCAGATAAGTCTGAAGTAGTTCATTTTGGTAGGTCAAATATGATGACAGAATATAGTATTAATGGTAAGACTCTTGGCAGTGTGGAGGATCAGAGAGATCTTGGGGTCTGTGTCTATAGGACACTCAAAGCTGCTATGCAGGTTGACTTTGTGGTTAAGAAGGCATACGGTGCATTGGCCTTCATCAATCGTGGGACTGTGTTTAAGAACCAAGAGGTAATGTTGCAGCTATATAGGACCCTGGTCAGACCCCACTTGGAGTATTGTGCTCAATTCTGGTCGCCTCTACAGGAAGCACATGGAAACCATAGAAAGGGTGCAAAGGAGATTCACAGGATGTCGCCTGGATTAGGGAGCAAGTCTTATGAGAATAAGTTGAGTGAACTCGGCCTTTTCTCCTTGGAGTGATGGAGGATGAGAGGTGACCTGATAGAGGAGTACAAGATAATGAGAGGCATTGATCACGTGAATAATCAGAGGCTTTTTCCCTGGGCTGAAATGGCTAGCAGGAGAGGTCATAGTTTTAAGGTGCTTGGAAGAAGGTATAGAGGAGATGTTGTGTAAGTTTTTTTACGCAGAGAGTGGTGAGTGTGTGGAATGGGCTGCCGGCAGCGGTGGTGGTGGAGGTGGAAACGATAGGGTCTTTTAAGAGACTCCTGGATGGATACATGGAGCTTAGAAAAATAGAGGGCTATGGGTAAGCCTGGGTAGTCCTAAGGTAAGGACATGTTCGGCACAGCTTTGTGGGCCGAAGGGGCTGTATTGTGCTGTAGGTTTTCTATGTCACTATACATCATGACGAACTGAAAATTGAAGGTAATTGGGAATGCTCAGCAGGCTCATTGCAGAAATTTGAGATTTTTTGTGACACTGTTCCTTGTAGATGTTTTCAATCATGGGGTTGGCATTTACTGTAATGGACTGAGCTGTATCCAGTACTTTCTGTAGGCTTTTCCATTCATGGGCATTGGTGTTTCCATACCAGGCCATGATGCAACCAGTAAGGATCCTTTCCATTGTACACCTGTGGAAGTTTGTCGAAGTTTTAGATGACATGAGACTTCTTTGTAATAGCACTTACGTGCTAGTCTCAGATTTAGAAGCTCAAATGATAACGCCAAGTTATTGATCCCCTCCACCTCTGACCTCCTGATGAGGACTGGCTCATGGAACTCTCGTTTCTTCCTTCTGTAGTCAATAATCAGCTCTTCGGTTTTGCTGATATTGAGTGAGAGGTTGTTGTAATGGCACCATTCAACCAGATGTTCAATCTCCCTCCTATATGTTGATTCATCACCACATTTGATTCAGTCCACAATGGTGGTGCCATCAGCAAACTTGAATGTAGCATTGGAGTTGAGCTTAGCCTCGCTCACAAATGTAAAGCAAGTAGAGCAGAGGCTAAGCTTGCAAAATTGTGGTGTGCCTGTGCTGTTGGTGATTGTAGTTTCCAATCCAAACTGACTGGGGTCTGCAAGGGAAGAAATTGAGGACCTAGTTATGTGAAACAATACCAGTGTAGACTTGGAACTTAGACTGTTACACATGTCCAAGAAACAGCCAAGCATAGCTGGGCCTATGAAGGTGCCTATAGGTACACCTTGGATTTGGAGAAAGTGAAATTGTTGATGGTGAGAACCAGTTTTATCAGATTGAGGAGGGTGATTGAGAAAGGAGAATTGGTTAGATCTGCTGTCTGGAAAGTAGCAGAGAGCTCTAGGGCCTTCCTGATGGGGTATAGATATTTATAGGGACAGAGCATCCCAGTGAAAATGTGATAATCAGGGCCAGGGAACTCAAAGTTGCTGAAGTGATTGAGAACATGTGAAGTATCACAGATGTAGGTAGGAAGATATTGAACAGAAGGGGACAAAATGGGGTCAATATATGCATATACAAGTTCAGTGGGGCAGGAGCAGTCAGAAATAATCCTCTCTCAAACCTTCTCTTCTCCTCAGCTTCCTGTCACCTTCCTCATTGTCCTTCCTCCTACCCTCTCTCCCATGATCCACTGTCCTCTCCTAACAGATTCATTCTTCTCCAGCCTTTTACCTCTTCCACCCAGCTTCTCACCTCATCCTTCTTCCTCCACCCACATACATTCCCTCTCACCTAGTCTCACCTATCACCTGCCAATTTGTACTCCTTTCTCTTCCCCACCTTCTTATTCGGGCCTCTGCCCTCTTCTTTTCCAATTCTGATAAAGGATATCGGGCCATAACATTCCCCTCCACAGATGCTGCCTAACTTTCTAAATATCTCCAACATTTTGTGTGTTTAGCAGTCAGGCCAGGGAGTCTGTGCAAGCTCTAAGGAAGTACTCCAGTCAGTATCATGACCTAGAAACATAGAAACATAGAAAATAGGTGCAGGAGTAGGCCATGCGGCCCTTGGAGCCTGCACCGCCATTCAGTATTATCATGGCTGATCATCCAGCTCAGAACCCTGTACCAGCCTTCCCACCCATACCCCCTGATCCCTTTAGCCACAAGGGCCATATCTAACTCCCTCTTAAATATAGCCAATGAACTGGCCTCAACTGTGTCCTGTGGCAGAGAATTCCACAGATTCACCACTCTCTGTGTGAAGAAGTTTTTCCTAATCTCGGTCCTAAAAGGCTTCCCCTTTATCCTCAAACTGTGACCCCTCGTTCTGGACTTCCCCAACATCAGGAACACTCTTCCTACATCTAGCCTGTCCAATCCCTTTAGGATTTTATATGTTTCAATAAGATACCCCCTCAATCTTCTAAATTCCAACGAGTATAAGCCGAGTCGATCCAATCTTTCATCATATGAAAGTCCTGCCATCCCAGGAATTAATCTAGTGAACCTTCTTTGTACTCCCTCTATGGCAAGAATGTCTTTCCTCAGATTAGGGGACCAAAACTGCACACAATACTCCAGGTGTGGTCTCACCAAGGCCTTGTACAACTACAGTAGTACCTCCCTGCTCCTGTGCTCGAATCCTCTTGCTATGAATGCCAGCATACCATTCGCCTTTTCCACTGCCTGCTATACCTGCATGCCCACTTTCAATGACTGGTGTATAATGACACCCAAGTCTCGTTGCACCTCCCCTTTTCCTGATTCCACCATTCAGATAATAATCTGTTTTCCTGTTTTTGCCATCAAAGTGGATAACCTCACATTTATCCACATTAAATTGCATCTGCCATGAATTTGCCCACTCACCTAACCTATCCAAGTCACCCTGCATCCTCTTAGCATCTTCCTCACAGCTAACACTACCACCCAGCTCCGTGCCATCCGCAAACTTGGAGATGCTGCATTTAATTCCCTCATCTAAGTCATTAATATTTATCTTAAACAACTGGGGTCCCAGCACTGAGCCTTGCGGTACCCCACTAGTCACTGCCTGCCATTCCGAAAAGGTCCCGTTTATTCCCACTCTTTGTTTCCTGTCTGCTAACCAATTCTCTATCCACATCAATACCTTACCCCCAATACCGTGTGCTTTAAGTTTTACACTAATCTCTTGTGTGGGACCTTTCAAAAGCCTTTTGAAAATCCAAATATACCACATCCACTGGTTCTCCCCTATCCACTCTACTAGTTACATCCTCAAAAAATTCTATGAGATTCGTCAGACATGATTTTCCTTTCACAAATCCATGCTGACTTTGTCCGATGATTTCACCGCTTTCCAAATGTGCTGTTATCACATCTTTGATAACTGACTCTAGCATTTTCCCCACCACCAATGCCAGGCTACCGGTCTATAATTCCCCGGTTTCTCTCTCCGTCCTTTTTTAAAAAGTGGAGTTACATTAGCCACCCTCCAATCCTCAGGAACAAGTCCAGAATCTAAAAAGTTTTGAAAAATTATCACTAATGCATCCACTATTTCTTGGGCTACTTCCTTAAGCACTCTGGGATGCAAACCATCTGGCCCTGGGTATTTATCTGCCTTCAATCCCTTCAATTTACCTAACACCACTTCCCTACTAACATGTATTTCCCTCAATTCCTCCATCTCACTAGACCCTCTTTCCCCTACTATTTCTGGAAGATTATTTATGTCCTCCTTAGTGAAGACAGAACCAAAGTAGTTATTCAATTGGTCTGCCATGTCCTTGTTCCCCATAATCAATTCACCTGTTTCTGTCCCGCTCTTTTCTGAAGATCCAGCAAAACATTTTCCCTCATGGGCCCTTTTAACTCCCATTTAAAAATCTTAATTGACCTTGTTTTCATCATCTTTACAGACTTAAAATTACAGGTGATAACCATCTTTATTTGGAAGAAACTTTGCCTCGGGTATCTCCGGTATCTTTTGCTCATCACTTTAAACCTGTAAATAAAAAAACCGGAACACTGGAAAAACTAGCAGACGAAGCAACATCTGTTTTGGCAAAAGTTACAAATCTTCAGATAAATCTTCAGATGCACTTACTGATCATGGTAAACAATTTCCCTTTATTTCCCCTATTTATATAATCATTATCGTGGACCACTTAAACAAACCCATTTGTTTCAGGAACATCAAATCCAGCTTTTCTTGTTTTCCCCTTGTTGATATCTTTCAAATAGGAGCCTAAGGATCTAAGAACCCAAGGAACAATTTTGCACTTCTATCTTTCAAACACAGCATTGATTCAAACGTAAAACTTTTACTATTAGAAGCTTGGATAGGTACATGGGTGGGAGGGGTACGGAGAGCTGTGGTCCAAGATAATGATTATATTAGGCAGTTTAAATGGTTTGGCATGGACTAGACGGGCCAAAGGGCCTGGTTCTGTGCTGTATTTTTGGTTAACTAAATCCGACAATGTTACTTAACACTAAATGCACTGGAACTACTCACTTACTGCATCTAGGACATGTAATTCAGGAAACTTTTCCGAACGCTTTGCAGAAATTTACGAGTGGTCTGGTGATCTAAGTGAAAGCTAAAACCCTTGTATTAAATCCATCATGTGCTTATCCCATGCTGGTCTGCTCTTTTCAGTCTTGAACCTTTCCCTGTGCTTTTCAAACAAAAAAAAATTTTTAGTCCCTTAATTCCTCTCAAAGTGTTCTGATACGAGTTGATTTCACAAACGCTATCAGACATTTCTACGGAAGTAGACGTTCTAGACGGATCATTAAATTTAGAGTTTGGATGTCTTTATTACAGTCTAAGAGAGTGTGATTTCAAGAAAACTTCCCTGACCCCAAAGAAGTGGAACCTGTGTAAGCTTAACTCATCCCAGAGAGTGGTGCAGACTGTCCAAAGCACGTGACCTTCCCACTGTTCAGGACATTTACAGAGACAGGTGTGTAAAAAGGACCCGAAAGATCCTTGGGACCTAAGTCAACCCAACCACAAACTGTTCCAGCTGCAACAATCTGGGAAACGGTACCGCAGCATAAAAGTCAGGACCAACAGGCTCCAGGACAACTTCTTTGACCAGGCCATCAGACTGATTAATTCGCGCTGATACAATTGTATTTCTATGTTATATTGACTGTCCTGTTGTACGTACTATTTATCGTAAATTACTACAAATTGCACATTGCACATTTAGATGGAGATGTAATGTATATGAAGAACGTGAGAAATAAAGTCAATTCAATTCAGGATTTAGGTAATTCTTCAGGATGCCTTTTCAAATTCTGGCATTGCTTTCCTTAGTCAAGACAGCAATTTTATGGGGGGTGGGGATCAACAATCTCTTTTATGTTATTCAATAAAACTGATTGCAACACCTGCTTGTTCAATTTATCAGGGACTGATTTTTCCTGAATTCCTCATTAATTTTGCTTTAAGTTGTAAGTTTCTTTAGTTTAAAGATTAGTAGGATACAAAACAAAACCTCAAAGTGCTTTCTGTGCAGAACATTCTGAGGGAATATTTCACTGAAGCAAGATTTAAATAGAAAATAGTGGGACGACTTTTCAAATTAGTTGAAAACTCAATTAAGTAGCCCGATGTTCAATCCAAAACTATTTTGCACAAAAAGGTTACAGTTTCTTACTTCTGATTTAAGTGCAGTGTTTGATTATCCCAATTTAAAATGAACTACTGAGTAAGGACATCTACTTGGTGTTTACGTATTTTCCATATCTGATATCACAGATGGGAGCATTCTGCTGATTACAGTCACATCACTCACTCTCTACCATTCTTTCACTTTGCACACATAGGCATTCTGATAGTAGCATTGACAAAGCTTCAATACAATCATTCAACCACCTAAATAAAATGTGAAGAAATGCCACTTAAGCACTGTAAAAGTAAATGACCTGAGTCTTAACTTGCCTCCTGTGATTGAGCTTTATATCTTCACAGCAGCTGTGCTGAAATAGACCACATATGGGCTACTTCTGGGCTTTTTATTCCATCCCTGCTGTTCCAACTTGCAACTCAACTTCAAAGACAGAAAAACCAGTGCTGTGCAGTTTGCTATTTTCACCAGGTGCATAAGGAGCCAGTTACTTCAACAAGGAATCCTCTGAAGCATGTCCCAAGTTCACAGTCTTCTTCCAATATTCCCTCCATCCAACTGCAGTCTGTATTGATTGATGACAGTGGCAGCCTTTCAAGGGCACAGAGGCAAGCAGCATGTGTCGTTAACTCTTTGGTCCAGCATGGGGCGCTGGAAAGTGCACTCCTATGCACCAGAACACCATTGATTGGTTTAACTAGAACTTGTTAAGTGACTGCTCTAGTTGTTAAGTTTTCCTTATGTATTTTTGTACAACTTTTTTTTGAATGTGAGTTCCTCATCCATCATATTTTCAATTTATTGAGTTTTGATTATGACGTGCATGAGGTTCCCATGCTACATGCATTATTTAAGTTCATCACACTAGCATTCATCACTGAGTCCTGAATTTGGGTTCCAAGTGAACTAACATTCTGTGTACTCTAGCCCTCTTGAGTAAATATTCTCTGAGTCATCTGAGCCACTGTTATTCCTCTGTTATGTTTCTCAAAACAGGGACACCTCTTTTTCCCTCATTAGGGAGAGGGAGAGCCTGTGGTATGTCAAATTACCAGGTGAACAAGTAGACTTTGGAGTACTGCAAGTCTGTGTCTTTATTGAGTGCTCGGTGGAGGGCGCCGGTGCTTTCTTGCTGGTGGAGGGGGTGGGTCATTGTCTTGATGCTGTTTGTGCTTGGGTGGGGGGATGTTGTGGGGGGCAACGTTGAACTGTCATTTATTGTTTGGGGCACTCCTCTGTTTTCATGGATGTTTGTGAAGAAAAAGAATTTCAGGATATATATTGTATACATTTCTCTGACACTAAATGTACCTATTGAACCCTCGTCGTTAACTTTCTACCTTTGAGTCTAATGTTTACTCTGCACCGAGTTTGTGAGGAGAAACATAGAAATATAGAAATAGGTGCAGGACTAGGCCATTCGGCCCTTTGACCCTGCACTGCCATTCAGTACAATCATGGCTGATCATCCAGCTCAGAACCCTGTACCTGTCTTCTCTCCATGCCCCCTGATCCCTTTAGCCACAAGGGCCATATCTAACTCCCTCTTAAATATAGCCAACTGTTTCCTGTGGCAGAGAATTCCACAGATTCACCACTCTCTGTGTGAAGAAGATTTTTCTCATCTCAGTCCTAAAAGGCTTCCCCTTTATCCTCAGACTGTGACCCCTCGTTCTGGACTTCCCCAACATCGGGAATAATCTTCTTGCACCTAGCCTGTCCAATCCCTTTAGAATTTTATACGTTTCAATCAGATCCCCCCCCCCCACCAATCTTCTAAATTCCAGAGAGTATAAGCCTAGTCGATCTAGTCTTTCATCATATGAAAGTCCTGCCATCCCAGGAATCAATCTGGTGAACCTTCTTTGTACTCCCTCTATGGCAAGTATCTGGAAGTGCCAATGTAACTGCCAGCAGGGTTTCTGAAAATCTCTCAATGCATTTATTCGATTGTCTTACTCAATAGATACACTCAATCTCTCCCATCCCTCCATAATGTAGAAAACTCTGATATTCACATTTATTCTGTTTTGATTAAGTCTCAAGATATGAGAAATTATGAATGGAAGATTTAGCATGGAGTTGAAAATGTTTTAATGGGGACAAAGGTACAGGCGACTACCCTTCACTTTATGTGGAGGAATGGGACTTATGAGAATATGCTCAGAAGTTTAAGGATCCATTTTGAGATACTGAGCCTGTTTGTGCTCCTACATAGACTGAAGTAGATAACGTGTGGTTAATAAGCAGCAGCAAACAACTTGCACTTTGAAATGTCCCAGACAGTAACTATTTCCATGAAGAAAGAGCCTAACTATTTTCTCTTGACCACTATCATCATAGAATCCCTTTTCAAATGATGGACCAGTAACCTAGCTTTACTGGATACAATTACTTTGTCGGCAAGATACATCAGGACCTGAATATTTCTCAGTGAGAGACTGAACCCTTGACTTCATAAAGCTTTGCACGGCCCATCAAAAAGACAAGGAATATTCTCCTTTGGCTTGGGTGAGAGTAGCACCAATGGTGGACATGATTCTGAGCAAAGCAGGTGCTCAATTAACAAATGCATTCATATATCAAACTCTGCCACTTATCAGGCAAAAACAGATTGCAAATTAGCCTCCAAATTACATATCATATCTTCCAATTGAAGATGGTGCTACTGAAATTATAGTTCAGAAGGCAAGAAATACGACTAAAATATTACAACATAATAATACCTTTTCTGAATTATCACCACAAATGATGATGAAGCAAACAGAGGTGAAGCTGATTTGAAGGAGGTATCAGCCAAAATGCAATGTGTTGAATACGGGGTGGCAGACGGAGTTGGTATCGCTGTCATTGTTGGTGTGAATAATTTGGAGAGGAGTCGATGTGGAAGGGTTTCGATGCCCCTCCACCTGATCCGGGTGTGAGGTTGGATCGCTGTAGCTGCTGAGCCAATCTGCTGAAATCCAGAATGGCTTTGGGCTGTGTATCCCATGTGTTTCGCTGTGTCAGCATCTGGGTCCTAGAGGGAGGCACTACCTAGTGCTTAGACAATTTGAACGCTGGCCCAAATAGACTGGAAAGCCTGAGTGTTGGGACCAGAGATGAGAGTCAGCCTGATTTCGCTTGCTGTCCTGTGATGTTCATTCCTCTCTCCGACGGCTGTTGTCTTTGCTGGTTTAGCGGTGTTTTTGCCCCGCTTAAAATGATGAGCTAAGATTGAGATTTGGGTTACTAAACCGGGGAGTGGATCTAAGGACTCATTCTGGTTCAGAGTGCTATTGTTTGCTTCTGTTGTTTATATGATGTGGGTGTTTTTTTCCCTCTTTCTCTGCACAGTAGTTATGGACTTTTTTAAAATTGGGTTCTCTGGGTTTCTTGTTTTGTGGCTGCCTGTAAGCAAACAAATCTCAGTTTGTGTAATTTATACATACTTTGATGATAAATGTACTTTGAATCTTTGAAATATGGGGCAATCCTCCTGTACCTGAGTCAGAATCCTAGTACTTCCTACCTAGCACCAATGTGGGAGTCCCTTCGCCACAAACACAGAGAGGAGTTAAGAAGTTAGTTCCTCATGGTCCTCTCAGGGCAATTAAGGATTATCATTAAATGCTGATTTAACAACACTCATTCCATAAAAAAATTACAACAAGTAGAATCAAAATTCTTCAGTGCACCACAATTCCCAATATAACAGTTTTTGACAAGACAAAAATGCAGCAACATCACAACAACCAGGGCTGTTAAAGCAGGAGAACAAAAGTGAACTTAGTTCAAAAGTTCTTAATTCCGTTTAGTTGACAGTTCACAAGCTTGGACTCTGGAGCTTCTTTCTAATTATAGAAGTTAATTGGTTACGTGAAAATAATGGAGGAACTGGACCACTGAGAGGAGGCAAGGAGTGAAAATAAGGGGACCATTTCTGGATGGCTGCTGGTGACTGCTGGTATTCTGTAGGGGTCAGTGTTGGGAATGCTTCTTTTCAAGTTATATGTCAATGATTTGGAGAATAGTATAAACAGATTTGGTGACCAGGTTTGAGGACAATACAAAAATAAGTGAAGGGGCAGGTTGTGCAGAGGAAGCAAAAGCATTTAGATTAGGAGAATGGCAAAATAAGTAGCAGGTGGAAATACAGTGTTGGGAAGCATAAGGCCATGCAAATTGGTAGAAGGAATAAAGGCATAGGCTATTTCTAAATGAGAAAAGTTCAAAAATCAGAGGTGTAAAGGGACTTGGGAGTCCTTGTATAGGATTCTTTAAATGTTAGCTTTAAGGTTGAATCAGTGGCAAATGCAATGTTACATTCACTTCAAGAGGATTAGAATAGAAAACATATAACTAAAAAATAAAATTTAGAATGAAAAAATAAGAAAATAAAGGCAAGGATGTAATGTTGAGGCTTTATAAGGGATTGGTCAGACCGTACTTGGAATATTATGATCGATTTTGGGCCCCCTATGAAAAAAAATGTGCTGGCATTGGAGAGGTTCCAGAGATTGACAAAAATGATTCCAGGAATGAATAGGTTAACCTATGAGGATCATTTGATTGCTCCAGGCCTGTATTTAGAATTTGGAAGAAAGTGTGGGGTGGGGGATCTCATTGAAACCTATCAGATATTGAAAGGCCTAGACAGAGTGGATGTGGAGAGGATGTTTCCTATTATGGGGGAGTTTAGGACCAGAGGGCACATCTCAGAATAGAGGGATGTCCATTTTGAACAGAGATGAGAAGGAGTTTCTTTCGCCAGAGGGTGGTGAATCAGTGGAATCGATAGCCATGGATGTCTCTGGAGGCCAAGTCGTTTGTTATATTTAAAGCGGAGGTTAATAGGTTCTTGATTAGTCAGGGTGTCAAAGGTGACAGGGAGAAGGCAGACAGGAGAATGGGGTTGATAGGGATAATAAATCTACCATGATAGAATGGTGGATTAGGTTTCATGGGGCGAATGGCTTAATTCTGCACCTATGTTTTATGGTCTTATGCCTTAAACTTCATGGACCATCTACTCTATATGGTAAGAAAAGATGAAATATATGGTCTTTAATAGATCCTACTTGATTTAATTGAAAATTGTGGTGAAAATGCCACTGCCAGCATGTGCCTTCCAGTCCATTCATATCTGAGAGTCAACATGAGAGTCTGCAGTTGCTGAAGTCCCGAGCAACACATACAAAATGCTCGAGGAACTCAGCAAGCAGGCAGCTCTATGAAGATGAATAAACCATTGACATTTTGGGCTAAAATACTTCATGAAGAGTCTTAGCCCAAGATATCAACTGTTTATGCTCTCCATAGCTGTTGTCTGACTTGCTGAGCACCATATGTTGGTTTTGCTATTGCTATCTCTCTCACACACACATTCCTCATTCATTGCCTTCTTAATAACAAGACAGACAACTTGCTGATTGCATTAAGACTTTTAACAAAAAGACAGGCAGTATATGAAATACATTAGTATGTTACTGCGTTGAACAGCTATTATCCCATTATCAATTCAATTCTTTTTGCTTTTCCACTAGTACATTCATACCTGTTTCTACCGCATTCATCCAATGTCACAAACTACCTTGTCTCTGGCAATTTTGCTTACAAGGACTTTTGGTCTGGCTTATCTTTGTTGTTATTTTTAAAATAATAAACAGCCAGAATGCAGTATTGATGACTACACGGAATGATATTTTAATAAGGACGTTGATAAACCCATTGTCTCAGTTCTGTCATAACATTTTCTCAGTATTGTAACATTAGATAACCTCAACACCGATGGAAACAACACATGTAGTTTATGCACAGACTTCACAACTTTGAACCTTTTAACTTACTTAGTCAAGTTTCCCATCATTTCCATCTATTACAATTTTTATAGCTATTTACAAATGGAAGGACTTGTAAAACGTTACTTCCTTTACTTTCATTCAATTCCTGATCACCTCGGTATTTGCTTAACTACAATACATGAGTGCAATATCAAACTAAATCATAATGCCAATCCATATTTATATATCACAGAGTCAAAGAGAGTCATAGAGAAGTACAGCACAGAAACAGGCCCTTCAGCCCATCTAATCCATGCTGAAACCACTTAAACTGCCTACTCACATCAAACTGCACTTGGACCATAGCTCTCCATATCCCTCCCATCCATGTAGTTATTATGGTCTTAAATATTGAAGTTAAGCTTGTATGCACCACTTGTGCTGGCACGACCCTCTGACCCTCTGAGCGAAGAAGTTTCTGCTCATGTTTCTCTTAATCTACTCACCTTTCACCCTTAACCCATGACCCTCCCCAACTCAGTGGGGAAAAAACATGCTTGTATTTACCCTATCTATACCCATCATAATTTTGTATACATCGACCAAATCTCTCAATCTTCTGTGTTCTAAAGTATACAGTCCTAACCCATTCAGTCTTTCCTTATAACTCAGGTCCTCCTGTCTTAGTAACATCCTTGTAAATTTTCTCTGCACTCTTTCAACCTTGTTTATATCTTTTCTGTAGGTAGATGATCAAAACTGCACACAATACTCCAAATTATGCCTCACCAACATCTTATACAACTTCAACATAACATCTCATCTCTTGTACTCAATACATTGAGTTATGAAGGCCAATGTGCCAAACGCTTTCTTCACGACCCTATCTACCTGTGACATCACTTTCAATGAATTATAGATTTGTGTTTCCAGATCCCTTTGTTTTACCACACTTCTCAGTGCTGTGACGAGAATACACATAGATTAAGATGTTAGCTGTCCTATGCTAGCACCAGTGGGATCAGCAGTTGGTCTGCCACTTGTCTTCAGGAGAGAGAGATAAGGAAAACAATGGAGCAGCATTTGGAGATGTTAATGAAGGGACGGGAGAGAGTAACGGAAGGAGAGCTGTCAAGATCGGCTCCCCCTTTGAACCCTGAACTGTTTGAAGTGATGGACAGGCGATACCCCAGCAGGGGGATAAAAAGGGATAGGTTCGCTAAGGCAAGACACACACGACACCACGAGGTAACGAGACCCTGGAAGCGGTGCGCCTCCCATAAGTCGGTGGGAAGTTTTGGAGGGCTGGACACAGGACCAAGCCATAGACGCACAGGGTAGAAAGGCACGATCGGCGGGAACCTGGTGTGTGTGTCCGCCCTTGCCTGGGTGCCAGGTTCACCGCAGAGAAGCGATTGTATCTGGAAACAGAGGGGTCATGGTCGGTGACCTCAGAAGACATCACAAAGGGCTCGCCCGAAAGCTGACTGCGAAGAATATCGAAGGTCTGTGTGGAAGCCATTTGAATATTCATTCGTTTTGCTCTCTCTCTCCTTCTCCCCACTGTCCATCTCCCACGGCAGTGATTACTGCGAACTGAACTGAATTCAATTGAACTGAACTTTGCGTCACTTTGAAACTGGTCATTTACCCCTAGACGATGATAGAGCTTGATTGATCCTGTTATTCTAATTCTGTGTACATGTGTGTTTATCATTGCTGAACTGTTGCACTTATTATCCTTTTGATTAGAGTACTGTGTTGCTTGTTTCTTTAATAAAACTTTCTTAGTTCTAGTAATCCAGACTCCAACTGAGTGATCCATTTCTGCTGGTTTGGCAAACCAGTTACAGGGTACGTAACAGTGCCTTAATGTTCACTGTGTAAGACTTACCCTGGTTGGTCCTACCGAAGTACAAAACCTCACCCAGTGTGCATTAAATTCCATCTGCTATTTTTCAGCCCATTTTTTTAGCTGACAGAGATTCTTTTCCAAGCCATGCACTCTTCCTCACTGTCCACGACACCTACAATCTTGGTGTCATCTGCAAATCTGCTGATCTAGTTAACTACATTGTTATCCAGATCATTGATATAGACAAAGAACACAGCACTGATCCTTGAGGCACATCTCTAGTCCCAGACCTCTAGTCAAAGAAGGAACTGTCTACTACCACTCTGGTTTTTTCACTAATCTAATTTACTGGCTCATTCTGAATGCCAAGTGACTGAATCTTCTTGACCAACCTCCCATGCAGGACCTTGTCAAATGCCCTACTAAAGTCCATGCAGACAACATCCACTTTCCTGATATCAAATACTGAATATCCAATTCAAGATTAATGACAAATGATAAGACCTGCACATCTCCTTAATTCAGAATTCTAGGTACTTTTGCTTGCTGCATCCAGGCAATTTTCCTCCAATTGATAACCAAGATAGCAGAATCCTGCTTACATATAAGTGGGAGATTGCTGTGGACTATGTAGGTCAACCTTAAACAGCTTGAGACATGAAAGATCTGACTTTAGATGGTACCCTGTGGTCAAATATGCAGTAAGAAGCACAATAAACTTCAGTAGAATATTGCTGCAATTATAAACCTGTGCACAAGACCAGCTGTGACACAGCTCTGTATTTAGTTAACTGTTCTGAAACCACTGCAACAGAAGGCTACAAGTGGAGCATCAATTTTCTTTAATTGGTAAGTTCCCAGACTGCTTTGTGAAGCTAATCGTTGTTTAAAGTAAAGATTGTTGGTTACTGTTCTCTTGCCTGCTGCTAGAAACTTGTTTTTCTTAAGCTGCCACTATAAAAAAAAATTTAGGTGATTGTAAGCCTTCTCAACTGCCATCTTTTATAAACCTACCGATTCCTATGGTTATCTTGATTGTACTTCTTTCCACTCTGCCACTTGTAAAAATGCTATTCCCCTTTCTCCGTTCGTTCGCCTACGCCACATCTGTTCCCCGAATGAGGTTTTTCTTTCCAGAACATCAGAGATGTCTTCCTTCTTCAAACAATGGGGTTTCCCTTCCTCCACTATTGATTCTGCCCTCACCCGCATCTCCTCCATTTCCTGAACATCTGCACTCACCCTCTTGTCCTTACTTACCACCCCATGAGCCTCCGCATGTAACACATCACTCTCTGCAACTTCTGCCATCTCCAAAGGGGATATAGTACCAAACATATCTTCACCTGCTCCTCTCTGTCTCTGCTTTCCACAGGGTGTGCTCCCTCCACTATTCCCTTCTCCACCTGTCCCGCCCCACTAATCTCCCTCCTGGCACTTATCCTTGCAAGTGCCTGTTGTGCCACGATTAAGCCCAACTCGGAAAGGAGAAGCAACACTTTCCATTCCGAATGGGTAGTCTCTATCCTGAGAGCATGAATATTGATTTCATCTACTGGTGAAGAAAAATTCCTTCACCTCTTCCATTCCCCACTCTGGCTTCTCGTCTCCTCACCTGTCTATCACCTCTGCCTGGGTCCCCCCCGACTTCCCTTTCTCCTATAGTCCACTCTCCTCTCCTATCAGATACCTTCTTCTCCAGCTCTTTACCTATCTATGCACCTGGATTCACCTATCACCATCTCACTGTCCTCCCCCCCCCACCCCCACACATTTTATTCTGGCATGAAGGGATTCAGGGGTGGAAGGCAGGAGGCACAAGCCCACAATATCCTGAAAAGGAAGGGTGAGCAGCCAGAAATTGTATTGGTACCGATGACACAAGGAGAAAAAGGGAGAAGAACCTGAAAAAAGAATACAGGGAGTTAGGAAGGAAGTTGAGAAGCAGGACTTCAAGGGTTGTAATCTCAGAATTGCTGCCTGTGCCATGTGACAGTGAGGAAAGGAATAAAATGAGGTGGCAGATAATTATGTGGCTGAAGAATTGCAGCAGGGACAGGGATTCAGAATACTGGATATCTGGGACCTCTTCTAGGGCAGGTGTGAGCTGTACAGAGGTGGCAGGTTGCGCTTGAATCTGAAGACCAGTATCCTTGTGGGCAGGTTTGCTAGAGCTATTGGAAGTGCCTTAAACTGATATGGCAGGGGATGGGAACCAGTATGATAGAACTGAGGATGAGCCAGCAGGTTTACAAAGAGATGATGGGTGTAACATGAAATGTAAGGAAGGACAAGCGAGTAGTTGGGTACAAGCGCAGAGAGTGCAAAGAGCTAAATTGTACGACAGAGGCAAAATGTAAAAGCGTGAAGAATGCAGGACTGTAGATGCTGTATTTAAATACACGTAGTATTTGGAATAAGGTGGATGAACTCATGGTGCAGTTAGAGATTGGTCGGTATGAAGTTGAGGGCTTCACTGAGTCGTGGCTGACAGAAGGCTACAGTTGGGAGCTTAACATCAAAGGATATACTTTGTATCAAATGGACAGGCAGGAAGACATAGGTGGTGGTGTGGCTCTGTTGGTAAGAGCTGGAATTACAACTTTAGAAAGAGGTGACATAGATTCAGGGAATGTTGAATCTTTGTGGGTTGAGTTAAGAAACTGCAAGGATAAAAAAACCCATTATGAGAACCATATATAGGCCTGCAAATAGTAACCAAAATGTGGGGTTGAGATTGGAAAGGAAGCTGAAAGGGGCATGTAATAAGGGCAATGCCACAATTGTAATGTGTGACTCCAATATGCAAGGGGATTGGAAAGATCAAGTTGGTGTCAGATCACAAGAGAGGAAATTTGTTGAATGCATACAAAATGGCTTTTTAGAGCATCTTGGGCTTGAGACTACTCAGGGAAAGGCTATCTTAGATTGGGTGTTGTGTAGTAATCCAGATTTTATTACAGAGCTTAAGGTAAAGGAACCCTTAGTGGTAGATGGAATACAGTTTTGGGAAATGTATGATAATGCATGTTGGTAAAAGGGAAAAAACAGTGCAGGCTATTATCTAAATGGGGAGAAGGTTCAAATATCAGAGGTGCAAAGGGACTTAGGAGTCTGCATGCAAGACTCCCAGAAGGTAAATTTATAGATTGAGTGTGTGGTAAAGAAGGCAAATGCAATGTTGGCATTTATTTCAAGGGAATAGAATATAAAAACAAAGATAATGCTGAGACTTTATAAGACACTACTCAGGCCTCAGTTAGAGTATGGTCAACAGGTTTGGACCCCATATCTCTGAAAGCACATGTTGTCATTGGAGAGAGTCCAGAGGAAGTTCACAAAGAAGACTCTAGGAATGGGGATGAGATCTAGTACTAGGTAACGAACCGGGTCAGGTCACAGACCTCTCAGTGGGTGAGCATCTGGGGGACAGTGCCCACCGCTCCCTGGCCTTTAGCATTATCATGGAAAAAGATAGAATCAGAGAGGACAGGAAAATTTTTAATTGGGAAAAGGCAAATTATGAGGCTATAAGGCTAGAACTTGCGGGTGTGAATTGGGATGATGTTTTTGAAGGGAAATGTACTATGGACATGTGGTCGATGTTTAGAGATCTCTTGCGGAATGTAAGGGATAAATTTGTCCCTTTGAGGAAGATAAAGAATGGTAGGGTGAAGGAAGCATGGGTGACAAGTGAGGTGGAAAATCTAGTCAGGTGGAAAAAGGCAGCATACATGAGGTTTAGGAAGCTAGGATCAGATGGGTCTATTGAGGAATATAGGGAAGCAAGAAAGGAGCTTAAGAAGGGGCTGAGAAGAGCAAGAAGGGGGCATGAGAAGGTCTTGGTGAGTAGGGTAAAGGAAAACCCCAAGGTATTCTTCAATTATGTGAAGAAAAAAAGGATGACAGGAGTGAAGGTAAGACCGATTAGAGATAAAGGTGGGAAGATGTGCCTGGAGGCTGTGGAAGTGAGCGAGGTCCTCAATGAATACTTCTCTTCGGTATTCACCAATGAGAGGGAACTTGATGACGGTGAGGACAATATGAGTGAGGATGTTCTGCAGCATGTTGATATTAAGGGAGAGGGGGTGTTGGAGTTGTTAAAATACATTAAGACAGATAAGTCCCCGGGACCTGACGGAATATTCCCCAGGCTACTCCACGAGGCGAGAAAAGAGATTGCTGAGCCTCTGGCTAGGATCTTTATGTCCTCGTTGTCCACGGGAATGGTACCAGAGGATTGGAGGGAGGCGAATGTTGTTCCCCTTGTTCAAAAAAGGTAGTAGGGATAGTCCAGGTAATTATAGACCAGTGAGCCTTATGTCTGTAGTGGGAAAGCTGTTGGAAAAGATTCTTAGAGATAGGATCTATAGACATTTAGAGAATCATGGTCTGATCAGGGACAGTCAGCATGGCTTTGTGAAGGGCAGATCGTGTCTAACAAGCCTGATAGAGTTCTTTGAGGAGGTGACCAGGCATATAGATGAGGGTAGTGCACTGGATGTGATCTATATGAATTTTAGGAAGGCATTTGACAAGGTTCCACATGGTAGGCTTATTCGGAAAGTTAGAAGGCATGGGATCCAGGGAAGTTTGGCCAGGTGGATTCAGAATTGGCTTGCCTGCAAAAGGCAGAGGGTGGTGGTGGAGAGAGTACATTCCAATTGGAGGATTGTGACTAGTGGTGTCCCACAAGGATCTGTTCTGGGATCTCTACTTTTCCTGATTTTTATTAATGACCTGGATGTAGCGGTGGTTTGGCAAGTTTGCAGATGACACAAAGGTTGGTGGTGTTGTAGATAGTGTAGAGGATTGTCAAAGATTGCAGAGAGACATCGATAGGATGCAGAAGTGGGCTGAGAAGTGGCAGATGGGATTCAACCCGGAGAAGTGTGATGTGGTACACTTTGGAAGGACAAACTCCAAGGCAGAGTACAAAGTAAATGGCAGGATACTTGGTAGTGTGGAGGAGCAGAGGGATCTCGGGGTATATGTCCACAGATCCCTGAAAATTGCCTCACAGGTGGATAGGGTAGTTAAGAAAGCTTATGGGGTGTTAGCTTTCATAAGTCGAGGGATAGAGTTTAAGAGTCGCGATGTAATGATGCAGCTCTGTAAAACTCTGGTTTGGCCACACTTGGAGTACTGTGTCCAGTTCTGGTCACCTCACTATAGGAAGGATGTGGAAGCATTGGAAAGGGTACAGAGGAGATTTATCAGGATGCTGCCTGGTTTAGAAAGTATGCATTATGATCAGAGATTAAGAGAGCTAGGGCTTTACTCTTTGGAGAGAAGGAGGATGAGAGGAGACATGATAGAGGTGTACAAGATAATAAGAGGAATAGATAGAGTGGATAGCCAGCGCCTCTTCCCCAGGGCACCACTGCTCAATACAAGAGGACATGGCTTTAAGGTAAGGGGTGGGAAGTTCAAGGGGGATATTAGAGGAAGGTGTTTTACTCAGAGCATGGTTGGTGCGTGGAATGCACTGACTGAGTTAGTGGTGGAGGCAGATACACTAGTGAAGTTTAAGAGACTACTAGACAGGTATATGGAGGAATTTAAGGTGGGGGCTTATATGGGAGGCAGGGTTTGAGGGTCGGCACAACATTGTGGGCCGAAGGGCCTGTACTGTGCTGTACTATTCTATGTTCTATGTTCTATGTTAACATATGAGAAGCATTTGTCAGCTTTCAGCCTGTTCTTACTGGAATCTAGAAGAATGCAGGGGGATCTAATTGAAACCTACTGAACGTTGAAGGGACTGGATGGGTGGATGTGGAGAGGATGATTCCAGTGGTGGGTGTATCCAGAACTACAGGGCACAGCTTCAAAATTGAGGGGTGGACCTTCAGAACAGAGGTAAGGAGGAATTTTTTTAGCCAGGGTATCTGTGGAATGCTGTGCCACAGACAACTGTGGAAGCCAGGACCATGGGTATATTGAAAACAAAAAAATAATAGTTTCCTGATTGGTCAGGGCATTAAAAGGACATGGTGAGAAGGCAGGGGTATGGGGTTGAGTGGGATCCGGGATCAGCTATGATGGAATGGCGGAACAGACTTGATGGTATGAATGGCCTAATTCTGTTCCAATTGTATATACTTTATTGTTGTCAAACAATTGATACTAGAACGTATATTCATCACAGCGATATTTGATTCTGAGCTTTGCACTCCCTGAATTACAAATCAATAGTAAATATTAAAAATTTAAATTATAACTCACAAATAGAAATTAGAAAAGAGAAAGTAAGGTAGTGCAAAAAAAACTAGAGGCAGGTCCGGATATTTGGAGGGTACGGCCCAGATCCGGGTCAGGATCCGTTCAGCAGGCTTATCACAGTTGGAAAGAAGCTGTTCCCAAATCCGGCCGTACGAGTCTTCAAGCTCCTGAGCCTTCTCCCAGAGGGAAGAGGGACGAAAAGTGTGTTGGCTGGGTGGGTCATGTCCTTGATTATCCTGGCAGCATTGCTTCAACAGTGTGTGGTGTGAAGTGAGTCCAAGGATGGAAGATTGGTTTGTGTGACGTACTGTGCTGTGTTCACAATCTTTTGCAGCTTCTTCCGGTCTTGGACAGGACAACTTTCATACCAGGTTGTGATGCACCCTAGAAGCGGCAACCGTTAGTCTCGCGAGACCATGGATCTGCGCCTAGAAAGTCTTGCTTCAATCTGTGTTAGAGCAGCATCTGTTGTGGCTGTAGAGTCCCACACAGGAGTGACAGTCTCGGCTGCAGCGACTGCACTTGAAGTGTTGTCTTGGTGCTGTTTTTCCGATGAGTGCACTTTACTTCAGCAGCAAGTCTCAGCTTCTCTTCTGCTCTTTTTAGACCTCTGCATAGTTCCAGCCTCCAGTGAGAGCGATTGCTTGCGATTTCCTCCCGCCTCTCAACGTTCATTTTCAGTAACTTCATGTCTGTCTTGCAAACGTCTTTGAAACGAAGATGGGGCCACCCTTGTGCTCTCTTGCTGGAGGCCAGTTCCCCGTATAGCAGGTCTTTTGGGATCCTCCCGTCTGACATGCGATGTACGTGTCCCAGCCAGCGGAGATGGCATTGTTGGAGCAGGGTGAAGAGTCTGGGTATCTGGGCGCGGGCTAGTACTTCATTGTTGGTGACTCGGTCAGTCCACGTGATGTCCAGGATATGTCTCAGGCTGCGAAGGTGGAAGGCGTTGAGACGCCGCTCTTGTCTGTAGTAGAGGCTCCAGGTCTCGCTGCCATAAAGCAGTGTGCTGAGGACACAGGCCCAGTTGACTGCAACTTTGGTGTGCGTCGTCAGCTTTCTTTTCTCCCAGACTCTCTCCATCAACCTGACAAATGTTCAGGCTGCTCATCTGATCCGTCTGTTGATCTCGGGGTCTAGGGAGAGGCTGTCCGTGGTGGTGGAGCCAAGGTATGTAAACTCATCAACTGCGTTCAGCTCGTAGTTGTTGATGGTAATGGCAGGGAGGTGCTCAATGCCTTGGCCCAACATGTTGGTTTTCTTCAGGCTGATGGTCAAGCTGAAGTCCTGGCAGGCTCTCGAGAAGCTGTCCATGAGGCGTTGCAGTTGCTCTTCAGAATGTGTTGCCAGTGCCGCATCGTCTGCAAACAACATGCCCCTGATGAGTACTTCACGAACCTTGGTTTTTGCCCTCAGCCGGGACAGACTGAACAGCCTCCCGTCCGATCTCATATGGAGGTAGACACCATCAGTTGATGTTCCAAAGGCGTGCTTCAGCATGACTGCGAAGAAGATGCCAAACAGGGTGAGAGCAAGCACACAGCCCTGCTTCACACCGCTGCAGATGTTGAAGGCTTCTGAAGAAGAGCCGTCAAACTGAACGATGCCTTCATGTCTGTGTGGAATGACTGAACTATCCTGAGGAGCCTCAGGGGACAACCAATCCTGGTGAGGATTTTGAACAGGCCGTCTCTGCTCACAAGGTCGAAGGCCTTCATGAGGTGAATGAAAGCGACGTAGAGTGGTTGTCTTTGCTCTCTGCATTTCTCTTGTAGCTGTCGAAGGGAGAAGATCATGTCGATTGTGGAGCATTCTGACCTGAAACCACATTGAGACTCGGGATATACCCTTTTGGCTATTTTCTGCAGTCTGCTCAGGACGACATGGGCGAAGACCTTCCGAACGATGCTCAGCAAGGAGATTCCCCTGTAGCTGTTACAGTTACTTCTGACCCTTTTGTTTTTATATGATGACAATGCTGCAGTCTCTCATGTCTTGTGGCACTGCTTCCTCTATCCAGCACTGGCACAGTAGTTCATGCAGGTGGTTTAGCAGGACGCCCTTTGCGCATTTCATGGCCTCTGGTGCAATGCTTTCTATGGTGCATCTATAAAAATTAGTGAGGGTTTTAGGGGATAGGCCAAATTTCTTTAGCTTTCTCAGGAAGTAAAGGCGCTGGTGGGCAATGTTCCCTCTAATTGTTAGTAGTCAGTGTGCGCAAAAATCTTATGTTGTGCAAATTTTTTTACTGGGACAAAAGTATACGCGCACTGAATGCACACATGGGACCGTTTATGTAGGTTTACAAAATATTTGACATAAAACTGCACAGAATAACAACAAAATTAAATACATATTAGAGTCACACACACAAAAAATGCTGGTGAACACAGCAGGCCAGGCAACATCTATAGGAAGAGGTACAGTCGATGTTTTAGGCCGAGACCCTTCGTCAGGACTAACTGAAGGAAGAGCTTGTAAGAGATTTGAAAGTGGGATGGGGAGGGGGAGATCCAAAATGATAGGAGAAGACAGGAGGGGGAGGGATGGAGCCAAGAGTTGGAAAGTTGATTGGTAAAAGGGATACGAGGCTGGAGAAGGGAGAGGATCATGGGACGGGAGGCATAAGGAGAAAGAAAGGTGGGGGGGAAGCTCAGAGGATGGGCAAGGAGATACAGAGAGAGGGACAGAGGGAGAAAAAGAGAGAGAAACTGGCATTTACCCATTCTTTGTAAACTCTATCTCGACTAATAGAACTTCCATCCCATTGATAACTTTTGATTCTCATTAACATATCCAAATGACATTCACCTAAACGGTTTCTCAGCTTGTTTTTGAGTTGATTCATTAGGCTAAAACCTCGTTCACAGTCTGCACTAGACGCAAGAAAGGTTCCCCCAATGTCCATCAACTGTGCAAGGTCACAAAACTCCATTTTGAAATACAAATGCCACCATTTGAGCAAAGTTTGAAATCAGTTTGGATTTAATTTTTTCTTGCATGAAAATTTGAAATCATTAAACTGTCTAATTATTACAATATTTTCAGCTAGAAAATCATGATATTTTAGACGTAAGGCATTAACTTACTTACCTACTACTGACGTTAAACTCACCGGCCTATAATTTCCCGGATTACTTTTCGATCCTTTTTTAAACAACGGAACAACATGAGCCACTCTCCAATCCTCTGGCACTTCACCCGTAGACAGCGACATTTTAAATATTTCTGCCCCCGCAATTTCAACACTAGTCTCCTTCAAGGTCCGAGGGAACACTCTGTCAGGTCCCGGGGATTTATCCACTTTAATTTTCCTCAAGACAGCAAGCACCTCATCCTTTTCAATCTGTACAGTTTCCATGGTCTCACTACTTGATTCCCTCAATTCCATAGATTTCATGTCAGCTTCCTTAATAAATACAGACGCAAAAAAAACCTATTTAAGATCTCCCCCATTTCCTTTGGTTCTGCACAAAGCCAACCACTCTGATCTTCAAGAGGACCAATTTTATCCCTTACAATCCTTTTGCTCTTAATATACTTTTAAAAGCTCTTTGGATTATCCTTCACTTTGACTGCCAAGGCAACCTCATGTCTTCTTTTTGCCCTCCTGATTTCTTTCTTAAGTATTTTCTTGCACTTCTTATACTCCTCAAGCACCTGATTTACCCCCTGTTTCCTATACATTTCATACAACTCCCTCTTCTTCTTTATCAGAGTTGCAATATCCCTTGAGAACCAAGGTTCCTTATTCCTATTCAATTTGCTTTTAATCCTGACAGGAACATACAAAATCTGCACTCTCAAAATTTCTCCTTTGAAGGCTTCCCACCTACCAATCACATCTTTGCCAGAGAACAACCTGTCCCAATCCACGCTTTTTAGATCCTTTCTCATTTCTTCAAATTTGGCCTTCTTCCAGTTCAGAACCTCAACCCTAGGACCAGATCTATCCTTGTCCATGATCAAATTGAAACTAGTGGTGTTATGATTACTGGAACCAAAGTGCTCCCCTACACAGACTTCTGTACTTGCCCTAATTCGTTTCCTAACAGGAGATCCAATATTGCATTCCCTCTAGTTGGTCCCTCTATATACCAATTTAGAAAACTTTCCTGAACACATTTTACAAACTCTAAACCATCTAGACCCCTAACAGTATGGGAGTCCCAATCAATGTATGGAAAATTAAAATCCCCTACCACCACAACTTTATGTTTCCTGCAGTTGCCTGCTATCTCTCTGCAGATTTGCTCTTCCAAGTCTCGTTGACTATTGGGTGGTCTGTAATACAATCCCACAAATGGGGCCATACCTTTCCTGTTTCTCAGCTCCATCCATAAGGACTCAGTAGACAAGCCCTCTAATCTGTCCTGCCTGAGCACTGCTGTAATATTTTCCCTAACAAGCAATGCTACTCCCCCACCTTTCATTCTCCTGCCTCGATCACATCTGATACATCGGAACCCTGGAATATTAAGCTGCCAGTCCTGCCCCTCCTGTAGCCAAGTTTCACTAATTGCTACAACATCATAATTCCACGTGTCAATCCACGCCCTCAACTCATCCGCCTTCCCCGCAATACTCCTAGCATTGAAATATATACACCTCAGAAGATCTTTACCACCACTCACAACCTTTCTATCAGCGGATTTGCTTAAACTTTCAACATCATTTGTTTTCACCCCAGCCACACTGTCAGCTCTGGCATTCTGGTTCCCATCTCCCTGCAAATCTAGTTTAAAGCCTCCCCAATAGCACTAACAAACCTCCCTGAAAGGATATTGGTCCCCCTGTAGTTCAAGTGTAACCCGTCTCTCTTGTACAGGTCCCATCTGCCCCAGAAGAGGTCCCAATGATCCTGAAATCTGAAACCCTGCCCCCTACACCAGTTCCTCAGCCACTTGTTCATCCTCCAGAGCATCCTATTCCTACCCTCACTGGCACCTAGCACAGGTAGCAATCCTGAGATTACCACCCTTGAGGTCCTGCTTTTCAACTTCCTACCAAGCTCTCTATACTCACTGTCCAGGACCTCTTCACTCTTCCTTGGTATGTCATTGGTACCGATGTGCACCACGACATCTGGCTGATCACCCTCCCACTTCAGAATGTCATGCAATCGATCAGAGACATCCTTGACCCTGTCACCTGGGAGGCAACAAACCATCCTGGATTCTCTGTCACGACCACAGAACCTTCAATCTGCACCTCTAACTATCGAGTCCCCTATCACTACCGCTCTCCTCTTTTCCCCCCTCCCTTCTGCACTGCAGAGCCAGACTCAGTGCCAGAGATCCGGCTACTGCAGCTAGTCCCAGGTAAGTCAACCCCCCCAACAGTATCCAATGCGGTATACTTGTTGTTGAGGGGAATGGCCACAGGGGAACCCTGCTCTGCCTGCCCTTTCCTCTTCCCTCACCTGACAGTGACCCAATTTCCTGTCCTCTGCTCCTTTGGCGTAACTACCTCCCTGTAGCTACTATCTATAATCTCCTCATTCTCCCGAATGATGTGGAGGTCATCCAGTTCCTGCTCCAGTTCCCTAACGCGGTTTGTCAGGAGCTGCAGCTGGATGCACTTCTTGCAGGTGTCGTTGTCAGGGACACCGGAGGGCTCCCTGACTTCCCACATCCTGCAAGAGGAGCATTCCAACATCCTGCCTGGCACTCTCTTTACGCTAGACAATCTGAACAAAAAACTTACCGGAACCTACCCTGGCCTCTGCCTGTTCTCGCCGAAGCCTGTTTGAGCCAAAGCCGCCCCACTCTGACGATGGCCACTGTATATGGTGGTCTGCTTTTTAAACCTTGGTGCGCTACGTCACGCGCCTGCACAGTGCAGACCCTTCTCCCCGAGCAGTTTTTAAAAAAAAACGACTTTTTCGACCCGAATTCTTCCGCACACTTCTTCAGCTACTTGCTTCGACTGAAACTGAAACTTGAACAAAAATTAAAAATTCCATATACTCAGCATATGTTAATATATTCTTACCTTGGACGCACAGTGGATTAGCCCTTGTATCCTTCAATTCATGAAGTTCAAATCTAGCTCACGCTGACAGGATGGGAAATAGCTTTCTCTGTCAGCTTAAAAGAGTCTGAAATAGATTTAAAATAAAACTCTATTCCATGAAGAATACCTATTTAGTCGAATCCTCTGCTCAGATAAGGCACAAGAGAAACTGGATGTAATGTTGGCAGAACGACTTTTCCTTACATTGGTCTTTGTCAGCTGACATTTGCAATCGTCTCCTTTCCAGAGAAAGGACCTTTAAGATGTACAGTCTTTCGTGGTGGGTATATCCGCAACTCTGGAATCATTCTAGTTAAACATTTTGCATCTTCTGTGGTGCCTTGAAGTCCACTTCAAAACCATTGTGTGCCCATAGTTTAATGTTAAATAGTGCCATTAATTTACAAGCAGATAAATATAGTGCTGGTCTGTATTGCCAGAGAAGCTTGCAATCTTTTGTACACTCAATGTCTCACTCAAGTTCTTTAACAAATGCTAATTTTCTGCAACAAAAATGGCAAATAGCTATTATTTTCTGACTCAGGAAATCCTTCACTGTCATTCAACTGCATTGCTTGCCCAACAGGCAAAATATTGTACGCTTGAAACACCAACAGATGATATTAGTGAGCCAGTTTCCTATTGGGGACAAGGAATGGGGTGAAACTACTAAGAGAACAGAATTGCAACAAAGTGGTAGGGATGGTTTACCTGTTTTTGGGGAAAATTATGCCGACGATAAGAAGAGATTTTCTATGGGTGGATTTTGCAGGAAAATCCCAGTAGCTTCATCAAAAAGCTGCCGTCAGGTCCCCATATAAATGCCAAAAAATGTAATGATTTGTGTACATGCATGCATGAGCACAAAAGTCTTGAACTTTCCAGCTGAGTGGTGATGTCACTGACTATATTCCAATACCAGATTCCTACAGGAATTCAATGGCAGTGGCTGTCAGTAGATGAGTTCAGTGACAAAATTCATTTGCTGGGTCACAGCAATTATTTATGACTGGCATTGGGAAGCCTCTAAAATGATATATATGGGGTTAGACATGTAGTATGGACTTTTTCTCTATTAATTTAATGAAGAACACCTAGATATTAAGAATTTTAGGTTTAAGTGACTTACACATTTTAAACTTCTGCTTTTTAATTTCTATTGTGCAACTTTTAAATAAATTGATTAATTTCTAACATTTGAAATATTTTAACAGCTAGAGGCTGGTTTAGTCTACTGTCAAAACATTGGCCTTGCCAGTGATCCTGCCATTGGTTCCAGTTCCCTTCACCTGCTAGGACTTGCAAGTGAAAGGACCTATTTAAGTTCAGGGCCTGTTTGCTTGACTTGGACCCTATACATTCTTGGTTGGGGCAACTGTAATGAAAAACAATTTCCCTTGGGATCAATAAAGTATGACTATGACTATGACTATGATCCATTGGTCTCAATAGGCTCACAAAGGTAGGGAAATGGCAAACGTGGGCAGCTCTCCACTGATTACAACTACTGGGTCATCATAGTCTGTGTTTGCTTCTGATAACTTTGTTAAACATTTAAGAGAACAGGAGGGGATAAATTACTAGTCAGGGAAAATAATCATGCCAATGCTCAGTCAAGACAGACTGGATAACTTATCTAGTTAGGTTTTATGGATGGAACAGAGGAATAAGAAAGGTATGACTACATTACTAGGGCTATATTATAGGTCATGCAATGGTCTGTGGGATTTAGAGGAACAAATTTATAGAGAGATTTGCAAACTGCTGCAAGAAACATGAAGTTGTTATAGTAGTTGATTTTACTTTTCCACATTTTGACTGGGACTCCCTTATTGTAAAAGGACTAGATGGGATAGAGTTTGTCAGATGTGTTCAGAAAAGTTTCCTTAATCAGTTAGTACAAGTCCCAATGAAAGAGTGTGTGATACTTGATGTGTTATTAGGGAATGAAACAGGGCAGGTGACAGAAGTTTGTGTAGGGGAACACTTGGATCTAGTGATCATCATGCCATTAATTTCAAAGTAAAATGGAAAAAACAGGTCTGATCTCTAGGTTGAGATTCTAAATTGGAGAAGGGCCAATTTTGATGGTTTTAGAAAAGGATTTGCAAGTGTGGATTGGGACAGGCTTTCTAACAAGGACTTGTAGGACTCAAGAACTTTACTGACATGTATTTGGTAAGTGGGAGGACTTCAAAAACTTGTATGTGCCTGTCAGAATAAAAGGTTGAGATAACAGATTTAGGCAACCTTGGTTTTCAAGGGATATTGGGTAAGAAAATCAAGCTCTGCTTAAGAAAAAAGGGAGTTGAATTGGAGTTTTATGCAGGTGGGAACAAATGAGGTACTTATGGAGTATAAAAAATGCAAGAGAATGCTTATAAAATCAGGAGGGCTAAAAGAAGAATGAAGTTGCCTTAGCAGACTAGGTGAAGAAGAATGCTAAGAGATTCTACTGATATGTTGAAAGCAAAAGAATTGCAAAGGACAAAATTGGTCCTCTGGAAGATCAGCATGGTAATCTATGTGCAGAGCTAAAGAAATGGGGCAGATCCTAAATGGTTTTTTTGCATCTATTTATTTAGGACGCAGACACAGTCTGTAGAAGTGAGGCAAGGCAACAGTGAAGTTCAGGACGTGGACTCACTCTATAAAGCTGAGGCAAAGCAACAGTGAGGTTCAGGACATGGACACAGTCTGTGGAAGTGAGGCAAAGCCAGAGTGAGGACATGGACCCAGTACAGATTAGAGAGGAAGTGATATTTGCTGCCTTGGGGCAAATTGGGATGGATAAATCCCCAGGTCCTGACAATATGTTCCCTCGGACCCTGTGGAAGTCAACTGCAGAAACTGCAGTGGCCCTAGCGAAGGTATTTAAATCATCCTTTGTGACAGGTGAGTTACTGGATGATTGGAGGGCAGCTAATGTTGTTCTGCTGTTTAAGAAAGACTAAATATAAAGCAGGAAATTATAGGCAGATGAGCCTGACTTCATTAGTGGGGAAGTTTTTGGAAGGTATCCTATGGGACCAGATATATGAGTATTTGGATAGACATAGACTGATTAGGAATAGTCAGCTTGATTTTGTGCGTGGTAGGTTGTGTCTAACCAGTCTTATAGAGTTTTTCAAAGAAGTTACCAGGAAAGTGGATGAAGGCAAGGCAGTGGATGTTGTCTACATGGACAATAGCAAGGCATTTGGCAAGATCCTGCATGGGAGGTTGGTCAAGAAGGTTCAGTCAGTTGATATTCAAGTTGAAATAGTAAACTGGATTTGTGGGAGAAGCCAGAGTGGTGGTAGACAGTTGTCTCTCTGACTGGAGGCCTGTGACTAGTGGTGCGCCTGCAGGGATCAGTGCTGGGCCCATTGTTGTTTGTCATCTGTATCAATCATCTGGATGATAATGTGCATAACTGGATCAGGAAATGTGCAGATGACACCAAGATTGGGGGTGTATTGGACAATGAGGAAGACTGAGGAAGAGCTTAAGGCAGGATCTGGACCAGCTGGAAAAATGGACTGAAATCTGGAAGATGGAATTTAATGCAGGCAAGTGCAAGGAGTTTCACCAACCAGGGTAGGTCTTACACAGTGAACAGTAGGGCAATAAGGAGTGCAATAGAACAAAGGGATCTGGGAATACAGGTCTATAATTCATTGAAAATTGCAGCACAACTAGATAGGGTTGTAAAGAAAGCTTCTGCCACTTTGGCCATAAATCAAAGAATTTATTGGAGATGCAATGTTGTATAAGATGTTGGCGAGCCCTAATTTGGAGTATTATGTGCAGTTTTGGTCACATACCTACAAGAAGGATGTAAATGAGGATGAAAGAGTACAGAGAAAATTTACAAGGATGTTGCTGGGACTGGAGGCCTTCGTTATCAGGAAAGAGGTTTATGAGTGACACAGATAGGGTAGATGCAAGCATCATTTTCCACTGAGGTTGGGTGTGTGGTCATGAGTTAAGGGTGAAAGGTGAAAAGTTTAAGGGGAACAAGGGGAAACTTCCCTCAGAGAAGCGTGAGAGTGAGGAATGAGCGGCCAGTGTAAGTAGTGCATGAGAGCTCAATTTCAAGGCTTTAGTGAAGTTTGGATAGGCACAAGGATGTTAGAGGTATGGAAGGGTGTAGGGTGATGGGAGTTTGGCATGGAGTAGGTGGGCCAAGGGCCTGTTTCTGTGGTATATTTTTCTGTGACTCATTTTTTAATTTACTGGATTAAATTGCTATTTATCAATTATTATCAGAGTTGCATTAAGAAATGTCACCTGTTTTCTTCTAGAGATGTGGAAATTATCACACCAATTGCAACTCTTAAACATCTCCACAATGTTGAAATGCATACAGGTTTTATATCGTCTTTTATATGGAATCTCGTGCTAGAAATGTGTGGTATTTAAGGTCAACACTGAAAAATTCAAATGGATGGTAGACAGGTTATCTTTTCTACAGCTGTTTACACATGAAATCAGTCCATTAAAATTATCAACCACATTCGATCAATATTCAAGAATGTTAGAGAATTAATGGAGTGAATTCTCCCATATATTTGGGATCTCAGATAAGGATTTCTTTGCACTTGGGGCTCTTAACTTAGAATTGGCTGATTTATCCAGCATTAGAGTCAATACTTAAAAATAGAAAAATGATTCAGGTTCCTTGAGGTAAATGTCAGCATTAAGGTCATCTGTTTTCAAATCTCTGCCTTTCTTTTTCATTATTGATTAGAGATTGTGCTATGTATTATAAGCTCTTCAACCTGAAGTGGGAAAATCAGAGACTGCTGTACATGCAGGAATGATGCTCAACCAGTTGTATCATGTTTGAAAACAAGGTTTTGACTTTCTGTGGATAAGCTTTAAATCATGATTTTGCTGGCATTCTATAATGATGTGAGAAGCAACTTCTCCTGATGAAATGTTAACATTTTGTTCAATAATCAAAATGCATTCATGTTTGCCAAAAAGTACATCGGTACATGTACTAATGTTGTTTGCAAAAAAATCTCTCAAAAAAAGGCATCTATAAAGATATCACCGACATTTTAAGGAGAGACATTATTCATAAAGTCTCACTGTACGCTGATTATCTGCTGCTATTTGTTTCTAATGTTGAGATTTCATTACCCTATGTGCTTTCTTTACTCTCCTCTTTTAGCCTCTTTAACGGATGAAGTCCTCCGTGACTGCTTTGAATCGGTGGACTGGTTAGTAATCAAGGACTCGGCAGCTACCTCGATGAGTATGCCTCAGCTGTCACGGACGTTATTTGGAAATGCACGGAGGACTGTGTGTCTCGCAAGATGATCCAGGTATTCCCTAACTGGAAACCTTGGATGAATTATGAGGTCAAGTCCCTTTTAAGGGCTAGAACTGCGGCTTTTAGATCCGGGGATACCAGTCGCTACACAGAATCCAGGCATGAACTCCGGAAAGCCATTAAGGGTGCCAAGAGGCAAGATTGAGCCAAGTTGGAAGCCCAGGCTGACCAGAGGGATGCCAGTAGACTATGGCAGGGTCTAAATGAGATCACTGGGCGCAAAAGAAAGGCTGGGAATATCAATAACTGTGGCGCTTCTCTTCCTGATGAACTTAATGTATTCTACACAAGATTTGAACAGAAGAGGAGCGTCCCGCTCCCTCCGGATGAACCGGACCTGGTGGCATCGAGATTCATCATCACCGAGGAGGACGTTAGAAAGGCCTTCCTGAAGATAAATCCAAGGAAGGCGACAGGCCCAGATGGCGCCCCGGGATGAGTTCTCCGGGCCTGTGCAAGAGAGCTAGCTGGAGTGTTTGCTGACATCTTCAACTGCTCCTTGCTTCAGTCTAAGATCCCCTCATGTTTTAAGAAGGCAACAGTGCTGAAGAAGAGCAAGGTGGCATGCCTGAATGACTATCGACCTGTGGCTCTGACATCAATTGCTATGAAGTGCTTCGAGAGATTGGTTATGGCACACATCAACCACAGCCTACCGGTCAACCTCGACGCTTTGCAATTTGCCTACCGGAGCAACAGGTCAATGGCAGATGCCATCTCTCTGGCCCTACATTCCTCCTTAGAACACCTGGAGAATAAAGACGCATACGTAAGGCTCCTTTTCATTGACTACAGCTCTGCCTTTAATACCATCATTGCAAATAAACTGATTCCAATGCTCCGGAACCTGGGCCTTAGAACTCAGATCTGCAGCTGGATCTTCAGCTTCCTCACAGACAGGACCCAGGCTGTAAAAATAGGGGACAAGCTCTCCTCTACAATCACTCTGAGAACCGGTGCCCCACAAGGCTGTGTACTCAGCCCCCTGCTGTACTCAGTGTACACCTATGATTGTGTAGCCAAGTTTCCATCAAACTCAATATATAAGTTTGCTGATGACACAACAATCGTAGGCCATTTCTCGGGTAATGATGAGTTTGAGTACAGAGAGGAAATTAAGAACCTGGTGGCATGGTGCGAAGACAATAACCTATCCCTCAACATCAGCAAGACGAAGGAATTGGTTGTTGACTTCAGAAGGAGTAGCGGACCACACGACCGAATTTACATCGGTGGTGTGCAAGTGGAACAGGTCAAAAACTTTAAGTTCCTCGGGGTCAATATCACAAATGACCTGACTTGGTCCAACCTAGCAGAGTTCACTGTCAAGAAGGCCCACCAGCACCTTTAATTCCAGAGAAAACTAAAGAAATTTGGACTGTCGCCTAAAACCCTCACTAATTTTTATAGACGCACCGTGGAAAGCATTCTTCTAGGGTGCATCACAACCTCGTATGGAAGTTATCCTGTCCAAGACTGGAAGAAGCTGCAGAAGATCATGAACACGGCGCAGCACATCACACAAACCAATCTTCCATCCATGGACTCACTTTAAACCGCACACTGTCGGAGCAGTGCTGCCAAGATAATCAAGGACACAACCCACCCAGCAACACACTTTTCGTTCCTCTTCCCTCCGGGAGAAGGCTCAGGAGCTTGAAGACTCATACAGCCAGATTTGGGAACAGCTTCTTTCCAACTGTGATAAGACTGCTGAACGGATCCTGACCCATATCTGGGCCATACCCTCCAAATATCCGGACCTACCTATCGTTTTTTTTGCATTACCTTACTTTCCATTTTTCTATTTTCTATTTATGATTTATAATTTAAATTTTTAATAATTACTATTGATTTGTAATTCAGGGAGCGGGAAGCGCAGAATCAAATATCGCTGTGATGATTGTATGTCTTAGTATCAATTGTTTGGCGACAATAAAGTATAAAGTATAAAGCCAGTTCTCAGGTTATAAATCAAACCTACATAAAAGTGAACTTTTCCCTGTGAACAATTTGATACCAACAAATTCTACCCTTCCTTTTGAAATTGTAAGACATCAATTTTCCTACTTAGGTGTAACAACCACTAAAAACTTTAAGTGTCTATTGAAAGAAAATGTTCTTACCCTATTGATTCACGTAAAAAGGATACTTTTAAATTGGTCGCCTCTTTCGTTATTGCTGATTGGTTGAATTAACTCTATCAAAATGAATATATTACCTAAATTTATATATCCTTTCCAGGCATTGCTGGTTTTTATACCTAAATCTTTTTCTGATTCTCTTGACTCTATTATATCTTCTTATATATGGAAGAATAAGCATTCCAGATTAAATAAAATCTTACATTCTGGTTATATTACATAAATTGTGAGGATTGCTCGATGTGGGTTTCTTTAGAAGCTAACTCTGTTAATAGATTTTCTATTAGTTCTCTTCTTGGATCCTCACTCCCTTTGTCTCTGAGTAAGTTAACTGATAATCTGGTAGCTAAACACACTATGAGAATTTGGATACAATTCTGAAAATACTTCGGCTTATTGAGATTTTCTCTTTTGAGTCCCATTTTTTCTAATTTTTTTTAAACCCTCTATGATTGATGTGGCTTTTAAAGAATGGGACAGATTAGGTATTAAATGCTTTCAGGATTTGTTTGTAGAGGGAAGTCTCTTTTCGTTTGAACAACTGTCAACTAAATATAGTTTACCCAAAACTCATTTTTTTCAATAACTATAAATAAGAGATTTTTTACGGTCTCAAATAAGTACATTTCCTAAAAGTCCTGGTAACAATTTACTAGATGTAATTTTTAAAGGAGAGGAGATGGCGGCGCAACGCAGTGCACAGCGGCCACTCCGGTGAATGATATCTGTTATCCGTCAAGTGGGGTGCCGTGTACAATCCTGATTTGATGGAGACAGACGTGAGAGCACGGAGGAACATCTGGTGAAACTTCTGAAATGCCTGTTTCGCTGCAGCTGCTACTGTGTGATCCAGAATCTCCAGAGGGGAAGGACCCGAGTCCTCGGCTTTGCTTGTTGCTTGGCAGCCGGGGCGGGGTCAAAGCGTTCGGCAGAGATGGTGCTCGGTGTTCGGTGTCAGAGGGCTGGCCGGAGCTTGAAGTTTTCAGACGGACTCAGAGTCTGCTGTGGTTGGGTGCTTCCAGGGTGCTGCATCGGCAAGTTTACGGCGCTGGAAGTTCATGGCAGGGAGAGTTTCTCCCTTCTACCGTCTGCATGAGATGATGGGCTATCGGGACATAGAGACTTTTTTTTAACCATGCCTATGGTCTGCTCTTTATCAAATTATGGTATTGCTTTGCACTGTTGTAACTATGTGTTATAATTATGTGTTTTTTGTCAGTTTTAGTCTTAGTCTGTTCTGTGTTTCTGTGATATCATACTGGAGGAACATTCTATCATTTCTTAATGAATGCATTTCTAAATGACAATAAATGAGGACTGAGTGTCCTCATAATCTAAACTAAAAAATGCTAATTTGAAACCTGTTTATAATGGATCTATATCTAATATTTATAATATGTTGCCGGGAATGAGAAGTGTTCCTTTAGATAAAATTAAAAATCTTTGAGAACAAGATTTACAGACTTGAATTTCTGAGGAAACTTGGAATCAAATTTTTAAATTAGTTAACACATCATCGTTATGTACCTTCCACTCTCTCCTCCAATTTAAAGTGGTCCATCATGCCCATATGACAAAGGATAAGTTGTCTTGTTGTTATTTAAATATATCTCCATATTTAATAAATGTAATAATGGAGAAGCTTCACTCATTCATATGTTGTGGGCATGTCTGAGTCTCAGAAAATATTGGAAAGAAGTATTTCAAACTTTCTCGATAATTTTTATCTTTAAGTAATCTTTAAGCCTAATCCTTTAACCGCTTTATTTGGAGGAAACAATATTATTTTGGAGTCATCTGACTTGCACATTTTGGCTTTTATTTCTCTTATTGACAACGAATTACAATAAACTTAACTGGTCAAAGAACACTGAAGCTGTCTCTATTTCCTGAGGAGACTGAGGTCCTTTAACATCTGCCGGACGATGCTGAGGATGTTCTACAAGTCTGTGGTGGCCAGTGCTATCATGTTTGCTGTTGTGTGCTGGGTCAGCAGGCTGAGGGTGCCAGACACCAACAGAATCAACAAACTTATTCGTAAGGCCAGTGATGTTGTGGGGATGGAACTGGACTCTCTGACGGTGGTGTCTGAAAAGAGGATACTATCCAAGTTGCATGCCATCTTGAACAATGTCTCCCATCCACTACATAATGGACTGGTTGGGCACAGGAGTACATTCAGCCAGAGACTCATTCCACCGAGATGCAACACAGAGCGTCATAGGGTGTCATTCCTGCCTGTGGCCATCAAACTTTACAACTCCTCCCTTGGAGGGTCAGACATCCTGAGCTGATAGGCTGGTCCTGGACTTATTTCATAATTTACTGGCATAATTTACATATTACTATTTGACTATTTATGGTTCTATGTCTATTTATTATTTATGGTGCAACTGTAATGAAAACCAATTTCCCCCTGGGATCAAAAAAGTATGACTATGACCATGACTTATGACCAGAAGGACGCTTTTGTTTAAATGGAAAGATGCAGCCCCACCTATTGATGTTCAATGGTTACGTGATGTGATGTCATGTTTAAATTTAGAGAAGATCCGATGCTCAATCTCTGAATCTAGTCAAGACTTTCAAACATTATGGGGACCTTTTGTGAATTATTCTCAAAACCTTTGATTTGTTGTTAAAGCACAGATGATGACTAATAATTTTTTTTCCTTTTTTTTCTTTACTAATCAGCTTCAGTCTTGGTAGTGAGATTTTTTTAATATAATAAAATTGCTATATTTTAATGCTACGAGTTAATTAACCTGTATTAATATAGGGTAAGGAATCTTTATATGCTATTTAGTATAATGTATTAATGTATTCTGTGTTTTTATTAAAATATTCTATATTTTTCCTGTGCTCTGTATTCTTATATGTAAATTAGTAAAAACATTGGTAAAGGAAGTCACGTAGCTGGGTCTCGTGCAATGAATTCAGCAGTGAATTATGCCTCAGGATTGGATGTCCAAATGAAATCCCATCCTATGTCCTCTCCTGCAATTGATTCAGCTGCATCTGTTTTGCTTTCCCTGGCACAAGCACGAGAGTCAGTGACTGACAATATCCATGGAGTCTTTCAGTAGGCTGGATGAACTCAGCAGGTCGGGCAGCATCAGTTAGAAACGATGAGTCGACATTTCTGGCCGGAACCCTTCGTCAGGACTGAAGAATGAAAGATGGGGAAGGATTTGAAGAATGCTTGGAGCGTCAGTTGAAAGACCAGTAATTTGAAAGACAAAGGGGTGGGGGAGGGAAAGCATCGACATCATAGCCCTGAAAACAATGGGTGGTAGAAGAAGGAGGCAGAACCATGAGGGAGCTGGGGGAGGGGGTAGAGTGAAATAGGGATAGAGGAAGGGAGGGGGAGGGAATTACCGGAAGTTGGAGAATTCTATGTTCATACCAAGGGGCTGGAGACTACCTAGACGGTATATGAGGTGTTGCTCCTCCAACCTGAGTTTAGCCTCATCATGGCAGTAGAGGAGGCCATGTAAGGACATATGTAAGATCAAAGGGAATGAAGAGAGTCTTTTCCAGCACCAGTAACCTATTGGAACAATTGGAGGATGGAGTGATTATCTATTCCGAAAAGGAGTCTTGAGCTCAAAGCTGATATCAGTAGGAAGAAGCTGTGTTAGAAATCTTCACTTAGCAAGAGGGGAATGTGATGGATATTCACTATCTTGGGACAGGAGGCCTCATATTTGTTCAGTTTGCTTTCTAAACACACAGCATATGCCACTTGTAAGATCAAAAACAGATTGAAGTAAGCTTCCAACTAACTGTTTAGTTTCTGGTTGCAATTGGAAGTCAGTATTCAGTTCTGAAAATGAGAATGGAAAGCAGTAATCACTTGAAATTAAGTAAGCACTCTCTAAAGAACACCTTTGCAAACAAGCTCTCTTTATAGTACAGACTCTCTTTCTGTGAGTAAGCAGATCCTAGTCACTGCACCTGCTTTACTGCTCAAGAGTTGCAGTATAAGACAATGGGTTGTTTAATTTGGTTTATTTCAAATAGACAAGCTGGCTCTAAGTTGCTTAGTTCAGAGAACCTTGCAGAACAGGGTTGAAATGGCTAGCATGAGAGGGCACAGGTTTAAGGTGCTTGGAGGTAGGTACAGAGGCGGTGTCAGGGGTATGTTTTATACGCAGAGAGTGGTGAGTGCGTGGAATGGGCTCCTGTCGACGGTAGTGGAGGTGGATATGTTAGGGTCTTTTAAGAGACTCCTGGACAGATGCATGGAGCTTAGAGAAATAGAGGGCTATGGGTAACCCTAGGTAATTCCTAAGGTAAGTACATGTTCGGCACAGCATTGTGGGCTGAAGGGCCTGTATTGTGCTGTAAGTTTTCTGTACTTCTATGTTTCTAACAAATGGATAATATAATTTAGCATATCAAATGTGTTTTATAGTTGAGAGTTTTATGTTAGTTTACAGCATTAATTGTGAACTGTGAACATTAAGCTGAGGTCTGTGTCTCCAGGAATGCTTTTAGAGCATTTGTGCTAAAAGGATAACTCAGGAAATAAACTAAGTAACCCAAATGGGAGAGAAGGGGTATAAGTGTTGAGAGCAGTTCAGGCTTATTAGGAATGAAGTAAGGAGCATTAAGAAATGTGGAAGAAACATGGGGTGAACAAGAATCCATTCCTCTAGCTTTGGTTTCTGCAAAGGAAAACTTGTTTGTCTGCATTGTTGGTATTTTTTTAGTTTACAGGAATTGTACCTGTGTTTTGAAAATCCTTTGTTCTTTCTGCTTTATGTTTGAGAAATATTCCATGTTTAGGAAATGATTTGTTTCAGTAAGTGGTTTGTGTTTCAAACTTGGTTTGTAATTTGGAAATGTTTAAGATAGAAATCCTCTGTGAGTTTTAAATGTGCATTAAGAATGTGTGGATTTAAACATGTATCACTAAAAATAAATGAACTGTGTGTAAAGGTACTTGGTTAGCTGAAGGTATCTTCTCCTTGCAAGTGAGAGAGGACCTACCGCTCAGACAGTAGGTGTTGGCAGCTAAACTCACCATGGAGAATAAACAGAGAAGTAAACCAGTCTTTGAAGATTGGATATTCACAGTATAATCTGCCTTTATTGAGAGTACTAGTGGCTATTTATATCCAATATGGCTTAAGGTCTGCATTTGAGTTTAGAACTTCATGGTCAGCAAGAGGCTACAGAGGATTGTAGACTTAGCCAGCCATGGCAGGACATCTTTAGGAGGCGATGCCTCAATAAAGTGACATCTGTGTTCTTAGTTTGCTAGTTAATGTCTTTGCACTGCACTGCTCCTGCAAAACAACAGATTTCATGTCATGTAAGTCAGTGATCCTGATCATAATCCTAAAAATTCACAAATGTCAGTTAATATGGTAACCATGCCTCCACAGTATTTTAATGAATGGCATCAAAATCACATAAAACTCATAAAAAAGTAACATTACTGAAAGTGGAAATAAAGAGAATACTAAAGGGAAGGCCTTCTTTTCTGAAGCTGTGCCCTGATCCTAGACTCCCCCCACTATAAGAAACAATCTCTCCACATTCACTCAGTCTAGTCCTTCCAATATTCAATAGGTTTCAATGAGATCCCCCTTAACATTCTTCTAAACTCCACTGAGTACATCCCCAGAGCCATCAGATATTCCTCATCTACCTTTTCATTCCCAGGGTCATTCTCACGAACATCCACTGGACCCTCTCTAATGCCAGCACATCTTTTCTTAGGTAAGAGGCCCAAGACTGCTCATAATATTCCAAGTACAGTCTGACCAATGCTTTAGAAAGCATTACATTACAGATGTTTAGAAAACATTACATCTTTTGGTATTCTAGTCCCCTTGAAATGAATGCTAAAATTGCATTTGCCGCCTTAACCACAGACTCAGCCTGCAATCCTGCAATGGGTTCCCACATCCCTTTGCACCTCTGATTTCTGAATTTGCTCCCCATTTAGTGAATAGTCTGTGCCTTTATTTCTTTTACCAAAGTGCATGACTTATACCCATCCCTACACTGTATTCCATCTGCCTCTTGGCTTATTCTCGCTATCTGTCGAAGTCCTTCATCTGTCTGAGACCATCATCCAAAGCACTGACATATTATGTGGATAAGCAGTCCCAACACTGACCACAGTGGAACACCTCCAGTCACCAGCAGCCAACCAGAGAAGGGTCCCTTTATTCTCACTCTTCGCCTCCTGCCAGTCAGCCTGTATTTTAGCCATGCTGGTGTCTTTCCTGTAATATACTGTATATTTGTATAACAAAACCCTAAAGCTTAGAAATCAAATCTATAGGAATTGAAAACATTGTTTCACTTGAAAGAAAGTAACCATAAACATGAAAATGGTTTATTCCCAAGGGCTGGCATTAAGTCAGTCCATCTTGGGGGCATGCTTTAATCAAAGCCTATTGCCAAGTATATCAGGGGAACCTGCTTGTGACGTTATCATGATTACATTGGTTTTGTCACAGTTAGTTGTATGCATTTAGCTTAACTGCCGAACACTTCATCACAAATTAAACAAATAATTAGGGTGGTTAGTGCGACACTATTGCATTTCAGAGTAACTCCAGTGCCATTCGGTATGGAGTCTGTACGTCCTCACCATGGAATGTGTGGGTTTCCCACAGGTACTCTCGTTTCTCAGGTGTATCAGGCAAATTAATTGTTCATTGTAAATTGTCTCGTGTTTAGGTTAGGGTTAATTCAGTTTGCTGCGATGGCACAGCTCTACACTGCACTCTATTGCTAAATAAATTAAGACACAATAGATCTAAATAAACCAAGAAATTTTTAAAATTGTTTTCCTTAATGCCAAACATAGAATTTTGAGCATTTAATTTCTCCCATGTTCGTGTTGTAATGTAAAAACAAGAATGAAAGTTCAATTTTTAAAAATTATGATGTTCATTTCAAACAAATTCCTCCATTATTCTGATGCAACATTAAACAATTATATGTGAATGTGTTAACACTGATTCAAATAGCAGAGAGGAACTTGTTAAAAATACTTTGGTATAGTATACTTTGTGGAGATGAATATGATTTTAGCATTCTCAGTGATTAGTGTTTAGAGCACCAATTAGAATTCCAGCCCTGTGTGATTTGTAGATCTATAGTTTTGTGTCTGTTAGACAGCAAATTACATTTGGTAATCAGTGACAATGTATCCCCTCAGTAACCTGCAGGTCAGTTTATTCCCAGTGTTTCATTAGCAGCTTAAAGCAATTAGAGTACTAGAACTGAAATGACCTATGATTTGATGACCTTTCTGCAATGTTTAAATTAGGGCAATAATAAGCACGCCATACATAGAAACTATTCAAACAGATTGATACATTAATTGGCAGACTACATACATGCAAGGAAGAACAAATGATCACTTGCAAAATCATTCTTAAGGTTAAAGTGCAGTCTTATTTCCTGGCTTTACTTCCAAGAGCAGTATTAACTATGTTTTAGAATCAAAGCCTTTTGCCTGAATATAGCTTAATGCTGCATTAATTTAGTTAGAGCTGTTTTCAAAGAAATTTCACGTTATGCTTGCATAGTATTTTTGTAGCCTGGGGAAAAGCACACACTCAGGACAACAAAGACTTTTTCAGGTTTTAATTCCTTTATCTGTTTTAGATTTTAAGTGCCAGAAGAGGGTTGCGAAACAAAACGAACTAATTTATAACCAGTTCTTGCCGTTACAATCTCAGTTTAACTTTCGATTCACATTCTTGTGTATGGACAGAATTGCGTTTGCAGTATAAAAATACCAGAATTATTACAGTACTAAGACGGTAGTGGCAATTCTGAAGGAACACAATACAAACAACATTAGAATCCCACCACCCTGCATCTTATACATATCAGCGAAAAATGTAAGCAAATACATCTCATCTAAGACGTACACATGTGCTGACTTCCGAACAGAGACTAAACATTCACGTTACACGGTTACATGCACAATCAGTCCTGATACAATAAAGTTAGACTTTGGCACAACTTTTACGAGGTATTGCCTGGTAGTTAAATTACAGGAAGACTGACCTCCTTGGATGGTGAGGAACTTTGCATAAGCCACGCTGTCCAGCACCGATGCCTTCACTCGAGAAAATCTGAAGCATCCACATGTAAAACATGTCAAATCCGCCAACAAGCATAAACAAATTCACATGGATATTGTCAATTAATGCTCACCTTTCCTCACCATGCCCAGCACACTCTGGGAGGAACCCAATTCCAACACCTTACCACGTCTTCAGCAGAAAGCAAAATGGTCTCCCCACTATCCCGCGTGTGCGTAATGACATCACCATCTCCCTTAAGGGCACAGACAACTATTCTAGCATTACCTGGATGGATGCCTAAGCACACTTTTAACGATACTGAATAAGATCGGATGGTCACCCGGTTACAGTATTAATGGGAGGGACTGCAGCCATTTTATATGAAAATGAACTGCATATGCTGTCTGAAACCACTCCATCAGCATGCTGAAAGGGGAAGAGGGGAGGTAATATGTCTGGTGTCAGATTTCTAGTAACTATATCTTGCCTTTGAGAACTCCAGCAAATTCTTTTGACTTTGTTCTCTCTAAAGCTCCTCATTCATCTAGAAAGTAACTGCTTCCAATATCCTAGACAAGTTTGGTGTGCACACAAGTACAGATATATCCCCTATTCTCTCCCAAACCATTGCCCTCTCTGCAAATTAGAAACTTCTTTGTTACTTCTGCTATTCTAAAGAAGGGTTATCAAGCTGAAAGTTTAACTTTGTTCCCCTCTCCACATGTTACCTGACCTGTTGTATATTATCAGTACTTTCTGTTTTCAGAGCCATTCAGATCATTTGTCCCACACTTCAATGTTCATCGATGATTACATTTCCAAGGCACCACACTTCCAAGCCTGGTGCTTCTCTCCTCAGTGATGGGTTTGATTGGGCCTTCTGTTTTCACGAGGAAGTGGTCAGAGCACAGCATGTGGGTGTTGTGGTGAGGACCCTGAGGCTCTCACAGTCTAATGAGGCCAGCGTAATCTGAAGAAATCAGTACAAGACATAGAGACTGAATCAAGGAGTTAGGAGAAAAGGAATGTCAGAGAATTCAGTATGATTTCTGATTAAGTGTGAATCAGCAGCAAAGAGAACCATAGCTGGGCTAGGAGGTGGACACTATGTATAGGTGGAGGCCAGCAACCCCACTGGGACTTTGTAAGGGGCAGGTTAGTTCAATGCAGGGTAAAGATGGCTGACGGATTTAAACTTGTACACCCACACACTGCTTGTTCTAGAAGTGGCCAATTATAAATGCCTCCAGAGCAATAGGGCCTTGGTTACCTTCAGGTGGTATTGAAAAGGGTATAATATAATCATATACTTTCCTCTTATGGAAATGGTCACAAGAACACAAGGGTAACCTAGGAGATACTGGGGGAATTTCAGAACTGATGCGATTTCACCTAGAAATGATGGTTTCACCATTTGTTCTTAATCAAACAGCTTTTAATCAAAAGATGTTGAAAGAAGTAATTTAAATAATATATAGTTTTACCCAAGGATTAGGAAACATAACCCACATTAAGTCCTGATGAAGGGTGTCGGCCTGAAGTGTTGACTGTTTACTCTTTTTCATAGATGCTGCCTGGCCTGGTGGGTTCCTCCAGCATTGTGAGTGTATTGCTTTGGATTTCCAGTGTCTGCAGATTTTCTCATCTTTCTGATTTACCACCTAGGTATTTGATAGTGTACATTCTTCAGAATCTATGCATTTCAAACTCAAATCAATATAATTGCTATGAATAATGATTTAAAGATTTTCTTCCTTTTATCAGTTTCTTAACTTGTCCCAAACAGTCAAAACATCAATATTTCTATTTGGGCCCTATATTGTTCATGTTCCGGTTCCCCCAGTTTTCCACACTAATGAAAATTGGCAGATGAAGTAAAACAGTGCTTTGTGCTGACAGAATGATGACAGAACAATCCTGTTAGTCAATCTATTAACTTCAGTTCTCTGTCTTAGTCTTTGCTAAATATGCTATTCTGGGAGTCTGAAGAGATGGAATTAGGAACAGAAAATAATTATGCAGCTGTATCCCAAACTTTGCAGCATATTGTCAAGTAAATATTCTTAATAAATTTGTAAACGGTGCTGCCCCAGGAATACCTGCAGTTAGAAGTTAGAAGAATTCTTTCTCTGTAGACAGTAGGCCCGGTGAGGTTGTGACACTGTCAGGCGCTCTGTGGAAATCCCCAGAAGAAAAGGGAAAGAGAACCAAGTGCATTGTTACATGGACTTACTAAATCAAGTTGAGTTCATTTTGGGAAGGAATCGCATCAACAATACTTAGTGATGAAATCACTATAATGGCTCAAAAGCCACCATACCTGACAAGGAAGGAAAGTCTTTTACATTGAAATGCAGTACAAAACCTACAGTCCAACTTTACAGAGGGTAAATGAAGAAAACCTTCAACAAATATGTAGAAAAGTTCATTCTCAGTATCTTTTATTTCAGAGCAAGTGTTGAGATGGCTGGGGATTGTGGAGGAATGAGAAGCATGTCCTTTCCAATGTCTAGTTATCGTAGTTTCCATGTAAAAGGACAGTGAACATAACTAAATTATGAGGAGAGGTTGCTTTATTTGATTCCAATGGTTGATACAGCAGTGAGAAGATTAACAGCAAATTATAGATCCATATAAGACTACAGTACTGAAACAGGCCCTTCAGTCCATCTTGTCCGTGACAAACTATTTATCTGCCTAGTCCTATTGATCTGTACCCGGGCCACAGCTCTCCCTATCCCTCCCATCCATGTACCTATCCAAATTTCTCTTAAATGTTGAAATGGAGCCCACGATCACCACTTACACAGGCATCTCATTCAACATTCTCACTACTTCTGAGTGAAGAAGTTCCCCCTCATGTCCCCCTTAAATGTTTCACCTTTCACCTTTAACCCATGACCTCTGGTTGTAGTCCCACCCAACCTCAATGGTAAAAGTCTGTTTGTATTTACCCTAATACCCTCATAATTTCAAATACCTCTATCAAATCTTCCTTCATTCTCCTACGCTCCAGGGAATGAAGTCCTCACCTATTCAACCCTTCCCCATAACTCAGGTGCTCAAATCCTAACAACGTCCTTGTAAATTTTTCTCTGTATTCTTTCAACCTTATATACATATCTTTTGTAGGTAGGTGACCAAAACTTCACACAATGCTCCAAATTAGTCCTCACCAACATCTTATACAACATAACATCCCAACTTCTGTACTCAATACTTCAATTTTTGCAGGCCAATGTGCCAAAACCTTTCTTTACAACCTAATCTACTTGTGACACCACTTTCAAGGAATCTACAGTATATTCCGAGATCCCTTTTGCCACACTCCTCAGTTCCCTACTGCTCACCGTATAAATCCTAACCTGGTTGGTCTTCCCAATGTGTAACACCGCACACTTTTCTGCATTAAATTCTATCTTCTATTTATTAGCACATTTTTCCAACCGGTCCAGCTCAAATGCTCCACTGTGATCCCAATCTTTGTGTAATCCACAAACTTGCTGATCCAATTCACTATGTTATCATCTAGGTCATTGATACAGATGACAAGTAAGAATAGACCCAGCAACAATTCCTATGGCACTCCATTTGTCACAAGCCTCCAGTCAGATTGGTAATTGTTTACTACCATTCGCTTGTTTCTCTGTGAAGCCAATGTCTAATCCAATTTACTACTTAATCTTGAACGCCAAGTGGCTGAACTTTCTTGTCAAGTGCCTTAAGTCTTAGAGTCATAGAAGAATACAGCACAGAAAAAGGCCGTTTGCTCCATCTAGTCCATGCAGAATCATTTAAACTGCCTGCACCCGGACCATAGCCCTCAATACCCCTACAAACCAAATACCTATCCAAGCTTCTCTTAAACGTTAAAATTGAACTTGAATGCACGCTTGTGCTGTCAGCTCATTCCACATTCTCGTGGCCCTCTGTGAGGGTTTCCCCTCATATTCCCCTTAAACTTTTCACCTTTCGCACTTAACCGATGACCTCTAGTTGTAGTCTCACCCAGCCTCAGAGGAAAAAGCCTGCTTGCATTTACCTTATCTATACCCCTCATAATATTGTATACCTCTATCAAACCTCCTCTCAGTCTTCTACATTCCAAGCGATAAAGTTGTAACCTATTCAATCTTTCCTTATAACTCAGGTCCTCCAGTCCCAGCAACATCTAAGTTCATTTAAGTACAGTACATTTAAGTGCTCTGTTATATCCACCAAAAGTGCAAGATCATGAAGCCAGTCTGGGTCATCCAACTCTGCCACTAGCTTCCCTTCCTCGTTCATGAATAGTCTAATTTCCACACGTAATTGAAAAAAAAGTTTGAGCACAACCCCTCTGCTCAACCAGTGGACTTCAGTGTGGTAGGGTAGGCCCTGTCCAATATTACTTTTGGACAAAAGAGTGTCAAATTGCCGATGGTTGAGTCCCTTGGCTCTAATAAAATAAACCATTTTGATTACTACATCCATGACATTGTCCATTTTCAGGCTCCTGCTACATAACGCCTCTTGGTGTATAATACAATGAAAATTCCAGAATTCCTGCTCTCGATTCTCGGCCTGAACTTTCTCTCTGAGTTTTGCAACAACACCTACCTTTTTCCCGACCATGGACGGTGCGCCATCTGTTGCCACGCCAACAGCATGACTCCAGTCAACCCCCAGTCTGTCCAAGGCCTCAACGGGGCTGGAGAAAATGTCGTTCGCCATTGTGGTGTTTGTCATGGGCACCATCTTCACAAACTCCTTGGTGATGATCAAAGATACTCACTGAGTATGGCTTCGACACAGCAGCTATTTTGTTGGCAATAATATAGCTGGCCTTGACAGCTCCATCATGAGTCTCTCGACTTTTGGTGAACACTGATTGCTGTTTTCTCAGAGCTGCTTCAAGCTTGTTTACCTTTTGCGTTCTGAGTCGTCCTGCGTACTTGTCATTTTTTTCTCCGTGTGGCGTCCAATAGTGTCGTTTGATATTGTACCCTTTTGCCACATCCACTTGTTGCGAGCATATCAGACACACAGGTTTGCCGTTGACCTCACAGAAGAAAAAATGATCTTTCCAATTATCGTTGAATATCCGACCTTCGATGTCAACTTTTCTTTTCTTGGAAAGCATTTGAACCACAGCAGCAAACAGTCTCGGCCTTGCTACAGGTGTTACTTCCCTGAGTACTCTGTGTGGTTATACTGTGCCTGACGACGTAAGTGGGGCCCTAGTGGTCTTCAGTACAGGGTGATAGGTGCTTATGCACAGCGGGTGGTTAACTGCCACCTATTGTTTTCTAAGTACATACAACAAGCTGCTGGCACAGCAGGCGACACAGACAGCGGTGGGACAGAGAGCGGCTGCCATACGGATACATAATAAATGGTCATGAACATACCTTTTTTCCCTAAATCATCCCGCGGGCCGGATTGGACCCCTTCGCGGGCCAGTAGTTTGACACCCCTGCTCCAGACTAGCCACAACACCCCAACTTTTTTGTCATCAGCAAACCTACTAACTCACCCTTCTACTTCCTTATTCCGGTCATTTATAAAAATCACAAAGAAGAGAGGTCCCAGAACAGATCCCTGCGGAACACTACTGGTCACCATCCTCCATGCAGAATACGAACCACCTACAACCACCTTTTGCCTTCTGTGGGCAAACGAATTACGTATCCACAAAGCAAGGTCTTCTTGGATCACATGCCCCCTTGCTTTCTCAATGAGCCTTGCAAGGGAACCTTATCAAATGTCTTATTGAAATCCATATACACTACATCCACCGCTCTACCTTCATCAATGTGTTTTGTTACATCTTCAAAGAATTTAATCAGGTTCCTAAGGCACGACCTGCCCTTGACAAAGCCATGCTGACTATCCCTAATCAGATTATGTCTCTGCAAATACTCATAAATCCTGCTTCTCAGAATCTTCCACAACTTGCCCACCACTGAAGTAAGACTCACTGGTCTATAACTTCCTGGATTATCTCTATGGCCAAAGTTTAACAGGAACACAATGTGTAATTAAATGTGGCCACAGGAATATTACAGAAGAAGAATATTTAAATTGAAACGAATTTACCAGTGAACATTAATGCAGTCTTACAACACACCCATACTAACACAGAAATGAAGGTGTAAGTATATGCACAAAGGGAATATTTTTATGAAAGTTTGTTTGGACTTCTTAATGCCCAGCATCAGGTTCCAGAATTAATCCTGTTGAGAAAATTGCTTGAAGCCTAGAGACATCATGTTAAGAGAAAATCAATGTACTGAAAATGTTCATGCTGTTAATTTGCCATGATGATCTCCTGTGAGCATTACGTTTTACTTGGAGAGCAGAACCACAGGCATATAACTAAATATGTAAAAAAGTAAAGGGTGACTTTTTATTGTTGGATGTTTGTATAAAGCAGGTGATATTGATTCAACCATCTGTAACACAATTTCACTTTAATATTCATTGACTTCAATTGAAGTGAGCATCAAAAGAGGTGTGAAAAAGCTGGATCATTATTGTTGGCTTTGCAAAATTGTATTCAATCACCTATTGGCAATGTTCCTACAATTAATGGAGAAATAAATTATTATTCAGCTAATATTAAAATCCAAGCAAAAATAAAACCATGAACACGAGGAAGTCTGTGATGTTGGAAATCCAGAGCAACACACTCAGCCAAGTGAGAAACTCAGCCGATCAGGCAGCATCCATGGAAATGAAGAAACAGTCGCCGTTTCAGGCTAAGCCCCTTCTTCAGGACTCTGAACAAAATCATTGCTCTAAATCAATGATGTGCTTATTTGGCTATTTAGTAAAGATATTTCTTATCAATCATTTAGGACAAAACTTAGAGCCATTTTCCTTACCATTGATACATTTTTTTGTAATAATCTCATTTCTTCACAAAATTACTGGGTATGTAGTGTTGGTGTGAAATAAATTTTGAAGTAAAAGAATTCATAATGGACTGCTAACTTCCTTCAAGTACTGCTACTCTAAGAGATTAGCTCAGAGCTTATTGAATAGGAGATGCTATAAGAAGTAGACATTTTCTTCTTCACAAGTTGTGACCAGCTTTTGAATGGAACTAGCTGACGTTTGACCATCCAGAGCAATGGAGTGAGACTGCATTTTCTCAAATGTTTTCCAGTGGTATTGAACTATCAACAATAAATAAGCTGGGGTGCTAGAAGATGGTGCTCGTTAAGTGTACAAAAGCATGAGGGGCATAGAGAGGGTAAATACATGTAGTCTTATTCCCCAGAGATGGGAAATGAAGAACTGGAGGACACAGATTCAGCGTGAGGGAGGAGCAATTTAATATGAATCCTAGAAAAACATAGAAACATAGAAAACCTACAGCACAATACAAGCCCTTCGGTCCACAAAGTTGTGCCGAACATGTCAGTCCTTAGAAATTACTAGGCTTACCCATAGCCCTCTATTTTTCTAAGCTCCTAGGGGCAGCTTTTTCACGCAGATGGTGGTCAGTATATGGTTGAGCTCCCAGAAAAATTGGTTGTGGCAGATATGTTAACAACATTTAAAAGGAACTTGGACAGGTAAATGGATAGGGACGTTTTTGAAGGATATGGGTCAAATGTGTTGATGAGAATACTAATTGTTATGGACCTGCAACACACATCAAAGTTGCTGGTGAACGCAGCAGGCCAGGAAGAGGTACAGTCGACGTTTCAGGCCGGGACCCTTCGTCAGGACTAACTGAAGGAAGAGTTAGTAAGAGATTTGAAAGTGGGAGGGGGAGGGGGAGATCCAAAATGCTAGGAGAAGACAGGAGGGGGAGGGATGGACAGGTGATTGGCAAAGGGGATATGAGAGGATCATGGGACAGGAGGCCCAGGGAGAAAGACGGGGGGGCGGGGGACCCAGAGAATGGGCAAGGGGTATAGTCAGAGGGACAGAGGGAGAAAAAGGAGAGAGAGAGAAAGAATGTGTGTATAAAAATAAATAATGAATGGGGTACGAGGGGGAGGTGGGGCATTAGCGGAAGTTAGAGAAGTTGATGTTCATGCCATCAGGTTGGAGGCTACCCAGACGGAATATAAGGTGTTGTTCCTCCAACCTGAGTGTGGCTTCATCTTTACAGTAGAGGAGGCCATGGATAGACATGTCAGAATGGGAATGGGATGCGGAATTAAAATGTGTGGCCACTGGGAGACCCTGCTTTCTCTGGCAGACGGAGTGTAGGTGTTCAGCAATTTTTTTATACACACGTTCTTTCTCTCACTCTCCTTTTTCTCCCTCTGTCCCTCTGACTATACCCCTTGCCCATCCTCTGGTTCCCCCCCCCTTGCCTTTCTCCCCAGACCTCCTGTCCCATGATCCTCTCATATCCCCTTTGCCAATCACCTGTCCAGCTCTTGGCTCCATCCCTCCCCCTCCTGTCTTCTCCTATCATTTTGGATCTCCTCCTCCCCCTCCCACTTTCAAATCTCTTATTAACTCTTCCTTCAGTTAGTCCTGACGAAGGGTCTCGGCCCAAAACGTCGACTGTAACTCTTCCTAGAGATGCTGCCTGGCCTACTGCGTTCACCAGCAACTTTGATGTGTGTTGCTTGAATTTCCAGCATCTGCACAATTCCTGTTGTTTGCGTTGTTACGGACCTATTGGGCTGTAAGGCCTGTTTCCCTGCTGTATGACTATCTGACTCTGTAGACTTCTGTGGCCTAGTGTTCAGTGATTCACTTTTAATTAGTATCTGTTCTGTGAATACTGGTATAATGGTGTTACTGGAGGTGAATAAAGCGCATCAAACAATACATATTAATTCAGTTTAACTTTCACTTAAGGCACATAGGATTTCAATAACACACACAAAAAGTGCTGGTGAATGCAACAGGCCAGGCAGCATCCACAGGAAGAGGTACAGTCGACGTTTCGGGCCGAGACCCTTCTTTAGTCCTGACGAAGGGTCTCCACCCGAAACGTCAACTGTACCTCTTCCTATAGATGATGCCTGGCCTGCTGCAATCACCAGCATTTTTTATCTGTGTTGCTTGAATTTCCAGCATCTGCAGATTTCCTCATGTTAGGATTTCAATAACATTGAATTGATGTAATGTACATCGTGTTGCTTTGCAGGGTATTACTGTGTGCAATGTGTTTGTGGTGTTTGCTTATTTAACAGTAGTTACTTGACTTCATAATAATTCAAGATGTGTATATTAATGCAATTATTTTTAAAAGATATGCTAATAGTGATAGAAGTGTCTCTTAGAATTCAACATATTCCCTAGCTTTAATTCTCCTTATTGCTTAAAGCCGAAAGCAAAATGTGCTAGTTTTCGAACATGAAACATAGGATCATAGAGTCACAGTTATATAGCACAGGAACAGGCATTCAGTTTATGAAGTTGTGCCATGCATATTAATGTAACAATGGGCAATTAAACCAATCCCTTTCACACAATTATGGTCCATATTCCTCCATTCTCAACATATTCATGCACCTCTTAAATGGCTCTTTAATATGGGTCTCCAGCATTTATATATTTCTTTTCAAATAGAATCAATCTTGTAGTTATTATCCTTTTGTTTACTCTTATTTTAAATAACTTTGAGTTTTCATGAAAATTCAATCAGTAATCAATACATCAGCATAGAGGTGAAGTAGACGCACAAGCTCACATGTGTTTCCTGTGTGTCAATGGCTCGACCATTGCAATTGGATTTTCCGGAGACTGTGAAACCAAAAAATAACAGTACACAAAACCTGGTCACTTGTGAAGGACTTATTCGTGAAGAATATAAACAATGTTGGGTTGGCGCAGTAGCGTAGTGGATAGCACTACGCTTTACAGTGCAGGTGGTAAAGGTTCAATTCCCATTACTGCCAGTAAGGAGCTTGTATGTTCTTCCCATAACCAAATGGGTTTACTCCGGGTGGTCCGGTTTCCTCCCACATTCCAAACGTTGGTAGGTAAATTGTCCCATGATGAGGCTAGGGGTAAGTTGGGGGATAAATTGTCCCATGATAAGGCTAAGGTTCAGTAGGGTAAATTCTCCCATGATAAGGTTAGGGTTAAGTTCAGTAAATTGTCCCATGATAAGGCTAGGGTTAAGCTGGGGGGTAAGTTGCCCATGATAAGGTGAGGGTTAAGTTGGTAGGTAAATTGTCCCATGATAAGTCTAGGGTTAAGTTAGGTAAATTGTCCCACGGTAAGGCAAGGGTTAAGTTGGGAGGTAAATTGTCCCAAGATAAGGCTACAGTTAAGTTGGGTAAATTGTCCCATGGTGATGCTAGGGTTAAGTTGCTAGGTAAATTATCCCACGACAAGCCAAGGGTTAAGTTGCAGGGTAAATTGTCCCACCATGAAACGAGGGTAAAGTTGGGGGTTAAATTGTCCCATGATGAGGCTAGAGGTAAGTTGGGGGATAAATTGCCCCATGATAAGGCTAAGGTTCAGTAGGGTAAATTCTCCCATGGTAAGGTTAGGGTTAAGTTCAGTAAATTGTCCCATGATGCTAGGGTTAAGTTGGGGGATAAGTTGCCCATGATAAGGCGAGGGTTAAGTTGGTAGGTAAATTGTCCCATGATAAGTCTAGGGTTAAGTTGGGTAAATTGTCCCATGGTAAGGCAAGGGTTAAGTTGGGAGGTAAATTGTCCCAAGGTAAGGCTACGGTTAAGTTGGGTAAATTGTCCCATGATGAGGCTAGGGTTAAGTTGCTAGGTAAATTATCCCACGACAAGCCAAGGGTTAAGTTGCAGGGTAAATTGTCCCATGATGAAACGAGGGTAAAGTTGGGGGTTAAATTGTCCCATGATGAGGCTAGGGGTAAGTTGGGGGATAAATTGTCCCATGATAAGGCTAAGGTTAAGTTGGGGAGTAAATTGACCCATGATAAAGCTAGCGTTAAATTGGGAGGTAAATTGTCCAATGATAAGGCAAGGGTTGAGTTGGGGGGTAAATTGTCCCATGATAAGGCTTGGGTTAAGTTGGGTAATTAGTCCCATGATAAGGCTAGGGTTAAGTTAGGGGGTAAATTTTCCCATGATAAGGCTAGGGTTAAGTTGGGTAAATAGTCCCAAGATAAGGTTAGGGTTAAATTAGGGGGTAACCTGTCCCATGATAAGGCTAGAGTTAACTTGGGGGGTTAAGTTGTCCCATCATGAGGCTAGGGTTAAGTTGGGGGGGTAAACTGTCCTATGATAACGTGAGGGTTAAGATGGGGGGGCAAATTGTCCCGTGACAAGGCTAGAGTTAAGTTGGGGGGTTAAGTGTCCCATGTTGAGGCTAGGGTTAAGTTGGTGGGTAAATTGTCCCATGATGAGGCTGGGGTTAAGTTGGGTAAATTGTCCACTGAAAAGGTTAGTGTTAAGTTGGGGGGTAAATTGTCCTATAAGGCTAGGGTTAAGTTGTGGGGTAAATTGTCCCATGATGAGGCTAGGGTTAAGTTGGGGGAAAATTTTCCCATAATAAGGCTAGGGTTAAGTTGGGTAAATTGTCACATGACAAGGCTAGGGTTAAGTTGGTGGTAAATTGTCCCATGCTAACTCTAGGGTTAATTTGGGGGGTATATTGTCCCATGATAAGGCTAGGGATAGGTTGGGTAAATTGTTCCATGATGAGGTTAGGGTTAAGTTGGGGGGTAAATTGTCCCATGATGAGGCTAGGGTTATGTTGGGTAAATTGCCCCATGATAAAGCTACGGTTAAGCTAGGGGGTAAATTGTCCCATGATAAGGTAAGGCTTAAGTTGGGTAAACTGTCCCATGATAAGGCTAGGGTTAAGTTGGGGGGTAAACTGTCCCATGATAACCTGAGGGTTAAGTTGGGTAAATTGTCCCATGACGAGGCTAGCGTTAATTTGTTGGGTAAATTGTCCCATGATAAGGCTAGGATTAAGATGGGGAGTAAATTGCCCCAGGATAATGCTAGGGTTAAGTTGGGTAAATTGTCCCATGATAAGGCGAGGATTAAGTTGGGGGGTAAATTGTCCCATGGTAAGGCTATTGTTATATTGGGTAAATTGCCCCATGATAAGGCTTGAGTTAAGCTAGGGGGTAAATTGTCCCATGATAAGATAAGGGTTAAGTTGGGTAAATTGTCCCATGAGGAGGCTAGGGTTAAGCTGGGGGGTAAATTGTCCCATGATAAGGCTAGGGTTAAGTTGGGGGGTAAATTGTCCCGTGATATTTTTAAAAAAGGAGGGAGAGAGAAACCGGGGAATTATAGACCGGTTAGCCTAACGTCGGTGGTGGGGAAACTGCTGGAGTCAGTTATCAAGGATGTGATAACAGCACATTTGGAAAGTGGTGAAATGATCAGACAAAGTCAGCATGGATTTGTGAAAGGAAAATCATGTCTGACGAATCTCATAGAATTTTTTGAGGATGTAACTAGTAGAGTGGATAGGGGAGAACCAGTGGATGTGGTATATTTGGATTTTCAGAAGGCTTTTGACAAGGTCCCACACAGGAGATTAGTGTGCAAACTTAAAGCACACGGTATTGGGGGTAAGGTATTGGTGTGGGTGGAGAGTTGGTTAGCAGACAGGAAGCAAAGAGTGGGAATAAACGGGACCTTTTCAGAATGGCAGGCGGTGACTAGTGGGGTACCGCAAGGCTCAGTGCTGGGACCCCAGTTGTTTACAATATATATTAATGACTTGGATGAGGGAATTAAATGCAGCATCTCCAAGTTTGCGGATGACACGAAGCTGGGTGGCAGTGTTAGCTGTGAGGAGGATGCTAAGAGGATGCAGGGTGACTTGGATAGGTTGGGTGAGTGGGCAAATTCATGGCAGATGCAATTTAATGTGGATAAATGTGAAGTTATCCACTTTGGTGGCAAAAATAGGAAAACAGATTATTATCTGAATGGTGGCCGATTAGGAAAAGGAGAGGTGCAACGTGACCTGGGTGTGATTATACACCAGTCATTGAAAGTGGGCATGCAGGTACAGCAGGCGGTGAAAAAGGCAAATGGTATGCTGGCATTTATAGCGAGAGGATTTGAGTACAGGAGCAGGGAGGTACTACTGCAGTTGTACAAGGCCTTGGTGAGACCGCACCTGGAGTATTGTGTGCAGTTTTGGTCCCCTAATCTGAAGAAAGACATCCTTGCCATAGAGGGAGTACAGAGAAGGTTCACCAGATTGATTCCTGGGATGGCAGGACTTTCATATGAAGAAAGAATGGATGAACTGGGCTTGTACTCGTTGGAATTTAGAAGATTGAGGGGGGGATCTGATTGAAACGTATAAGATCCTAAAGGGATTGGACAGGCTAGATGCAGGAAGATTGTTCCCGACGTTGGGGAAGTCCAGAACGAGGGGTCACAGTTTGAGGATAGAGGGGAAGCCTTTTAGGACTGAGATTAGGAAAAACTTCTTCACACAGAGAGTGGTGAATCTGTGGAATTCTCTGCCACAGGAAACAGTTGAGGCCAGTTCATTGGCTATATTTAAGAGGGAGTTAGATATGGCCCTTGTGGCTACAGGGGTCAGGGGGTATGGAGGGAAGGCTGGGGCGGTGTTCTGAGTTGGATGATCAACCATGATCATAATAAATGGCGGTGCAGGCTCGAAGGGCTGAATGGCCTACTCCTGCACCTATTTTCTATGTTTCTATGTTTCTATGATATTATTTGTGGTACAACTGTAATGAAAATAAATTTTCCCCGGGATCAATAAAGTATGACTATGACTATGACTATAAGGCTAGGGTTAAGTTGGGTAAATTGTTCCATAATAAGGCTAGTGTAAAGTTGGGGGGTAAATTGTCCCAGGATTAGGCTAGGGATAGGTTGGGTAATTTGTCCCATGATATAGCTAGGGTTAAGTTGGGTAAATAGTCCAAAGTTGAGGCTAAGGTTATGGTGGGTGGGTAAATTTTCCCATAATAAAGCTAGGGTTAAGTTGCATAAGTTTTCCCATGATAAGGCTAGGGTTAAGTTGGGGAGTAAATTGTCCCATGATGAGGCTAGGGTTAAGTTGGGGTGTAATTTGTCCCATGATAAGGCTACGGTTATGTTGGGTAAATTATCACATGATAAGGCTAAGGTTAAGTTGGAGGTTAAATTCTCCCATGATAAGGCTAGGGTTAAGTTGGGTAAATTATGTCATGATAAGGCTAGGGTTAAGTTGGGGGGTAAACTGTCCCATGATAACGTGAGGGTTAAGTTGGGTAAATTGTACCATGACGAGGCTAGCGTTAAGTTGTTGGGTAAATTGTCCCATGATAAGGCTAGAGTTAAGATGGGGAGTAAATTGTCCCAGGATAGGGCTAGGGTTAAGTTGGGTAAATTGTCCCATGATAAGGCTAGGGTTAAATTGGGGGGGGGGGTGAATTGTCCCATGATAAGGTAAGGGTTAAGTTGGGTAAACTGTCCCATGATGAGGCTAGGGTTAAGTTGGGGGGTAAATTGTCCCATGATAAGGCTAGGGTTAAGTTGGGGGATAAATTGTCCCGTGATATTATTTGTGGTACAACTGTAATGAAAACCAATTTTACCCCGGGATCAATAACGTATGACTATGACTATAAGGCTATGGTTAAGTTTGGAAAATTGTCCCATGATAAGGCTAGTGTAACGTTGGGGGGCAAATTGTCCCAAGATTAGGCTAGGGATAAGGTGGATAATTTGTCCCATGATAAGGCTACGGTTAAATTGGAGGTTAAATTCTCCCATGATAAGGCTAGGGTTAAGTTGGGTAAATTATGTCATGATAAGGCTAGGGTTAAGTTGGGTAAATTATGTCATGATAAGGCTAGGGTTAAGTTGGCGGGTAAACTGTCCCATGATAACCTGAGGGTTAAGTTGGGTAAATTGTCCCATGTCGAGGCTAGCTTTAATTTGTTGGGTAAATTGTCCCATGATAAGGCTAGGGTTAAGATGGGGAGTAAATTGTCCCAGGATAATGCTAGGGTTAAGTTGGGTAAATTGTCCCATGATAAGGCGAGGATTAAGTTGAGGGGTAAATTGTCCCATGATAAGGCTAGTGTTATATTGGGTAAATTGCCCCATGATAAGGCTTGAGTTAAGCTAGGGAGTAAATTGTCCCATGAAAAGATAAGGGTTAAGTTGGGTAAATTGTCCCATGAGGAGGCTAGGGTTAAGCTGGGAGGGGGTAAATTGTCCCATGATAAGGCTAGGGTTAAGTTGGGGGGGTAAATTGTCCCGTGATATTATTTGTGGTACAACTGTAATGAAAATAAATTTTCCCCGGGATCAATAAAGTATGACTATGACTATGAATATAAGGCTAGGGTTAAGTTGGGTAAATTGTTCCATAATAAGGCTAGTGTAAAGTTGGGGGATAAATTGTCTCAGGATTAGGCTAGGGATAGGTTGGGTAATTTGTCCCATGATATAGCTAGGGTTAAGTTGGGTAAATAGTTCAATGTTGAGGCTAGGGTTATGGTGGGGGGGTAAATTTTCCCATAATAAAGCTAGGGTTAAGTTGCATAAGTTTTCCCATGATAAGGCTAGGGTTAAGTTGGGGTGTAAATTGTCCCATGATAAGGCTAGGGTTAAATTGGGTAAATTTCCCATGATGAGGCTAGGGTTAAGTTGGGTAAATTGTCCATGATAGGGCTAGGATTAAGTTGGGTAAATTGTCCCATGATGAGGCTAGGGTTAAGTTGGGGGGTAAATTTTCCCATGATGAGGCAAGGGTTAAGTTGGGGGCAAATTGTACCATGATGAGGCTGGTGTTAAGTAGGGTGAATTGTCCCATGATATAGTTAGGGTTAAGTTGGGTAAATAGTCCAATGTTGAGGCTAGGGTTATGGTGGGGGGGTAAATTTTCCCATAATAAAGCTAGGGTTAAGTTGCATAAGTTTTCCCATGATAAGGCTAGGGTTAAGTTGGGGTGTAAATTGTCCCATGATAAGGCTAGGGTTAAGTTGGGTAAATTGTCCCATGATGAGGCTAGGGTTAAGTTGGGTAAATTGTCCATGATAGGGCTAGGGTTAAGTTGGGTAAATTGTCCCATGATGAGGCTAGGGTTAAGCTGGGGGGTAAATCTTCCCATGATGAGGCAAAGAGTTAAGTTGGGGGCAAATTGTACCATGATGAGGCTGGTGTTAAGTAGGATAAATTGTCCCATGATATAGCTAGGGTTAAGTTGGGTAAATAGTCCAATGTTGAGGCTAGGGTTATGGTGGGGGGGTAAATTGTCCTATGATAAGTCTAGGGTTAAGTTGGGAAAATTCTCCCATGATGAGGCTAGGGTTAAGTTGGGGGGTAAATTGTCCCATGATAAGGCGAGGGCTAAATTGGGGGTTAAATTGTCCCATGATGAGGCTAGAGTTAAGTTGGGGGGTAAAATGTCCCATGATGAGTCTAGGGTTAATTTCGGTAAATTGTTCCATGATAAGGCTAGGGTTAAGTTGGCGGTTAAGTTGTTCTCTGATAAGGCTAGGGCGAAGTTGGGTAAATTGTCCCATCATAAAGCTATGGTTAAGTTGGGTAAATAGTCCCCTGATAAGGCTAGGGTTAAATTGGGAGGTAAATTGTTGCATGATAAGGATAGGGTTAAGTTGGGTAAATTGTCCCATGATGAGGCAAGGGTTTAGTTGTGGGGTAAATTGTCCCATGATGAAGCTAGGGTTAAGATGGGTGGTAAATTGACCCATGGCAAGGCTAGATTTCAGTTGGGGGGTAAATTGTCCCATGATGAGGCTAGGGTTAAGTTGGGGGGTAAACTGCCCCCTGATAAGGCTAGGGTTAAGATGTGGGGTAAATTGTCCCATGATAAGGCTAAGGATAAGGTGGGGGGTAAATTGTACCATGATAAGGCTTCGGTTAAGTTGGGTAATTGTCCCATGAGAAGGTGAGGGTTATGTTGGGTAAATTGTCCCATGATAAGGCTAGGGTTAAGTTGGTCAGTAAATTGTCCCATGACAAGGCTAGGGTTAAGTTGGGTAAATTGACCCGTGCTGAGGCTAGGGTTAAGTTGAGTATATTGTCCCCTGAAAAAGTTAGGGTTAAGATGGGTAGTAAATTGCCCCATGACAAGGCTAGGGTTAAGTTCGGGGGTAAATTGTCCCATTATGTGGCTACGGTTAAGTTGGGGTGTAAATTTTCCAATGATAAGGCTAGGGTTAAATTGGTTAAATTGTCCTATTATCAGGCAAGGGTTTATTTGGGGGGTAAATTGTCGCATAATACGGTTAGAGTTAAGTTGCGTAAATTGTCCAATGATGAGGCTAGGGTCAAGTTGGGGGGTAAATTGTCCCATGATAAGGCTGGTGTTAAGTTGGTAGGTAAATTGTCCCATGATATGGCTTGGTTAAAGTTGTGTAAATTCTCCCATGGTAAGGCTAGGGTTAAGTTGAGGGGTAAATTGTTCTCTGATAAGGCTAGGGTGAAGTTGGGTAAATATTCCCATAATAAAGCTAGGGTTAAATTGCATAAGTTTTCCCATGATAAGGCTAGGGTTAAGTTGGGGTGTAAATTGTCCCATGATAAGGCTAGAGTTAAGTTGAGGGGTAAATTGTCCCATGATGAGGCTAGGGTTAAGTTGGGTAAATTGTCCCATGATGAGGCTAGGGTTAAGTTGGGTAAATTGTCCATGATAGGGCTAGGGTTAAGTTGGGGTGAAAATTGTCCCATGATGAGGCTAGGGTTAAGTTGGGGGGGGGGGGTAAATTGTCCCATGATAAGGCTGGTGTTAAGTTGGTAGGTAAATTGTCCCATGATATGGCTTGGTTAAAATTGGGTAAATTGTCCCACGGTAAGGCTAGGGTTAAGTTGAGGGGTAAATTGTTCTCTGATAAGGCTAGGGTGAAGTTGGGTAAATTTCCCATCATAAAGGTAAGGTTAAGTTGCATAAGTTTTCCCATGATAAGGCTAGGGTTAAGTTGGGGTGTAAATTGTCCCATGATAAGGCTAGAGTTAAGTTGAGGGGTAAACTGTCCCATGATGAGGCTAGGGTTAAGTTGGGTAAATTATCCATGATAGGGCTAGGGTTAAGTTGGGTAAATTGTCTCATGATGAGGCTAGGGTTAAGTTGGGGGGTAAATTTTCCCATGATGAGGCAAGGGTTAAGTTGGGGGCAAATTGTACCATGATGAGGCTGGTGTGAAGTAGGGTATATTGTCCCATGATAAAGATAGGTTTAAATTGGGTAAATTGTCCCATGATATAGCTAGAGTTAAGTTGGGTAAATAGTCCAATGTTGAGGCTAGGGTTATGGTGGGGGGGGGGGTAAATTGTCCTATGATAAGGCTAGGGTTAAGTTGGGAAAATTCTCCCATGATGAGGCTAGGGTTAAGTTGGGGGGTAAATTGTCCCATGATATGACTTGATTAAAGTTGGGTAAATTGTCCCATGGTAAGGCTAGGGTTAAGATGAGAGGTAAATTATTCTCTGATAAGGCTAGGGTGAAGTTGGGTAAATTGCCCCATGATAAGACTATGGTTATTTTGGGAGGTAAATTGTCCCTTGATAATCTAGGGTTAAGTTGGCATGTAAATTGTCCCATGATGAGGCTAGGGTAAAGTTGGCATGTAAATTGTCCCATGATAAGGCTAGGGTTAAGTTGGGGGGGTAAATTGTCCCATGATAAGGCAAGTGTTAAGTTGGGTAAATTGTCGCATGATAAGGCTAGGGTTATGTTGGGGGTTAAATTGTCCTCTGATAAGGCTAGGGTGAAGTTGGGTAAATTGTCCCATGATAAAGCTGGAGTTTAGTTGGGGCAATTGTACCATGATAAAGCTAGGGTTAAGTTGGGTAAATTGTCCCCTGGTAAGTCTAGGGTTAAGTTGGGGAAATTCTCCCATGATAAGGCAAGGGTTAAGTTGAAGGATAAATTGTCCCATGATGAGGCTAGTTTTACGTTGGGGGGTAAATTGTCCCATGATAAGGCTAGGGTTAAGCTGGGGGCGAAAATTTTCCCATGATAAGGCCAGGGTTAAGTTGGGTAAATTGTGACATGGCGTGGCTAGGTTTATGTTGGGGGGTAAATTGTCCCATGATAAATCTTGGGTTAAGTTGGATAAATTGTCCCATGATGAGGCTAGGGTTAAGTTGGGGTTTAAATTGTCCCATCATAGGGCTCGGGTTAAGTTGGGTGATATATTGTCCCATGATAAGGCTCGGGTTAAGTTGGGTAAATTGTCCCATGATAAGGCTTGGTTTAAGTTGGGTAAATTGTCCCATCGTAAGGCTGGGGTTATGTAGGGGGGATATATTGTCCCATAATAAAGCTAGGGTTAAGTTGGGTCAATTGTCCCTTGATAAAGCTAGGGTTAATTTGGGGGGTAAATTGTCCCATGATAAGGCAAGTGTTAAGTTGGGTAAATTGTCGCATGATAAGGCTAGGGTTATGTTGGGGGTTAAATTGTCCTCTGATAAGGCTAGGGTGAAGTTGGGTAAATTGTCCCATGATAAAGCTGGAGTTTAGTTGGGGCAATTGTACCATGATAAAGCTAGGGTTAAGTTGGGTAAATTGTCCCCTGATAAGTCTAGGGTTAAGTTGGGGAAATTCTCCCATGATAAGGCAAGGGTTAAGTTGAAGGATAAATTGTCCCATGATGAGGCTAGTTTTACGTTGGGGCGAAAATTTTCCCATGATAAGGCCAGGGTTAAGTTGGGTAAATTGTGACATGGCGTGGCTAGGTTTATGTTGGGGGGTAAATTGTCCCATGATAAATCTTGGGTTAAGTTGGATAAATTGTCCCATGATGAGGCTAGGGTTAAGTTGGGGTTTAAATTGTCCCATCATAGAGCTCGGGTTAAGTTGGGTGATATATTGTCCCATGATAAGGCTCGGGTTAAGTTGGGTAAATTGTCCCATGATAAGGCTTGGTTTAAGTTGGGTAAATTGTCCCATCGTAAGGCTAGGGTTATGTAGGGGGGATATATTGTCCCATCATAGGGCTCGGGTTAAGTTGGGTGATGTATTGTCCCATGATAAGGCTAGGGTTAAGTTCGGTAAATTGTCCCATGATAAGGCTTGGTTTAAGTTGGGTAAATTGTCCCATCGTAAGGCTAGGGTTATGTAGGGGGGATATATTTTCCCATGATAAAGCTAGGGTTAAGTTGGGTAAATTGTCCCCTGATAAGGCTAGGGTTAAATTGGGGAAATTCTCCCATGATAAGGCAAGGGTTAAGTTGGAGAAATTCTCCCATGATAAGGCAAGGGTTAAGTTGGGGGATAAATTGTCCCATGATGAGGCTAGTTTTACGTTGGGGGTAAATTGTCTCATGATAAGGCTAGGGTTAAGCTGGGGGCAAAAATTTTCCCATGATAAGGCCAGGGTTAAGTTGGGTAAATTGTGACATGGCGTGGCTAGGGTTTTGTTGGGGGGTAAATTGTCCCATGATAAATCTCGGGTTAAGTTGGGTAAATTGTCCCATGATGAGGCTAGGGTTAAGTTGGGGCTTAAATTGTCCCATCATAGGGCTCGGGTTAAGTTGGGTGATATATTGTCCCATGATAAGGCTCGGGTGAAGTTGGGTAAATTGTCCCATGATAAGGCTTGGTTTAAGTTGAGTAAATTGTCCCATGGTAAGGCTAGGGTTATGTAGGGGGGATATATTGTCCCATAATAAAGCTAGGGTTAAGTTGGGTCAATTGTCCCTTGATAAGGCTAGGGTTAAGTTGGGTAAAACCACCACCGTGAGCTTCACGGCTGAACAGGTGAGAAGACAGCTGAAACGTCTCAACCCAAGCAAGGCTGCAGGACCGGATGGTGTCAGTACCAGGGTGCTCAAAGCCTGTGCCCCTCAGCTATGTGGAGTACTTCACCATGTATTCAACATGAGCCTGAGGCTCCGGAGGGTTCCTGTCTGTGGAAAACGTCCTGCCTCGTCCCTGTGTCGAAGACGCCGCGCCCCAGCGGCCTCAATGACTACAGACCTGTGGCATTGACCTCCCACATCATGAAGACCCTGGAGAGACTTGTTCTGGAGCTGCTCCGGCCTGTGGTCAGGCCACACTTAGAACCCCTCCAGTTTGCCTACCAGCCCCGACTGGGAGTTGAGGATGCCATCATCTACCTGCTGAACCGTGTCTACGCCCACCTGGACAAGCCAGCGAGCACTGTGAGGGTCATGTTTTTTGACTTCTCCAGTGCGTTCAACACCGTCTGCCCTGCTCTGCTGGGGGAGAAGCTGACAGCAATGCAGGTGGATGCTCCCCTGGTGTCATGGATTCTTGATTACCTGACTGGCAGACCACAGTACATGTGCTTGCAACATTGTGTGTCCGACAGAGTGATCAGCAGCACTGGGGCTCCACAGGGGACTGTCTTGTCTCCCTTTCTCTTCACCATTTACACCTCGGACTTCAACTACTGCACAGAGTCTTGTCATCTTCAGAAGTTTTCAGATGACTCTGCCATAGTTGGATGCATCAGCAAGGGAGATGAGGTTGAGTACAGGGCTACGGTAGGAAACTTTCTCACATGGTGTGAGCAGAATTATCTGCAGCTTAATGTGAAAAAGACAAAGGAGCTGGTGGTAGACCTGAGGAGAGCTAAGGTACCGGTGACCCCTGTTTCCATCCAGGGGGTCAGTGTGGACATGGTGGAGGATTACAAATAACTGGGGATACGTATTGACAATAAACTGGACTGGTCAAAGAACACTGAGGCTGTCTACAAGAAGGGTCAGAGCCGTCTCTATTTCCTGAGGAGACTGAGGTCCTTTAACATCTGTCGGACGATGCTGAGGATGTTCTACGAGTCTGTGGTAGCCAGTGTTATCATGTTTGCTGTTGTGTGCTGGGGCAGCAGGCTGAGGGTAGCAGACACCAACAGGATCGGCAAACTTATTCGTAAGGCTAGTGAAGTTGTGGGGATGGAACTGGACTCTCTCACGGTGGTGTCTGAAAAGAGGATGCTGTCTAAGTTGCATGCCATCTTGGTCAATGTCTCCCATCCACTACATAATGTACTGGGTGGGCACAGGAGTACATTCAGCCAGAGACTCATTCCTCCAAGATGCAGCACAGACCATCATAGGAAGTCATTCTTACCTGTGGCCATCAAACTTCACAACTCCTCCCTTGGAGGGTCAGACACCCTGTGCCGATTGGCTGGTCCTGGACTTATTTCATAATTTACTGGCATAATTTACATATTACTATTTAACTATTTATGGTTCTATTACTATATTATTTATGGTGCAACTGTAACGAAAACCAATTTCCCCCTGGGAGCAATAAAGTATGACTATGTCTATGACTATGAAATTGGCCCATCGGTAGGGTTAAGCTGGTGGGTAAATTGTCCTATGATAAGGCTAGAGTTACCTTGGGTAAATTGTCCCATGATAAGGCTAGGGTTAATTTGGGAGGTAAATTGTCGCATGATGAGGCAGGGATTAAGTTGGGGGGTAAATTGTCCCATGACTCTATTGACCCTATACTCCATGAAGAAGGCCTCAAAGCCCTCCGCTACTTTCTGAATAATAGACCTCACCAGTTCCCCACCACCATTACACTCCTCCAGTTTGCGGAACTGGTTCTCACACTCAATAACTTCTCTTTCAGCTCTTCCCACTTTCTTCAGACCAAGGGTGTAGCTATGGGAACTTGCGTGGGCTCTAGCTATGCCTGCCTCTTCGTTGGTTATGTGGAACAGTCTGTGCTCCAAACCTATTCTGGTACTGCTCCCCAACTTTTCCTTCAGTACATTGACGACTACATTGGTGCTGCTTCCTGCGCCCATGCTGAGCTCGTCAATTTCATCAACTTTACTTCAAACTTCCACCCAGCCCTCAAATTCACTTGGTCTATCTCGGACACTTCTCTCCCCTTTCTCGATCTCTCGGTCTCCATCTCTGGAGACAGATGATCCACTGACATCTTCTATAAGCCCACTGACTCTCATAACTACCTCAACTATACCTCTTCCCACCCTGCCACATGCAAAAATGCCATTCCCTATTCCCAGTTCCTCCGTCTCCGCCGCATCTGCTCCAAGGATGAGGTTTTCCGTTCCAGGACATCTCAAATGTCCTCTTTCTTTAAGGATCGTGGTTTCCCTTCTGCTGTCATCAATGATGCCCTCACCCGCATCTCCTCCATTTCCCGCACTTCGACTCTCACCCCATCCTCCCACCACCACAACAGGGACAGAGTTCCCCTTGTCCTCACCTACCACCCCACTAGCCTCTGGATACAACACATTATCCTCCGCAACTTCCGCCACCTTCAACAGGACCCCACCACTAAGCACATCTTTCCCTCTCCACCCCTCTCCACCTTCTGCAGGGATCGGTCCCTCCACGACTCCCTGGTCCACACGTCCCTCCCCACGGATCTCCCACCTGGCACTTATCCCTGTAAGCGCAAGTGCTACACCTGTCCCTACACCTCCTCTCATGCCACCATTCAGGGCCCCAAACAGTATTTCCAAGTGAGGCAACATTTCACTTGTGAGTCTGTTGGGGTCATCTATTGCATCCGGTGCTCCCAGTGCGGCCTCCTCTACATCGGTGAAACCCGACGCAGATTGGGCGACTGCTTCGTCAAGCACTTCCGCTCCATCCTCCAAAACAGACAGGATCTCTCAGTAGCCACCCACTTCAACTCTGCTTCCCATTCTCATTCAGAAATGTCCATACATGGCCTCCTCTACTGCCATGATGAGGCTAAACTCAGGTTGGAGAAGCAACACCTCATATACCGTCTAGGTAGTCTCCAGCCCCTTGGTATGAACATAGAATTCTCCAACTTCTGGTAATTCCCTCCCCCTCCCTTCCCCTATCTCTATGTCACTCTGCCTCCTCCCTCAGCTGCCTACCTCCTCCCTCATGGTTCCGCCTCGTTCTACTACCCATTGTGTTTTCCCCTATCCTTTCTTCACCTTTCCTGCCTAACACCTCCCTGCCTCCCTTCCCCCACCCCTTTATCTTTCCCCTTACTGGTTCTTCACCTGGAACCTACCAGCCTTGTCCTTCCCACCCTCCCCCCACCTTCTTTATAGGACCTCTGCCCCTTCCCTCTACAGTCCTGACGAAGGGTTCCGGCCCAAATCATCGACCGATCTTTTCCACGGATGCTGCCCGACCTACTGAGTTCCTCCAGTGTGTTGTGAGTGTTGCATTCTCCCATGATAAGGCTAGAGTTTAGTTGGGTAAGTTATCCCATGATAAGGCTAGGGTTAAATTGGGTAAATTGTCCCATGATAAGGCTAGGGTTAAGTTGGGGGGTAAATTGTCCCATGATAAGGGTAGGGTTAAGTTGGGGGCTAAATTGTCCCATGATAAGGCTAGGGTTAAGTTGGGTGGTGAGTTGTCCCATGATAAGGCTAGGGTTAAGTGGGGAAAATTGTCCCATCATGAGACTAGGTTTAAGTTTTGGGCTAAATTATGCCATGATAAGGCTAGGGTTAAGTTGGGGGGGGGGTAAGTTGTGCTATGATAAGGCAAGGGTTAAGTTGGAGGTTAAATTTTCCCTTGCGGAGGGTAGGGTTTAGTTGGATATATTGTCCCATGATAAGGCTAGAGATAAGTGGGTGGGTAAATTGTACCATGATGAGGCTAGGCTTAAGCTGGGGTGTAAATTATCGCATCATAAGGCTAGGGTTAAATTGGGGTGTATTTTTTTTGCATGATAAGGCTAGGTATAAGTTGGGGGGTAAATTGTCCCATGATAGGGCTAGGTTTAAGTGGAGGGTAAATTGTCCCATGATAAAGCTAGGGTTAAGTGGGGGGATATGTTGTCCCATGATAAGGCTAGGGTTAGGTTGGGTAAATTATCCCATGATAAGACTAGGGTTAAATTGGGGATTAAGTTAAACAATGATGAGGCTAGGGTTAAGTTGGCGGGTAAATTATCCTATGATAAGGCTAGGGTTAAGTTGGGGGTAAATTGTCCCATGATAAGGCTAGGGTTAAGTGGCGTAAATTTTCTGATGATGGAGTTAGGGTTAAGTTTTGGGCTAAGTTGTCCTGTGATAAAAATTGTTTTAAGTTGGTAGGTAAATTAACCCATGATAAGTCAAGGTTTAAATTGGACGGTAAATTGTCCCATTTTAAGGCCAGCATTAAGTTCGGTAAATTGACCCATGATGAGGCTAGGATTAAGTTGGGTAAAATGTCCTATGATGAGGCTAGGGTTAAGTTGTGGTGGTAAATTGTCCCATGATGAGGCCAGGGTTAAGTTGGTTAAATTGTCCAGTGATCACGCTAGGGTTAAGATGTGGGGTAAATTGTCCCATGATGAGGCTAGGGTTAAGCTGGAGGGTAAATTGTCCCATAATAAGGCTAGGGTTAAGTTGTATAAATTATCCCATGATATGGCTAGAGTTAAATTGCGTAAATTGTCCCATGATAAGGCTAGGTTTAACATGGGCTAATTGGCCCATGATAGGGCTAGGTTTAAGTGGGGGGTAAATTGTCCCCTGATAAGGCTAGGGTTAAGTTTAGTGGTAAGTTGTCCCATGAAATGCTAGGGTTAAGTGGGGTGAATTGTCCCATGATGAGGCTAGGGTTAAGTTAGGTTGTAAGTTGTCCCATGAAAAGGTTAGGGTTAAGTTGGGGGGAAATGGTCCCATGATAAGACTAGGGTTAAGTGGGATAAATTGTCCCATGCTAAAGCTAGGGTTAAGTTCGGGGGTAAATTGTACCATGATAAGGCTAGGGTTAAGTTGGTAGTTAAATTATCCCATGATAAGTCTAGGGTTAAGTTGGGATGTAAGTTTTCCCATGATAATGCTAGGGATAAGGTGGGTAAATTATCCCATGATAAGTTACGGTTAAGTTGGGCTGTAAGTTGTCCCATGAAATGGCTAGGGTTAAGTGGGGTGAATTGTACCATGATAAGGCTAGGGTTAAGTTGGTAGTTAATGTATTCCATGATAAGGCTAAGGTTAAGTTGGGGGGTAAATTGTCCCATGATAATGCTAGGGATAAATTGGGTAAATTATCCCATGATAAGTTAGGGTTAAGTTGGGGGTTAAATTGTCCCATGATAATGCTAGGGTTAGGTTTGGTAAATTGTCCCATGATAAGGCTAGGGTTAAGCTGGGGGGTAATTTGTCCCATGATGAAGCTAGGGTTAAATTGGGATGCAAGTTGTCGCATGATAAGGCTAGGGTAAAGTTGGGTAAATTGTCCTATGTTAAGGCTAGGGTTAAGTTGGGAAATTGTCCCATGACAAGGCTAGGATTAAGTGGGGGGCACGTTGCCCCATGATAAGGCTAGGGTTAAGCTGGGGGGTAATTTGTTCCATGATGAAGCTAGGGTTAAGTTGGGATGCAAGTTGTTGCATGATAAGGCTAGGGTTAAGTTGGGTAAATTGTCCTATGTTAAGGCTAGGGTTAAATTGGGAAATTGTTCCATGACAAGGCTAGGATTAAGTGGGGGGCACATTGCCCCATGATAAGGCTAGGGTTAAGTTGGGTGGTAAATTGTCCCATGAAAAGGCTAGGGTTAAGTTGGGGGGTAAATTGTCCCATGATAAGGCTAGGGTTAAGTGGGGTAAATTTTCCCATGATGAAGCTAGGGTTAAGTTTTGGGCTAAATTGTTCTATGATAAGGCTTGGTTTAAGTTGGTAGGTAAATTAACCCATGATAAGGCTAGGGTTAAATTGGGTATATTGACCCATTTTTTGGCTAGAGATAATTTGGGGGTTAAATTGTCCCATGATAAGTCTAGCGTTAAGTTGGGGGGTAAATGACCAACGATGAGGCTAGGGTTAAGCTGGGGGGTAAATTGTCCCATGATAAGGCTAGGGTTAAGTTGGGCAAATTGTCCCATGATAAGGCTCGGGTTAAGTTGGGGTATAAATTGTCCCATGTTAACACTAGGGTTAAGTTAGGGGGTAAATTGTCCCATGATGTAGCTAGGGTTAAGTTGTGGTAAATTGTCCCATGATAAGGCTAGGGTTAAGTTGGGGGGTAAATTGTCCCAAGATAACGCTAGGATTAAGTTTGGTAAATTGTCCCATGATAAGGCTAGGGTTAAGTTGGAGTGTGAATTGTCCCATGATAAGACTAGGGTTAAGTTGGGGGTAAATTGTCACATGGTGTGGCAAGGGTTAAGTTAGTGGGTAATTTGTCCCATGATAAAGCTAGGTTTAAGTTGGGTAAATTGTCCCACGATCAGGCTAGGGTTAAGTTGGATAAATTGTTGCATGATGGGGCTAGGTTTAAGTTGGGGGTAAATATTCCTATGATAAGGCTAGGGTTAAGTTGGGGGGTAAATTGTCCCATGATAAGGCTAGGGTTAAGTTGGGTAAATTATCCCATGATAAGTTAGGGTTAAGTTGGGGGTTAAATTGTCCTATGATAAGGCTAGGGTTAAGCTGGGTGTAAATTATGCCATGGTAAGGCTAGGGTTAGGTTGGGGGTCAAATTAAAGAATGATGAGACTAAGGTTAAGTGGGGTAAATTTTCCCATGATGAGGCTAGGGTTAAGTTTTGGGCTAAATTGTCCTATGATAAGGCTTGGTTTAAGTTGGTAGGTAAATTAACCCATGATAAGGCTAGGGTTAAGTTGGGGGGTCAATTGTCCCATGATAATGCGAGGGGTAAATTGGGTAAATGATCCCATTATAAATTAGGGTTAAGTTGGGCGGTAAATTGTCCCATGATAATGCTAGGGTTAGGTTTGGTAAATTGTCCCATGATAAGGCTAGGGTTAAACTGGGGGGTAATTTGTCCCATGATGAAGCTAGGGTTAAATTGGGATGCAAGTTGTCGCATGATAAGGCTAGGGTTAAGTTGGGTAAATTGTCCTGTGTTAAGGCTAGGGTTAAGTTGGGAAATTGTCCCATGACAAGGCTAGGATTAAGTGGGGGGCACGTTGCCCCATGATAAGGCTAGGGTTAAGTTGGGTGGTAAATTGTCCCATGAAAAGGCTAGGGTTAAGTTGGGGGGTAAATTGTCCCATGATAAGGCTAGGGTTAAGTGGGGTAAATTTTCCCATGATGAGGCTAGGGTTAAGTTTTGGGCTAAATTGTTCTATGATAAGGCTTGGTTTAAGTTGGTAGGTAAATTAACCCATGATAAGGCTAGGGTTAAGTTGGGTATATTGACCCATTTTTTGGCTAGAGATAAGTTGGGGGTTAAATTGTCCCATGATAAGTCTAGCGTTAAGTTGGGGGGTAAATGTCCAACAATGAGGCTAGGGTTAAGCTGGGGGGTAAATTGTCCCATGATAAGGCTAGGGTTAAGTTGGGCAAATTGTCCCATGATAAGGCTCGGGTTAAATTGGGGTATAAATTGTCCCATGTTAACACTAGGGTTAAGTTAGGGGGTAAATTGTCCCATGATGTAGCTAGGGTTAAGTTGTGGTAAATTGTCCCATGATAAGGCTAGGGTTAAGTTGGGGGGTAAATTGTCCCAAGATAACGCTAGGATTAAGTTTGGTAAATTGTCCCATGATAAGGCTATAGTTACGTTGGGGGTTAAACTGTCCCATGATAAGGCTAGGGTTAAGTTGGAGTGTAAATTTTCCCATAATAAGACTAGGGTTAAGTTGGGGGTAAATTGTCACATGGTGTGGCAAGGGTTAAGTTAGTGGGTAATTTGTCCCATGATAAAGCTAGGTTTAAGTTGGGTAAATTGTCCCACGATCAGGCTAGGGTTAAGTTGGATAAATTGTTGCATGATGGGGCTAGGTTTAAGTTGGGGGTAAATATTCCTATGATAAGGCTAGGGTTAAGTTGGGGTGCAAATTGTCCCATGATAAGGCTAGGGTTAAGTTGGGGGGTAAATTGTCCCATGATAAGGCTAGGGTTAAGTTAGTAGGTAAATTGTTCCATGGTAATGCTAGGGTTAAGTTGGGGGATAAATTGTCCTATGATAAGGGTCAGTTAAGTTGGGAGTTAAATTGTCCCATGATGAGGCTAGGGTTAAGTTGGGGTGTAAATTGTCTCTTGATAAGGCTAGGATTTAGTTGGGAGGTAAATTGTCCCATGATAAGGCTAGAGTTAAGATGGGTGGTAAATTGACCCATGGCAAGGCTAGGTTTCAGTTGGGCTGTAAATTGTCCTATGATATGGCTAGGGTTAAGTTCTGGGGTAAATTGTCCCATGATAAGGCTAGGGTTATGTTGGGGGTTGCTGGGTTGTGCAGCTCAAATGACCAGTAGGGCCAATCGAGTACCGTATCTCAATAAATATATATTGTCTCCAAATGACACAGCTGTAATAGGCACTTAACTGGACGACATTAGGATACTGTCCAAATTCAGGCAAGTGTTGGTAGTGCTGATGGACGTAAAGATTGGTATGGACTTGTTGGGCCAAAGGGCTGACTCTATCACTCTATAATTCAATAAAAGATCAGGCTATTGATTCAGAATATATCATTTATGAAGGTACAGTAGAGGATATGCCTATGCTGAACATGGCGCCTGTCTAAACTGCCTGCATGTGGCCTGTGTTCCTTTATTCCCTGCACATTTATTTGTCTAAATGCCTTTACAATGTTGCAATATGGTGCCTGTACCTATTACCTTCCCCTGACAACACTTTCCAGGCACCTTACACTCAGTTACTGTGTAAAAAAAAAATGTGCTTTTTAGAGTTTGAGAGCACAAGAAATCAGGAGCACAAGTAGGCTATCTGGTCCTTTAAGCCTGTGCCTCCATTGATCATGATCATGGGTGATCTATGCTGGACTCAGCTTCTCTCCTTTGTCATTTCTTTATTCTCTCCATTCCTTAATCTATCAATTGTCCACCTCCATTTGAAACACTTTCGGTAAATAAGCTACGTCCCCATGTTTGAGACTCTTCCACTGGTGAAAATAGCAACATCTATCTTGTCAAGCCACCTTAGCATCGCACATGTTTGAACAACATCACCCCTCTTTCTTCTCAACTGCAAAGAATGCAGGTCCAAACTGTTTGGTCACTTTGGTAGAACAGCCCTCTCATTGCAGGAATAAATCAAGTGAATTAATGTTCTTTGTACTGCCTTGATGTTACAGTATTTATATTTTAGGTAAAGGGACGAAAACTGCTGAGCAATCACACTGTACAATTGTAACAAATCCCCTGTCTTTAAATTTCAACCTCTTTGCAATGGAGGCCAAAAAGGGTCTCGGCCTGAAACACTGACTATACTCTTTTCCACAGATGCTGCCTGACCTGCTGAGTTCCTCCAGTATTTTACGTGTGTTGCCATTTATTAATTGGACCTGTTTGCTAGCATTTTGTGATTTATGCACTGGAACACCTTGATCGCTATGTACTTCACACACCAACAGTTACTCTCTACTTAGGTAATCATCTCCCTTCTATTTCCCTTACCAAAGTGCAAGACCTCACACTTCCCCACATTAAACTTCACTTGTCAGACTTGCCCACTTGCTTAGTCTATCTACATCCTGTTGCAGAATCACGGTATCCTTATCACAATATGCCATTCTAGCTATTTACATACCATTGGTAGATTTGAAGCCTGACATATTTTCCTTCATCCAGGTCGTTATTGTAGATCAGGAACAACTGATTTCTGTTGTACTCCACGTTACCTCCCTACATCTGAAAAAAGACTCATTTATTCCAATTCTGTTTTCCAATACCATGGAAAATAGCATCTATTAGCCTCGTATCTGATACCTAGTCAGATGCCTTTTGAAAATCTAACACAGAAATACGACTACTGGATCTGTACTATAAATTCTCAATGTTACATCTTTCAAGAATTCAATTTTGTTAAACATGATAACGAAGCATATCGACTGTTTTCATCCATTTTTCTGAAATGATTACCCATTCCCTCTTTGATTATTGATTCTAGCATCTTGCCAATTACAGCTGTTAAACTATAATAGCTACAGTGGCATGCAAAAGTTTGAATAGTTAACTGTGAATAGTTAAGTGAGTAGAAGATGAATTGATCTCCAAAAGTTATAAAGTTAAAGATGAAACAGTCTTTTCAACATGTTAAGCAAGAATAGTGTATTATTTTTGCTTTGTACAATTTTAGAGTGGGGAAAAAAGGAAATCAGCACCATGCAAAAGTTTGGGCACCCCAAGAGATTTGGGCTGTCAGAGAACTTTTACCAAGATCTCAGACCTTATTTAGCTTGTTAAGGGTATGGTTTGTTCACAGTCATTGTTAGGAAAGGCCAGGTGATGCAAATTTCAAAGCTTTATAAATACCCTGACTCCTTAAACCTTGTCCCAACAATCAGCAGCCATGGGCTTCTCTAAGCAACTGCCTAGCACTCTGAAAATTAAAATAAATGATGCCCACAAAGCAGGAGAAGGCTATAAGAAGATAGCAAAGCATTTTCAGGTAGCCGTTTCCTCAGTTCATAATGTAACTAAGAAATGGCAGTTAACAGGAAGGGTAAAGGTCAAGCTGAGGTCTGGAAGACTAAGAAAACTTTCTGAGAGAACTGCTCGTAGGATTGCTAGAAAGGCAAACCAAAACACCCATTTGACTGCAAAAGACCTTCAGGAAGATTTAGCAGACTCTGGAGTGGTGGTGCACTGTTCTACTGTGCAGAGACACGTGCACAAATATGACCTTCATGGAGGAGTCATCAGAAGAAAACCTTTCCTGCATCCTCACCACAAAATTCAGTGTCAGAAGTTTGCAAAGGAACATCTAAACAAGCCTGATGCATTTTGGAAACAAGTCCTGCGGACTGATGAAGTTAAAATAGAACTTTTTGGCCGCAATGAGCAAAGGTATGATTGGAGAAAAAAGGGTGCAGAATTTCATGAAATGAACACCTCTCCAACTGTTAAGCATGGGGGTGGATCAATCATGCTTTGGGCTTGTGTTGCAGCCAGTGGCACGGGGAACATTTCACTGGTAGAGGGAAGAATGAATTCAATTAAATACCAGCAAATTCTGGAAGCAAACATCACACCATCAGTAAAAAAGCTGAAGATGAAAAGAGGATGGTTTCTACAACAGGATAATGATCCTAAACACACCTCAAAATCCACAATGGACTACCTCGAGGCTCAAGCTGAAGGTTTTGCCATGGCCCTCGCAGACCCCTGACCTAAACATCATCAAAAATCTGTGGATGGACCTCAAAAGAGCAGTGCATGCAGGACGGCCCAAGAATCTCACAGAACTAGAAGCCTTTTGCAAGGAAGAATGGGCAAAAATCCCCCAAACAAGAATTGAAAGACTCTTAGCTGGCTACAGAAAGCATTTACAAGCTGTGATACTTGTCAAAGGGGGTGTTACTGGTTATGCAGAGTGCCCAAACTTTTGCATCGGGTCCTCTTCCTTTTTCGTTATTTTGAAACTGTAAAAGATGGAAATAAAAAAGTAATCTTGCTTAAAATATTAAAGAAATGTGTCATCTTCATTTTTATGCCTTTTGAAAAACAGGTCTTCTTTTACTCGCTTAGCTATTCACAGTAACAGAAATTTTGACCAGGGGTGCCCAAACTTTTGCTTACCACTGTATAGTCCCCTATGTTCAATCTTTTTTGACAAGGGAATCACATGGACTATTTTCCAAGATTCTGGTACCTTCAAGATCTGAAAAATTTCAAACAATATGTATTCTTTCTCTGCAGCCACTTTTAAAAAGACTTTCTCTCTCTCATCTTGACCTTAGGCCTTATAGTAATTGACATTTCTATCCTGAGAAAAATATTCCAATTATTTTACCCTATCTATGCCTCTCATATTTTATTCTATCATTTTGCCCATAGCCGTGGATCTTTGAGAGAAAATAATCCTAATTTGTCCAATTTTTTTTTCACCTTAGGAAACATCTTGATGAACTTCTGTTGCACCCTCTCCAGAGCCTCCAAGATATAGACAACATATAAGTTATATTCTCATTTTAAGTACTTCCCTGTGTTGTTAAGAAATGTAAGCAAGCAATGCTCATAGACTCCCTGAAACTACTCCTCTTGATAGATTTTTGATTGACCAGGGCATGAAGGGATCAGTCATGATGTAGTGGTAGAGCAGACTCGATGAGCCTAATGGCTTAATCCTGCTCCTATATCACATGGTCTTATGGTCTAAACTGATTCAACAATTTCCAAATTACCATTAAAATTTGTCAATATGAATTTTAATTTGAATTGCCCAACTTTTTATTTATTGTGGTCATTTCCCTGGGACTTTGGTCTAAAGAAGATCAAAAAACAAATGACTAAGGGTCTCAGCCTGAAACGTCGACTGTACCTCTTCCTAGAGATGCCGCCTGGCCTGCTGCATTCACCAGCAACTTTGATGTGTGTTGCAAAACACAAATCTGCATTTTTGCAATAGCAAATAAGCAAAACAAGTTACTTAACTATCTGGGAATCATTTCCTTTAGCTTTAATAATGTATGTTTCATTGTCTGTTATGTTTTGATTGTTGATTAGCCAAAAATCAACATTAGTCATGAACCAGGTCACATAAATAAGATATGTATAAAATAGTCATAGACAAAATAGACAATAGTAGTAACTAGAAGGTGCAAAAAAAGTTTACTAGCTCTCTGTAATCAGCAAATAGTACTGTGATAGAGGAGCAGATACAGGTGGCCCTGTTTTCTGAACGTTCGCTTTACAACACCTCGCTGTTACGAAAGACCTACATTAGTTACCTGTTTTTGCTAACAGAAGGTGTTTTCACTGTTACAAAAAAAGGCAGCGCACGCCCGAACAGCCAGGCTCCTCCCCCGGAACTGTATTCTAGCCGGCATTGCTTAAACACATGCTTTATCTCAATTTATTTTGTGCATCCGTTAGCAAGATGAGTTCTAAGGTATCGGAAAAGCCTAAAAGAGCTTGTAAGGGTGTTACACTTAGCATAAAACTAGACATAATTAAGCATTTCGATCATGGTAAGGGCATTGTCCACACGTTGAACTTGTCTGCATCCACCATTCACACTACTTACACGCAGAGAGAAAGAATTTTGAAAGCTGCCGATGTTACTGTTGGTTTTGCTCATAGCAAAGTGGTCTCTCTTAGTTGGCATCCAATAATGGATAAAATGGAAAGTCTATTGCTTGAGTGGATTGATGGGTGTACAAAGCGTGGTGTCCCGTTAAGTCTTCTTATACTTAAAGAGAAATCAGTCAGTCTTTTTAATAAGCTGAAACAGAAAGCACTGGATGATGGTGATGAAAGTGTTGCAAAAGTAGAATTTAAAGGTAGTCGTGGGTGGTTTGATTGGTTTCTGAGGCAAGGGCAGCTTCATAGTTTAATGTTTACCGGAGAGAGTGGTTCAGCTCATACTGAAGCTGCCGAAAAGTTCCCAGCAACATTGAACATTGAATTCTCCAACTTCCGGTAATTCCCTCCCCCTCCCTTCCCCCATCCCGGTTTCACTCTGCCCCCTCCCCCAGTTGCCTGTTTCCACCTCCTTCTACTACCCATTGTGCTTTCCCCTATTCCTTCTTCACCTTTCCTGCCTATCCCCTCCCTGCTTCCCCTCCCCCACCCCTTTATCTTTCCCCTTACTGGATTTTCACCTGGAACCTACCAGCCCTCTCCTTCCCACCCTCCCCCCACCTTCTTTATAGGGCCTCTGCCCCTTCCCTCTTCAGTCCTGACGAAGGGTTTTGGCCCGAAATGTTGACTGATTGTTTCCACGGTTGCTGCCCGACCTGCTGAATTCCTCCAGCATGTTGTAAGTGAAACCTGTAGTAATATATCTAAAATTCATCTGTTTGAAAATAATATGAAATTTCACTAAATTGTATTTTCTTTAACATTTTAATACTCTCTACAATAAGGATACAATCCTTAAAAAACTCATGACACTTTTGTTCATACAAACAAATCTGTACCTGCAATTTGACTTCATCATCAAACCATTTAATTGTCAGCTGAATTTACAGGACATAGCAACATCTGAAAACTCTGCTAAGTTAATGAAAGCAACAGAAGTGTATCGTTGTTGGACTGTGAAAGTCATGAGCAGGTGCATTTAATTACTGAAATTAGCATTCATTTCAAAACACCTGCTGAGATCTGTGTCTGAGATTTAGAGTGCTGTGTGCAATGTGTAACTTGAGAGAGTGTGATGCTAGATCTCATATTAGGGAATGAGATGGGGGAGTTGACAAAATTTTGTGTAGAGGAGCATTTTGCCTTAATTTCAATGATAAGTCTGGTCCAGTCCATGGGTTGAGATTCGAAATTGGAGAAAGGCCAGTTTTAATGGTATCAGAAAGGATCAAACAGGTGTGGATTGGCACAGGCTGTTTTCTGGCAAAGATGTACTTGGTAAATGGGAGGCCTCCAAAAGTCACATTGTGAGCATACACAGTTTGTATGTTCCTGTCAGAATAAAAGGCAAGGATAACAGGTTTGGGGAACTTTGGTTTTTGAGAGATATTGAGACCCTGGTTAAGAAAACAAAGGAGGTACATAGCAGGTATAGGCAGATAGGAACATATGAGGTACTTGAGGAGTATAAGAAATGCAAGAGAATACTTAAGAAGGAAATTAGGAGGGCTGAAAGAAGGCATGAGGTTGCTCTAGCAAACAAAGTGAAGGAGAATCCTAAGGCCTTTTACAGATATATTAAAAGCAAAAGGATAGCAAGGGTCAAAATCAGTCCCATGGAAAATCAGGAGATAATCCATGCATTGGGCTGAAAGAGATGGGGGAGATTGTAAATTGAATTTTTGTGTCTCTATTTGCTCAGGAGGTGACACAGAATCGATAGATGTGGGGCAATGCAACAGTAAGATCCTAGACCTTATACAAATTACAGATGAGGATGTGCTTGTTGCCTTGAGGGAATTTAGGGTGGGTAAGTCCCATGGTCTGACAGCATGTTCCCTCAGACCCTGTGGGAGGTTAGTACAGAAACTGCAGAGGCCCTGGCAGAGATATTTGAAACATGCTTAGATATTGGTGAGGTGCCCGAGGATTGAAGGATGACTAACATTGTTGTGTTGTTTAAGAAACTCCAGAAAAAAGCCGTACATTTATAGGCTGGTGAACCTAACATCAGTTGTGAGGAAGTTATTGGAAGGTATTCTAAGGGACAATCTATATAAGTATTTGGATAGAATTGGACAGATTAGGGATAGTCTGCATGCATTGTGCATGGTAAGTCATGTCTAACCAGTCTTAGTGTTTATCGAGGAAGTCCCCAGGAAAGCTGATGAAGGCAAGGAAATGGATGTTGTCTACATCGATTTTAACAAGGCCTTTGACAAGGTCCCACAAGGGAGGTTAGTGATGAAGGTTTGGTTGCTTGGCATTCAAGATGAGATAGTAAATAAGATTAGACATTGACTTTGTGGGAGAAGCCAGAGAGTGGTAGTACATGGTTGGCTCTGAGACTGTAGGCATGTGATTAGTGGTGTGATGCAGAGATAGGTGCTTGGTCCATTGTTGTTTGTCATCTACATCAATGATAATTTGGTAAACTGGATCATTGAATTTGCAGATGACACCTACTTACAGGAAAAATGTAAGTGAGATAGAAAGAGCACAGAGATAATTAAATTCTAGGGAAAGATTGAATAGGTGAGGGCTTTATTCCCGATAATGCAGAAGACTGAGGGAGATTTGATCGAGGTATGCAATATTATGACAGGTACTGATGAGGTAAATCAAACAGGTTTTTTTGTAACTGAGGTTGGGTGAGACCAGATCTGCAGATCATGGGTTAAGAGTGAAAGGTGATATGTTTAAGGAGAATATGAAGGGAAACGTCTTCACTCAGAGGGTGGTGAGAGTGTTGAACAAGCTGCCAGTACAAGTAGTGGATGCACTTTCAATTTTAATGTTTAAGAGAAGTTTGGATGGGAGAGTTATGGTCCCGGTGCAGATCAATGGAACTAAGCTGATTAATGGTTTGGCACAGAATAGATGGGCCAAGTGGCCTGGTCTTGTGCTGTAGTGTTCCATGACTTTAGGACTCTATCTCTATAACATACCGTGTATGAGTATTTAACTGAAATTATACAATAAGAAAACAACATCAAATTAATTTCAAAGGGTAGCATTTAATAAAACAAAATAAACCTTTGATTATCTGACATGTTAATATTTGCATACTTCACAAATTTTAAGAAGTCTGTACCTTAGAACCCTTTTTTAAAACATTCAAAACTTGTTTTTAAATGTTTGGAATGTTTCCCATGGATTCTGAATTGACTTCAGCCTGAAAGCTACCCATGAAGGGCTGGGCAAACAACTCAGGTATTTTTAGAAAAGGAACAGCCATTAAACATTAATGACAACCTTTAAGAACTGCGGATGGTGTCTCACTCACCTTGATTGATTTTACAAGGCTTCATTACTGTGAATAGCAAAACTCTCCAGCACTTTAGAAATTAACTATTTTCCAACTGTGCACACCAGATGTCTGGGTGTGCTTCCACATGCATAGAATCCATTGCCTCCAGGACTCATCTCAAGGTTAATGTGCACCTCTGTATGAACAATCCTGTGATCTGACTATTAACAATATTTATACAATTAATGACCAGGATCATTAGTATGCAGTAAGAAGCCTGGCAATTTACAGAACTTAGGAATTTACACAAAGAACATGCCAAACCTATTATGAATAAAATTCTGCCAGTGTGCCGAACATTGAATGGATTCAGCAGAAAGTCTTATAGCACAGCAATAGGTCCTGTGGCCTGTTGTACACCTCTGCTGGTGCTGGCATTCTAACAGGAAATGTAAGTACATTTTTCTGATCCATCCTAAAGAGGAGATTATCACCTCTGGGGCAGGAATGACCTGTACAAGAGTATCCTGGTCAGTTGGGTTGCTAGCGTTACTTGGGAAAGTTTAAACTAATTCAGCGGGGGCATGGGAACCAGAGTACTACATCAGAAAATGGAGGGATGGTGAGGAAGGCAGATGACATTGCCAGTAAAAACTGGTAGGAGAACAGTAATAAATACAGTCAGATCGATGGTTTGAAATGTTTGTATTTTCAAACTAGGGGTTTTATGGTAAAGATGATGAACTTAGTTATGGCTAAAGATGGTGATCAGTACATTGAACTATGATGATGTGACCATTACAGAGACTCGGTTGAGAGCGGGGCAGTAATGGGTGCTTAATGTCCGGCGGTTTTAATGTTTTAGAAAAGGTAGAGGGGGAGGTTTAAGGAGTGGAGGAGTTGCACTACTACTCGAGGTAAAAGGGATTTAATGGGGGGCTTGTCTACTGAGGCTACATGGGTAGAACAGAGCAGGCAGGTTAAGGAAGTGTGTGAAAACTATAGGATTGTGCTAATGGGGGGGGCCTTCAGCTTCCATAATATAAACTAAGATCTTCTTAGTACAAAAGGTTTAGATGGGGCAGAATATGTTAGCCGCATCCAGGAAGGTTTTCTCAAATCAATATGTATCAATATCAAGAGGAGGGATCTAGCGTTGGGTAATGAGCCTGGCCACAACTCCTTAAGTTTGAAGATAGTTTTAGATGTAAAGCTTCTGAAGTTAAGATCATAACATATGAGATTTATAAACACGCTCGAAAAGAAACAACATCAATCATCTAGATGATAATGTGGTTAACCGGATGTGCAATTTTGCAGATGACACCAAGATTAGAGGTGTGGTGGATGGCGAGGAAGACTATCAGAGCTTGCAGTAGGATCTGGACAAGCTAGAACAATGAGGTGAAAAATGGCAGATGGAATTTAATGCAGACAAGTGCACTTTGGTAGCACCAACCAAAGTAGGTATTACACAGTGAATGGTAGGCCACTGAGGAGTGTGGTAGAACAAAGGAATCTGGGAATACAGGTACATAATTCATTGAAAGTGGCATCACAAGTAGATAGGGTCATAAAGTTTTTAACACATTGGCATTCATTAATCAAAGTATTGAGAACAAGAGATTGGATGTTATGTTGAAATTGTATAAGGTGTTGGTAAGACCTAATTTGGAGTAATGTGTGTAGTTTTGGTCACTTACCTATTGGAAAGATGTAAATAAGGGTGAAAGAGTTCAGAGAAAATTTACAAAGAATTTGCCAGATCTAAAGGACCTGAGTTATAAGGAAAGATTGAGTAGGTTAGGAATTTATTCCTTGCAACATGGAAGATCGAGATGAAATTTGATAGAGGTATACAAAATTATGAGGGGTATAGATAGGGTGAATGCAAGCAAACTTATTCCACTGAAGTTGGGTGAGACTATAACCAGAGGTCATGGGTTACGGGTGAAAAGTGAAAAGTCTAAGGGAAACATGAAGGGAAACTTTTTCACTCAGAGAGAGGGTCATAAGAGTGTGGAACAAGCTGCCAGCACAAATGGTGCTTGTGATCTCAATTTCAATGTTTAAGTGAAGTTTGGATAGGTACACAGATGGGTTATGGTCCCAGTGGAGGTCAATGGCAGTTTAAATGGTTCAGCACGGAGTAGATGGGCCAAAGGGCCTGTTTCTGTGCGGTACTTCTCATGACTCTGATTATTAAATTGAGAAAGAAATTAGGAGAGCCAGGAGGGGTCATGAAAAATCTTTGGCAAGTAGGATTAAAGAGAATCCTAAGTCATTCTGTTTTTATATCAAGAGCAAGAGGATAGCTAGGAAAAGGGTAGGAGCACTCAAGGATCAAGGGGCCCAGATGCAGATGATACGGGTGAGGTCCTTTACATCAATATTTACCAAAGAGAAGAACATGGTGGATAGGAAATTTAGTGCCAAGAGTATTAAGGTAGTATTGGGTCTCTTAAAGAGCATTATGATCAATAAATCCCCAGGGTCTAATGGGATATATCTCATTTTATTGAGAGAGGCAAAAGATGAAATTGCTGGGGCCTTGACCGATATCATTGTGCCCTCTCTCACCACAGGCAAAGTCCTGGAGGCCTGGCTAGTAGCTATGTTCTATTATTCAAAAAGGGAACCATGGATGAAACAATAGACCGGTGTGTCTCACATTAGTGGTATGGAAGTTACTGGACAGAATTTTTTGTGATGTAATTTATGAACAATTTCAAAATCATGGCCTAATTAGGAAGAGCCAGCATGGCTTTATGTAAGGCAAATTGTGTCTTACTTGATAAGAGTTTTTTGAGGTGACAAGGGAGATTGATGAAAGTTTGAAGTTCAAAGTATACTTATTATTGAAGTATGTATATATTATAGAACCTTGAGATTCATTTCCTAACAGTCACAAAACAAAGAAACCAAAAAAAAACATTTAAAAAAGACCATCAAACACCCGATGCGCTGAGAAGGAAAAAACAAATTATGCAAACAATAAATGCAAGCAAATAGTGTTCTGAACTGAAGTCCACAAGGAGAGTCTGTCCATAGACCCTTAGTTCAATGCAGAGTGGAGCAGAGAACTGAACCGGCCCTTCCCTCAGCTCGAGCCTTGACACCCTGACTTTTTCAATCTGACCTGACATCTAAATTGTCAACCAAACATTGGGTGATCATTTCGGTACACTCTGGGTCCTGGAGTCTGCTGCCTCAATTCGGCCTGTACCCAACCTTTCCAACTCAGCCCCGTGCTTAAATCGATCAAACCTCGGGTCTTCCTCCTTCTCAACCACAGGCCCACTGCCTTGTTGTGCCTCGATTCTGCCAAATTGACTTGCCGCCAAGTCTAAGGGGAAGTTACAGTTTTTTGTTTTCGATGATCAATTACCAGGAAATGGATGATTAACAAAGTATTTAGTTGTTTTCCTTATTTCATTAGCCACCAGCCGGAAGTCATTAAGACCATAAGACATGGGACCATAAGACATAAGACATTTGGCCCATTGAGTCTGCTCGGCCATTCAATTATGGCTGATCTTATTTTCCCTTCCTCAGTCCCACTCACCATAACCTTTGATGCTGTGGCCAACCAAGAACCTTTCAAGCTCTGCCTTATATACCCCCAACGACCTGGCCTGTATAGCTGCCTGTGGTAATAAATTCCACAAATTCACCAACCCCTGCCAAAGAAATTTCTATGCATCTCTGTTGTAAATGGACACCCCGCTATCCTGACTCTGTGCCCTCTTCTCCTAGACTCCCCCACTATGGGAAACATCCTTTCCACAACTACCCAGTCTAGGCCTTTCAACATTCAAAAGGTTTCAATGAGATACCCCCTCATCCTTCTAAATTTCAGCGAGTACAGACCCAGAGCCATCAGACGTTCCTCATATAATAACCTTTTCATTCCTGAAATCATCCTTGTGAACCTCCTCTGAACCCTCTCCAATGCCAGCACATCTTTTCTAAGATGAGGAGCCCAAAACTGTTCACAGTACTCAAGGTGAGGCCTCACCAGTGCCTTATAAAGCTTCAGCATCACATCCCTGTTCTTATATTCTTGAAATGAATGTTAACATTACATTTGCCTTCCTCACACTGACTAGGACTTCAGAGTCCCTTGGCCTCTCAGATGTTTGGATTTTCTCCCTGTTTAGAAAATAGTCTGCACATTTATTTCTACTACCAAAGTGCATGCCCACACATTTTCCAACATTGTATTTCATTTGCCACTGTCTTGTTCATTCTCCTAATCTGTTTAAGTCCTTCTGCAGCCTTCCTGTTTCCTCAACACTACATGTCCCCCCACCAATTTTCATAACATTTGCAAACTTGGCAACAAGGACATCTATTCCATCATCGAAATCATTGATACACAGCGTAAAAAGAAGCAGTCTCAACACTGACCCCTGCAGAAAACTACTTGTCACTGGCTGACAACCAGAAAAGGATCTTTTTATTCCCACTCTCTGCCTCCTATCAATCAGCCAATGCTCGAACCTTGGCAGTAACTCTCCTGTAATACCATATGGGCTCTTAAGCAACCTCATGTGTGGCACTTTGTCAAAGGCTTTCTGAAAGTCCAAATATACAGCATCCACTACATCCCTTTTATGTGTCCTATGGGTAATCTCCTCAAAGAATTCCAGCAACTTAATCAGGAAAGATTTTCCCTTAAGTAAACCACGTTGACTTTGTCCTATTTTGTCCTGTGTCACCAAGTACTCCATAATCTCATCTTTAATAATTGACTCCAACATCTTCCAACCACTGAGGACTGGCTATCTGGTCTATAAGTTCCTTTCTGCTGCCTTCCTCCTTTCTTAAAGAGTGGAGTGACAGGATGTTTAAATTGGTAGAGTTGTGGATGTAATCTACAATGATATTAGTAAGGCATTTGACAAGGTCCTTCATGGGAAACTCATCCAGAATATTAAGATGCATGGTGAATTGGCTGTTTGGATTCAGAACTGGCTTGTCCATAGAAGACAGCTGGTTGTGGTTCAAAGTCCATGATTAGTGGTGTTTCACAGTGATCTGTGCTGGGACCTCCGCATTTTGTGATTTATATAAATGACCTGGATGAAAATGTAGATGGTGAGTTAGTAAGTTTGTAGATGATACCAAGATTGGTGGAGTTGTGGATAGTGTAGAAGACTGGCAAATAATACAGCGCGATATAGATCAGTTACAAATATGGATGGAGAAATGGCTGATGGAGTTTAACCCAGATGAACATGAAGTGTTGCTCCTTGGTAAGTCAACTATAAAGAGACAGTACACTGTTAAGGGCAAGACCCAAATTCATAGTTCCCTGAAAGTGGCTACAGAGGTTAGTTGGGTGTTTAGGAAGGCATACGGCACGCTTGTGTTCATTAGTTGAGACATTGAGCCTAAAAGTCTGGAAGTTATGTTGCAGCTTTATAAAACTCTAGTTAGGCCGCATTTGCAGTTTTGCATATAGTTCTAGTCACCCCATTATAGGAAGAATGTCGAGAGGTTGGAAAATGTGCAGATGATGTTCACCAGGATGCCGCAAGTATTAGCAGGCATGTACTCTAATAAGAAGTTAGACAAACGTCTTTACTGTCTGGAGCAGCAGAGGCTGAGGGGAGGTCACATAGAGATTTATCAGATTATGAAAAGGCATAGATAGTATCTTTTTCCTAATACCAGAATACTTTGACTGATACTAATGGGTATGCATTTAAAGTGAGAGGGATACGTTTAAAGGGGATGTGAAGGACAAAGTTTTTACACAGAGAGTAGTCGGTGCCTGGAGTGCACTGCATGGGGTGATGGTAGTGGCTGATATATTAGGGATATTTAGGAGACATTGAGATAAGCAGATGAACTTGAGGAAAATGGAAGCATATGGACATTGTGCAGGCAGAAGGTATTAGTTGAACTGGCAATTTGATTAGTAATTTCATTGGCTTGACACACCAATGTGGGTCAAAGGGCCTTTTCTTGTGCTGTACTCTCCTATGTTCTATGTTCTAAATCTAACAGATTAATAATGTGACTTTTTATCCATATTTAATACTAGATGTTTTTAGATTGAGGACACTCAGCCCTCGTTTATTGTCATTTAGAAATGCATGCATTTAAAATGATACGATGTTCCTCCAGAGAGATATCACAGAAACACAGGGCAAACCAAGACTAAAACTGACAAAACCACATAATTATAACATATAGTTACAACAGTGCAAAGCAATACCCTAATTTGATAAAGAGCAGACCATGGGCACGATAAAAAAAAGTCTCAAGTCCCGATAGCCCCATCATCTCACGCAGACGGTAGAAGGGAGAAACTCTCCCTGTCATGAACCTCCAAGCACCGCAAACTTGTCGATGCATTGGAAGCACCCAACCACAGCCGACTCTGAGTCCGTCCGAAAACTTCGAGCCTCCGACCAGCCCTCCGACACCGAGCACCGAGCGCCATCCTCTGCCGAACACTTTGACCCCGCCCTGGCCGCTGAGCAACAAGCAAAGCCGAGGACTCAGGGCCTTCCCCTCCCGAGATTCTGGATCACACAGTAGCAGCAGCAGCGAAGCAGGCATTTCAGAAGTTTCACCAGATGTTCCTCCGTGCTCTCACGTCTGTCTCCATCAAATCAGGATTGTGCATGGCACCCTACTTGACAGATAACAGACATCACCACTGGAGTGGCTGCTGCGAGCTGCGTCACGCCGCCATCTTCTCCTCCCGCCAGTTTGGGATTAGGATGTCAATGAAGCCAACAAACACAGCAACATCTTCAAGTTTACTTCATTGGCAATGAGTGTAAAACACTGCCAGGAAACACTGTCATTTGCTCCTATTGTTTGCATGATGTGTTTTTTTCCTTTTTCTCAGTGCAATGGTTATGGTCTTCCTTTTTTTAAATTGGGTTATTTTGCAAGCTAACAAATATCAAGGTGTATATTCATACAGTCTTTGGTAGTAAATTTACTTTTTGTTAGGATAATGCAGGGATTTCCAGGCTAAGGTATTACCTCATGATTGTGGAGTAGATGGAAAATGTTTTCAGAAGGACTTATCTTTATCTAACTATCCCTTTCCTACTAAGGAATACAGTATTGATAAATACAGTAGAATTTTTATATAAAACACTGGCAAGCAATGCTTCCCATTTCCTTACCAATATTTTCTCCTGTACTTTGGGAGTATCCGGCTGGTGGCGTAGTGGCATCAGCACTGGACTGCGGGACAGAGGTTCCAAAGTTCAAACCCATCCGGCTCCCCCTAGCATGCTTTCCATCCGTGTGGGGTTAAGAGATGGTGATCTCTTTGGGAAAAAAACTCACAGAAGGCAATGGCAAACCACTGGGGTAACTTGCCTCATATCATATCCATGTCATATGGACGATCAGCCATGATCATACGGAATGGCGGTGCAGGCTCAAAGGGCCGAATGGCCTACTCCTGCACCTACTTTCTATGTTTCTATATGCGAATTCCAACTACAAGGAAGTCGTCCGCTACCTGGAAAAATTACAGATGTGACCTACATTATTATTATTACTTTGGGAGTGCTGTCATAAAGGATCTTTACTTAGCTTGACCAATGTATGTTTTTCCATAAGAAGGAATTGACTAGGACTGATTCCACCCCAGGAGTGGTGAGTACTTGGATAGACTGCCTGAGAGAGTGGAAGCTGAGTGATGACTGCAGTTAATAGGTCATAGAGTCATGAAGTCCTTTGGCTCAACTCCTCAAGATGTGAGTCTAAGCTATTCTCATTTTCATGAGTCTACATGAACACCAGAATTGTCTAGTCATGGAAAGCTGTGGGCCAAGTCCTGGAAGATGGGTTTAATGCAGACAGGTATCCACTGTTCAGCAAGATTTGATGCTAACTGAACTGACTTTGTGTTGTATAACTATTTGAGTCTGTGACTCATTTTCTGTTTTCATATTAGTAAAATCCTTTTTATCTTGTTAAAGAGGTAAGAACAAACAAAGATGGATGTATGTCAAACTTTTATAAGTTCTGTGGTTGTATCCACATCCCATTTCAAAGTTCAAAGCAAATTCTATTTTCGAAGTACTGGTATGTCACCATTAACAACCCTGACATTCATTTTCTTGTGGGCATTCTCAATAAATCTGTAGAATAATAACAACAGAATTAATGAAAGATCGCCCAACTATTTATTGATCACTTAAATTTCCATTTCCATTTTATGTTTCTATATGTTCACTATATTTTAATCAAAATTCTGGTTATTTCCCTTTGTCACCTTCTATTTCCTGTCATTTCTTGTTTCTGTAACCTGATCCTTTATAAAATGGTAGTTTGGCCCCAGCAGAAGTATTACGGTCAGTTCTCTCAGATGTCAAAATAAAAGATTTACTGGGATGGTATTACAGATGAAACTCTTCTATTACTGGTGAAAGTAGGATTGATTTTCATTAGAGCAGAGAGATTAAGGGGAGATTTCACACTTCTGCTCAAATTCATGAGGAATAAATAAGCTGACGCTGTTTCCAACGGCAGGAGGTTGGACGTGCAGAGGACACCGAGTTAAGGATACTATTAAAAGAACTGGAGATGACACGCGGCACTTTACACAGCCAGTTGTTATTATTCAGAACATTCTCCTGATAGAGTGTTGAAAACAAGCTTCGTAATAACTTTCATGGGGGAATTATATGAATGTTTGAAGCACGGTAGGAAGCAGAGGGTAATAATAGAATGCTGTTTTTGGCACTAGAGATTTGTGACCAGTTGCATGCAACAAGGGTTGGTACTGGGGCCATTGTTTGTTATTTGCATAACGTTTTTGGATTAGTATGTTCAAAGCATGATTAGTAAGTTTGAAGATGATACTGAAACAGGTGGCATTGTAAACAGTGAAAGTGGTTATCAGAAATTACAAGGGTATCCTGATCAGCTAGGTAAATAAGCCAATGGATTGCAAATGTTGTTCAATCCTCACCTTACTATAAAGCCTGCTGATAAGGGGGGTGCTGTTGTAGTCTGGCGCACTGACCTCTACCTTGCCGAGGCACAGCAACAACTCGCTGATACTTCCTCTTACTTACCCCTCGATCATGACCCCACTAAGGAGCACCAGGTCATTGTCTCCCACACCATCACCAACTTTATCCGCTCAGGGGATCTCCCATCCACTACCACCAACCTTATAGTTCCCACACCCCACACTTCCCGTTTCTACCTCCTACCCAAGATCCACAAACCTGCCTGTCCTGGCAGACCTATTGTCTCAGCTTGCTTCTGCCCCACTGAACTCATTTCTGCATATCTCGACACAGTTTTATCACCCCTTGTTCAATCCCTTCCCACCTATGTTCGTGACACTTCTCGCGCTCTTAAACTTCTCAATGATTTTAAGTTCCCTGGCCCCCACAGCTTTATTTTCACCATGGATGTCCAGTCCCTATATACCTCCATCCCCCACTAGGAAGGTCTCAAAGCTCTCCGCTTCTTTTTGGATTCCAGACCAAACCAGTTCCCCTCTACCACCACTCTGCTCCGTCTAGCGGAATTAGTCCTTACTCTTAATAATTTCTCCTTTGGCTCCTCCCACTTCCTCCAAACTAAAGGTGTAGCTATGGGCACCCGTATGGGTCCCAGCTATGCCTGCGTTTTTGTTGGCTTTGTGCAACAATCCATGTTCCAAACCTATACTGGTATCTGTCCCCCACTTTTCCTTCGCTACATTGACGACTGCATTGGCGCTGCTTCCTGCATGCATGCTGAGCTTGTTGACTTCATTAACTTTGCCTCCAACTTTTACCCTGCCCTCAAATATACCTGGTCCATTTCTGACACCTCCCTCCCCTTTCTAGATCTTTCTGTCTCTATCTCTGGAGACAGCTTATCCACTGATGTCTACTATAAGCCTACGGACTCTCACAGCTACCTGGACTATTCCTCTTCCCACCCTGTCTCTTGCAAAAATGCCATCCCCTTCTCACAATTCCTCTGTCTCTGCCACATCTGCTCTCAGGATGAGGCTTTTCATTCCAGGACGAAGGAGATGTCTTCCTTTTTTGAAGAAAGTGGCTTCCCTTCCTCCACCATCAACTCTGCTCTCAAACGCATATCTCACATTTCACGCACATCTGCTCTCACCCCATCCTCCTGCCACCCCACTATGGATAGGGTTCCCCTTGTCCTCACCTACCACCCCACCAGCCTCCGGGTCCAACATATGATTCTCCGTAACTTCTACCACCTCCAACGGGATCCCACCACCAAGCACATCTTTCCCTCCCCCCTTCACTCTGCATTCCGCAGAGAACGCTCCCTACGCAACTCCCTTGTCCATTCGTCACCCCCATCCCTTCCCACTGATCTCCCTCCCGGCACCTACCCTTGAAAGCAGAACAAGTGCTACACATGCCCTTACACTTCCTCCCTCACCATCTTTCAGGGCCCCAGACAGTCCTTCCAGGTGAGGTGACACTTCACCTCTGAGTCGGCTGGGGTGATATACTGTGTCCGGTGCTCCCGTGCAGCCTTCTATATATTGGTGAGACCCGATGCAGACTGGAAGACCGTTTCGCTGAACACCTACGCTCTGTCCACCAGAGAAAGCAGGATCTCCCAGTGGCCACACATTTTAATTCCACGTCCCATTCCCATTCTGACATGTCTATCCACGGCCTCCTCTACTGTAAAGATGAAGCCACACTCAGGTCAGAGGAACAACACCTTATATTCCGTCTGGGTAGCCTCCAACCTGATGGCATGAACATCGACTTCTCCAACTTCCGTTAATGCCCCTCCTCCCGCTCTTACCCCATCCCTTGTTTTGTTTATTTATTTATTTCCTCCTTTTTTCTCTCTCTCTGTCCCTCTCACAATAACTCCTTGCCTGGTCTCCATCTTCCTCTGATGCTCCCCTCCCCCTTTCTTTCTCCTTAGGCCTCCTGTCCCATGATCCTCTCCCTTCTCCAGCCTTGTATCCCTTCTTGCTAATCAGCTGTCCAGAACTTAGCTTTATCCCTCCCCCTCCTGTCTTCTCCTATCATTTTGGATCTCCCACTCCCCCTCCCACTTTCAAATCTCTGACTATCTCTTCTTTCAGTTAGTCCTGACGAAGGGTCTCGGCCCGAAAGGCCGACTGTGCTTCTTCCAAGAGATGCTGTCTGGCCTGCCGCGTTCCACCAGCATTTTGTGTGTGTTGCTTCAATCCAGATAAGTGTGATGTGTTGCACTTTGGAAAGCCAAGCTCTCACAGTGAACAGCAGGGCCCTGGGGAGAGTTATAGAACAGAGGGACTTGTATAACTTGGAGTTTAAGTACATGCTTCCCTGAAAGTGGCACAACAGGTAGACAGGGTAGTGAGGAAGGCACTTAACATACTGGCCAACATCAGGTAAGGCACTGCGAATAGGAGTCGAGGTATTATGGTGCAATCATACAAGATACTGAATTGAATTGAATTGACTTTATTTCTTATATCCGTCACATACATTGGGAGTAAAAATCTCAACATTACATCTTCACCTAAATGTGAAATGTGCAATCATAGTAATTTATAATTATAATAAATGGAACAGTCAATGTAATATAGAATACATGCAAGTCAGCGTGAGTTCATCAGTCTGATGGCCTGGTGGAAGATGCTGTCCTGGAGCCTGTTGGTCCTGACTTTAATGCTGCAGTACCACTCCCTGGATGGTAGTAGCTGGAACAGTTTGTGGTTGGGGTGACTCATACCCCCAATGATCTTATGGGCCCTTTTTACACACTTGTCCTTGTAAATGTCCTGAATCATGGGAAGTTCACAACTACAGATGCGCTGGGCTGTCCGCACCACTCTCTGCAGAGTCCTGCGATTAAGGGAAGTACAGTTCCCATACCAGGCAATGATACAGCCAGTCAGGATGCTCTCAATTGTGGCCCTGTAGAAAGTTCTTAGGATTTGGGGACCTATACCAAACTTTCTCAACCATCTGAGGTGAAAGAGGCGCTGTTGTGCATTTTTCATCACACAGCTGGTGTGCACGGACCCTGTGAGGTCCTCGGTGATGTGGATGCTGAGGAACTTAAAGCTGTTTACCCTCTCAACCATAGATCCATGGGGGTTAGCCTGTCTCCATTCCTCCTATAATCCACAACCAGCTCCTTTGTTTTTGCGACATTGAAGGAGAGGTTGATGCTGCCGGTGGGGGTCTGTGCATTGCTTTGTTTACCCTGTGATAAGAAAGACACAACTAAGCTGGAAAGAGTGCAAAGAAGGCTCATAAGAGTATTTAAAAATGCAAACACGAGGAAATCTGCAGATGCTGGAAATTCGAGCAACATACATCAAAGTTGCTGGTGAACGCAGCAGGCCAGGCAGCATCTCTAGGAAGAGGTACAGTCGACGCTTCGGACCAAGACATCCTGACGAAGGGTCTCGGCCCGAAACGTCGACTGTACCTCTTCCTAGAGATGCTGCACGGCCTGCTGCATTCACCAGCAACTTTGATGTGTGTTACTCATAAGAGTATTGTCAGGACTCGAGGGCTTGAGTTATAGGGAGATGTTGAGCAGGTTTTAGACTGTAGGACACTAAGCAATGACCATTTAGAAACATAAGGTGCACAAGCCAATGAGTGTAGATAGGACAAATTCTCAGGGAAAGGGGGGGAAAATCTAGAGGACATAAGTTTGGGTAAGAAGGAAAGATCTAAAGAGGACTTGGCCTCTTCACATTCTGGGTGGTGTATATACGGAACGAGATTCTAGAGGAAGTGGTTGAGGTAGGTGCAGATGTCACAAAGCTGCAACCTCTGTTTTAGTTTTCTTTCGAGTTTTTTTAGGTTTATGGAGATAATTTTGGGGACAGGGGTATTAGGGTCCATTAAGGGTTTTTAGGGCAGGAATATATGGGGATTAGAGAAATTAAGAGGTCAAGCCAGAGTCTTAATTCTTAAGTCTCCACTCCTCGTTCAAAGGAGAGCAAGGTGGACGAGGGATATCTGGGGACCACCCGAGATTTTGGCTGACAGACCAGTGTGGATGAATGCCAGAGGGTTTACTAGTTTAATAAGGTTTCAGTGGTTTCCAGAGTCAGAATTCCTTGCAACCAGAAGGAACAAGGTCCACTGGCATTCTGAATCCACAAATTGGTGAGATTGGAGTTCAAGGTCTAGTGTTAGTGCTCAGTGAGTCCCGTAGTCAATGCCGAAGATTGAGCCCCAAGGTCAAATCAGAACTCCGAAAGTCGAGATGTGTTTGTTGGCCAGAGCCTCAGGTCTGTGAGTCTCTGCAAGTCCACAGGGGTAATCAAAGGCCTAATGCCTGCATGTCCACATATGAATACGAGCTCAAATCTGGGACCGCTGAGGGGTGGAGGCCGAAAAATATGGACTGCCTTGTGGTCAGAGTGTATGTGCACGGGTGGGAGGAAGGAACAGAGGCTTGTTTATCTGCCAGGCATTTTGAGCAAGCTACGTTGGTGCCGGACTGTGTGGCGACACTTGTGGGCTTTCCCCAGTGCACTCTCATGTGTGTTGAGAGCTAGTGCATTGATTAAGTGAGGGGGCATACAGGAAGGAGATAAGATCGGCTGGCTGAGGGGTGCTACTCAGTGTCAGGAAGACCAAGTGATTCATTGTGAACTTCGGAAAGGGGAAACTAGGAGAAAACGCAGCAGTTCTCATTGAGAAGTCAGCAGTAAAAAGGGAGTGCATCTTCAGGTTCCTGGGTGTAAACATCTTTGAAAGTCTCTCCTGGGCCAAACGTATTGATGCAGCTATGAAGAAGCTATATTTCATCAGGAATTAGTGTACATTACCCAAATCTCCGGCAAATTTCCAACAGATTTACTTTGGAGAACATTTTGACTGGTCACACCACAGTCTAGTATGGAATCATTAAACAACAGTATTGGGAAAAAAACTGCAGAGAACTGTAAACTCAGCCATCTCCATCATGTACACTAGCCTCCCCTCCATCACCAATATTTTCAAAATGTGATGATTCAAAAAGGCAGTATCCATCATGAAGATCCCTCACCATCTTCCTATTTCTACCTTCAGGGAGAAGCTACAGGAGCCTGGAGATACTCACTCAACATTTCAGCAACAGCGTCTTCCACTCAAAGGTCCATGAACACTGTCTCATTAATTGCTGTCTTTTTGCACTATTTTTACAGTCTTATTGTATACATTGCAATGCTACAAAACAACAAATTTCATGATAGATGTCAGTGATAATATACCTGATTTTGATTCTGTCTTTATGTATTGTGTACAATTTGGCTGTGAGAAGGATGTGGTTGTACTGGAGAGAGTGCAAAGAGGATTCACAATACGTTGGCGGAATTAGAGGATTTAAGTTATGGGGAGAGATAGGATAGATGGGGTTGGTGAAGGAGGCTGAGTGGTGACCTGAAATATGAATACAAAATTAGAATCAGCATGAATAGGATAGTTGGTCAGAATCTTTTTCGCACAATGGGGGTGTCAAAAAAAGAGCATAGATTTAAGGTGAGAGCAAGGAGCTTTGAGTGGAAAGGATTTTTTTTACACAGACTGATTTCAGTAAATTGCTGCCAGAGGAGACGGTAGAGTCATTTGCAATCATAATGTTTAAGGGAAGTTCAGAAAGCACTCAATTAAAGAAGGCACAGATCTAATGTGGGCAAATGAGATTAGTATGTATGGGTTAAAGGGCTATGGAGGAGATAGACTGAAGGCTCAGCTTCTATGTGGCACAACACTATGACTCTGTGACTCTGGCATCTTCCATTTCATACAGAAAATATGATGTATAGCTTAGTTATTATAAAACAACAGGGTGACAGACTCTCACCTACCTCATGGATATTGTTATTAGTAGCAATACTTTAATACAGTTTTTCCACATTTTGACAGAATTATGATAGATACACAGGTTACATGCAGAATAAAATGAACACATCAGTGAATCTAGAGGATTTCTCATTTCATCCTCCTGTGTTAGAACAATGGCAATACAGTGTAAATAATATATTGCTTTTTTTCTTGTACTTTCCAGGCTACATTTAATTTATTCTTCTCAAAGGACGAAAGTTATCTCTCAAATTAGTTTAAATTTGCCACTTTGGTTTTATTTGCTGCAGAGCAATCCATTGCAGTATGTGTGTATCCTGAATATCATTTACAAATGCACAATAGCTCTGTTTCTTTCAAAATTTGAAATTGTTGTTGCTTAGTAAGAATCATTATAAATCATGATATTCTGGAATATGGATGTGAAACCTGAGATGTTTATTTAGATGGTCTATTGTCTAATGTTCAAGTCTTTGAAATCCAAAATTCATTATAAAATCTCACCTTTTCAATTTTCTCTTGTATTTCTACTAACTAAAAAAGGAATTTATGGCAGAAAATTTGCCTTCTCTGCACTGCGGCAAAGATAAACCAGTAAATTGAAGAAGTGGAATTCATGTTATCTGTCTGCTCTTGAGAACTGCAGTTCATGCACTGTGATAACACGAACCTCATTAGACCATGTAATTTCTGATTTTCATGGATTTTTGGAGAACCTTGTTATCCAAGTGATTCTGAAACCTTCTATCACAAATACAGAAATATTGGAGGTGACCTTTAGCACCAGAGGCAGAGCTCACTGCTACAGATACTAATTTATTTCTTAACTATTACTACCAGATCTTCTGTGCAGTTTAATATTTATCTTTTGTGGTTTTTTTTCTTTTGCTTACTTAACATCACATTTATATTGCTTGGAACTTGCACTCGATTGATCACAACCCTGTTTCTTGACATTTAAAGGGTGGTGACATCATGTTGGTGATGGATTTTCCCATTTACAAATGTTTTCTATGTTGAACTGAGCTGTGCTCGGTATACTATATGGCCTCCTGTGCTTTTCCTATATTGTATTCCATTTGTGGCAAGAGAAACAGTTAATGCTTTAGGTTCTGGCGAAGGATACGAGGCTTCAGATGTTAATTATTTCTCTTCCCACAGTTGCTGCCTGGCCTGCAGAGTATATCCAGCATTTAGGTTTACTTTTTTATTGCTGACTCCTGTTGTCACTGCCCCAACCGTCACCAAGTAAATGATTCCAGTTCACTTTCTATTCATTGACACTGAAATACACCAGGCATTTTCTCAAATCTGGATCTGTATCTGTCAGCATTGGTGCTCCACACAAATTCCAATGAACAAACTGCAAAACCTTGACCTTGAATTGCAGGGATTAATAGCATTGAACTGCCATATCTTCTGTAATGAGTAGTACATGACTGGCACGAATGTCCATACCAGTAACTGAAAATCACCACCGGTTAAGACATATTCCTGAACATAAACAAAATATAAAAACTGTAAGGAGAATAATATTGTGAAAATACTCTGGCTAAAATATTTCCTTTAATAGTTAGAAAAATAGTTGCTCGTATGATTTAAAAAGACACAGGTTTATAAGGGAGATTAAAATACCTTAAAACATATTTCCTTTACGTACATAGAATACATAGAAAATAGGTGCAGGAGTAGGCCATTCGGCCCTTCGAGCCTGCACCGCCATTTATTATGATCATGGCTGATCATCCAACTCAGAACCCCGCCCCAGCCTTCCCTCCATACCCCCTGACCCCCGTAGCCACAAGGGCCATATCTAACTCCCTCTTAAATATAGCCAATGAACTGGCCTCAACTGTTTCCTGTGGCAGAGAATTCCACAGATTCGCCACTCTCTGTGTGAAGAAGTTTTTCCTAATCTCAGTCCTAAAAGGCTTCCCCTCTATCCTCAAACTGTGGCCCCTCGTTCTGGACTTCCCCAACATCAGGAACAATCTTCCTGCATCTAGCCTGTCCAATCCCTTTAGGATCTTATACGTTTCAATCAGATCCCCCCTCAATCTTCTAAATTCCAACGAGTACATGCCCAGTTCATCCATTCTTTCTTCATATGAAAGTCCTGCCATCCCAGGAATCAATCTAGTGAACCTTCTTTGTACTCCCTCTATGGCAAGAATGTCTCTCCTCAGATTAGGGGACCAAAACTGCACACAATACTCCAGGTGTGGTCTCACCAAGGCCTTGTACAACTGCAGTAGTACCTCCCTGCTCCTGTACTCGAATTCTCTCGCTATAAATGCCAGCATACCATTTGCCTTTTTCACCGCCTGCTGTACCTGCATGCCCACTTTCAATGACTGGTGTATAATGACACCCAGGTCTCGTTGCACCTCCCCTTTTCCTAATCGGCCACCATTCAGATAATAATCTGTTTTCCTATTTTTGCCACCAAAGTGGATAACTTCACATTTATCCACATTAAATTGCATCTGCCATGAATTTGCCCACTCACCCAACCTATCCAAGTCACCCTGCATCCTCTTAGCATCCTCCTCACAGCTAACACTGCCATCCAGCTTCTTTGTTCTATAAACTCTTAAAAAAAAGTCTGTAACATATCATGACATCAACTTCTGGTTGTTAAAGTGCAGAAAATTGCTTATTTCTGGGAAACTTGAAGGTTGTATGCAGATCCAGTGTGAATTAGACAAGGAAATTCCTATTTTGTCATTTGAAGCAATCAGCTAAACATACAAAGGATGCCAAGAAAGGAAGCAATGCTTGTAGTATATCTGCTCCCAAAACAAAAAGGAGAATTGTAGCAGGCAGAGTTGGCCTATTTAAAATTCTTGTTATGCACCAAATAACAACATCCGACAAAGGACATTTTTGCTCACTGCTCACTCTTACTCTCCACTTGAGAAGAGCCAATTTTGAGAACTCTATCAATTATTTCTGCAAATACTTCACCTGCATAACCTAAACAAAATTTATTCCAACCTATCAAATATTCAAAATTAGAATCAGAATCAAGTTTATTATCACTGACAGAGGCCATGAAATTTGTTGCTTTGTGGAGCAGTACAGTGCAATACATGAAATATACCATAAATCATAATAATAAGTATTTAAAAATAAATAAGTAGTGCAAAAAGAGAGCAATAATAGTGAGGTAGTGTTCATGGGTTCATTGTCCATTTAGGATTCTGATGGCAGAGGGGAAGGAGCTGTCCCTAAAACACTGAGTGTGTGTCTTTGGGCTCCTTCACCTCCTCCTTGGTGTAGTAATGAGAGGGCGTCCAGGGTGATGGGCGTCCTTAATGATGGATGCAGCCTTCTTGAGGCACACATTTTGAAAAAGTCCTTGCTGATGGATAGGCTAGTGCCTATGATGGAGCTGACTGAGTTTAGAATGTTCTGCAGATTTCTCAGAATTTCAGAATTCATTCCAAAGTTTCCTGAAGAATGCTGCCTTTTAAAATCAGCTTGTTTCCTACAACCACCACAGAGGAAGCCCCAGAACCTGAGACAGTTTTCACCATTTTGTTAATCAATTGAACTATCATATGTAGAAAATGTAATTATCACATGTGAGGAGTTTGGCCTCTTTTAACAAACGAGATGCCAATGCAAAAAAAACTAATGTGTACTCATTATCAGCCCTTTCTGGCATTGACATGAAATGAGATTTTGATCAACAGTATGTTAATTTGTAAGCATGCAAGTAAAACGGACTTCCTTAATTTTGAGTTTCAGATGGGAAGTACTGATAAATTGGACAAATCCCTCTGCTCAGATACTAAATACTTACAACAGCTAGATGAATTGCTTGCTGCATGAATGCAGATGAGGTTTTGGAGAGTCATGTCTCCTGGCAGTCACAATTGCCTATTACTTGTTTTCATTCCAGAAGCAGCAGTTGTCTTGCCTGTTTCTCAACTCAACTCAACTCAGCCCAAAAGGGGTTTGTTATGTTTTAGAACTCAAAAACGTAACACTAATTGAAAGGAAAAAGACAGGTGCTCACAAGAATGGGCCTTGGTTTGTTTTTACTTTTAGCGAGATGCATACTTATCATGTGGGAGTGTCATGACATATGCTATTTACATACTTTTATATATAACCCACAGTGTAAACAACAAAAGTTTCATAAACAATAAAGTTATAATAATGCTGAAATATTACTGAAATATTTAATAAACACTCCTCCCTGATAAATTATGAACTCCAAGTCAATATAGAATGCATATCACTTATATACACAATGTACTATATAATACAACCACTATACAAATATCCACAGCATAGCACATTTTAAATTGTCCTATTCACCCTATAAAATTAATCACTGCAGAGGATTTCTTACACATGTGGGCTAATGTCTTTCCTGACAAGAGATTCACTCTGCTTAGCAGGAGAGACAAACTAAATGATCTCTGAGTCAATGTTCCCTCCAATTTGTAATGACTGGTGTGTGCAAAAATCTTGTGCTGTGCAATTCTTTGCCCAGCGACAACCAGTGGGCACTGAATTTTATATATAGAGATATTCATTTTAACAGCAAGCAAAACACTGTCAAAAAGAACTTTGATCTCCTCTGGGTTTGATTGTTTTTGCTCTCATTCATCTGCACTCTCACAAAACATACGTAGCAGGCCTGTAGTGGGTAATGAAAGAATTTTCTCGCCGGAGCTTTTGCACACGATCCATATGTGATTTGCTTGCTAAATGAGCTTTAAAGAGTCAAGTTTCCAAATATCTCTTCGCTTCTTCCCACTTTCAAATTTTCCAGCTACTTTTGCATCACAACAATACACACAGGTAACATCAATTTCTGTATTGTAAGAAATATTTCTTGTAGTTGCATTTTCCTGACCTCATGAACTTACAGTATAGCAGTTTCTACTGTTTCATTAAGCCATTCTACTTTCAATGAACTAAAGGTTCTTTTGCACTTCACATCCTTTGTTTCTTTGGAATTCAACATAGTGAATCAATAATTCCTTCAATTAAAAACAGAATAAATTAGCCAATTCTAAAATCTGTAGACAACATTGTCTGAATTAGAAACCAGAAAAGAAAATGTGGTTGTGTGTGATTGTAAAATATACTTAACCTGCCATCGAGGCAGAAGGTGCCAACCTTTTGTGAACAGTTTAAATTCCTTTGTGCGCTAGTAGCAAAAGACACACACCTTATAGGGAACATTGCACTCAGTTCATCATTACCAACCTCAGGTTCTGGGCCTTCTCAGTGGTGGTTCTAGGAGTTGACTCTCTCTGAGATTGCAGGAAGTGGTTCTAACAGTGGTAGCCACCTTCCTTTTTGTTCATCTAGTTTGTGCATCTTGATCTTGGGAAGGTGCATTAAGTTCACTGGCGTATTCTCCTATTAATCCTTCCATTGCTCCCTTTACAATCTGATCTCTCCTTTTGGTTTCCTCATGCGCAACGCCATCTGATGAATCGTCTGTTTTCACATTTCCATTCACTCCTTTCTTTTTGGCTTTTCATTCATCCAGCTCGGTTTTGGTTTTTGCATCTACTTTTACAAGTAGCTTTTTGTCTCCCACTTGAAGTTCATTCAATAACCTTTATGCCCACAGAGTAGATTCTGGTTCTTTATACTCACAGAACCTGAAGGCTTGCAACTTTCCTGAAACTCCTTGATCTTCCTTCCAGTTTAAATCCAAGCCATGTTTTAGGAGGGTATGTTAATCAGGGCCTGATTAACATATCAGAGGCTATCTTAGATACGTTGCCTCTAAAACTGTTGTTGTGGACAACTGCTTTCATCACTTTCACTATTCCTCTGAGCAGCATGGTCCTTCTTTGGCCAAATGTGCTTTCCAACCAGAGGCACAGAGGTGGACACTAACACCTGTTTGCCATCTGGTAGGCAAGAGTTCATACTGTACAGTGTGGAGCCAGTTGTGGCATCATCCAATACCTTTCTTTATTCACTTGCTGTTGACTCTATTACAGGAGATGAGGTATACAGATGGTAGCTGGATCTCTAATCAAGTTGTTGTTGTCTCAAACACTCATGTCCACACACCTCCTGTTTTTACCACGTACAAGCCCAATGCGGCTTGTTGGTTGTTGTATTTCACTGTTACAAATATCATTCCCACAGGAGTTTTCTTTTCTCCAGTATAAGTTCTTAATTGGATACCTGCAGGCTTCAGTTTAGTAAATGGCATTCCAACTCATTTTGTGGAATGATTGAAACAGCTGAGCCAGTGTCCCAATTCCATCTAATTCATTTGCTCGCCACTTCTAGTGTGTTCCATATTACTCGTCTTTTGTTAATTTTCACATTATAAGTCTCAAGGCTACTCAATCTTGTGTCACTCTCATCATTATCAGATTTTTATTATAAACAGCAGCACTCGTGATCTTTTTTTAACTTCAACTTGACTTTTTAATCTTTTTCTCTTCCATTTATTTTTGTCTACCAACATGCTTTTTGTATGTGTCCTATTTTGTTGCATTTTCTGCAAGTTTTGCCTTTAAATCTGCATTGGGTCTGTTGCAGTGAGCCCCTGCGACAACAGTAACACAATTTGTTCAGCCAGGCAGGCCTCCAGTCTGCAATTTTGCTCACTCATTTTCATTTCTGACTGCAGCACAAATGTATCTCTGCCCTATCCACTGATACAGCTATTTCAACTGCTCTTTTAAATGTAATTTGTGTTTCAGTTTGGAGTCATTTTTGAATGCTTTCTTGTAAGATTCCACAAACTAAAGGATCTCTCAATGCATCATTAAGTCTATCCCTGAACTGAAAATGCTAAGACAATTTCTTCAATTCAACCACGTTGGCAGAAATTGACTCCCCTTCATTTCGATTCTGCTTATGAAACCTAAAGCATTCTTCAATCAACAATGGGTTTGGTTCTAAGTTTTCCTGTATTACTTTCATAATACAAAAAACCTTATTTTGGCTGGTTTGGTTAGAGCAGTTAAATTTCTAAGCAACTATATGCTTTTAAACCCAATACACTCAGTAAAACTAGCATTTGTTTCTCATTGCTTATTTCATTTGTTTTAAAATGCCACTCAATCAGCTCATTATACGTATTCCAGTTATTTATCAAGCAATCGAATATAGCTATCTTTCTGATGTGGCCAGTTATATCTGCCCTTTTTATTTATGATTATTATCATCTGGAACTCACTGTTTATAAACCTCTGAACTCATCCACTTCCTGCCTTTTTAAAAAACTGAACCGTTCTCTCTTGCGAAGAAAGCACGCTGTACTTCAACAGGTAGGTAGTCATTAGGTAGGTGTTTGTTTAAAACTTACTCATTGCAACTGTTATGTTTTATAACTCTAAAGCAGAAAATAATTGAAAGGAAAAAGGTGCAAGCCCAGGAGAACAGGTCTTTGTTTGTTTTTACTTTCAGTGAGGCATGCACTAATCACGTGGTAGCGTCATGACATATGCTGTTTAAATACTCGTACATATAACCCAAAATGCATTATGTAAACAACAGAGTGCTTCATCTGACAATATATTTACAATATTACCAAAATATTAAATACATTACAGGGTTTAGTCAGGCACAAACTGCTGAATGCAAAACTGTGAAGTCTGATGGAAAATGGCTTTTGAAAATCATTGTCAATGGGCTGAGTTAAGCTCAAAGGAATGTGAATGAACTCAAAACTCAGCAGGAAGCAAAGCTACAAATGGTTTAAACCAAACTCAGGAGCTGTCACATCAACTGCTAATTGGCTTCAGGCAGGCCTTACAGACAAAATCATGTCAAAAAAAAAAGCAGCAAGATTTAATGTGCTAGGAGCAGACTTTGCATTTATATTAAATTTTGCACATTGTATGGGGAACATTTTCTGTCCTATTTTGCTTTTGGTGTCTGTCTATGTTTGAGCAAAATGAGCCTCAGTGGCATCACACAAAATATTGGTGAGCTTAAATTAAATGCTAAAATATACGTTAAATAATAATTTTTCTTCAGAAAATGCATTCTTCATATGTGTTAGCACCCATATCAGTACCATCTGCGGGCGAATCTGGTGTGTGGTGGGACTCTGCTGCATCTGCCAGAGGCTCAGTTCTGAAAGAGGTGTTATGTACCCCGTAACTGGGTTGCCAAACCAGCAGAAATGGACCACTTGGTTGGAGTCTGGATTACTGGAACTAAGAAAGTTTTATTAAAGAAATAAGTAACACAGTACTCTAATCGTAAGGATATAAATGCAACAGGTTAGCAATGATAAACACACATGTACGCAGAACTAGGATAATAGGAATCAACCAAGCTCTATCGCAGTCTAGGGGTAAAATGATCAGTCTCGAGTGACGCAGAGTTCAGTTCAGCTTAGTATAGTTCACAGTAATCGCTGTTGTGCCGGGGTGGGGGGGGGAGAGGAGGACGAGGACAAGGACAAGGACGAAGAAAAAAAAAGAATGATGATATTGCAATCGGATTCAAACAGACCTTCGATATTCCTCGCAGTTAACTTTCGGGTGAGCCCTTTGTAATGTCTTCTGAGGTCACCGACTGTGACCCCTCCGTTCCGGATACGATCGTTCTTCTGCAGTGAACCTGGCACCCAGGCAAGGGCGGACCCACCCACCAGGTTCCCGCCGATCGTACCTTTTCACCCTGTACGTCTATGGTTGGTCCCGCGACCAGACCTCCAAAACTCCTACTAACTTGTGGTGGGGGGGGGCACACCGCACTTCCAGGGTCTCGTTATCTCGTGGTGTCGTGGTGTCTGTCTTGCCTTAGCGAACCTGTTCCTTTTATCCCCCTGCTGGGGTATCACCCGTCCATCAAACTTCAAACAGTTCAGGTTCAAAGCAGCCGGTCTGACAATACTTGGAACTGCATCTCTTTTCGTTAATCTCTCTCATCTCTCATATTAGCATTTTGAATGTTTCCCCATTGTCTCTCTTATTGGCATCAATCTTCTGATAACTTGCTCTTTTGTCACAGAGGGCTCAAACAACACAGTTATGATAATGGGACTTCAGTCTGATTATTTAACAGATGTTGATGATATTTTAAGTGTCCTGTTAGTATTCCTGCAAGGGAAGCTTTTTGTATAAAACAAGAAGTACTCAGGAATTGCCTTAGTTTGTTGCTGGTCTTCATGATCTCCCGAGAAATGCAATCCAGAATCACTCGTATTCAGCTGCCAACAAGTTTGGGATTCGCTCATTCATACAGGTGGAGAAATTCTTCAGTTTTCTTGGATTTATGAAGTGAAATGCTTAAAGCTACATGCAAAATTGCCATTATTTTCTGCACAGAGCCTCAATATTGCAGGTCCAATATTGCAGGTCCAATATTCTTTACATAACCATATCTTAATGTTTCCTAAAATGGTATGGAATGAATTCCTCAGAAGTTATAATCAGAGCTTGTGCAGCATTGTGAGTCTTCTCATCCAATATTCCACTCAAAATCTGCTACATCAATCAAATCAAATTCAAATTTAGTTTTCATTCAAATGTACATGAATATAACCAAATGAAACAGCGTTCCTCTGGGGCCAAGGTATAAAACATACAAGAAAGCGAGTACACATACAGTCATATGAAAATATGTATATACAGTCCCTGAGTGCCTTGTCCCACAAATTGATGGTGCAGTTCCCAGCAGTCTATAGACAAACACAAGCATGAAATCTAGCTTATCATTCTATTGAGGGCAGTAGTGGTAGGAGATGCCAGCCCCCAACCCGAGCATGGACGCTACACTACACTGCCTCCAGCGTCTCCTCACCCTGACCGCAGCAGCAGGCAAGCCCATGGCTTGAGGTCTAATTCTCACTACAACTGAGGTCACACAGCTCCCCTGCCATCTGTCATTCCATCAAACAAGAGAAACAGGCCTGCAGCATCTTACGATATCAAGGTCCGGTAGAGACTTGCTCTCGTAATAGCAACATCCAAGACAATCAATTGAAGTTACACTGCACACTACCTTCATGCATCAACTCTGATGCCTTTGATGTCTTGCTATAGCAGGCAGAAACATGATTTGCACCAAGTACAGCTCCTCTGCCAATGAACAGCTCGTTGATGAGCTAGACCTGCAGTACCTGAAGTTCTTGGAGTCCAGCATTCTCTTGCGATCGTAAGGAAAAACATTTAAAAAGAAAAAAGTACCTTTGGTTGGCCCCTGAGAGGCCACTGCATCTGAATGTGCCACCATCTTGATGGAAGTGTAACACAGATAATTGTTGTATTCATTAACTTTCACCAGGACTATCTAACACTAGATCTCATCACATCCATGTTCCTAAAGTGAAGAAGATTGTTTAATTCCATCAGTGAGATGAATCCTTTACTTCATCTGCACAGGTGGGATTTCCTGGTGGCTACCATTTCAATTTGACTTCACATTCTCATTACAACAAGTCAGTCCACAACCTCCTCTATGGCCACAATTCAGCCGCACTCAGCTTGGAGGAGCAACACCTTATATTCCAACTGCGTAGCTTCTAACCTGATGACATGAACATCTATTCTCCAATCTTCTGGTAATTTCTTCTCCTACCCCTTCCCTGCTCCCTTTCTCCATTCCCCATTGTGGCTCCCCTCTTGCCCTTCTCTTCTCCACACCTGCCTCTAGTAAACTTCTTCATTTCCTTTCTCCCATGGACCACTATCCCCTCCTTTCAGATTCCATCTTCTTTAGCCTTTGCTTCTTCCACCTATCACCTCCCAGCTTCTTACTTCTTTCTCCTTCCCCATTCCCCCACCTTCCCCCTCACCTATCACATGCCAGCTGTACACCTGCCTCTCCCCCACTTCCACATTCTGGCTTCTTCTCCCTTCCTCCCCTGTCTTGATCAAGGGTCTTGCCCCGAAATATTGACTGTTTATTCCTCTCTATAGATGCTGCCTGACCTGCTGAGTTCCTCCAGCACTATGTGTGTATTCTGTGAGGTGAATCTGTCTGCCTTTGATACCAAGTCAGCATTTGATCAAGTGTTACATCAAGACAATCTAATAACAGCTAATCAGCATCAAAAGGGGAAATGATCCTTCCTCACACAAAGGGGGTTTGTCATTTACCCCAAGGCCTAGGAGGAGTTTGCCAGGACAGAGTTCTAAGTTCATCAATGACCCTTCTTCCATTATAAGGTCAGAAGTGTAGATGTTCGATGGTGAATGCACAATGTTTAGTCCCATTTGCAAAGTCTCAGTAAATGAAGTAGTCTACACCTGTACGTAGGAAGACCTAAGCAACATGAAAGCCAGGGCTATGAAATGGCAAGTATGTAACCGAGGGATGTTCTAGCCAAAAAGCATTATAGTTACTTGGCAGGATGCTCAAAGATAGATCCTCTCAAACTAACAACATCCATCATCAAGAAGGATAAGGCAGTAGATGAATGGAACCACTTCCAATTCCATGAGTCACATGTCATCCTGACTTGGAAATATTCCAGCATCAATCCTGGGTCAAACTTCAGAGTTTCCAAACACCAGAAGAAGTTCAGTAGTTTTGGAGGGAGACTTTTCATCACATTCTCAAGGACATTTAGTAATGGTTAATAAATGCTAGCATTGCTGGCATCACCAGATCCTGAAATCAAATTGAGGATTCTAAGACCAAAAATATCCACTTTGGTTTTTAGTGCTACAACACATGAATGAGCATAGGCACAAGCATGATAATCACATGCACCTTTAGTTCTACTGAAGTCACAGAACATTAAAGTGCTGTATGCATTGCAACTATTAGCCATTACTCCTGTGTTCATTTCCTCATCTCGGTTACCTTTCGTAAATATTGAGTTGGATTGTGCTCATCCAGCTCCACTGCTCATGCACCTTCTCCACTCTATGCTAATGCCAGCCGTGCAATTTGCAAAGCTCTGTTAATGTTTCCATAACCACCCTTGCAAGAGGGGCAGCAGTCTGTCAGCACTAGCAAGTTTGCAGGTAGCCAGAACAAAAACACTCAAATAACTTGTTCCATCAAAAAGCCTCTTCACTATTATGAAATGTCCCTGATGATCAGAGGCTTTTGCAGACAGCTGAAAGATCAGCAGCCCTGTTCAAATAAATGACAAGCTACATGCACCAGCTGAAGATTAAGGTACAAATTGAATGTGGCCCTGCAGTTGTGACATACCCCTGCGATCTCAAAGTAAAGGAGGAGATCATTTGCACCTAACCTTACATCCAATTTGTTCACAGCATCCTTATTGAAGAGTGTCCATGTGGAAACATGCAGTTGGAAGTGGTTCCATTCATCTGCTGCCTTATCCTTCTTGATGGTGGATGTTGTTAGTTTGAGAGGATCTGTCTGAACATCCTGGCAAGTTACACTCTTGCCATTTCTGAGCCCTTGCTTAAATCTTCCTACATTCAGGTGTGGAGTACTAAGGATTTGCAAACGAGAATGATCATTAGGTGATCGTCAGCAAGCATCTGCAGTTTTGACCTCTATGATGGAAGGCAGGTCAGTGAAGAAGCAGTGCACATGGCGGCCTGTTGCTGGTTCTCTGCACTTCACTGGGCAGCTGTCAACGCCATCAATCAGCAGCTTAGATAGTACAGAAGTGTTTAAGCTTCAATTATGCAGCCTTCATCTATAAAAATGAAGATACTCAAAAACGGAAATCAAAAGCGCAGCAGTACCATAGACAGAGGTACTTGCAATTGGCTGCTAATGGATCCATGATGAGCTCAATGTCATCTTGGCAAGCAGCTACTGCTACATCACCTATTTATGTAATGGCTTATTGGAAGATCCACTCAAAGTCTGGAATAATGTCCTTTATTTTTCAAATGAAAGACAGCAAATAAGCTTGGAAGAGTTAGTAAAGAATGTTAAACCTGAAAGAATTTTCCAAGGACACAACAAAATTCTATAACCTTAGCCAGGCAGCAATAATTTTTCATGTGTTTTCTTATCAAAATGATATATTACAACACGATAGTTATTCCCTCTTTTCACCTGACACCCACTCAGAGCACATTCCTTTCCCACTGCAGCTGTTTTTTTTAATCAGAGCACAAGACTGGAGCCCTCCTTCTGTTTCTAATCATGAAATATCCTCCTGTCACTGGGCTGAAACAACATTGCTGCAGTTGCCATGCTGAAAACTCCAGTATAAATTTGTATATTTCCTAATAGATTTCAATTCTGTGAGTACCTCCGGGTGACTCGCTTTTTACACAACAGTTTCAACCGGTAGATTGCAGTCAGTACAACACAGGAATATTGAGTGGGTACCATTTCCAGAGGTCTCCTCCCTACTTTAGATGACAACAATTGAAGGTTTAACCATTCATTGGATGTCAGATTTTCAGTGATAATGAGCCTTGAGCCCATTTCTGACTGAATGCTGGTAATCAATGTTAAGGCCATTTTGAAAATCACATGTCATTTTGCTTTTACTGATGCTGCCTCACCCAGAGATCACAACCAAAAGGAGCTGTTTTTTTGCAAAGCACAATTCCATGAACCTCTGCAATTGTTTTATTTCATAATTACTGAGTCCATTCTTGTTTGTGACTTGACGCAATGGGAAACAGATCAAAACCTAATTTTGTTAACTATTCCAGACAGAGTATAGCTATGTCAGGGAATGAAATGAATAGTCTCAGAGGCTGTTAATATACACACTGAAGGTTTCATTCACATGCAGACTGCAAAATGATATAACAGGACCATTACCAGTCGCACAACAACATTAAACTAAACAGGACAGCTCTAAGGAGTACGGTCTGCAGTTTGCAATCAATTATTTACCAGGCTTCAAGCACAGAGATTGAAAGGATGCCTATTACTTTAATGCAATTAGGTTTATTTGTGTTGCATGGTCACTGAGACTGAGAGTAAATTCAACGATTGTTTTTATTATATACTAAACAGAATTGTCAGTTTATTATCAACAAAAGTCATAGAATATCTAATAACAATTATATATTGGGGCAAATCTACATAATTAATTTTCTAGCTTAGCACACAACAACTGAATATTTCAACTAGTATTCCAAATTGCTGCTTTCCACTTGTCCAGCCAGTCTGATTCAACACATTAATTAGAGTAGCACTGAGACATGCAGAGTCTTTGCATGCTTAGGATTCCAAATTTGATTTCCAGGAAGCTGCCACTGGGAATTTCAGACCTCACCAACAAGGGGAAAAAATGACATTACAATTAGAATTACACACAGCAATGTGATCCAGGGGAAAACAAACATAAAAACATAGAAAACCTACAGCACAATACAGGCCCTTCGACCCACAAAGTTGTGCTGAACATGTCCCTACGTTATAAACTACCAGGCTTACCTACAGCCCTCTATTTTTCTAAGCTCCATGTACCTATCTAAAAATCTCTTAAAAGACCCTATCGTATCTGCCTCCACCACTGTTGCCAGCAGCCCATTCCACGCACTCACCATTCTCTGAGTAAAAAACTTACCCCTGACATCTCCTCTGTACCTACTCCCCAGCACCTTAAACCTGTGTCCTCTTGGGCAACCATTTCAGCCCTGGGAAAAAACCTCTGAATATCCACACGATCAATGCATCTCATCATCTTGTACACCCCTGTCAGGTCACCTCTCATCCTCCATTGCTCCAAGGACAAAAGGCCGAGTTCAGTCAACCTATTCTCATAAGGCATGCTTCCCCAATCCAGGCAACATCCTTGTAAATCTCCTCTGCTCCCTTCCTATGTCTTCCGCACCTTTTCTATGGCTTCCACATCCTTCCTGTATTGAGGTGACCGGAACTGAGCACAGTACTCCAAGTGGGGTCTGACGAGTGTCCTATATAGCTGCAATATTACCTCTCGGCTCCTAAATTCAATTCCACGATTGATGAAGGCCAATACACCGTACGCCTTCTTAACCAGAGAGTCAACCTGCGCAGCTGCTTTGAGTGTCCTATGGACTTGGATCCTCCACACTGCCAAGAGTCTTACCATTGATACTATATTCTGCTATCATATTTCACCTAAAAGAGCTGTTACAAGGAGAGAAATTAAAATGTTAAATGGATTAAATGAAAGAATTCCTTGGGCAGAAGTGAATTTTAACACTTAAAGCACTGTAGAAAAAAATTACTCTGCCATCTTAATTGGAAGAAGTAATGTGTTAATAAAAGAAAGTAGAGCCTAAATTGGCTCTTTTTCAGATCCGCAGTGTCAGTTAATTTTTTTTTGGCGGAAAATGTGTTAAAGACTCGTTAGGATAGATACTTGTCCTTTGTTAATTTGGTTTAAACTCACAATACAGTATTTTCTGTGCTTTTACCTTTGTGGAAATTCAGTCCCATAGATTTACAAGTATAGAAAAAGATAGGATGAGGTATGGGGTTGGGAAATTGAAGGACTGTAACAGTTGACTGTATTGATCAAAGGTAATTGGCTGGATCATGCTTAATCCAATGTTCACATTCGATCCATGGTGGGGATGAAAAGAGCTTAAATTCCTTATTGATACCATTGTGAGGCTAACATTCTGATTTAACCTTTCGATTGCATCAGCCACTTTCTTATTGTGCAGCTATACCAGACCACTTTCAATGTGACCCTTATACTAATCCCTACTGCACTTTCTAAGGGATTCATTGTACATGAGACCTCCACTTTGTAGCTCTTCTTCAAGATGGTGCAGAGTGATCAGGCTCTGGCTGTTTGCCTGAGGTCCTAGGTCGACTTCTACGGTACAAAAATGAAAATAAAGGCATTATCATCTACTACAGATTCATTAATAACATAAACATATGATGCAATGGAGAAAAAATTAATACAAAACATGAACTGACTATTTTTTTTAATGCAGATCATTTCAAATGAATGGGATTTCAGCTAGCAATCCAATGTGGCTAAAGTGGCTGGTGTAAATCTGAAGGGTTAACCGTGCTTTTCGAGTATCTGTATTACAGTGGACTAGCACAGAAACAGAAGTCACTCAGAAAATGGGCTGGCATGGAGGAAGCAACTACCACAGTCTACCCCGATATTATAGTATCTATGTACTAGTGGGATCAATGGCTTAATCTACTTAATTATAGGTAAATAATGACACAATGATGATGCTAGGTGTTTAGTATAGACATTCCTTCCCAAGACTATTGTAGGAAGAAGGTGAAGCAGTACATTTGTAGGCAAGTTTCAGGGAAAGTTGAGAGTAGAACAACATTCCATTATCAACTATTCTAAAGCAAACCAGGAAAATCTGAGTAATGACCAAAGTAGGTGCAGAATTTCTGAAATCTGAAAGGGAGAACTTTTTAATCAATATACTCAACAAGGAATAAGGGAGTGTTGAGTCTATTGAAGCAGGGTCTGTTGAATGACTGCAAAATAATTATGTATAAATGTGCAGGAGCATTGACAAAAGTCTCCAGTTGGAAGGGAATCAATGTCAAGATTTGAGCAGGGTTTGGATAGACATGTAGAAAAAAACAAAGATTCATCAATGGAGCTGATGAGCAACCACTTCAGGGCAGTTTAAGCAAACATATTCCATTGTAGGATGAAGCAAAAAGATATGCAAACTCTTTGGATGACGATGTTGATAAAGCAGATTAATGAAGCCTTTGAGAAGTGTCAGATAAACAGTAAAGCAGGAAAACAAGTGGAACAAAAAGACAGCTGGAGGAAATTGAAAAAAGATATCAAGAGAGAAAAGGAAGTGGATTATTTAAGAAGGAACACATTATAACAGAATCACAGTAGTTTCAGGAATGGTCTGCCCAATAAGAAACTTCTGGTATAGGCAGAATGCATAAATAGGAGATCTGTATTTTTACACCTCTCCCCACAAAAGTGAAATCAATAACATGGCAGAGGATCAGACAAGAATACAAATAAGGCATGGTGGTGAATGGGTTGACATTAACCATTCTGCAACTGAGATGAAAAGGAGGTCCTATGAGCACTCTCTTTCAAACCTCCTTGGATGTGCTATATAACTGGAGAATTGTCTTGGTCATAATAAGTGATTCAGGTAGCAGCAATGTGGACAATTTACCAATAAATATTATCATATATGAAATGAATTTGTCGTCTTCTTCTGAAACCCATAACCCATAGACCACTGAGACAGCTCACCAGAGTCCTCCATCCTGGGCCATTCTTTCAAGGTGTACCGAGGTGTAGCCCACCTTCTAGATCCTTCCTCTTCTATGGATGCGGCCTTTGGATCTTCTGTTGGTGTTTCTGCAGCACTGGGTTTTTATGAGACAGGATTGCTAGCTCCATGCCTAACCCTGCTCCTATCGCAGCTGGGGTTGGGACTGTCCATGGAAGTTAAATTAATTTGTACTTGTAAATATTTTAGTTAATAAATGTAAACAGGAAAATTCATCTGATTTGACTTATTTGATGAAATAATGGAGAGGAATGACTGAAAACAGACATTTGACTACGTGTGATTCGGGTTTAATTCAGAGAAGGAATTCTGAGAATCGGAGCGGGAGTGCGGAGGAAACCTTTTTTGAATTTTTCGGTTTTTTTCATCGGCGTTAAGAGAGGCGGGACTGTGCAGGCATGTGACGTCTGGGAGTGAAGTGCAGAAGATTTAAAAGGAACACAGCCTTATACAGCGGGCAGCGTCGTTTGCGGGCTGCGGAGTGAGCCGGGAGCAGAGTGAAGGCTTAAGGGTTTTGGCTCAATGGGCTTAGGCGGAAACGGGCGAGGCGAGGAAGGTTTGGTATTCACTTTTTGTTGTTATTTGAGGAGAGGGGGAATTATGAGTGTGAGGGCATCTTGTTGCTCTCAGTGCCGGATGTGGGAGGTAGTGGAGTCTCCCAACCTTCCAGACATCCACATCTGCGCCAGGTGTGCCGAGATGCAGCTACTAAGTGACAGCGTTAGGGAACTGGAGCTGCAGCTCGATGACCTTCGTCTTGTCAGGGAGAGTGAGAAGTTGATAGAGAGGAGTTACAGGCAGTTGGTCACACCACGGCCACGGGAGGCAGACAAGTGGGTCACGATTAGGAGGAGGAGTAGGAAGAATCAGGTAATAGAGGGTACCCCAGTGGCTGTGCCCCTTGACAATAAGTACTCCTGTTTGAGTACTGTTGGGGGGGGGGGGGACAGCATACCTAGGGGAAGCAACACTGCCCGTGCCTCCAGCACAGAGTCCGGCCCTGTAGCTAAGAAGGGTAGGGAACGGAAGAGGAGGGCAGTAGTAATAGAGGACTCGATAGTTAGGAGGTCAGATAGGCGATTCTGTGGACGCAGTCCGGAGACCCGGATGGTAGATTGCCTCCCTGGTGCCAGGGTCCGGGATGTTTCTGATCACGTCCAAGAGATCCTGAAGTGGGAGGGAGAGGAGCTAGAGCTCATGGTACATTTAGGTACCAATGACATAGGTTGGAAGAGGGGTGAGGTCCTGAAAGGAGAATATAGGGAGTTAGGAAAGGAGTTGAGAAAAAGGACCGCAAAGGTAGTAATCTCGGGATTACTGCCTGTGCCACGCGACAGTGAGAGTAGGAATGCAATGAGATATAGAATAAATGCGTGGCTGAGGGATTGGAGCAGGGGGCAGGGATTCAAGTTTTTGGATCATTGGGACCTCTATTGGTGCAGGCGTGACCTGTACAAAAAGGACGGGTTACACTTGAATCCTAGGGGGACCAATATCCTGGCGGGGAGATTTGCGAGGGCTACTGAGGTGACTTTAAACTAGAATGGTTGGGGGGAGGGAATCAAATTAAGGAGACTAGGAGAGGGGAGGTTGGTTCACAAATGGATAAGGCAGGTAGGTGGTGAGTGAGGGAGGATAGGCAGGGGACAGAGATCAGGAGCAATCATACCAAAGATGTAGGGGAAAAGGAAGAAAAAGATAACAAAGTTGTTTGCTCCATTAAGAATAAACAGAGAGTGGGAGGTGGGGAGTTTCTTAAATGTATTTATTTTAATGCTAGGAGCATTGTAAGAAAGGTGGATGAGCTTAGAGCATGGATTGATACCTGGAAATATGATGTTGTAGCTATTAGTGAAACGTAGTTGCAGGAGGGGTGTGATTGGCAACTAAATATTCCAGGATTTTGTTGCTTCAGGTGGGATACAATAGGAGGGGCAAGAGGGGGAGGTGTTGTGCTTGTCAGAGAATATATAACAGCGGTGCTCTGGCAGGATAGATTAGTGGACTCGTCTAGGGAGGCTATTTGGGTGGAATTGAGGAATAGGAAAGGTCTTGTGATGCTTATAGGGGTGTATTATAGACCACCTAATGGGGATCGAGAACTGGAGGAGCAAATTTGTAAGGAGATAGCGGATATTTGTAGTAAGCTCAAGGTTGTGATTGTGGGAGATTTTAATTTTCCACACATGGACTGGGAAGCCGTAAAAGGGCTGGATGGTTTGAAGTTTGTCAAATGTGTGCAAGATAGTTTTTTGGAGCAATACATAGAGGTACCAACTAGAGAAGGGGCAGTGTTGGATCTCCTGTTAGGGAATGAGATAGGGCAGATGACGGAGGTATGTGTTGGGGAGCACTTCGGGTCCAGTGATCACAATACCATTAGTTTCACTGTAATTATGGAGAAGGATTGGACTGGACCTAGGATTGAGATTTTTAATTGGAGAAAGGCTAACTTTGAGGAGATGCGAAAGGATTTAGAAGGGGTGGATTGGGACAATTTGTTTTATGGGAAGGATGTAATAGAGAAATGGAGGTCATTTAAAGGTGAAATTTTAGGGTACAGGATCTTTATGTTCCTGCTAGGTTGAAGGGAAAGTTTAAAAGTTTGAGAGAGCCATGGTTTTCAAGGGATATTGGAAACTTGTTTCGGAAAAAGAGAGGGATCTTCAGCAAATATAGGCAGTTTGGAGTAAATGAGGTGCTTGAGGAATATAAAGAATGTAAAAAGAATCTTAAGAAAAATTAGAAAAACTAAAAGAAGATACGAGGCTGTTTTGGCAAGTAAGGTGAAAATAAATCCAAAGGGTTTCTACAGTTATGTTAGTGGCAAAAGGATAGTGAGGGATAAAATTGGTCCCTTGGAGAATCAGAGTGGACGGCTATGTGCAGAGTCAAAAGAGATTTTGAACAATTTCTTTTCTTCGGTATTCACTAAGGAGAAGGAAATTGAATTGTGTAAGGTAAAGGAAACAAGAAGAGTAGTTATGGAAAGTATGACAATTAAAGAAGAGGAAGTACTGGCACTTTTAAGGAATATAAAAGTGGATAAGTCTCCGGGTCCAGACAAAATATTCCCTAGGACCTTGAGGGAGGTTAGTGGGAAATAGCAGGGGCTCTGACAGAAATATTTCAAATGTCATTAGAAACGGGGATGGTGCCGAGGGATTGGTGTATGCTCATGTGGTTCCATTGTTTAAAAAGGGTTTTAAGAATAAACCTGGCAATTATCGGCTTGTGAGTTTGACGTCAGTGGTGAGTAAATTGATGGAAAGTATTCTTAGAGATGGTATATATAATTATCTGGATAGACAGGGTCTGATTAGGAGGAGTCAACATGGATTTGTGCGTGGAAGGTCATGTTTGACAAATCTTATTGAATTTTTTGATGAGGTTTCTAAGAAAGTTGACGAGGGTAAAGCGGTGGATGTTGTCTATATGGACTTCAGTAAGGCCTTTGACAAGGTTCCACATGGAAGGTTAGTTAGGAAGGTTCAATCATTAGGCATTAATATCAAAGTAGTAAAATGGATTCAGCAGTGGCTGGATGGGAGACGCCAGAGAGTAGTGGTGGATAACTGTGTGTCAGATTGGAGGATGGTGTGTAGCGGTGTGCCTCAGGGATCTGTACTGGGTCCAGTGTTGTTTGTCATATATATTAATGATCTGAATGATGGGGTGGTAAATTGGATTAGTAAGTATGCAGATGATACTAAGATAGGTGGAGTTGTGGATAATGAAGTAGGTTTTCAAAGCTTGCAGAGAGATTTAGGCCAGTTAGAGGAGTGGGCTGAAAGATGGCAGATGGAGTTTAATGCTGAAAAATGTGAGGTGCTACATTTTGGTAGAACTAATCAAAATAGGACATACATTGTAAATTGTAGGGCATTGAAGAATGCCGTAGAACAGAGGGATCTAGGAATAATGGTGCATAGTTTCCTGAAGGTGGAATCTCATGTCTATAGGGTGTTGAAGAAAGCTTTTGGTATGCTGGCCTTTATTAATCAGTGCATTGAGTATAGGAGTTGGGATGTAATGTTGAAATTGTATAAGGCATCAGTAAGGCCAAATTTGGAGTATTGTGTATAGTTCTGGTCACCAAATTATGGGAGAGATGTCAATAAAATTGAGAGAGTACAGTGGAGATTTACTAAAATGTTGCCTGGGTTTCATCTCCTAAGTTACAGACAAAGGTTGAACAAGTTAGGTCTTTATTCTTTGGAGCGTAGAAGGTTGGGGGGGTGGCTTGATAGAGGTGTTTAAAATTATGAGGGGGATTGATAGAGTTGACATGGATAGGCTTTTTCCATTGAGAATGGGGGAGATTCAAACAAGAGCAGAAATGGTTGAGGCAGGTTCGATGTTGTTGTTTGAAGTTAAATTGGATAGATATATGGACGGGAAAGGAATGGAGGGTTATGGGCTGAGTGCAGGTCGGTGGGACTAGGTGAGAGTATGAGTTCGGCATGGACTAGAAGGGCAGAGATGGCCTGTTTCCGTGCTGTAATTTTTATATGGTGTTACATTATATGGTGTCAAGTTATTGGCTGAATTTGGTAAATTGAATTTTGGTAATTTAGGTTCATAATTGACCCAAAGGTTAAGCAAATATTAATGATTAATGAAATGACCAGAAGTTGGGGGTCTTAACGTCTAAGTCTATTCAGTATCTCACTGTGACTGACTGCACTAGTTGGAAGGATGGTGAAGAAAGGCGCATGGCATTTTGTATTTAGTTCAAGGGTCAGGAAATAATAAACTCCTGGCTAGGCTTCTGAATAATTTCATTCATTTATGGTCACCCTATTACTGGAAAGCTGAGGGTGCTGTGCAGAAGAGGCTAACCAGGATGCTACCTGGATTAGAGGCCCTAAAGAGAGAACATATTGAACTTAGAATAGTACAGCTCAGTACAGGCCCTTCGGAGCACAATGTTGTGCCGACCTTCAAACCCTGCCTCCCATATAACCCCCCCCCCCACCTTAAATTCCTCCATATACCTGTCTAGTCGTCTCTTAAACTTCACTAGTGTATCTGCCTCCACCACTGACTCAGGCAGTGCATTCCACGCACCAACCACTCTCTGAGTAAAAAACCTTCCTCTAATATCCTCCTTGAATGTCCCACCCCTTACCTTAAAGCCATGTCCTCTTGTATTGAGCGGTGGTGCCCTGGGGAAGAGGAGCCAGCTATCCACTCTGTTTATTCCTCTTAATATCTTGTACACCTCTATAGTGTCTCTTCTCATCTTCCCTCTCTCCAAAGAGTAAAGCCCGAGCTCCCTTAATCTCTGATCATAATGCATACTCTCTAAACCAGGCAACATCCTAGTAATTCTCCTCTGTATCCTTTCCAATGCTTCCACATCTTTCCTATAGTGAGGTGACCAGAACTGGACATAGTACTCCAGGTGTGGCCTAACCAGAGTTTTATAGAGCTGCATCATTACCTCGCGACTCTTAAACTCTGTCCCTCGACTTATGAAAGCTAACACCCCATAAGCTTTGTAAATTACCCTATCTACCATGAGGCAACTTTCAAGGATCTGTGGACGTGTATCCACAGATCCCTCTGCTCCTTCACATGACCAAGTATCCTGCCATTTACTTTCTACTCAGCCTTGGAGTTTGTACTTCCAAAGTGTACCACCTCACAATTCTCTGGGTTGAACTCCATCTGCCACTTCTCAGCCAACTTCTGCATCCTATCAATGTCTCTCTGTAATCTTTGACAATCCTCTACACTATCTACAACACCACCAACGTTTGTGTTGTCTGCAAACTTGCCAACCCACCCTTCTACCCTAAAATCCAAGTCGTTAATAAAAATCAGGAGAAGTAGAGGTGTCAGAACAGATCCTTGTAGGACACCACTAGTCACAACCCTCCAATCCGAATGTACTCCCTCCATCACGACCCTCTGCCTTCTGCAGGCAAGCCAATTCTGAATCCACCTGGCCAAATTTCTCTTTGCTCCCATGCCTTCTGACTTTCTGAATAAGCCTACCATGTGGAACCTTGTCAAATGCCTTTCTAAAATCCATGTAGCTCACATCAACTACACTAACCTTATCTGTATGCCTGGTCACTTCCTCAAAGAACTCTATCAGGCTTGTTAGACACAATCTGCTCTTCACAAAGCCATGCTGACTGTCCCAGATCAGACAATGATTCTCTAAATGCCCATAGATCCTATCTCTAAGAATCTTTCCCAACAGCTCTCCCACCACAGATGTATGGCGCACTGGTCTATAAATACCTGGACTATCCCTACCACCTTTCTTGAACAAGGGGACAACATTTGCCTCCCTCCAATCCTCCAGTACCATTCCCATGGACAATGAGGACATAAAGATCCTAGCCAGAGGCTCAGCAAACTCTTCCCTCGAATCGTGGAGCAGCCGGGGGAATATTCCGTCCAGCCCCAGGAACTTATCCATCCTAATGTATTTTAACAGCTCCAACACCTCCTCTCCCTTAATATAAACATGCTCCAGAATATCAACCTCATTCATATTGTCCTCACCGTCATCAAGTTCCCTCTCATTGGTGAATACTGAAGAGGACCTCGCTTACTTCCACAGCCTCCAGGCACATCTTCCCACACTTATCTCTAATCAGTCCTACCTTCACTCCTGTCATCCTTTTGTTATTCACATAATTGAAGAATGCCTTGGGGTTTTCCTTTACCCTACTCACCAAGGCCTTCTCATGCTCCTTTCTTGCTCTCCTCAGCCCCTTCTTAAGCTCCTTTCTTGCTTCCCTATATTCCCTATATTCCTAATGATCCTTGCTTCCTAAACCTCATGTATGCTGCCTTCTTCCACCTGACTAGATTTTCCACCTCACTTGATACCCATGGTTCCTTCACCCTACCATTCTTTATCTTCCTCACCAGGACAAATTTATCCCTAACATCCTGCAAGTGATCTCTTAACATTACGGAGATCTGTGTAGGCAATCGTTGTAGAGAAGTATTTCTACTTTATATAGGCTGTGTATTTATCATATCATTACTGCTTTTGCTATATGTTACTGTTATTTTTGGTTTTATGTGTTATTTGGCATGATTTGATAGGTTATTTTTGGGTCTGCGAACACTCACAATATTTTCCCATATAAATAAATGTAATTGCTTCTTCGCTTTACGACATTTCAGTTTACAAACCGTTTCATAGGAACGTTGTACCTTCGGATGGCGGGGGAAACCCGTATATAGAAGGCCACATCGGGAGCACCGGACGCAGTATATCACCCCAGCCGACTCACAGGTGAAGTGTCGCCTCACCTGGAAGGACTGTCTGGGGCCCTGAATGGTGGTAAAGGAGGAAGTGTAAGGGGATGTGTAGCACTTGTTCTGCTTACAAGGATAAGTGCCAGAAAGGAGTTCAGTGGGGAGGGACGGGGGGAGATGAATGGACAAGGGAGTCGCGCAGGGAGCGATCCCTGCGGAAAGCGGGGGGGAGGAAGGAAAGATGTGCTTAGAGGTGGGATCACGTTGGAGGTGGCGGAAGTTACGGAGAATAATATGTTCCAAACCTATTCTGTTGTCTGTCCCCCACTTTTCCTTTGCTGCATCGACGACTGCATTGGCATTGCCTCCTGCACGCATGCTGAGCTCGTTGACTTCATTAACTTTGCCTCCAACTTTCACCCTGCCCTCAAGTTTACCGGGTCCATTTCTGACACCTCCCTCCCCTTTCTAGATCTTTCTGTCTCTGTCTCTGGAGACAGCTTATCCACTGATGTCTACTATAAGTCTACTGACTCTCACAGCTATCTGGACTATTCTTCTTTTCACCCTGTCTCTTGCAAAAATGCCATCCCCTTCTCGCAATTCCTCCATCTCCGCCGCATCTGCTCTCAGGATGAGGCTTTTCATTCCAGGACGAGGGAGATGTCCTCCTTTTTTAAAGAAAGGGGCTTCCCTTCCTCCACAATCAACTCTGCTCTCAAACGCATCTCCCCCATTTCACGCATATCTGCTCTCACTCCATCCTCCTGCCACCCCTCTAGGAATAGGGTTCCCCTGGTCCTCACCTACCACCCCACCAGCCTCCGGGTCCAACATATTATTCTCCGTAACTTCCGCCACCTCCAATGGGATCCCACTACTAAGCACATCTTTCCATCCCCCCCCCCCGCTTTCCGCAGGGATCGCTCCCTACGTGACTCCCTTGTCCATTCGTCCCCCCCGTCCCTCCCCACTGATCTCCTTCCTGGCACTTACCCTTGTAAGCAGAACAAGTGCACATGCCCTTACCCTTCCTCCCTTACCACCATTCAGGGCCCCAGACAGTCCTTCCAGGTGAGGTGACACTTCACCTGTGACTCGGCTGGGGTGATATACTGCGTCCGGTGCTCCCGATGTGGCCTTCTATATATTGGCGAGACCCGATGCAGACTGGGAGATCGTTTTGCTGAACATCTACGCTCTGTCCGGCAGAGAAAGCAGGAACTCCCAGTGGCCACACATTTTAATTCCACATCCCATTCCCATTCTGACATGTCTATCCACGGCCTCCTCTACTGTAAAGATGAAGCCACACTCAGGTTGGAGGAACAACACCTTATATTCCGTCTGGGTAGCCTCCAACCTCATGGCATGAACATTGACATCTCTAACTTCCGCTAATGCCCCACCTCCCCCTCGTACCCCATCCGTTATTTATTTATATACACACATTCTTTCCCTCTCTCTCCTTTTTCTCCCTCTGTCCCTCTGACTATACCCCTTGCCCATCCTCTGGGCTTTTCCCCCCTTCCCCCTTTTCCTTCTCCCTGGGCCTCCTGTCCCATGATCCTCTCATATCCCTTTTGCCAATCACCTGTCCAGCTCTTGGCTCCATCCCTCCCCCTCCTGTCTTCTCCTATCATTTTGTATCTCCCCCTCCCCCTCCCACTTTCAAATCTCTTACTAGCTCTTCCTTCAGTTAGTCCTGACGAAGGGTCTCGGCCCGAAACGGCGACTGTACCTCTTCCTAGAGATGCTGCCTGGCCTGCTGTGTTCACCAGCAACTTTGATGTGTGTTGATCTTTATCTGGAATATTGAGCTCAAATTCTGTTTATCACATTGTGGGAAATGTATGAAGGCAATGGAGAAAGCTATTTATATCAATGGTTCTTGGAATAATGGACCATATTTACAAGGATAGATTAGTAAGTCGGTTTTCTTTGCTTGCATCATACAGTGTGGTGCACTCTACAGTTACCTGATGAGGTAACCATCGCCTTTGGCCAGGAGCAGATGTCAATTGGTGGTACCCAACCTTCACAGACTGTTTTGACCCTTACCCACTACACTCTCCCGTTGGCGAGTCTGCAGTTGTGGCCAAGTCACTGCCCATCTGCTCCTGACTTCCAGCTCAACTCCTCCTGCCTGCTCCATATGCAGCACAAGGCTCTTTCTGCTTCCTCCCCCATCCTGCGAGCTGCTTGGCTCTTGCTCTTTTCATCAAGGCCCAGCGCAGACAGCAATCTCCATGCCGACCTTGCCAGGGATCATCTACAGCTGATCTCCATGGGGAACAGCCGCATCTGCCATCCTTTGTCCCGGCACTCCTGCACTAAGGACTGGTACTTCAGGGTCTTCCTTTTCTGAGTCTCCTCACATCCTTCCTCCTATGGTACAGTGAGCCTCACCAGAATGATCTTCCTGCCTTCGGTGGAACACAGTACGATGTCTGGTCGAAGTGTGGTTTGCACCACCTCAGAGAACTACAGCTTGCTCCCCACAATGATCCTTTGTTCCCTACAATGATCCTTTTGCTCCCCAGATTAGACAGTTTGCAGCAGATTGGATTTAGGCCTTATTGATATGACTGGTGTGGCCTTCCTCGATGAAAATGACTGCTCTGTTTGCCTCTCTGCCAGCTGGTCACTTTCTACACCTCTCCTGCTGGGATAGCAGGACCTTGTTGTGGCACCTTATGTTAAAGGTGTTTTGCATGCTGACAGTTGTGTGTGCCAGTGAACCCCACTGACCACAGAGCTTGCAGTTGGAGTCCTCTCTCAGCCCAGATATGTACAGCTGTGATGGGGTAAGGAGGGTGTCATAGTGAAGGGCTCCAAGGGGATATAGTATATAAAATGACGAGGGGTAGTGAGAGGCAGCACTCTGCGGGTGGTGTTGACAGGATCAGGGACTAGAAGTCCAAGGTAAAATACAAAGTAGAAGAGCATTAAAAGTTTTATACACAGAGACTTCATTGTTTTATAAAGATAGACATTAAGAGTCTTATATAGACAGACATTAAGAGTCTTAAATAGACAGACATTAAGAGTTTTATATAGGCAGACATTATTGTTTTATATAGACAGACATTGAGACTGATACAGACAAACATTAAGAGTCTTAAATAGACAGACATTGAGGGTTTTATATAGACAGACATTATTGTTTTATGCAGACATTGAGGGTTTTATACAGACAGACTTTATTGTTTTATGCAGACATTGAGAGTTTTATACAGACAGACATTGATAGTTTTATACAGACAGACATTGAGAGTTTTATACAGACAGATATTGATAGTTTTATACAGACAGACGTTGATAGTTTTATACAGCCATTATCGTTTTATACAGACAGACATTATTGTATTTAAAGTACAGCAGGTCTACTCCATCAGCGAGTTGCTCATTGGTGGAGAAGCTGAGCAGCTGGATTTGGCTAGAATTGTGCTGCTGCTTTTGTTGGAGAGGTGTTTGAGGTGCTGTCTAGCAGTGAGTGATCATCTTAGTTCCTTATCGCAAGACCGTGTTGGACATCGTTAATGTCGAATTCTGCTAGTCTGATTCGCTGATTTATTGGCCGACGGCAGAGGCAGACAGCGGGTGTGCTGCGTGGCCTCGGTCGTAGTGAGGACTAGCCTCAAGCCACCCAGAAGTGGGGTGGCAGAGTCTGTGCTCTCCACTGGAGGCACACTGCCGCAGCATCCAAACTGGAGTCAGTGCTGCCCCCAGCTGTTTGCTCGGCAGAAGGCAAGCTGTATTGTGTTCAACCGCAAACTGTAGCAACATTCGTGCACTCTTGGTCTTGGAATATCTTCTTGTGTGATGGTACTTTATTGATATTCTACATGGCCTTGCTATCTTATATATGCTGTATGTGCTTTGCGCTGTGTATATCTGTTGGTACTGTATTGTGCATCTTTGTCCCAGAGTAACATTGCTTCATGGGTATTCATGTATGGTTGAATGACAATCATACTTGAACTGGAATTTATCCCTCTAAACTTCCAATTCGTGTACTTATTCAAATGCCTTGTAAATATTGTTTTTGCACCTGCCTCAACCATTTCCTCTGGCAGCTTGTTATGCTGTACACACAACCCTCTGAATAACAAAGTTGCCTCTCAGGTTCCCTTTAAATATTTTCCCTCTCACCATAAACCTCTGCCCTCCTTTCCCCTGGGAAGTGACTTCAAACCTTTTTTTACTATTCAGTGTGCAATAGAAATTTGAAATGCATTTCTAGATTCATTTTGTTAGTGAAAAGTAATCTCGCCCTGGTTGTTTAAGGCTGACATTTCACATTTGACTGTTAATGATGAGGTTTCTTTTCCTGACATCCTACCCAATAATGGAGGCCAGGAAAAGAACAATGAAACTGTGAAGTTCAATTCTCAATCATGGTAATTTTTTTGAGACGTTTTCATATTTCTTACACAGGGTTTATTCCCTATAGTATGTCACCCAATGAAATGAAGTCTGTTGTGGGCTGGAGTATTGGAAATAAAGTCAATTTAGTCAGTGAACAATCTACTTCAAAAGCAAGCAAACAAATTACACACAAGAGAGGGTACAAATGCTGGGAATCTGATCAACACACACTGATTTGCAACAATTTTCTCCAGTAAAAGGAGGCAATTATCCCAGGATAGTATAATGAGGCCTCCAAGAGGACTACAACCTTGTCATAGGGTTTGTAAGCTTGCGTGCTCAATGACCCGGAGAGTTACGCAGGCTAGAGTCGAGGCCTTATGCTTTGGTTCTTGGTGTAGTAGGGTCACCCATGACAAACCGGTCAAAGGGTAGAGACCAGACTGAGAGTGGTCCACCAGTCCTCTAGGTTTGGGGGTTCAGCCCAAGGCTAACAATCCTGACTGTTAGAACAAAACTGCTATGTAAGCAGCAATGAAGAATCCTCCTTTATCTATGTGCGATGATATGGACATACAGAAATGGAGGACCTTCTTTCCTGCCCAAAACGTCATGGGCTGTAAGTAAGTCAGTGTAATGAGAAGCCATATATAAACATGGTGTTTAAGGCAATTTTGGTCACTTGCGTGCTGAGGATATTCACACTTGATTGACACAAGAATTACCCAATCATGTTGCTATTGGTTGGCTATAGCATTGTCACCATGTGTAGCATATTATCTGTCTTGTTTGTCATATCATTCTTAACACAGCCACAAGCATTATTTTTGGATCCAAGGCCGTTATGTTTTTTAACTTCAAAACCTTAAACTAATTCAAAGGAAGACAGGGGAGTCCAGGAATGTGAGTCTAACTGCAAGTTTACTTTAAACGAGGCATGCACGTATCACGTGGTAGCGTGGTGACTTATGCAATGCTCTTATTTATACATATAACTTGTAATGAATTATTTAAGTGAACAAGAATGCTTAATCAATCTCTCTCTCTCCCTCTCTCTCTCCCTATCCCTCCCCCCTCCCTCCTCCCTCTTTCCCTCTCCCCTCTCCAATTGTCCATCAAAATCCAGTGACGACGTCCACTCCTTTAACGGTGAGATCTTTGATGACTATACAGTCCTATCCTGGACCCACAAGCTCGATTGCGGGTGGGACATGTATATGTGGTAGTGGTGGCAACCATGGCTGCATTTCTCCTGGCTCTCTTCTGCTGTCTTCTGGTTGTTCTTTCCATCTCCAGAATATGAACCCCTTCCCTACACAGCTGTTGCCAAGTGGTACGGTCAGCAGCAACATCCTCCAGGTCCTCGGGTCTGATCTTGCACTTCCTTAAAGCATTCTTCATCTGAGCCTTATAGCGCCTCTTTGGCCGTCCAGCTGATCGTCGACCATTTTAAATCTGCAACTTTGAAGTTCATGTGGATGAGACACACAGCAGCGTGGAGGGGTATTGTTTGAAAGAGGCTAGGAAACCTTCCAGTCTTACAGTTAGAAGCTAGAAGGCAGTGGCTACATGGAGTAGAACACCCTAAAAATCTACAAAAGTATTGCAAGAAATACCATGACCTGAGAAGGTATGGCAAGGTAAGACTTGCAATATTTCAAACTGCTCCTAAGTAGCTGTAACTTTAGACCTCGTTTGCCTTTATCATTCCAGAGGGACCCACACAGCCCCACTTTATGCAACAACTAAGACTAAAGGAGGAGAAAGAGGAGGAAGAGAACACAAGGTTGAAGGCTGAGGAGAGAAGGTGGCAGGTACCTGATGGTGTACCCGTCAGTGTAATGAAAACAAATGCCAGCCAACCTGCTGGTGTGTTTAAGGACATCTTCAAACTCTCATTGCTGCAGTTGGAGGTTGCCACCTGCATCAAAAGGGCATCAATCATACTGGTGCCCAAGAAGAGCAGGGTGAGGTTCTTCAAAAACTACCACCCAGTAGCACTAATCTCTACTGTGATTAAGTGTTTTGACAGGTTGGTTATGGCTAGACTTCATTCCTGCCTGTGCACTGAACCGACTGTGATGTGCCTACTGCCACAGTAGATCTACAGCAGAAGCAATCTCATTAGGTATCCATTGTGCTTTGGACCATCTGGGCTCCAGCAATAACTACGTCAGATTACTGCTTGTTCATTTTAGTTAAGCATACAGCACCATCATCCCTCATTAGTAATCAACAAACTTCAAACCCTGGGCCTCTGCACCTCTTTCTGCAATTAGATTTTTGACTTCCATATCAGGAGACCACAGTCAGGACAGATCGGAAATAACATCTCTTTTTGCTGACAATCAACACAGTTGCACCTCAAGCAGGGATGTGTGATTGGCCTGCTGATCTGCTTCATCTGTACTCATTACTGTGTGGCTAAGCACAGCTCAAACTGTTGTTGACAGAACCTGAGATGGTGGTGAGGAAGGTTGCAGGAATGAGACGGATTGTCTGGTTCAGTAGCGTCGCAGCGACAAACTTGCACTCAACGTCAGAAAATCCGAGCAATTCATTATGGACTTCAAGGGAGCATAGTTTTAAGGTGCTTGGAAGTAGGTACAAGGGGGATATCAGAGGTAAGTTTTTCACACAGAGAGTGGTGGGTGCATGGAATGCACTGCCGGTGAAGGTGGTAGAGGCAGATACAATAGGGTCTTTTAAGAGACTCTTAGATAGGTACATGGAGCTTAGAAAAATAGAGGGCTATGCAGTGGGGAAATTCTAGGCAGCCTCTAGAGCAAGTCACATGGTCAGCACAACATTGTGGGCCGAAGGTTCTGTAACGTGCTGTAGATTTCTATGTTTTATGTCCAAAAAGGGAAAATCATAGGTCAACAGCTCTGAAGATAGTATTAATGCAATTACAAAGAAGGCATGACGGCAGCCATATTTCATTAGGAGCTTGAGATGATTTGGTATGTCACCAAATATTCTTGCAAATTTCTACAGATGTATCATGAAGAACCTTCTGACTGGTTGCATCACTTCTGGATTAGAGGCACCGATGCAGAGAACTGGGAAAATATACAGAGGTTCATAAGCTCAAGCAGCTCCATCATGGGCATTAGCCTGCCCATTGTCTTCAAAGGGCGATGTCTCAACATGGCAGGATCTCCGCCATCCAGGACAAGCCTACTCATCACCACTGTCAATCAGAAGCTTCAATCAACGTCTTTCCTCCACCATCACATTTCCGAATAGTCCTTGAGTCATTGAACACTGGCTCACTAATTGCTCTCTTTTTGCACTTTTTTTTGGATATGTTTACTGTAATTATAGCAATTATTATCTATTATACTGTCCTGCTACTGTAAAACATTTTCATGATATACGGTGTATCAATGATAATAAACCTGATTCTGAATTTTAGGTGCAAGGACAAACTGTTTAGTTGAGACTGACAGTTCTAAGTGCCCTCAGGCACTGACACCACAATGTAAGCCAAAACCAGATGAGAACAATATTTTTATGGGAGTGACACCAAGCATGAAGAAATTGCAGTTTCCAGAAAGAGAATGCACACTGTGGTGATCCCAAGGAGGTTCCTTCACAGAGTTGCTAACACACAGAAACAAGCTCTTTGGTTCACCATCTCCATGTCTACCGTTTTTCGGCAGGTTGCAATTGCTGTGAGAAATTGTTTAATGGTGAGGCAGCACAAGGTTTAAAAAGAGCCCAGGCTTTGCAAAGTTTGATGCACTCAGCAGGGGGTAATGAAATGGAGCAAGGTGTAAATGGGGCTGCCATTGTTGGAGTGGGCCAGTGTTAGAGTGGCCAGGCTTGAGGAAGAACAGGCAAAGGCTAGAAGTGAAACTTGAGAAGTTGGAGGTATAGTAAATGTAGGTAGGATGGTAGTTCAAGCAGTGGAAAGCTCCTCCTGTGAGATGTAAGACTAACTGATGACTACATCTGCAGGGTGTACACCCAACTTCAGCTCCAGACTGACAAGGTCAAGCAACAGGAGTTGCAGCTAGATGTACTCAGGATCATCCAGGAGAGTGAAACACTCATAGATGAGACTTTTACTGAGGTGGTCACACCCAAAGTATAGATAGATTGTAGATGATAGGTGTGACGAGAATACACATAAAATTAAGATGTTTGCTGGCCTGGGTTAGCATCAGTGGCATCAGCAGTTGGTCTGCCACCTGTCCTCAGGGGGAGGGAGAGATAAGGAACATGAAGCAGCATATGGAGGTGTTAATGAAGGAGCCATCAGTCTGGGTATTGCCAAGATCGGCTCCCCCTTTGAACCCTGAACTGTTTGAAGTGATGGACAGGCGATCTGGAGATGTGTAATGAAGGGACGGTAGAGAGTGCTGTCTGGAGCGGCTCTCCCTTTGAACCCTGAACTGTCTGAAGTGATGGACAGGCGATACCCCAGCAGGGGGATAAAAAGGGACAGGTTCGCTAAGACACATACACGACTCCCGAGGTAACGAGACCCTGGAAGCGGTGCGCCTCTCACGAGTCGGTGGGAAGTACCGGACAACGCACAGGGTGGAAAGGTACGATCAGCAGGAACCCGGTGTGTGTCCGCCGTTGCTTGGGTGCCGGGTTCACTGCAGAGGATCGACCGCATCTGGGGGAGGGGTCACTGTCGGTGACCTCAGGTGACATCACCAAGGACCTGCCCGAAAGCTGCTTGTGAGCAATATCGCCGGTCTATGAGTGGAAGCCGTGTCTGAGTGATCAGTCGTTCCCGTTCTATCTCTCTCTCCCCCCACGTTGTCCATCGCCATGGCAACGATTACTGCGAACTGAACTAAATTGGACTGAACTTTTGTGTCACTTTGAAATTTGGTCATTTACCCCTAGACAACGATAGAGCTTGATTGATGCTGTTATCTTAATTCTGTGCACATGTGTGTTTATCATTGCTGAACTGTTGCATTTATTATCCTTTCGACTACTGTGTTGCTTGTTTCTTTAATAAAACTTTCTTAGTTCTAGTAATCCAGACTCCAACTGAGTGATCCATTTCTGCTGGTTTGGCAACCCAGTTACGGGGTACGTAACATAAGTAAAAAATGAAATCAAACCCTTAGAAAGAGGTGACATATATCAGAAGGTGTAGAAACTTTGTGGGTAGAGTTAAGGGAATACAAGGGTAAAAAGACCCTTGTTATATACTGTACAGGCCCCTGAACAGTAGCCAGGATATGGGGTATAAAGTACAACAGGAAATAGAAAAGATAGGTAATAAGGACAATGTTATGATAGTCATAGGAGATTTCATTATGTAGATAGTTTGGGAAAATCAAATCACACGGCCTAGCAATCTCTCGATTTAACCCCAGCCTAATTATAGGACAATGTAAATGACCAATTAATCTACCAACTGGTACATCTTTGGACTGTGGGAGGAAACCAGAGCACCCGGAGGAAACCCACATGGTTGGAGAGAACGTACAAACTCCTTATAGGCAGCAGCGGGAATGGAACCCGGCTTGCTGGTAAAATAAAGCATTATGTGAACCACTACACTACTGTGCTGCCCCATTATATGTTAACGATTTGGATGATGGAATTGATGGCTTTGAGGCCAAGTTTACAAATGATACAAAGGTAGGTGGAAAGGCAGGTTCAGGTGTGTTTCTGGAGTACAGGGGCGTGAATACCCTTGAGCCTGTTTTCTATCGCTGAGCAGCAGTGAACCATCTGATTGGCCTATCAGAGTTCTCTTTGGGAACTAGTTGACTTGATCAGCATTTCTAATCTGGATATTGTTCATGATTGCACTTAATAAAAAAAAAGGTAATGTTAAGAAAGCGGGAGTCTGCAGACAACTTAGACAGATTGGGATAAAGGGCAGAAAAGTGGCAGGTGGAATACAGTGAGGTCATGCACTTTGGTAGAAAGAATAAGGGCATAGACTATTTCTAAATGGGGAAACAATTAAAAAATCAGAGGTGCAAAAGGACTTGGGAGTCCTTGTGCAGAATTCCCTAAAGGGTAACTAGCAGGTTGAGTTGGTGGTGAGGAAGGCAAATGGAATGTTAGCATTCATTTCAAAAGGTCTAGAATACAAAATCAATGATGAAATGCTGAGGCTTTATAAGACATTAGTCAAACTACATTTGAAGTATTAAGAGCAGTTTTGGGCCCATTATCTAAGAAAAGATGTGTTGATGTTGGTGAGGATCCAGAGGGGATTCACGAGCATGATTCTGGGAATGAAACGGTAAACATATCAGGAGTTTCTAATGGCTCTGTGCCTGTACATTCTGTAATTTAGAAGAAAGAGGGGTTATCTCATTGAAGCCTATCGAATAATGAGTGGCCAAGATAGAGTGGAATAGAGCAAAAAGAATGTTTTCCATAGTAGGTGAGATTAGGACTGTAGGGCACAGCCTCAGAATAGAGGGCAAAACATTTAGAGCAGGGATGGGGAGGAATTTCTTTCGGCAGAGGGCAGTGAATCTCTGGAATTCATTGGCACTGAAGGCTGTGGAGGCCAAGTTATTGAATATATATTAAGCAGGGTTTTATAGTTTCTTAATTCGTCAGGATGTCAAAGGTAATGCGGAGAAGGCAAAAGAAAGAGGATGAGAAGGTTAATAAATCAGCTATGATGGAATGGCAGAACAGACTTGATGGGCCAAATGGCCTAATTCTGCTCCTCTGTCTTATGTTCTTAACTTTTTGTCACCTGTATTCATCTCATTTGCTCATAATGTGTTCATATCCTCCAATGCTTTGTCTATTTAAGTGACTATCCAAATGACTCTTAAGCATAGCAACACACACAAAATACTGGAGGAAATCAGCAGGCCAGGCAGCATCTATAGAAAAGGTACAGTTGACGTTTTGGGCCAAGACCCTTCAGCAGGACTGGGGAAAAAAAAAGATAAGGAGTAGATCTGAAAGGTGGGGGAGGGAAGAGAGAAACACAAGGTGAAAGGTGAAACTGGGAGGGGGAGGTATGAAGTAAAGAGCTGTGAAGTTGATTGGTGAAAGATACGGGGCTGGAAAAGTTGGAGTCTGACAGGAGAGGACAGAAGGCCATGGAAGAAAGAAAAAGGGGAAAGGAGCACCAGAGGGACGTGATGGGCAGGCAGTCTATATTCCAAGCCTACACTGGTGTCCATCCCACACTTTTCTTACACTGCATCGACGACTGCATTGGTGCTGCTTCCTGCACCCATGCTGAACTCGTCAACTTCATCCACTTTGCCTTCAACTTCCCCCTGCCCTCAAATTTACCTGTTTCATTTCTGACAGTTCGATCTCATTGCCTCTATCTCTGGAGACAGCTTATCTACTGATGTCTATTATAAACCCACTGATTCTCACAGCTACCTGGACTATACCTCATCCCACCCTGCTACTTGTAAAAATGCCATTCCCTTCTCTCAATTCCTCCATCTCTGCCACATCTGCTGTCAGGATGAGGCTTTTCATTCTAGAACGAAGGAGATGTCCTCCTTTTTCAAAGAAAGGGGGTTCCCTTCCTCCACCATCAATCCTGTCCTCAACTGCATCTCTTCCATTTCACACCCATTCTTCCACCACCTTACCAGGGATAGGGCTCCTTTTGTCCTTACCAACCAACTCCACCAGCCTCTGCGTCCAGCACATAATTCTCTGAAACTTCCGCCAACTCCAACGGGAACCCACCACCTAGCACATCTTTCCCTCCCGCCAGATTTCTACATTCTACAGGGATCACTCCCTGTGCAACTCACTTGTCTATTTATTCCTCCCCACTGATCCTCCTCCTGACATTTATCCTTGTAAGCAGAACAAGTGTTGCATTTGCCCCTACACCTCCTCCCTCACTACCATTCAGGGCACCAAACAGTCCTCCAGGTGAGGTGTCACTTCACCTGTGAGCCTGTTGGGGTCATTTACTGTGTCCGATGCTCCCGGTGTGGCCTCCTGTATGTCAGTGCGACCTGACGTAGATTGAGAGACGACTTCACTGAGCACTTAAGCCAGAAGAAACAGGATCTCTCAGTGGCCACCCATTTTAATTCCACTTCCCATTCCCACTCCAACATGTCAATCCGTGGCCTCCCTACTGTTGTGATGAGGCTACACTCAGGTTGGAGGAACAACACCTAATGTTCCAACTGGGTAGCCTCGATTTCTCAAACTTCCTATAATGCAGCTCCCACTTCACCATTCTTCATCCCCTTTTCCCCCTCTCACCTTATCTCCTTGCCTGCCCATCACCTCCCTCTGATGCTCCTCCCCCCTTTCCTTTCTTCCATGGCCTTTTGTTCTCTCCTATTTGACTCCCCCTCCTCCAGCCCTGCATCTCTTTCACCAATTGACTTCCCAGCTCTTTACTTCATCCCGTCCCCTTCCGGTTTTACATATCACCTTGTGTTTCTCTCTCCCCTCCCCCAGCTTTTAAATCTACTCTTCATCTTTTTCTCTCCAGTCCTGCCGAAGGGTTTTGGCCCAAAACATCGACTGTACTTTCTTCAATAGATGCTGCCTGGCCTGCTGAGTTCCTCCAGTATTTTGTGTGTGTTGCTCAGATTTCCGGCATCTGCAGACTTTCTCTCATTCTTAAACATAGTGATTGCATCTTTAATCCTCTTTAATCCCCTTTAAAACTCCTTTCTCTCATCTTAAATCTCTCTGCTCTCATCTTTTTCATTCCTCTACCAAGGGAAAATTTTAGGACCTTGTTCATGCCTCTTATAATTTTATATATCTCTATCAGAGCTCCCCTTGGTCTCCTTCAGGAAAACAAACTTGGCCTTTCCCATGTCCCTTCAAAACCTAAAATTCTTTGTCTCCTCCAATCCAGATAATATCCTGAGAAATCTCTTATGTTTTGCCGGTTATAATAGGAAAACAGACATGGAAGGATGGGGATGGAGAGAGAATGGAGGAGCCTATCTTTTACCTCCATTTGTTTAGAACCATGAGCTGGACTTGGGAAGCAAAATTCTGCCTTACAGCAGCTAATATTTCTGTTTCTATGGAGACACAAAATGGATGCTATTTAGAGCCATTTTTTCTGCCATGGCATTTGAGGCTGCTCTCAGCAGAGCTTTGCTAATCATCATTCAGGGATAGAGAATGCAGAGATGCCATCTGGAATAGAATGCTTTCCACTGACGCAAGACAGCAGTTCTGTGTAACCATGAGGTTTCTACCAGAAAAATGTTATTTGCCAAGAGGAGTGTTGTTATGTTTGACACTAGCAGAGCTTTAACAGCAGGTTATCCACCTAGGGCACAGCAAATCCACAGACTTTTGATTGCCCAATTCTGGGTGATCCCTTTGGCATTCCAAAAGCACTGATTTTCCAGGCTAAAACTGCTAGTATTATGCAGAGGAATTTCTAGGCAGAATAATTTTGGCTTTTTATTACTAACATTTCTATGATCCAAATATTCATGATTCATTCATTCCCCTTAGAAGCATTTAAACATGAAGTCAGTGTAACTTCATTACTTCTTCTCTAATGCAATTCTCAGTCATCAATTAGAGATCAATAGAAAACCAGATGCAAAGATCTGATCATTAATTCTGGCTTCTATCCTTTCCACTCCTGTTGAATGCCATAAGAATATAAGACCATAAGACAAATGAACAGAATTACACCATTTGGCCCATCGAGTCTGCTCCACCATTGTATCATGGCTGATTTATTAACCCTCTCAACTCCAGTTTCCTGCCTTCTCTCTGTAACCTTTAACACCCTGTCTAATCAAAAACCTATCATGCTCCACTTTAAATGTACCCAATGACTTGGCCTCCTTAGCTCTCTGTGGAAATGAATTATACACATTTATCTCCCTTTGTTAATGAAATTCCTCCTGATCTCTGTTCTAATGAAACATCTTTGTACTCTGAGGCTGTTCCCTCTGGCTCTATACTCACTCACTATCGGAAACACTCATTTCCATCTCCTCACTATGTGGAGTTTAGACTCTATATAGCATTTCAATATTCAATAGGATTCAGTAAGATCCCACCTCAATCTTCTGACTACCACTGAGTACAAAGCTAGAGCCAGCAAACACTCTTCATACATTAATCCTTTCATTTCTGGGATCATTCTTGTGAACCATCTCTGGACCCTCTCCAATGCCAGCACATTCTTTCTTAGATTAGGAGCCCAAAACTGCTCACTATAACCAAGTGTGGTCTGACTAACACCTTATTTCATATATATATAAAACACATCAGCATTACATCCTCGTTATTATATTCTAATCCTCTTGAAAGTAATGCTAACATTGCATTTGCTTTTTTTTTACATCGGCTCAGCCTACAAGTTAACTTTTAGGGGATCCTGCACAATGACTTCCAAGCCCCTTTACATCTCTGACTCTGAATTTGCTTCCCATTTACAAGACAGTCTATGCCTTCATTCCTTCTATCAAAATGCATGAACATACACTTCCTTACACTCTAATGGGCAACATCTTTGCACATTCTCCAAATCTGTCCAAGATCTTCTGCAGACTCCCAGCTTCCTCAACACTTCCAGTCTCTCCTCCTATCTGCAAAGTTGGCCAAAAGGCTATCAATTCCTTCATACACATCATTAATATATAATGTGAAAAGAAGCACTTCCAACTCCATTGACTGGAACAACACTAGTCACTGGCAGCTAACTCTTTGCATTCTGTCGGTCAACTAATTTTCTATCCAAGCTATTACCTCTCCTGTAAAACCATGGGCTCCTTTAAACATCCCTTCAGTAATCTCATATGTATGGCACCTTGTCAAAGGTCTTCTTAAAATCCAAGTAAGCAAAACTCATAGGCTTTCTATAAGACCATAAGAGCAGAATTAGGCCGTTCAGCCTGTGGAGTCTACACTGCCATTTCATCATGACCGATCCAGTTCCCTCTCAATCCAATTCTCCTGCCTTCTTCGCATAACATTTCACACCCTAACTAATCAAGAACCTATCAATCTCCACCTCAAATACGCCCAGTGACCTCTCCTCCGCAGCCATAGTGGCAATGAATTCCACAGATTCACCATGCTCTGATTAAAGAAATTCCCCCTCATCTAAATGGGCATTCCTCTATTTTGAGTCTGTGCCCTCTAGTCCTAGACTCCACACCAAATGAAACATCCTCTTCACATCCACTCTATAGAAGCCTTTCAACATTATTAGATTAGAGTATGAGGACAGACAGTCCTCTTTTATTGTCATTTAGTAATGCATGCATTAAGAAATGATACAATATTCCTCCGGTGTGATATCACAAAAACACAGGACAGAACAAGACTGAAAAACTAACAAAAGCCACATAATTATAACATATAGTTACAACAGTGCAACAGTACCATAACTTGATGAAGAACAGGCCATGGCACAGTAAAAAAGTTCAAAGTCTCTCGAATGTCCCACATCTCACGCAGATGGGAGAAGGAAGAAAACTCTCCCTGCCATGCCCGACCACAGTCCAACTCTGAGTCGTCCGCAAACTTTGAGCCTCTGATCAGCCCTCCGACACCGAGTACCGTGCACCATCTCTATCCAAACGATTCGACCTCATCCTCGGTCAGCAGGCAAAGCCGGGGATTTTGGGGCCTTCCATTCGGAAGATTCTCGATTGCCCAGTAACAGCGGCAGCAAACCGGTATTTCAGAAATTTCTCCAGATGTTCCTCTGTGCTTTCACGTCTGTCTCCATCAAATCAGAATTGTCCACGGTCCCTATTTAACGGATACAATATCATTTTCACCGGAGAGCTGCGCGCGCGTCGTGCTGCCATCTTCTTTTCCCTCCTTTTATAGGCTTCAATGGGATTCCCCCCTCATTCTTCTAAATTTCAGTGAGTGTAGGCCCAGAACCTTCAATTGCTGCTCATATAATAACTCTTTCATTTGGGAATCATTCTTGTGAACCTCCTCTGAACCTTCTCAATGTCATCACATCCTTTCTTAAATAAGCAGCCCAAATCTGTTCACAATACTCCAAGTGAGGCCTCACCAGTGCTTTATACAGCCTTAGCATTACATCCTTGCTCCTACATTCTAGTCCTCTGGAAAAGAATGCTAACATTTAATTTGTCACCAATTCAACCTGCAAATCAACCTATAAGAAACCCTGAATGAGCAGTCCCAAATACCTTTGCACCTCAGAGTTTTGAACTTTCTCCCTGTTTAGAAAACAGGCTATGCTTTTATTTCTTCTACCAAAGTGCATGACCATACACTTCCTGACATTGTATTTCATCTGCTACCTCTTTGGTCATTCTCCTAATCTGCCCAAGTCCTTCAGCAGCCTCTCTGTTTCCTCGACACTACCTGCGCCTCCACCTGTTTTCCTATCATCCACAACTTTGCCACAAAGCCATCATAGTCATGATCCAAATTGTTGACATTCAACATCAAAAGAAGTGGTCACAACACAGACCACTGTGGAACACCACTAGTCACTGGTAGCCAACCAGAAAAGACTCCTTTTAGTCCCACTCTTTGCCTCCTGCAAATCAGCCAATGCTCTATCCATACTAGTATCTTTCCTGTAATACCATGGGCTCTTGCTTAGCAGCCTCATATGCGGCACCTTGTTAAAGGCCTTTTGAAAATCCAAGTACATCACATCCCCCAATTCTCCTTTGTGTTTCCTGTCTGTTATTTCTTCAAAGAATTCCAACAGATTCAGCAGGCAAGATTTTCCCATAAGGAAACCATGCAGACTTTGGCCTATTTGTCATGTGCCTCCATGTACCCCAAAATCACGTCCTTAAAAATTGAGTCCAACATATTCCAGCTCACTGAGGTCAGGTTAACTGGCCGATAATTTCCTTTCTTCTACCTTCCTCCATTTTTGGGGGGTGGAGTGACATTTGCAATTTTCCAGTCCTCTGGACCATTCCAGAATCTAATGATTCTTGAAGATCATTAGAGTGAAGAATATAGGATTGAAGGTGCTATATTTAAATCTGCACAGCATTCAGAATAAGGTGAACAAATTTGTGGCACAATTATGGATTGGTCAGTATGGTGGTAAGGGTATCACTGAGTCATAGCTGAAAGAAGGCCATAGTTGGGAGCTTAATAGCAAAGGATATACCTTGTATCAAAAGGACAGGTAAGAAGGCATAGACAGTGGTGTGGCTCTGTTGGTAAGAGATGAAATTACATCTTTAAAAGAGGTGACATAGGGTCAGAGAATGTTGAATCTTTGTGGGTGGAGTGAAGAAGTTGCAAAGGTTAAAAAAAAGCCTTTATGGGAATCATATACAGGCTTCCAAATAGTAGCCAAGATGTGGGGTTGAGATTGCAAAGGGAGCTGGAAAGCCATGGAATGACACAATTGTAATGGGGGACTTCAATATGCAAGGGGATTGGGAAAATCAGGTTGGGGTCGAATCAAAAAAGAGGGAATTTGTTGAATGCCTACAAGGTGCCTTTTTAGAGCAGCTTTGGCTTGATCCTACTTGGGGAAAAGCAATCTTAGATTGGGTATTATTAGGGATCCTAACATAACATAACTGCCTAGAATTTCCCTAGCATATAGGCCCCTATTTTCCTTTGCTCCGTAGAAGCATAGGCTCTTAAAAGCCCCTATTGTATCTGCTCCCACCACCGCCACCAGCAGTGCATTCCACGTACCTACCACTCTCTGTGTGAAAAACTTACCCCTGACATTCCCCGGTACCTATTTCCAAGCACCTTAAAACTGTGCCCTCTCGTGTTAGCCATTTCGGCCCTGGGAAAAAGCCTCTGACTACCCACACGATCAATGCCTCTCATCATCTTATACACCTCTATCAGGTCACCTCTCATCCTCCACCACTCCAAGGAGAAAAGGCCAAGTTCACTCAACCTATTCTCATAAAGTATGCCCTCCAATCCAGGTAACATCCTTGTAAATCTCCTCTGCACTCGCTCTATAGTATCCACATCCTGTAGTGAGGTGACCAGAACTGAGCACAACACTCCAAGTGGGGTCTGTCCAAGCTCTTCTATAGAGTGTTGAATCTTTGTGGATGGAGTTAAGAAACTGCAAGGGTAAAAAAAAACTTTTATGGGAATCACATACAGGCCTCCAAATAGTAGCCAAGATATGGGGTTGAGATTGCAATGGGACCTGGAAAAGTCATGTAATAAGGGTAGTGTCAGAATTGCAATGAATGTCTTCAATATGCCAGGGGATTGGGAAAGTCAGGTTGGTGTCAGATCAAAAGAGAGGGAATTTATTGAAGGCCTACGAGATGGCTTTTTAAAACAGTTTGTGCTTGAGCCAACTCAAAGAAAGGCTATCTTAGATTGGGTGTTGTGTAATAACCCAGATCTTATTAGGGAGCTTAATGTAAAGGAACCATTAAAAGATAGTGATCAAAATATGATTGAATTCATACTGCAACTTCAGAGGAAAAAGCATAAGTCACACGTATCAGTATCACAATGGAATAGAGGGAATTACAGAGGCGTGAGAGACGAACTTGCCCAGGTGGACTGGAGGAGGTTACTGGTGAGGATGACACCAGAACAGATATGGCTGAAGTTCCTGGGCATAGTTCACAAAGCATAGGATAGACGTGTCCCACAGAAGAAGTAGTTCTCAAATGGCAGAGCTAGGCAACTGTGGTTGACGAGAGGTAAAGGACTGCATAATAGCCAAGGAAAGGGCACGTAAGGTAGCAAAGGTGGGTGGGAAGTCAAATGATTGGGAAGCTTTAAAAATCCAACAAAAGACAACTAAAAAAGCAATAAGAAAGGAAAAGATGAAATATGAGGGCAAACTAGTCAATAATACAAAGCAGGATACTAAAGACTTTTTCAGTTATATAAAGAATAAAGGGAAGTGAGAGTTGATATTGGACTGCTGGAAAATGACACTGGTGAGGTTGTAATGGATGACAAAGGATTGGCAGATGAACTTAATGGGTACTTTATTTCAGTCTTTACTGTGGAAGACACCAGCAGTGTGCCAGAGGCCTGTTGTGTGTTCGGGAGCAGGAGTGAGTGCCATTGCTATTACTAAGGAAAACGTGTTAGGCAAACTCAAAGATCTTAAGGTGGATAAGTCACCTGGACTGGATGATCTGCATCCCAGTGTCCTGAAAGAGGTTGCTGAAGAGATAATAGATGCATTGGTCATGATCTTTCAAGAGTCAGTTGACTCTGGTATGGTCCCAGAGGACTGGAAAACTGCAAATATCACTCCACTTTTTAAGAGAGGAAGGCAAAAGAAAGGAAATTATAGGCTAGTTAGCCTAACCTCAATGGTTGAGAAAGTGCTGGAGTCTATTATTAAGAAAGAGGTTTCAGGGGTACTTGGAGTCTTATGATAAATTAAGTCAAAGTCAGCATGGTTTCTGTGAAGACAAATCTTGCCTGACAAATCTGTTAGAATTCTTTGAGGAAGTAACATTCAGGGTGGACAAAGAAGAGGCAGTGGATGTCATTTACTTGGATTTTCAGAAGATATTTGATAAGGTGTCACACATGAGGCTGCTGAACAAGATAAAATCCAATGGCATTACAGGAAAGATACTGGCATGGACAGGCAGGAGGCAGCAAGTGGGCATAAAGGGGTCCTTCTCTGGTTGGCTGCCAGTGACTAGTGGTGTTCCTCAGGGATCAGTATTGGGACCGCTACTTTTTACATTGTTTGTCAATTATTCAGATAATAGAATTGATGATTTGTGGCAAAGTGTGCGGATGATAGAAAGATAGGTGGAGGGGTAGGTAGTGCTGAGGAAGCAGTGCAATTGCAGCAGGATTTGGACATATTGGAAGAATGAGCAGAAAGTGGCAGACGGTGTTGTGAAATGTATGATAATACATTTTGTTAAAAGGAACAAAAGTGCAAAACATTATCTAAATGGTGAGAAGGTTCAAATATCAGAGGTGCAAAGGGACTTAGGAGTCCTCGTGCAAGACTCACAGAAGGTTAATTTACAGGTTGAGTCTGTGGTAAAGAAGGCAAATGCAATGTTGCCATTTATTTCAAGAGGAATAGAATATAAAAGCAAGGAGATAATGCCGACTCTTTATAAGACACTAGTGAGGCCAGATTTGGACTATTATTGACAGTTTTGAGCTCCATATCTCAGAAAGGATGTGTTGTCATTGGAGAGAGTCTAGTGGAGGTTCACGAGGATGATTCCGGGAATGAAGGGGTTAACACACAAGGAGTGTTCCTGTATTCATTGGAGTTTAGAAGAATTTGGAGTGATCACATTAAAACATACTAAATGCAGAAAGGACTAGATAGGGTTGATGTGGAGAGGATGTTTCCTGTGGTGGGGGTATCCAGAGCTAGAGGACACAGCCTTCCAGTGGGGTGACCTTTTAGAACAGAGGTAAAGAGGAATTTTTTTAGCTAGAGTAGTGAATCTCTGGAATGCTCTGCCGCAGACTGCTGTGGGGGTTAAGTCCGTGGGTAGATTTAAGGCGGAAGTTGATAGTTTCCTCATCAGTCAGGGCATCAAAGGATATGGCAAGAAAGCAGGTGTATGGGTTTGAATGGGATCTGGGATCAGCCATGATGAAATGGTGGAGCAAACTCGGTGGGTTGAGTAGCCTAATTCTGCTTCTGTGTTTTATGGTCTATCATTACTAACATCTCCACAATCTCTTCAGCTACTTCTTTAAGAACTGTGGGGTGTAGTCCATCCGGTTCAGGTGATTTATCTACATTCAGACCTTTCGTAATAACAAATGCCTCACTTCTGCCCCTCACCTCGAAACACTCTAACCTCCGGCATAACATACTGCTAGTGTCTTCCACAGTAAAGACTGATGCAAAACACTTATTCAGTTTGTTTGCCATTTCCTTGTTCCCCCATGTTATCTCTCCAGCGTCATTTTCCAGCAGTCCAATATCTACTCTTGCCTCTCTCTTACTCTTTATATATCTAAAAAATACTTTTGGCATCATTTTTGACATTATTAGCTAGCTCATTTTTATATTTCATCTCCCCCGCCCATGGATTTTTAGTTAGCTTCTTTTGTTTTTTTAAAAATTCCCAATCCTCTAACTTCCCACTAAGGTTGCATCATCCTACCTTTAGAATACTTCCTCTTCTTTGGGATGTATCCCTCCTTTGTCTATCCTGCCTGTTAATGTCTTAGAGAATGGCAACAAATTTGTCAGGCAAGATTTCCCTTTAAGGAAAGCATGCCAGCTTCAGCTTGTTCTATCATGTGCCTCCAAGTACCCCAATCTCAGCCTTAGTAACGGACTCTTAACATCTTGCCAACTCTAAAGTCAGTCTAACTGGCCTATAATTTCCTGTCTTTTGCCTCCCTCCTTCCTTAAAGAGCAGAGTGCCATTAGTGATTTTCCAATCCTCTGGAACCATTCCAGAATCTAGCGATTCTTGAAAAATCACTACTAATGCCTCCACAATCTCTTCAGTTTCCTCTTTTAGAAACTTGGGATGTAGTCCATCTGGTCAAGGACTTTCTAACAGAAGAACATGAGTTTACTAAAATAATTTTTCTCAGCAGCTTGAAATTTTTGGGATGAGGCAGCAAGAGCAGTAATGCTGCCCAGTAAGACTGAAGTGCAGCAACCAAAGTGCAGGTTGTCCCATCAGTTCACATCGGCGGAAAGAATCTATCCTGAGTCGTGGCCAATGAAACAGCACTTTGTGCAAACATTTCATTTCAAAGGCCCAGGGCTCGGATGTTCTATTCCACAATCAGGTGAGAAACAATATCACGCTTGGCCACTGCTCATCAAATGAAGAGAAATATTGCTGCTGCTTCCAGCAGGCGAACGTAAGAACAGAAGATACAGGAGCATGAGTGGGTCACATAGACCCTGAAATTCAGTGTACTGCTTGACTAAATTTTCCTTAACACTTAACTTGTCTATAAAACACAAGCCTTTGGATGTATTCCATGGATCAGTCCCCACAATCTCTTAAGTTGTGAATACTCCTCCTTATAATGAGGAAACTCCTCCGCATCTCTATCTTTAATGGACAATGTGTATTCTGAAACTACCTGCCCCTTCCCACACCCCCCGAATGCAGAAATACAGTCTCAGCGTATGTCCACTCAATAAAAATTTAAAAATAAAAACTGCAGATGCTGTAGATCCTGAAACAAATAGAAAACTGCTGGTAAAGTTTATCAGTTCAGACAAGAATCAAGATTCAAGTCTGTTTATTATCAAAGATTGGATAAGATATAGAACCTTTAGATTTGTTTGCTCACAGGTAGCCACAAACCAAGAAATCCAAAGGAACCTAACTAAAGAAAAAATAAATAAAAATGAAAATAAAAGACCAATGAGCAAGAGAAAGAAAAAAAACACAAATCATTCAAACAATTGAAACAAACAACAACATTCCGAACCAAAAGTGAGTCCTCAGATCCAAACCCTGGAGCACGTCCAAAGCCTTGCTTTTCAGTTCATCATATTAGCTGCCATGAGCACAGCAGCTGGGGCAATATTCATTGTCTCAGTGCCATGGAGGGAGAAGTGATCATCATAGAGAGCAAGCAAAATCAGCTCTCATCTCAGATCCAAGCACCCTGTCTTTTCAGTCTATCTGGGCCGAACAACTGCAGAAGGAGAAATATTCAACATATTTTGTCTACAGAACTTCATTAGCCCCTCAAAGTCAAACCCTACATATGTCCCCATCGTGAGAGGTGGAAATGGGAAAGATCGGCCAAGAGGGCTCTGGTGAAGCTATACAGGCCAATCCCCTGTACAGTGGATGCAATGGATTAAAAAACTTTGAACTGCAACCATGCCTTCAACTTTGGATAATGGAGATGGGAGGTCATCAATGGGAGCTAAAGGCCCAAGAAGAAGAAATCTTCATCAGAATTGGGAAGTGAGAGATGCAAGTTAGTTTTCAGGAGAGAGAAATGGAGGTGGGATGTGAAAAACAAAGGGAATGTCCATTATAGGATGATTTGAAATGGCCTAATTGTTGTGTTTATGAGCACATTAAGCTTCTCAGTCTGTGTAAATGAAAAATGATGGCAACACACTATGAAGTCTCCTAAGAATTTCATTTCAATGAGACTGCCTCAGTTAAATAACTTGAACCCCTATACAAGAGGTAATTAGTAAGTTTGCAGACAATGGATGGTTTGGTTGACAGTGAAGAAGGTTGTCCAAGGCTACAAGAAATTCCAGTTTGATTTGCAAAATGAGAAAGAGAATGGCAGATGGAACTTAACTTGTAAATCATTGGTTAGACAAAAATGTGTGCAATTCTGGGCCAGGTGACTTAACTAGCTTCAGGCCTTTCAGCCTCCCAAACACCTTATCCTTATTAATAGCAACTAAACTCACATCTGCCTCTGAATTGTCTTCCACAGTGAAGACTGAAGCAAAATATTTATTCAGTTCAGTTGCTATTTCTTTGTTTCCAATTATGACCTCTTCAGCGTCATTTTCCATCTGTCTGATATCCTCTCGTGCCTCTTGTTTACTCTTCATTTATCTGAAAAATAACGTGTGGTGCTCTTGATTATAACAAAAGTACGTACAGTCTGCAAACATAAAATAGTTTATAACCTAACCAAGGGAGGTGAAATGTAATTTATGTTTATGGCCATTTATTTTAATTAGCTTTTCCAAAACAAGCAAAAATCTAATAATAAAGCAATACAAATTTTGATTAATACAAAGCATGATTTTTAATTAATAGATCAGGCATCACTTAGGAAAATAATTGGAGCGGCTTAAGGTGCAATGGAATAATGTGTACGTGACATTCCTTCGATAATAAACAAGAGCAGGGTGTAAATGGATGCTTTCCAATTACTGCACCCTCATTTTTTGGTATTGAAATTCAGCATTTTCTGCACAAGATTAAGTTGAGAAAAAGCACTTTTAGAGTTGCAGAGGCTCGACCTCTATTGAAAATACTCAGATTGTAGAATACTGTAATCTCAACCGTCATTTTTTATTGTACTCGCATTAAGTACACTGTGATGTGGTGCAATGTAACCTTGTCCAGTTAAGTATATACACATTCACAACACCAGATGTTTTTAAAAGGAGCAAGAGTTACAGGGTGAAAGACTTTCAATCAACTTTCTCTCCAAACTACTCTTATCGCTCTGAATGAGTGTGCAGTATGGAGATAAGTAATCAAGAGGTATGCATGTAGAAAATGATAAATTATTGCATTTGCTTTATATTAAATTATGAATCTTCCATTAGTAAAATAAACTGTGACATAAACTATAAAGAATTGGACATGTTCCCTGTAAAACTATTCCAGCAGGACAGATAAAATTTCTACTGAAGTAACAGCAGCAGTTTGCTCTTAAAGTCTCGAGTGGTGCAATGTTGATTTGTTGCCTAATAAGAAAATGGGCTAAATTTAAAAATTCAGAATGGATTCCAGAAAGAATTATGTTTTTCAACATTGCTAACAGTTCAGAGATAACCGTATGGCAGCTGTTAAAGACAGAGAATTTTGTCCTATTATGATGGCAAGACTAAGCCTATTCTTTTTTTCAGCTATTTGTTCCACAAACACATCTTACTTAAACAAGTCACCAGTCCATATTCAATCTGTCTCCAGTGATGGTAGTGTTGCACATGTTGCATTAGAGATGGCAACAGCCAAGGATAAACATTTTCCAGCTCATTCAAAATGAAACAATTCAAAGCTTTCTAGAAGTCATTGAAATGTGAAATAGAATAGCTATTGGATGTAAAAAGGTAGATTACTTACCTTTAAGTGCAACAGTCATTGTTCTTTGAAGAAGATACTTCCTGTACAGAGCTAGAGAGTCAGGCAGCAGAGAAAACAGCCCTAAGTCATCCATGCCAACAAGTTGCCCTTCTCAGCTTGTCCCACTTGCCACTTTTCTACCCACCAAAAATTTTAGTAACCTTTGTCACTTTGAGAGGTTTTCAAGTTAAAAGTTTACATTTGCTTACAAACGGTATATTGAATTGTGATATAACATAGAACACTACGACAAAGTACAGGCCCTTCAGCTCATAGTATTCTGCTGACCTATTAATCCACTCTAAGATCAATCTAACCATTCCTTCCTCCATTTTCTACCATCCATGTGCCTAGCAAAGAGTCTTTTCATTGTCCCTAATGTATCTGCCTCTACCACCACCCCTGGCAGGGCATTCCATATACCCACCACTCTGAAAAAAATTATTTCTGACAACCTCCCTGCCCCCGCAAATACATTCGTCTGATCATCTTATAATTATGCACCCCTCATATTAATCATTTCCATCCAGGGAGAAAGGTCTCTGGCTATCCACTTGAGTATGTCTCTTATCATGTTGTACCTTCCAATCAAGTCTCCTCTCATCCTCCTTCTCTCCAGTTAGAAAAGTCTTGTCTCACACAGGCTGTCCTCTTAAGACATGCCCTCTAGTCCAAGCAGCATCCTGGTAAATCTCCTCTGCACCATCTCTAAAGCTTCCACAGCCTTCCTATAATGCGACGACCAGAACTGAACACGATATTCCAAATATGGTCCAACCACATTTTATAGTGTGGCAGTATTACCTTGTGGATCTTGAACTCAGTCCCCTGACTAATACAGGCCACCACACCATACACCTCCTTAATCATCCTAACAACTTTGAGCGATCTATGGACATCAACTCCAAGATACTTCGTGTCTCTACACTAGCAAGAATCCTGCCATTAACCCTGTATTCTGCCTTCAGATTTGACCTTCCAAAGTAAATCACTGCACAATTTTCTAGATCTGTCACTTCTCAATCCAGCTCTGCATTTTGTTAATGTCATGTTGTAACCTACAAAAACTTTCATCAAAGCATGAAAGCTTGAAAGTAGCATCAAGGACCCGCACCATCTGGCCCATACTCTTTTCTCCCTGTTTTCAGGAAGGAAGTACAGGGACCTTGGGTTCCACACCACCAGGTTCTGAAACAGATTTTATACCTCAACTATGAGATCATCAATGGGGACGGGACAGATTCTGGAGGATTGGAGGGTTACAGATGTTGTTCCCTTATTCAAGTAGGGAGTAGAGATAGTCCTGGAAATTATAGACCAGCAAGTCTTACTTCAGTGGTTGGTAAGTTGTTAAAGATCCTGAGAGGCAGGATTTATGAACATTTGGAGAGGCATAATATGATTAGGAATAGTCAGTATGGCTTTGTCAAAGGCAGGTTGTGCCTGATGAGCCTGATTGAATTTTTTGATGATGTGACTAAACATATTGATGAAGGAAGAGCAGTAGATATAGTGTGTATGGATTTTGGCAAGGCATTTGATAAGGTCCCTATGCCAGGCTTATGGAAAAAGTAAGGAGGCATGGGGTCCAAGGGAACATTGCTTTCTGGATCCAGAATTGGCTTACCCACAGAAGGCAAAGAGTGCTTGTAGGCGGGTCATATTCTGCAAAGAGGTCGGTGGCCAGTGGTGTGCCTCAGGGATCTGCCCCATATCTCTATGGTTTTTATAAATGACCTGGATGAGGAAGTGGAGGGATGGGTTAGTAAGTTTACTAATGACACAAAGGTTGGGGGTGTTGTGGATAGTGTGGAGGGCTGTCAGAGGTTACAGCAGTACATTGACAGGATGCAAAACTGGGCTAAGAAGTGGCAGGTGGAGTTCAAACCAGATATTTGTGAGGTGGTTCAATTTAGTAGATTAAATATGATGGCAGAATATAGTATTAATGGTAAGATTCTTGGCAGTGTGGAGGATCAGAGGGACCTTGGGGTCTGAGTCCATAGGATACTCAAAGCTGCTGAGCAGGTTGACTGTGCGATTAAGAAGGCACACGGTGCATTGGCCTTCATCAATCATGGGATTGAGTTCAAGAGCCAAGAGGTAATATTACAACTATATAGGAAAGTGGTCAGACCCCACTTGTGCTCAGTACTGTTACCTCACTACAGGAAGGATGTAGAAACTATAGCAAGGGTGTAGAGGTGATTTACAAGGATGTTTTCTGGATTCGGGAGCCTGCCTTATGGGAATAGATTGAGTGAACTTGGTTTTTCCTCCTTGGAGCGACAGAGGATGAGAGGTGACCTGATAGAGGTGTACAAGATGATGAGAGGCATTGATCATGAGGCTTTTTTCCCAGCACTGAAATGGCTAACATGAGAGGGCACAGTTTTAAGGTGTTTGGAAGAAGGTACAGAGGAAATGTCAGAGGTAAGTTTTTTACGCAGAGAGTGGTGAGTGCGTGGAATGGACTGCCGGTGACGATGGTGGAGGTGGATACAATAGGGTCTTTTAAGATACTGCTGGATAGGTACACGGAGCTTAGAAAAATAGAGGGCTCTAGGTAACCCTGGGTAATTTCTAAAGTAAGTACATGTTCGGCATGACATTGTGGGCTGAGAGGCCTGTATTGTGCTGTAGGCTTTCTGTTTCTATCAGGCTCCTGAACTAGAATGAATAGCTTCATTCACCCCATCACTGAACTGATTCCACAACCTATGGACTCACTTTCAAGGACTCACGTTCTCAACATTATTTATTTATTTATTTATTTGTTTTCCCTTTTTCTGTTTCACAATTTGTGTCTTTTGCACATTGGTTATTTTTTCTTGTACTTACTGTGAATGCCCACAAAGAAATGAAAATCAGAGAAGTATATGGTGACGTATATGTACTTAGATAATAAATTTACTTTGTACTTTGAACTTTGATCCTTCCACATTCTCCACAACTCCACCAATTCTCTTCCATTCTGAAACTTACCATGCACCCCTCCACTTCTTCATCCAAGACACTTATAAAAATCACAAGGAGCAGCAGTCCCAGACAGATTCCTACAGAACACCACTGGTCATCAACATTCAAGCAGAAAATGCTCAATCTACAATGACATCTACCTTCTATGGGCAATTCAGAAATCACACAGCCATGTTTCCCTGGATTTCATGCTTTCTCTCTTTCTTAATGAGCCTACCATGGAGAACCTCAGCAAATGGCTTATTAATGGTGAAATATTGCAGCATGCTGTTGTGCAGAGGGACTTGGAAGTGTTTGTGCATGAATCGCAAAAAGTTGGCTTGCAGGTACAACAGGTTATTAAGAAGGCAAATGAATGGAATGTTGGCCTTCGTTGCTAGAGAGATTGAATTGCAGGGCAGGGAGGTCATGTTGCAACTATACAGGGTACTGGTGAGGCCGCACCTGGAGTATTGCGGGCAGTTCTGGTCTCTATACTTGAGGAAGGATATACTGGCTTTGGAGGCAGTGCAGAGGAGGTTCACCAGGTTGATTCCAGGGATGAAGGGGAGATAGAGTCGCCTCGGACTATACTCTCCGGAGTTCAGAAGAATGAGAGGGGATCTTATAGAAACGCACAAAATTTTGAAAGGGGTAGATAAGATAGAAGTAGGAAAGTTGTTTCCATTGGTAGGTGAGACTAGTACTGGGGGACACTGTCTCAAAATTCAGGGGAGAAGATTTAGGACGGAGATGAGGAGAAGCTGTTTTTCCCAAAGAGCGATGAATCTGTGGAATTCTCTACCCAATGAAGCAGTTGAGGCTTCCTCACTAAGTATATTTAAGAAACAGTTAGATAGATCTTTACATAGTAGGGGAATTAAGGGTTATAGGGAAAAGGCAGGTAGGTGGAGCTGAGTTTACAGTCAGATCAGCCATGATCTTATTGAATGGCAGGGCAGGCTCAATGGGCCAGATGGCCTACTCCTGCTGCTATTTCTTATGTTCTTATGTTAATGCAATACATAATTTAGCAGAGAAAAAACAATAATAATAATAAATAAACAGGTAAATCAATGTCAGCAAGACCAAGGAACTGATTATTGACTTCAGGAAGAGGAAACCAGAGGTCCATTGAAGGATCAGAGCTGGAGAGGGTCAGCAACTCTAAATTTCTCGTCGTTATTTCGAAGCTCCTTTTCCTGGCCCAGCATACAACTGCAACTATGAAGCAAGTATGGCAGCACTTTTACTTCCTTAGTAGTTTTCAAAGATTCAGCGTGACTGCTAACACTTTGACAAACTTCTACAGATGTGCAGTGGAGAGTACATTGACTGGCTGCATTCCAGCCTGGTATGGAAACACCACTGCCCTGAATGGAAAATAATGCAAAAAGTAGTGAACAGTCCATCACAGGTAAAACCTTGCTCACTACTGAGCACATCTATATGAAGTATTGTCACAGGAAAGCAGCATCCATCATCTTATGGTTATTATTATATTATGGACATTGAGTATGCCCACAAGAAAATGAATCTGATGGCTGTAGATATGGTAACGTATATGTACTTTGATAGTAAATTTACTTTGAACTTCAAACTTTTTTGACCTGCCCCTCACAAAGCCATGCTGATTATCCCACATCAGGCTATGTTTCTCCAAATACTCATAAATCCTGTCTCTAAGAATCTTCTCCAATAATTTGTCCAGGACTGAAGTAAGATTTACTGTCTCTAATTCCCAGGGTTATCCCTACTGCCGTTCTTGAATAAAGGAATAACATTTGCCATTCTTCAGTCATCTGATCCTACTGCTGTGGCAGAGAGGATGGAAAGATCATTGCCAAAGGCACGGCAATCTCTTCCTTAGTTCCCACAGTAACCTGGGGTATATCCTGCCCGTCCCTAGTGACTTATCTAACCAAATGTTTTTCCAAAGTTTCAGCATATCCTCTTTCTTAGCATCATGGCAGATGCAATTTAATGTGGATAAATGTGAGGTTATCCGCTTTGGTGGCAAAAGCAGGAAAACAGATTATTATCTGAATGGTGGCCGATTAGGAAAAGGGGAGGTGCAACGAGACCTGGGTGTCATTATACACCAGTCATTGAAAGTGGGCATGCAGGTACAGCAGGCGGTGAAAAAGGCGAATGGTATGCTGGCTTTTATAGCAAGAGGATTCGAGTACAGAAGCAGGGAGGTACTACTGCAGTTGTACAAGGCCTTGGTGAGACCACACCTGGAGTATTGTGTGCAGTTTTGGTCCCCTAATCTGAGGAAAGACATCCTTGCCATAGAGGGAGTACAAAGAAGGTTCACCAGATTGATTCCTGGGATGGCAGGACTTTCATATGATGAAAGACTGGATGAACTAGGCTTATACTCGTTGGAATTTAGAAGATTGAGGGGGGATCTTATTGAAACGTATAAAATCCTAAAGGAATTGGACAGGCTAGATGTAGGAAGATTGTTCGCGACATTGGGGGAGTCCAGAACGAGGGGTCACAGTTTGAGGATAAATGGGAAGCCTTTTAGGACTGAGATTAGGAAAAACTTCTTCACACAGAGAGAGGTGAATCTGTGGAATTCTCTGCCACAGGAAACAGTTGAGGCCAGTTCATTGGCTATATTTAAGAGGGAGTTAGATATGGCCCTTGTGGCTAAAGGGATCAGGGGGTATGGAGGGAAGGCTGGTACAGGGTTCTGAGTTGGATGATCAGCCATGATCATACTGAATGGCAGTGCAGGCTCGAAGGGCCGAATGGCCTACTCCTGCACCTATTTTCTATGTTTCAATTACAACTTCCTGTTTCTTACATTGGTCTGCTATCTCTCTACAGATTTGCTCCTCCAATTCTCTCTAACTATAGGGTGGTCTATAATACAACCCTATTAGTGTAGTCACTCCTTTCCCATTCCTCAGCTCCACCCATATGGCCTCTGTAGACAAGCCCTCTGGGATGTCCTGTCTACACACGACTGTGATATTTTCCCTGACTAGTAATACCACTCCTCCCATACAGCTTGGCACTGGTGTCGTTGCAGAGCAATGTGTGGTTAAGTGCCTTGCTCAAGGACACAACATGCTGCCTCAGCCGAGGCTTGAACTAGCGACCTTCAGATCGCTAGACGAACGCCTTAACCACTTGGCCATGCGCCAACACAAATGGCCATACAACTATTATTAATAAAGCATAGCATTGTATTTCTTGCTTTATGAACTGCCAGTAACCTCTCACCTATCTTCAGTTGTGCCACCTTAAACTGGAAGAGCTTTGTCAGTTAGTAGAGCTGTTGTCACACAACTCTAGTGACCTCAGTTCAATCATAACCTTGGATGCAGTCTGTGTGAAGGAGTGTGAAGACCATGTGGGTATCTTCCCTGGGTTCCTGTGTCCTTCTACAATTCAAAGACCTAGGACTAATATATTAATTGACCAATGCAAATTGACTCGATTGTGGAGATACATGGTAAGGTCTAGGGAGAGTTAACAATGTAGGGAGAATGTAGGATTAGTGTAGGTGGGTTCTGGGTTATTGAACATGAAGTCTTGTGGCTAATGTGGGAGATATTGAAGAATAAAAATAGCTTGGAAGGTAAAGTAATGAGTCCCATTAGCAGTTAACTGCTAAAAATAGTGTTCTCGCTCTTCACATAGGTACTGCCCTTGGTTACTGTCACTTATGCTCTGTGTTGAGTTAGTTTCCACCAATTGCCCTGGAGGAATCATGATTAGACCTTCACTAGAGGAGAAGCCTACACTGTGAATGCAGCTATGGTATAATTTTACTGCACTTCTTATCTCTTCCGATGGTCTACAGAGAAATGCTTTTATTATTCCACTCTCAGTGTGGGTATGCTGGGCAATACCAGGGTTTATTGCCTTTTTCAAATTGCCATTGAGAAAGTGGTGGTGAGACCTTTCTTGAATCAGTGCGGTTCCTCTGTTGAAAGTACTTGCAACAAGATATAGATCTACTGATAGTGAAGTACCTGTATTTCCAAGTTAGAGTGGAGATTTATTAGAGGTGACCCCTCATATCTGCATTCACCAGCCATCCCTTTTTATTTTGGTGATGTAGGTCACAGGTTTGAGAGATTAGTCAGAGCAACCTTGGCAAATAACTGCAGTACATTTTGTAGATTATATGACTGTTCCAGTGTTCCAGTGGCAGAGGAAATTAATATTATTGGTAATAGATAAGGTGCCACTCAAGCAGGCTGTGTTCATACCCTGAATGATGTTGGACTTAAGTATTTTGGAGTTCCATTCTTCCAGTAAAATAGAGAGAATATTTCTGCATGTCTGACAGATAATAGAAAGATTTCTGGTGTCAACACATGAGTCTCTTACTATAGGCTCTGACCTGATCGTGGCATTTATATAATTCATCCAGATAAATATCTCATCCATATGATATGGATAGTGGGTGACTCAGTGGTGGTAATAGTATTGGATATCAAAGGCTGGATTCATCCTTATTGGAGATAGGTGTTGCCTGGATGTTTAATGGCAAGGATTTTACTTGACATTTACGAACCCATACTTGAAAGGTCTAGATGCATTTAACAAGAATTGATTCATTTCCTGAGAAGTTATGAATGGAATTAAAAATTAGGCCATCATCAATAACATCTGTGCCTCAGATTCTATGATTCTGTGAAGATCATTGATAAAGCAGCTGAAGATGATTGGACCTAGGGAATCACACTGACAAATCATAGTCATAGAGTCATACAACGAAGAAATTTCAGCCCAACTGGTCCATAATGAGCAAACTTCCCATCTAAGTTAGTACCAATTTGTGCATATTTCACCTATTTTCTTCTTGTCTATGTACCTGGACTCTCTCACGGTGGTGTTTGAAAAGAGGATGCCGTCTAAGATGCATGCCATCTTGCATCTCCCATCCACTATATAATGTACTGGTTGGGCACAGGAGTACATTCAGCCAGAGACTCATTCCACCGAGATGCAACGCAGAGTGTCATAGGAAGTCATTCCTGCCTGTGGTCATCAAACTTTACAACTCCTCCCTTGGAGAGTCAGACACCCTGAGCCAATAGGCTGGTCCTGGACTTATTTCATAATTTACTGGCATAATTTACATATTACTATTTAACTATTTATGGTTTTATTACTACTTATTATTTATGGTGCAACTGTAATGAAAACCAATTTCCCCCAGGATCAAAAAAGTATGACTATGACTATGACCTGTCCAAGTACCTTTTCGAAGTTGTTAATGTACCTGTCTCAACTACTTACTCTGACAGCTTATTCCATATACTAACCATCCACCGGTAAAAGAAGTTGATCCTCAAATTCCAATTAATGGTTTCCCCTTTCACCTTTGCCCTCCAGCTCTCAACTACTCAACCATGGGAAAAAGACTGTCTATGCCTAGACACGCAATTGATGTCTCTCTTTATTTTAAGCATCTTTCTAATATCATGCCTCATTTTTCTACACTCCATTGAGAAAAGTCCCAGCCTGCTCACCCTCATTCTGTAACTCAGTCTGAGTCCTAGCAAAATCCTTATAAAAGCAACACACTCAAAGTTGCTGGTGAACGCAGCAGGCCAGGCAGTATCTGTAGGAAGAGGTGCAGTCGACGTTTCAGGCCGAGACCCTTCGTCAGGACTAACTGAAGGAAGAGTGAGTAAGGGATTTGAAAGTTGGAGGGGGAGGGGGAGATCCAAAATGATAGGAGAAGACAGGAGGGGGAGGGATAGAGCCAAGAGCTGGACAGGTGATAGGCAAAAGGGGATACGAGAGGATCATGGGACAGGAGGTCCGGGAAGAAAGACGGGGGGGGGGGGACCCAGAGGATGGGCAAGACGTATATTCAGAGGGACAGAGGGAGAAAAAGGAGAGTGAGAGAAAGAATGTGTGCATAAAAATAAGTAACAGATGGGGTACGAGGGGGAGGTGGGGCCTTAGCGGAAGTTAGAGAAGTCGATGTTCATGCCATCAGGTTGGAGGCTACCCAGACGGAATATAAGGAGTTGTTCCTCCAACCTGAGTGTGGCTTCATCTTTACAGTAGAGGAGGCCGTGGATAGACATGTCAGAATGGGAATGGGATGTGGAATTAAAATGTGTGGCCACTGGGAGATCCTGCTTTCTCTGGCGGACAGAGCGTAGATGTTCAGCAAAACGGTCTCCCAGTCTGCGTCGGGTCTCGCCAATATATAAAAGGCCACATCGGGAGCACCGGATGCAGTATATCACCCCAGTCGACTCACAGGTGAAGTGTTGCCTCACCTGGAAGGACTGTTTGGGGCCCTGAATGGTGGTAAGGGAGGAAGTGTAAGATCATGTGTAGCACTTGTTCCGCTTACACGGATAAGTGCCAGGAGGGAGATCAGTGGGGAGGGATGGGGGGGACGAATGGACAAGGGAGTTGCGTAGGGAGCGATCCCTGCGGAATGCAGGGGGGGGGGAGGGAAAGATGTGCTTAGTGGTGGGATCCCGTTGGAGGTGGCGGAAGTTACAGAGAATGATATCTTGGACCCGGAGGCTGGTGGGGTGGTAGGTGAGGATTAGGGGAACCCTATTCCTAGTGGGGTGGCGGGAGGATGGAGTGAGAGCAGATGTACGTGAAATGGGGGAGATGCGTTTAAGAGCAGAGTTGATAGTGGAGGAAGGGAAGCCCCTTTCTTTAAAAAAGGAAGACATCTCCCTCGTCCTAGAATGAAAAGCCTCATCCTGAGAGCAGATGCGGCGGAGACGGAGGAATTGCGAGAAGGGGATGGCATTTTTGCAAGAGACAGGGTGAGAAGAGGAATAGTCCAGATAGCTGTGAGAGTCAGTAGGCTTATAGTAGACATCAGTGGATAAGCTGTCTCCAGAGACAGAGACAGAAAGATCTAGAAAGGGGAGGGAGGTGTTGGAAATGGACCAGGTAAACTTGAGGGCAGGGTGAAAGTTGGAGGCAAAGTTAATAAAGTCAAGGAGTTCTGCATGCGTGCAGGAAGCAGCGCCAATGCAGTCGTCGATGTAGCGAAGGAAAAGTGGGGGACAGATACCAGAATAGGCACGGAACATAGATTGTTCCACAAAGCCAACAAAAAGGCAGGCATAGCTAGGACCCATACGGGTGCCCATAGCTACACCTTTAGTTTGGAGGAAGTGGGAGGAGCCAAAGGAGAAATTATTAAGAGTAAGGACTATAAACCTTATAAACCTATAAAACTATAATCCTTATAAACGTCCTTTGCACTTCAGCTTTCCAAAAGAAAGGTGACCGAAACTGAACACAATCTTCCAAATGCCATCAAACTTCCACCCAGCCCTTCAATTCACTTGGTCTATCTTGGACACTTCTCTCCCTTTTCTCGATGTCTCGGTCTCCATCTCTGGAGACAGACTGTCCACTGACATCTTCTACAAGCCCACTGACTCTCATAACTACCTTGACTATACCTCTTCCCACCCCACCACATGCAAAAATGCCATTCCCGATTCCCAGTTCCCCCGTCTCTGCCGCATCTGCTCCCAGGATGTGGCTTTCCGTTCCAGGACAACTCAAATGTCCTCTTTCTTTAAGGATTGTGGTTTCCTTTCTGCCATCATCAATGATGCTCTCACCCACCTCTCCTCCATTTCCCGCACTTCGGCCCTCACCCCATCCTCCTGCCACCACAATAGAGACAGAGTTCCCCTTGTCCTTACCTACCACCCCACCAGCCTCCGGATCCAGCACATTATCCTCCGCAACTTCCACCACCTTCAACAGGACCCCACCACTAAGCACATCTTTCCCTCTCCTCCCCTCTCCGCTTTCCGCAGGGATCAGTCCCTCCGCGACTCCCTTATCCACACGTCCATCCTCACTGATCTCCCACCCGGCACTTATCCCCATAAGCGTAAGTGCTACACCTGTCCCTACACCTCCTCTCTTACCTCAATTCAGGGCCCCAAACAGTCCTTCCAGGTGAGGCAACACTTCACTTTGGAGTCTGTTGGGTGCTCCCGGTGCGGCCTCCTCTACACCGGTGAAACTCGACGCAGATTGGGGGACCGCCTCGTCGAGCACCTCCGCTCCATTCGCCACAACAGACAGGATCTCCCAGTTGCCACCCACTTCAACTCCGCTTCCCATTCGGAAATGTCCATACATGGCCTCCTCTACTGCCATGATGAGGCTAAACTCAGGTTGGAGGAGCAACACCTCATATACTGTCTGGGTAGTCTCCAGTCCCTTGGTATGAACATCAAATTCCCCAACTTCCGGTAATTCCCTCCCCTCCCTTCACCCATCCCTGTTTCACTCAGCCCCTCTCCCAGCTGCCTATCACCTCCCTCATGGTTCCACCTCCTTCTACTACCCATTGTGTTTTCCCCTATTCCTTCTTCACCTTTCCTGCCTATCACCTCTCTGCTTCCCTTCCCCCACCCCTTTATCTTTCCCCTTACTGGTTTTTCACCTGGAACCTACTAGCCTTCTCCTTCCCACCCTCCCCCTACCTTCTTTATAGGGCCTCTGCCCCTTCCCTCTTCAGTCCTGATGAAGGGTTCCGGCCCGAGACGTTAACTGATCGTTTCCACAGATGCTGCCCGACCTGCTGAGTTCCTCCAGCATGTTGTGAGTGTTCCAAATGCGCTCTCACCAACTGAAGCATAACATCCCAACTTTTAAACTTTACGTTCTGACTGAGGAAGGCTAATCTTCTTCACCATGGTGCTTTCAGAGAACCATGTGCTGTTGCTCGTAGGTGTGCCCTACACTCTACCAGGACCATGCAGATCCTGAACTCTTGCTATCTCATTTATACAATGTTTGGAGTGTTTTCTAATGGTACCTGTTGATCTTATTATCTGAATTTCAGCTCTTTTTCCATGTGTTGAACATGGAACATCGAACAGTACAGCACAGGAGCAGGCCGTTTGGCCCACAGTGTTGTGCTGAACCAGCTAAACTCAAATCAAAAACACCCAAACACTAATCTCTCTTACTCAGACCATGTCCATATCCCTTCAACTTCCTTACATCCATGCGCCTATCCAAACATCTTTCTCAAAAGCCTCTAACGTATTTGCCTCTATCACCAGACCAGGCAGTGTATTTCAGACATCCACGACTCCTGGAGTACATCTCCCTTGAACCTAACCCTTCTCACCTTCAGTACTTGCCCTCTGATATTAGATAATGGTATGAGTTAATGTCCTAGCCGAGAGCTAAGCTGGGCACCAGAAAGCTGGTTGCAGGTGAGTAGGAATCACTTAATTACGCTATTGGCAACACCTACCATCATATTGCTAAAGAGTCAACTGATTATGTAGTAATTAGCCACATTGGATTTGTCCTGCCTTTTGCTGAACGGAAAGTAACTGAGTACTTTTCCATGTTGTTGGATAGATATTGGAGTTGGAAATCTACCAAAACAATTTGGAAGAATCAAGGCAAGTTCCAATATGCTGCAACGTACTCAGAATATGTTCTGGTTTCAAATGTTTGTTTATTACTGTAATTTTGTCTCTCTATTGACATCATGTGGAGTGAATTGAATTGGGTGAAGACAAGTTTCTATGCCAGTGAGAATCTCAGGACAGACTTTCTGTGATGCCTTTAATTACACAACGTGCCTTCAGCACTAAGGGATGGGCCCCAGTGTAGTTAGGGGTGAAAGTGTTACTCCTATTAGCATATCTTGTTAGTTCACAGCTAAACTCTGCAGGGCTTCAGAGCACAGATCTGATCCACAGGAGCTACATTGTACCTTATGACCATTCTCTAATTGCAGTGCTTGTGATTGAGGTTTACTACCAGTGCATACTGGAAAACAAACAGTATTAAATCAATATATATCCCACCAGATTATATTAAATAAAAGAAATATGTTCGTTCAAGCACATATTCTACAGAATAACATGCTGCAGTAGCTCTGTACCTTGTATATAAAATAGGTAAATGGCCTGGACCATATTCATACTACTTTATTTTACATAGCTTCAAAGTAAGACCATAAGAGCATAAGACATAGCAGCAGAAATAGGCTATCTGGCCCATCGAGTCTACTGTACCATTCCATCATGTCCGATATGTTATCCCTCTCAACTCCGTTCTCCTATTTTCTCCCATAAACTTTGATGCCCTGACTAATCAAGAACCTATCAACCTCCACTCTAAATATACCCAATGAATTAGCCTCCAAGGCCAATGAATTCTACAGATTTGCCACCCTCTAGTTAAAGATATTCCTCCTCATCTCTGTTTCAAAGGGAGGTCTGTGTATTCTGAGGCTGTGTCCTAGACCCCTTCATTATAGCAAAATCATCTCCACATCCACTCTATCTAGGCCTTTCAATATTCAAGAGGTTTAATTAGATTTCCTCCCCCCCCCCCCGCCACCATTCTTCTAAACTTCATTTGGGGTGATTCACATGAACCTCCTCCAAACCCGCTTTAATGCCAGCATATCCTTTCTTACATAAGGGGCCCAAATATGCTCAAATGCAACCTGACCAATGCCTTATAAAGTTTTGTCATTACATCCTTGCTTTTACTGTATATTCTAGTCCTCTCACAATGAGTGCTAACATTGCATTTGCCTTCCTCACCACTGACTCAACCTGCAACTTAACCTTTAAGAAATCCTGCACAAGGACTCCCAAGTCCATTTGCACTTCTGATTTTTGAATTTTCTCCCTAATTAGAAAATAGTCTACACCTTAATATTCCTTCTACCAAGGTGCATGACCATACACCTTCCTACTCTATATTCCATCAGCCACTTCTTTACCTATTCTCCCGCTTCCTCAATATGACCTACCCTTCTACCTATCTTTGTATTGTCTACAAACTTGGCTACAAAGCCATCAATTCCTTTACCCAAATCATTGACATATAACGTGAAAAGAAGTAGTCTCAACACCAGCTCTTGAGGATCACCACGAGTCACTGGCAGACAAAAGGAAGATAATGTTAGCAAAAGCTAGGTCTCTAAATCTCTGCTTGCAGAGTTACCCATGGCCGTGCAATCTATGACTCTGGCGTGGCATATTGTGCAAGTGTGCTGCACAATATAATTTGCTGGTCTGGTTCTTTGTTGCACAAAATGCTTAGGTATAAGTTCATGATATAACTTTAATTTGCTGGTCTTACGAATGTGCAAGCCATAAAGTGCTGATTCCTATCTACAGCCATTTGCGGAATTACAGGGATGGTTTGGATTGAATTGTCTTGGGGAATGGTAGCAATCTTGTCCACTGAGCTGAATCCTTTGTTGTTTTCTGCAACAGGTTGCCCAACCATGATGCAAGTAAATTCTGTTCCTTTAAGACATATTCGAGCAGGCTCATACTTCTCTTTTAGGGCCTACTTTTCTGATTGTGGCCCAAGTGGGTTCCTCATCTCATATCCAAGGTGCCACAGCAATATCAAAGGACAGTCAATTACTCACTCTAGATCAAAGCAATCTCAAGTTTGTCAGTGTTACAACTTAATGTAATCACGTGGTGTTCAAATAAAGTGTGTCATTGATCTACAAACCTTTGCATACAAATCTGAACTGATAGCAGTAGAAAGGACACTTTAATAACCAGCAGCCTCTGTGTTTGAGTATATTAAGAAATTACATCTGGAGTATTTGACAGTGTGCTCTGAACCTAGCTTAAATCTGTTGAGTCCTGCATTTCACTCCTGTTTATTAAGCTCCTTGCAAACAATGTCCTCAGACGGTATGTTTCTCATTCCCATTATGTTAACCATTCCATTTAAACAATTGCGATCTAGTGAAGTCAAATTAACAACCAAATGTTACTTGAAGGCACTGAATTATTGTCAATAAAATATTGTCAAAAATTAAAGATGCCTCCTAACTGGCTTCCTGATCTGCAAAAGCCTTTCTTCGCTGTACCTATATTAACAGGTTACCTTGCAAACTTTAGAGAACTGAGAACTGTACTTGTGACATCCTCTTGGAGCTCTGATCTATCACATTAGCACTGATGCTCCATGTTTGGCCTCCCACAAGGGCCAAGTAAACATCAGCAGCAGTCAGTTGCGAAGGCACTCTGAAGCCCTTCTGGTGTTACGTGCCTTCTCTTCTCAAGTACCTTCAGTTGTTTGCTTTCTTTTATGCTCTGCACTGTCCTCTTACAAAGAGGAAGTGTTTGAGCATGCATAAGTGTAAGCGTTAAACAGGTGGATAGAGGTGGTTTATTTGGGAAATTGGGAGAGAAATCATAGAAGTCAGTGTTACCAAGACAGATGGGAATTGAGGAAGTGCACAAAGAGAAGGAGGTAGGGAGGTAGAGTCTGCGGAGCAGACTTGATGGGCTGAATGGCTTAATTCTGCTCCTAATAGTCTTATATCAACAAATAAGTAGGTGTAAGAGCAGGAATTGAGAGGTCAAGGTGAGGGAGTTGGTATGATATGCATGTCAGAATGTGGAGTAAGGTGGATCTGTGCTCACCTTTCCTTCCCTTCAGAGGTCAGTAAACAGGTACTGAATCTAATAACATGGTCAATGGCTTCATTACCACAAGAGTTCAAGGAGTAATTTGAGATGCATCCATTTGTTTCTTTCTCCTATCAACAGACAGGATAGTGGAGGAACTCAGCAGGTCAGCCAGTGTCTATGGAAGGAAATGGATTGATGTTTCTGTTCAGAACCGTATATCTGGACCAGTTTTTTCAGCTCTTCATGTATTGTTCCAGATACTAGCAGCTGCTGTTTCTTGCATCTCCTTCTTTCTCCCATCGGTTAGGACCTATATCATCTTGTTGGACCTCCCAGCTCCCAAGAAACACATCCAGTGAGATGTCACTGAGACATAGTGGGAGAAAGTATGTGTTATAATGTACTATGTCATATTTTATACTCTAAAATTCATCAGATTTATTGTTTGTAGTCTCTATAAAAATATCACTTTCAAACATTAATTAGTTGAAATTTTGTATACAGTTGTTCTGCCTCTGGAGTGCCGTTCATTTAGTAGACAGTTTGCTTTCTAAAAACATCAATTCCTTTTCGTAACTGCTCTTACATCATTTCCTGTGAAAGATAATTTGGATTTTGACTTGGAGCAAACACAGTAGAAAGACATCCATCTCCAACACTCTTTATTTGCCCTTGAAACAGCAACATCTGTGAGTCTTAAGCTTTCTCGATATTGATAAACATTTAGTAGATGTACTTTGAAGGAAGTGTTATGTTTATTGTTTATCACTGCTAAACTATCATTGCACTACAAATTTACTCTAGTCCACGGCATAGCTGCAGAATGTTATATGAGTGCACTACCCTGTTTAACGCTGATATAACCATATAACAATTTTAACAATTACAGCACGGAAACAGGCCATCTCGGCCCTTCTAGTCTGTGCCAAACTCTTACCCTCAACTAGTCCTACCAACCTGCACTCAGCCCATAACCCTCCATTCCTTACCTGTCCATATATTTATCCAATTTAAATTTAAATGACAACATCGAACCTGCTTCAACCACTTCTGCTGGAAGCTCCTTCCACACAGCTACTACTCTCTGAGTAAAGAAGTTCCCTCTCATGTTACCCCTAAATTTTTGCCCTTTATCTCTGAACTCATGTCCTCTTGTTTGAACCTCCCCCCCACTCTCAATGGAAAAAGCGTATCCACATCAACTTTATCTATCCCCCTCATAATTTTAAATACCTCGATCAAGTTCCCCCTCAACCTTCTACGCTCTGAAGAATGAAGACCTAACTTGCTCAACCTTTCTCTGTAACTTAGGAGATGAAACCCAGGCAACATTTTAGTAAATCTCCTCTGTACTTTCTCAATTTTATTGGCACCTTTCCTATAATTCGGTGACCAGAACGGTACCCAATACTCCAAATTTGGCCTTACCAATACTTTATACAATTTCAACATTACATCCCAACTCCTATACTCAATGCTCTGATTTATAAATGCCAGCATACCAAAAGCTTTCTTCACTACCCTATCCACATGAGATTCCACCTTCAGGGAACTATGCACCATTATTCCTAGATCCCTCTGTTCTACTGCATTCTTCAATGCCCTACCATTTACCATGTATATCCTATTTTGATTAGTCCTACCAAAATGTAGCACCTCACATTTTTCAGCATTAAACTCCATCTGCCATCTTTCAGCCCACTCTTCTAAGTGGTCGAAATCTCTCTGCAAGCTTTGAAAACCTACTTCATTATCCACAACTCCACCTATCTTAGTATCATCTGCATGCTTACTAATCCAATTTACAACCTCATCATCCGGATCATTAATATATATGACAAACAACATTGGACCCAGTACAGATCCCTGAGCACACCACTAGACACCATCCTCCAATCTGACACACAGTTATCCACCAGTACTCTCTGGCGTCTCCCAACCAGCCACTGCTGAATCCATTTTACTACTTTGACATTAGTGCCTAACGATTGAACCTTCCTAACTAACCTTCCGTGTGGAACCTTGTAAAAGGCCTTACTTAAGTCCATATAGACAACATCCACCGCTTTACCCTCGTCAACTTTCTTAGTAACCTCATCAAAAAATTTCATAAGATTTATCAAACATGACCTTCCACGCACAAATCCATGTTGACTGTTTCTAATCAGACCCTGTCTATCCAGATAATTATATATACCATCTCTAAGAATACTTTCCATCAATTTACCCACCACTGATGTCAAACTCACAGGACGATAATTGCTATGTTTACTCTTGGAGCCCTTTTTAAACAATGGAACAACATGAGCAATACACCAATCCTCCAACACCATCCCTGTTTCTAATGACATTTGAAATTCCTTAAAAGTGCCAGTACTTCCTCTTCTTTAATTATCATACCTTCCATAACTACCCTCCTTGTTTCCTTTACCTTACATAATTCAATATCCTTCTGCTTAGTGAATACCGAAGAAAAGAAATTGTTCAAAATCTCCCCCATCTCTTTTGGCTCCGCACATAGCTGTCCACTCTGATTCTCTAAGGGACCAATTTTATCCCTCACTATCCTTTTGCTATTAATATAACTATAGAAACTCCTTGGGTTTATTTTCACCTTTCTTGCCAAAGCAGCCTCATATCTTCTTTCAGCTTTTCTAATTTCTTTCTTAAGATTCTTTTTACATTCTTTATATTCCTCGAGCACTTCATTTACTCCAAGCTGCCTACATTTATTGTAGATCTCTCTCTTTTTCCAAACCAAGTGTCCAATATCCCTTGAAAACCATGGCTCTTTCAAACTTTTAACCTTTCCTTTCAACCTAACAGGAACATAAAGATCCTGTACACTCAAAATTTTACCTTTAAATGACCTCCATTTCTCTATTACATCCTTCCCATTAAACAAATTGTCCCAATCCACTCCTTCTAAATCCTTTTGCATCACCTCAAAGTTAACCTTTCCCCAATCAAAAATCTCAACCCTGGGTCCAATCCTATCCTTCTCCATAATTATATTGGAACTAATGTTATTGTGATGACCGGACCCGAAGTGCTCCCCAACACGTACCTCCGTCATCTGCCCTATCTCATCCCCTAACAGGAGATCCAACACTGCCCCTTCTCTAGTTGGTACCTCTATGTATTGCTGCAAAAAACTACCTTGCTCACATTTTACAGACTTCAAACCATCCAGCCCTTTTACAGAATGGGCTTCCTAGTCAATGTGTGGAAAATTAAAATCTCCCACAATCACAACCTTGTGCTTACTACAAATATCTTCTATCCCCTTACAAATTTGCTCCTCCAAGTCTTGCTCCCCATTAGGTGGACTATAATACACCCTTATAAGCGTCACTACACCTTTCCCACTCCTCAATTCCACCCAAATAGCCTCCCCAGATGTGTCTACTAATCTATCCTGCTAGAGCACCGCTGTTATATTTTCTCTGACAAACAATGGAACACCTCCCCCTCTTGCCCCTCCGATTCTATCACACCTGATGTCGCAATGCCAGGGGCATTGGGAGAAAGGGTGGACCCAAATGCAAGATACATCTTGTAAGGTTACTTAGATTTAGTTTATTGTTCGATACCAGGAGAGCTAGGCAGGAACAGGAGTAGCGAACTGGACAAGGACTCAGAACTACTACTAGGCTGGGACTAGGGGTTTGGGCTAGGACTCAGAATTGGATCCCAGAACTAGAGGAGACATGAAGAGGCTAGGGTATGGACTCTGAGCCAGAGACTGGGCAAGGACCCAGTACCTGGGTCTTGCCTCTGGCTCAGACCCCAGAACCAGGCAAGGACATGACATGGGTTAGGAGAGAGAGGAGGAACATGGGAACACAGAGCCTTGGTCTCGGGAGAGCAGGTACATGGAACCATGGACACATTCACAGAACACAGAGTCGGGACCCCTCTTTGGGTACAGGACATAGGGCCGGGTCTCATGACCCTCTGCGGGGGCAACAGCAAGATGGCCTGACTTACCCTTCAGAGGCGAGAACAAGACAAGACAAGACATGACCCCCCCACCACCACGGGGCAACGGCAAGACTGCCTGACTTACCCCACGGAGGCGAGGACAAGACAAGATAAACACCAAAGAACAACACAGTTCCTATCTAGCTCCAGCGATAGAACTAGACTGAGGTGCAGGCGAGAGCTACAGACGAGGGCTAGAGGCGAGAGGGGCAGAGAAGGGATTCAGACGGGGGGGGGTAGGACAGGAATCACAGACCGCCAGGGCCAGGACTTGGACATGGTACTTGGATGCCGCCAGAGCCAGGACTTGTATGTGGTACTTGGATGTCGCCGGAGCCAGGACATGGTCCTTGGAACCTCCGGGTAGTGGTGAGCTCTGGACTCGGCCCAGGAACAGTGGACAGCGGATCCTGATTCTAACTGACGGACCCACCTTGATGAGGAAACTTTGTAGGCTCGCTTTGGCGAGGTAACTGGACAGGGTTGCTCCAGTGAGGAAGGGCGAATTACCAGCACTCGCTTCGGCAGCGACTAGACTTGCTCCGTCCAGATGACATCGGCACGCCGTATCTTTGATGACTTTGCAGACACTCCCGCACCGAACAGCTGAAAGCCAGAGACTATAAACTATCGGTTCAGCCGAGCGTTAATTGCCTCTAATCACCAAGGCCAAGGGATACGGGAAAACAGGGAATCAATGGTCCAGATCATAACATAAAGAAGATAAATTTAAAGGGACCCCGATCTGGACCATGACACCTGAAGCAATGAAATCCAGGAATACTTAGTTGCCAATCACACCCCTCCTGCAACCATGTTTCACTAGTAACTACAACATCATATTTCCAGGTATCAATCCATGCTCTAAGCTCATCCACCTTTCTTACAATGCTCCTAGCATTAAAATAGATGCATTTAAGAAACTCTCCACCTCTTACTCTCTGTTTATCCTTAATGGAGCAAACAACTTTGTTATCTTTTTCTTCCTTCTCCCCTACATCTTCGGTCTGAGTGCTCCCAATCTCTGTCCCCTGCCTATCCTCCCTCACACACTGTCTACTAGCTTTCTCTATTTGTGAACCAACCTTCTCTCTCCTAGTCTCTTCAATTTGATTCCCACCCCCAACCATTCTAAAGTCTCCTCAGTAGTCCTCGCAAATCTCCCCGCCAGGATATTTGTCCCCCTAAGATTCAAGTGCAACCTATCCTTTTTGTACAAGTCACACCTGCATCAAAAGAGGTCTCAATGATCCAAAAACTTGAATCCCTGCACCCTGCTCCAATCCCTCAGCCATGCATTTATCCTCCCCCCATTGCATTCCTGCTCTCACTGTCAGGTGGCACAGGCAGTAATCCCGAGATGACTACCTTTGTGGTCCTTTTTCTCAACTCCTTTCCTAACTCCCTATATTCTCCTTTCAGGACCTCTTCCCTTTTCCTACCTATGTCATTGGTACCTATAAGTAGCATGACCTCTGGCTCCTCTCCCTCCCACTTCAGGATATCTTGGACACAATCAGAAACATCCATGATCATGAGAGTAATTGATAATATTGATATATTCAGGCGCGTGATGATTCTGTAATGAATCTAATAAGTAAATACTTAACTTTCTGCAGTTTCACAAGGTTTTCTCTTTAAAAACCCAGAAGAAAGCTTCCATGTTTGAGAAGGTGCTTAATTTCCTGCCTAGCTTTGTACGCAATGCACTCCAGGGGCAGAAGAATGAAAAGATAGGTAATCTTCAAAAGCATCACCGCAGACTGGAGATGCATCTGAATGCCATATGCTACAATGTCAGCTTCTGACCCCAGCAATGTTAATCAGGTTAGAACCAGGAAGTCAGGTTAGAATGTGGCGCATCAATTATGTCTTCGAGACACTCGAGCAAATCAACAATTAGCAGAGCTGAAGCACAAGCCTGTGCCAGTGCTGAGGTGGCAAGAATGAGAGCAGAGAATGCTAAATCCAAGGTGAAGATGCAGATGGAGACAGGTTATATAGGCATGGAGAAAGCTCATGTAGAGGTGACTGCACATTGAGTGCACTCAAGGAGGAGCATGAAGCTGAGGCTTCCTTAGCAGAGGCATAGGTATATGAAGCAGTAACTGGCTTAGACAGTGATCATCATCTTCCTAGGAAGCTGACTGAAGAAATGATCACTGGTGCAAGTCCTCTAATACAATGTGGATGAAATCAACAGAGGATGAAATCAAAGAAGCAGACAGAGATAGGAACACCTTCCTGTCATGCTTTGCTACAAATTTTTCCTCAGTCCTCCTCCTGAACTTCCATCCTCTGCTTCAGATTCAAACCCAAAGAAAGATGAACCCTCATTTAAGGTAGAAAGGTCACCAAACTTGGAAACACTGGGGTGTTCACCACTTAATTGGAACAGACAAAGGGTGAACAGTGCACCAAGTTCATCAGTAGCTCAGCTTTCAACATAGTCTTCACTCGCTGCACCAGGCTGTGGTGATAGAACAAAGAGCAGCACAGCGCAGGAAGAGTAATTGGTGTTAAATCACCATTGGACAATAGTTTAACTGAGATGCTGAGACTGGCCAGAGAAGCTTTGAGGCAGAGTCAGTCTGAATGTGGACAAGGCAGTATCAGGAGAGTGGTGGATTATCTGGGGAGAGTAACTAGGAGAACTGGAGAATCAGTAATAATATATTGCAGAGCACAGATGGACACAAGGTACAACAAGCACCAGAGCTCTCCAGGAAACTGAGCCATAAACCAATTGAGACCCAGATACAGCAGTCAACTGAGGGCCAGCACGTTGGGCTACTACTGATTCCAGCACACCCACAGCAGAGCGTGGTTGGGAGCCATCTGAGCATCCATCAGATGTAGCTACTTCCCTGGACACTCTATAGGCATGTTCTGGAACATCAGAAGTTACCAGAAATAGAGCCAGTGGATTTGTCAGAGTCAAGAGGAGGGGAGGTTTACTTACTCCCTCCATATCTTACTGACTGCCACCAACAGGCATGAAATCCTAACTCCTGAATTGCACGCAGCTGTTCACTTCTTAAGAACATTGTTGACAAGGTACCCCCACTTGACTCCTGCTGAGATTCTCCTGTTGTTTGGCAGAGACACCATATGTGCACGTAAGGTACATTAACAGCGGAGTGGTTGGCAGGATGCTCTATATGACCAACAACTGAACCCAGCTTGGGTCGTAGTTGGGGAAGTCCCTCTATATGACCGACAACTGAACCCAGCTTGGGTCGTAGTTGGGGAAGTCCCTCTATATGACCGACAACTGAACCCAGCTTGGGTCGTAGTTGGGGAAGTCCGTCTATATGACCGACAACTGAACCCAGCTTGGGTCATAGTCGTAGTCATAGTCGGGGAAGTCTGCATCGATGGTACTCATTAGCTCAGTGTCAGCACGTTTAAGACGAATGTCATGGAGAATTTCCCACCCAAGTAATTTCAAACCCTATGAGAGTAATAACTATATGAAATAGGCATGGCCAAAGACAGTTTTTCCTGTGGTTGTCACATTTGTAAGCAAACTCTTGGTGCAGAGCAATTGAATCGAGAGGAGGTTAGAATTCTTTTTGTTGTTTAAAGACAGGTGTATGCAGAGGAAGTGCAGTGTATCACAAAGCAAGAACTTTTCCCAATCTAAAGTTGCCTTAGTGAACTCTGTCCCTTTCTTAACTCTGAGGGGCTAGAATGAGTTGCGGGGTATATTAAGGAGACAGAACTCACTTCAGAAGTACCTGAACCAATCATCATTGTGGGTGAGCACCTTGTCACAGGTCTGCTCATCACACATTACCACGAGTAAGTATGTCATCAAGCAAACATTTTTGAAGCTGGACCGGTTAAAGACTGCAATTGTTTTGCTAAAGACTTAATGACATAATAATTTGACTTTTAGTTTCAGTAGTTAAGTCTAACTTCATGGATGTCAGGTTCTATCTCTGGAGCTGCTGTTCATTTTGGAAAAGCATCACTTCCTATTTGTAAGCTGCTTTTACATCATTTCTTGTGAAGACTAGTTCAGATTTCGATTTGAAGCATACATGGTGGAAAGACATTCATCTCCATCCACTCTTTATTTGCCCTTGAAACAGTGGTATCTGTGAGTCTTAAGCTTTCTTAACATTGGTAAACATTTAGTGGATGTACTTTGAAGGAAGTATTATGTTTATTGTTCACCATTATTAATTTATTGTTGCACCACAGGTCCACGGCATAGCTATAGAATGTTGCTCGTGTGTATTACCTTGCTTAACACTGATCGTGAGCGTGATCAATAATATTAGTATATTCAGGCATGTAATGAACGGTATTGAATGGAATCGATGTTTTACTTAACTTTCTGAGGTTCCACAAAGTTTTCTCATTAAAACTCTAAAGAAATCACCCAGCTGGGGTGATTTTTGAGAGTGTTTAATTCCCCGCCTAACTTTGTATGCAACACACTGTGAGGGCGGAAGGCAAATATAAAATTGCTGAAATGTTCCCGGTGAATTCCAGTGTTAGGAATTTCAGTACATCCAAATACAAACAGCTTTTCCCAAATGTGTTGGAAAACCTCAGGCAGTGTAGTTCTCCAGCATTTACTGCTAAGGATTTTCTATTCTCCCACCTAATCCCTTGACTCATCGGTAAAGTCACTGGAGCCAAAATTAGGCGTAAGTATTTACCCTCTCTCCTTGATTTTTCTCATAATCTGCACTTATGAAAAAGAGTGTGTCTGCCTTGAATTTTACTTTTTCTTTTGTTTCACATGCAAATTTCTACAGATGTACCATGGAGAGTATTGCAACTGGCTGCATCACTATCTGGTATGGGGGTTGGGCACTGCACAGGATTAGAAAAATTTGTAAACTCAGTCAGCTCCATCATGGGTACATTGTGTATGCCACTCCATCATACACAACATCTTCAAAAAAGGCAGCATCCGTCATCAAGGGCTCCCATCAGCCAGGACATGCCCTCTTCTCATTGCTACCATTAGGAAGGAGGTACAGGTGCCTGAAAACACACACTCAGTGATTCAGGAACACTCAGTGATTCTGCCCCTCTGCCATCTGATTTCTGAATGCACATTGAACCCCTGAACACCACCTCACTGCTTTTCCCCCTCTTTTTTGCACAACTTATTCAATTTATATTTTTAATTTACAGTTTTTATTATTAAGCATTTCAATTCTCTGCTGCCACATAACAAATTTCATGATATATGGCAGTGATATTACACTTGATTCTGATTCTGGTTCTGCTGTATTTTAAATGTTATTTTTCTTCTCTGTTAGTAGAACAAATAAGTTTTGACTGGGGAGGTGTAGGAAGAATAAAGTTAAAATCAAACTGAGATTTATGGAATTAGAGTCAGCTGATAGAAAACCTACATTAGATTTCAACAATCCAACTCTGCCGAAACCCATTTTACAGAATCAAAATAATAGAGAGATGAATGAGTACTTGCTGTAGCAAGGACTCGGGGACAATATCACTAGTTCTGAAAGAAACTAGAAATTAATTTCTTATGTTTCAGGATTATCACAGCCTCAGGAATCTGGGAACACAGCCTCAAATTAAAAAGAGGAAAAGACGTCTGCAGATGAGATCAACACCTTTAAGGAGAGAATGATGAATACAAGGAATGCAAATTCCATCCAGCCAATGAATTTTGCTAGAATAGAAACATTTAAAAGCAGAATTGATTTGATATGTGGATGAGCATGCAATTGAGAGAAATCAGTTACAAGCACTACAGAGATCAACTGCAGGATTTCTTCCAACACAATAATTTTTGAGAATCTTAACGTACTGTAGTTCCTGGAGAACTAAACTGCCTTGAATCTACAGGTTGGAGCAGTCACTGAACTTGTAATTTCACTCAGCTGCAGTCCTTCATCTTCATCGTCTGAGCTGCCTTACAGAACGCTTGGTTTCTAAGCGAGGAAAAGAATTGCTAAGCTGGGATGTGTAAAGGAGGATAGAGGGTTACAGAAACTATTTGCACAATCTCCTTATGATCATGTGTGCTTTGCCCAAGTATCTCTTATTTTCTTCTGCAATCTATGAACATTAGTTGTCAGATTGATTGGCTACTGTAAATATGCCTATGCAGTTGGTAAGAGAATCTGGTTTGTTAATTGGCATGTGAGAGAAGAGTTTATGAGGAATAATAACAGCTTAAGAAGGCGAAGCAAAGTGATGATGGCATTAAATGGCGACTCCTTTGCTTGCATCTTTGGAAACAGCTCTACTTCCATCCTTAATATCTTTACTTTTCCCTTTCAGGGTTCTTTAGAAGACCCTGACCTAGAGTTACACGCTGACTATGTTTCTTTGCAGAATGGGACCCTCTCTTGGGGTTTCGTAACTAGCCGTTGTTGTTCAGCACGCCAAGAGCTCGGCCTGAGAGTCAGGCTCAGATTTAGAAGCCTAGAATCTTGGGGCGGATCGAGGGTCGGTGTCATGACAGGAGATCTGTGTGTCATCCGGGGAGTCAGAATATCTGCGGTTGTGTGCCCAGATTTTTGGGCACAGAGCTTGAGAAAAAGCGACGTGGCAGACTTTTAACATCAGTGAGTTGTTTATTATGTCTCCCTGCTCGCTGGGAAAATGGAGACACCTCTTTCTCCCTTATTAGGGAGAGAGAGAACCTGTAGCATGTCGAATACCAGGTGAAACGCGAAGTCTTTGGAATAAATGCAAGTCTGTGTCTTTGTTATTGTTTTGCTCGCTTGATTGGTCAGTGGCGGTACCAATGCTTTTTTTTGTCAGTAGGGGGAGGGGGAAATGTTGCTTGTTGCCGCTTACACATGGGTAGGGCTGGGAGGGACTTTGGGGTTCCAATGTTTGACTGTCATTCATTCCTTCGGGCACTCCTCTGTTTTCATGGACGTTCATGAAGAAAAAATATTTCGGGATGTATATTGTATACATTTCTTTGACATTAAATTGTACCTTTGAAACCTTTGAAAATGGGATAGGATAACTGAGGAGTGAGTGGCCTCTTTCTAGACTCAGTGGCCACCTTGTTAGATACCTCCCATACCTAATAAAGTAACTATTCAGTGTATGTTTATGGACTTCCGCTGCTATAGCCCAACCACTACAACATTCGAAGTGGTGTGCATTCGGAAATGTTGTTCTGCACACCACTGTGGTTATATGAACTACTGTCACCTTCCTGCTAGCTTGAACCAATCTGGCTATTTTCTTCTGAATTCTCTCACTAACAAGCCATTTTTGCCCACAGAACTGCTGACCACTGGATGGTTTTTTAGGGGTTTTTTTGCACCATTCTCTGTAAATTCTAGAAATTGTTGTGTGTGAAAATTTCAGGACATACATACAGGATATCCCAGGAAAATCCCAGGACATATTTGACATACTCAAACCAGCCTGTCTGGCACCAACAATCATTCCACTGTCAAAGTCATTTAGGTCACATTCTGATGTTTAGTTTGAACAGCTGAACCTCTTCATCATGTCTGACTGTTCCTATGCATTGAGTTGCTGCCACGTGATTAGCTAATTTGACATTTGCATTAACGAGCAGGTGTACCTAATAAAGTAGCCACTGAGTATATATAGAACTGTGTGACCATCAGAGAACATTGGGGCTATAATATATATTTAATAATAATCAGGATAACACAGGACAAAGCCTTAGAGGGTATAATGAATGGTTAAGGTTGGAAACAAGGAACTGGTAGTGTTGCACAATTAACTTATGCCTATTTGATTCATAAACATAAAAGATTTTGCTGATGCTGGAGATATTCGTTCATAGTGAAGTCAACTATACACGCTGATGGTGTACAAAGCACAATTGTCATGCTCATGACAATGGTACATTGTTCCCTTCAAATACCTGTGGGGCTTTACGTGGGCACACCTTCAAAGTTTGGTGGTGCCAGGAGCTTAGATTGCAGTCCTTCCCTGCAAAGTCTTGCTGTGCACCAAACCAGACTTCAGAGCATTTCTTAGTTGTTGCCCGCAGCCTGGAAAGAGTCAGTTGGGAGCTTCACTTAATCTCATTGCCCAGGATGACCAACAAGTTTTGCTGTCGAGCAAAGTGCATCTTTCACTGAGTTGATAATTTGAGGTTGCCTGTTAAACAGCTGCTGGTGATGAACTCCAACAAGACATGCATCCTTGTCTAAACCATCTGTGCAAATGCAGTCTACAAAGAGGTGGACAATCATCACAAAGCCAATGTGAGCGCAGGTGGCATTGGAGGGAAAGACCCCTTCCCCTCTCACTGCCAATCAATCTCCAGAATTCACCAAAACCGGCAGTGTGAACCTGGCCGCAGCTAGCTGAGCTGTCCGGCTCAGATCCTGTATTCCAGGGGTGGTGTAACAGCAAGTGCCTCTGGCTCGTCCAGTGGTGTGTTGACATGCTCACAGTCATGTCGTGATGCCAGGGGCATGGTAGTGGAATCCTCCAAATCTTGGTGGGCTGGTTGGGGATGCTGGTGTGTGTGATGGCGGGCGAAGACAAATGAGATGGAATGTTGGTCACAAATTAACTTTCTGGTTAAACATGAAAGACTAGGATGTGTGGGAGCAAGTAACAATCGGCAGGTGATGATCTCGTTAAGGTGTCAATAATCATCTTGCTGTGAGAGGGTACACCTCTTTGCCTTTTATTAGGGAGATAGAGCCTGTGGTATGTCAAATTGTCAAGTGAACGATTAGTTTTTGTTGCACTGCAGAACATGGTCTTTCTTGAGGAATTTGCTGTTACATGCTTCGTGGGCAGAAGGTGCTCATGCTTTTTTGCAGAAGTGAGTGCGGGTGGGGAGGGTTGTTGATTTGCTGCTGACTATGCATGGGAGAGGGAGTGGGGGGGCTTTGAGGTTCTAAAGTTTTTAATTGTCACTCATTCTTTGGGGCACTCTTCTGTTTTTGTGGATTTCTGTGAAGAACAAGAATTTCAGGATATATATTGTATACATTTCTTTGATGTTAAATGGGACTATTAGACTGTTGAAATGTGGTGCTCAGCCCCATGTTTTGTGACTGTCGTAGGGAATGTGGGCTTGGTGAGGTTCGGGAATTCATCCAGCAGTCAAGTGAACTCACATACGGTGGTGCTTGCACTTGACAAAGATTTTGTGGGAACTTACTGGGGGAGCAGGGCAACAACCCAAAGTCCTTGATATCCACAAGCCAGCAGTTCTTATGACCAACTAACAGTCCTTGGGCACACAGAAAATGTGTGTTGAGCAGAGGTCTATTCACTTTAGCCAGGGCGAGGTCCTATGTGTAACATCGCTCACTGAGATAGAATGTCTCCCATTGTCCCACAAGTCTGGATCCCGTTGCTGTTGGCAGCCTCCAGTCATGTTTTGTCGCTCTTTGCCTTCTGATCAATAGGCGATGCCAGCAGCACACTCACTTGAGCACCCGTATCACACAGGAAGCATCACCCTCAAATGGTGCCTGTAGACGACTCTGGCAACTGGAACTCACAGTGTTCACAGATCTCCGATGTTCTGATGGACTGGCACTGCTAAAGCTGCAAGGCGGTCAGCACTTCCTGGCATCTATAGCAAAGCGAGTGTGGTAAAAGCACAGACCGGCATTGTCTGTTTGGCAGCTGTTTGTGTAAGCGTGTTGGAGGGCCTGCTGACCGGGCTTACTGAGGAAGAGCAATTTGCACCTCTGCCTGGCTGAGTGTAGACAATCAGCTATTTTAGCAAGCTCACTAAAGTCCTTCTTGGATACATTGGTGAGGGCAGCGCAAACTTGACCAGAAATTTGGTGCATGAAGAGTTCTTTAAAAATAAAACAAGGACGGTGATTTCCCAGAGGCAGCATGTGGTCCATTTGTTGCGAAGGCCTAGCGTCGCCAACACCGAGTAAGGAGAGTAACTGCTTGATGTGCCCAGACTCCGATCGTGTGAAGGTCTGTCAAAGGTGAGGTTACGGCTATCGGTATTGATCATGTTCAGGCAGACTCACCACCCTCACTGCCGTGGAGCGACTGAGTAATACTACTACGTAGTAATATCTGGTGGCTGCTGGGATTTCTCACAGCGCAAGTTGGGCCTCGGCTTGTACAACCAAGTGGTGGCAGTTTGCCCCCAAAATTCGGGAAGTTTCAAAGAAAGTGCATTGGCCGACATGTTCACTAACTCTGGGATGGTCCTAGGTCATCGAGGTCACCACTGTAGCTTTTTGTAAATAAATGGCAGAGACATTTTAAGCTAAGGGAAACAGTAGTAACAAACTTTATAGTACTCCAAATGCAGAACATAAAGCTTGGTAGAAACCTTCACGACATTACATCATCATATCGGACCAGCCTCTTAAAGTGAAACCCAACTCAAGGTCGAAATTGTGAATTATCCGTATATTTCCACTCATCACATTACCTTGCACTCTACAGTCTGTTTGGAGCTGCAGGCAGAACATTTGTCCCTGGTCATTGCTAATGCCAGAATTCACCCAGCAGTCCTAATGCACATTAGCTTTTCCAGGCTGGCCTGCTCATAATTCTTTTCCAAGATATGTCCGCCAACTAAAGCTCGGTTACTGATTCTTGAGCACTGACACTGCATGGCAGAACAATGACTGTTGTTCCAGGGTTTCTAAAAGAAAAGATATCCCAAGAGTTAATTATTGATTCAGTTTGAGTGAAGAAATATGCAAGCATACTGAAACTCTGATATAACTTGGCAATGTAGCAGTGACTGGCTTCAATTCCCATTGCTGCATGAAAGGAGTTCGTACGTTCTCCCCAGGACTGCATGGGTCTCCTCCAGGTGCTTCAGTTTCCTCCCACAGTCCATAGCCGTACTGTTTGGTAGGCTAATTGGTCATTGTAGATTATCCCATGATTAGGCAAGGGTTAAAACTGGAGGTTGCCGGGTGGTGCAGCTCAAAGGGCTGGAAGGCCCTGTTCCACCTGTATCTCAAAAGAAAGAAATAAAAATAAAACAACAAAGTAGTAATGCGATCATGGTAATCACCAGGATTACTTTCTGTCAGTGACTATAATGTCATTTTATGTTAACAAACTATTTCTCATTAAAATGCCAAATGAGGGAAAGTTTTCTAATGATTGCACAACATTCAATTCCATTTGCAGGTCCTCAACAAATGAAGCATTCCATGCTGGTGTCCAGTAGGTCAAGACGCAGGAACACCGGTATATACCAAATGAATCAGTTCATGTCAGGTCCCAGGACCACCCACGTATAACAAATGAAGCAGTTCATGTCAGGACCCAGGAACACCGGTATATAACAAATGGAGCAGTCCGTGACAGTGTCCAGTATGCCAAGACCCAGGAACACTGGTATATAACAAATGAAACAGTTCATGCAGTATCTAGTATGTCAGGACCCAGGCCCATCCGTATTTAACAAATGAAATAGTTCATGCCAGTATCCAGTATGCCAAGACCCAGGCACAGTGTATATAACAAATTAAGCAGTCCGTGCCAGTGTCCAGTACGTCAAGATGCAGGTGCACCAGTATTTAACAAATGAAACATTCCAAATCGAGTATCCAATTTGCCAATACCCAGCCACACCCATATATAACAAGTGAAACAGTCCGTATCCAGTAAGCCATAGTTGTAGGCTTCACTGTGGATCAGTTGGACGAACACAGCTCAGGTCAACAGGACAAGTATCAAATGAGTGATGCACATGGATGCGTACTACCAGTTGCCTACTCTGCTTGCATTTAGTATGTGCACAAATTAAACAGAAATGTGAAATTTTAGTAGACAAAGCTACTACATTGTACAATCAATACACCAAAACACAACCTGATTTCAAGGCCAAATATTCTGAAAAGTAAAAATTAAAAGAATTACATTAATCAATTTAAAATAATGAAAAAGTGGTCCACAGCTTGGAGAAAAAAAAAGAGACTAGAATCTAAACAAAGTGCTGGAGGAACTCAGTGGGTCAGGCAGCTTCTGCAGTGGCAAAGGGATGGTTGACAAAGGAAAAGTCCAGAGTTCCTCAGGTCTATGCAAGAATTCAGGAAAATCTGTAATGTTGTTCTCCCCTCTGTTTCATTATTGTATTGGGAGAAATCTTTTGTGACCTTTTGACTGCTGATGTGGCAAACAAGAGGCAAAGATAAATAATATTTAACTTGAAGGACCAATAATAAAGTACAAAATAAATGAAACATCATCACAATTTTTCAAATCATGTATATTACCCTTTGTGTTTGATAACTCACACATATTTTAGTATTGCTAGATATTTATTGCACATACTGCATCATGGTGCAGAATCATCCATTTTAATTGATTATTATATTGCCAGCTGAGGTTAAATTCTCTAAACCTTTGTAGATTTAAGCATTAGAGTATGCGCATGCAATTTTACTGCTTTGAACAGTTAATGCAAACACCGCAGAAAGCAGTAGAACCCAGTGCAGGTTTTTACAGTATATTCTAGTGTGATGATTTTGTAAACTGAACAGATCACAGGAGCACACAGTGAACTTGTACTTAACACTTATTCACATTTTCAGTGTTACCATGACTTATTTAAGGTCTTCAGTACTGCTCTAAGTCCTCTAGGTATTTCTATCTTTGATATTGATGTTTTGAACCTGTGGTATTAATTGAAAAATCTTCAGTAATATACCTTCCCAACAGGTAGAATCCATTTCCTTCCAAAATCATCAGCATCTTAAAACTGCAAATTCCCAAAGATTTTTCAAAAAGTTGGAAGTACCTTAAGACTTTAAAAACATTTGCTTTATTATTTGTATCCATTCATCCTTTCCCCATTACTTAACCAGGTTACTGCATGTTTTTAATATTGTCACATTTCACATTGACTCCTGTCTGTGCTTCAAGGTCCAGTCCTACTTAAAACATAGAACATAGGACAATACAGCACAGGAACAGGCACAGGCGTCTTGGCCCACAGTGTTGTGCCAAACCAGTAAATCAAAAGTAAATCAAAACACCCAAAACCAATCTCTCCTAACTACATAATATCCATATCCCTCCATCTTCCTCACATCCAAATGACTCTTAAAAGCCTCTAATGTATTTGCCTCTATCACCGCAACAGGCAGTTCATTCCTGGTGTCCATCACTCTCTGAGTGAAAAATTTACTCCTCGCATCCCCTTTGAAGCTAGCGCCTTTCACCTCTAATGCATTTCTCTGGCATTACCTGAGGAATTCTGCAGATGCTGGAAATTCAAGCAGCATACATCAAAGTTGCTGGTGAATGCAGCAGGCCAGGCAGCATCTCTAGGAAGAGGTACAGTCAACTTTTTGGGCCGAGACCCTTCGTCAGCGACCCAAAACATTGACTGTACCTCTTCCTAGAGATGCTGCCTGGCCTGCTGCGTTCACCAGCAACTTTGATGTCTCTAGCATTAGACATTTCTACACTGGGAAAAAGATACTCCCTGTTTACTCTATCTCTGCCTCTCCTAATCTTATAAACCTCTGTCAGATCTCCCCTCAGCCTCCACCGCTCCAGAGAAAACAACCCAAGTTTACTCAGCCCCGTGATATCACATGCCCTCTAAATGAGACGCCATTCTGGTAAATCTCTTCTAGCCCCTCTCCAAAGCCTCAACATTTCTCCTATTAACAGAACAAAGAATGATGCTGGCTTTGCAATATGGTAACTGCAACACACGAACTGTCCAAAATTTAGCATTTTATTAGTGGAGTAAACATGTTGGTAGGAGGTGACCTTCTCGTGTTATCCTCCAGAGGAGGCAAATACTAAGACTAACTTAACAATAAATCTCTCATAAAACAAACGTGCCAATGTTAATGCCAGACTATTCCATTCCCTTTTTTCCATTGGAGTTCAGTTTTCTGTCAGACTAATGCAATTGTTATATCTAGTTGCTGAGAAGAGATCTTGGTGAATCACCACACATACACACACAAGCTGGCTTGAAGGCAAATGGATTGATCAATTAATTTGGTCTGCATTGTTTTATAAGTTGAATTAGTGGAAAAGGCTAAATAACAAAACCCTGATGCCTACTCTATCACAAAAAGTTAAAAGTTAAGATAATGTAAAGGTTAAAACGAAAGCACAATGGAACACAAAATAAGACATACTGTTATAAAGATAACATAATTCTATTTATTCATTATTTTTCTTCAGGGTCAAGACAGCACTGACAAGATGACCATTAATGTCATGTTCCTATGAGAAGGGGGCTTGTTAGGTCACTTGAGAATCAACCACTAGGTTGATATATTGGCCAGGGGATGCAAGGTGGCTGATTTCTTTCCTTGAAGGTCCATCACTATCAAGAATAGTAGTTGATGTTCCAAATTAATTTCAATGGTTTAAAATTGTACTCAGGTTTCAGTGCTGATAGGCTGGGCTTCTGAATTTACTATTCAGGCAATTTAACCACTGCGCCACCACGGAGCCTTATAATGAAAAGGCATAGAGCTGAGACTATGGGAGGAAACCAAGGAGAAGATACCAGAAGATACTCCCATAAAAAAACTTAGATGGACATGGAACATCTTATGCCTCAATCAGTTGATCGTAGCCTTCAGTTATCTTGTTGCTATGAGGTTAGTATCTGTTCTCTCTTGTTTTGAGGCCCTTCATGGCTGGTTATTTTGCAGTTGATTATATTAAAGTTTATATGAGAGTAATAACGAGCTAATTTATCCTTAGACATATGATCCCTATGCACTACTTTAAACTGTATCAACGCATGTTTAGCACATATAGAGGATGAGTTAACTAATTGAAGAATTTTTTCCCATTTTTCAATAAGTAAAGTAATCTTAAGTTCCCTTTCCAAATCAATCTTAACTTTATTAGATACATCTGGATGTATTTTCATAATTATATTATAAATAGTTGCTATTACACTTTCTGAAAAGGATTTAAATCTAAATTTTTTTCCAAAATATCAGTTGAATATAAATTCGGGAAGGTAGGAAGAACAGTATTTGAAAAATTTCTAATCTGTAAATATCTAAAAAAAAATGGGATCTGGGCAAATTATATCTATTAGGTAATTGTTCAATGGACATGAAACAATAATCCAAAAATAGATCACAAAATCGTAATATACCTTTAGTTTTCCAAGCCAAATAGGTTTGATCCATGATAAAGGGTTGAAAGAAAAAAATAGATTTAATAGTACTTGCTAGAATCAATTGATTGAACCCAAAAAAATTTTGAAATTGGAACCATATTCGTAAAGTATATTTTACTACTGTATTGGGTTATCCATTTGTTTATACAATTTAGAAAGAGTAAAGGGAAGCGAAGTCCCTAAAATAGAACCCAATGAAAACCCTTGTAAAGATTTACATTCAAGATTTACCCAATGTGGACTTGAAGTTCTGTCTAAGTCCCATGACCAAAATTTTAAATATTGAATATTTATTGCCCAACAGTAAAATCTAAAATTCGGCAATGCCAAACCCCCCTCCTTTTTAGATTTCTGTATCTTTTACCTAACCTAGGATTTTTATTCTGCCATATGTATGAAGAAATTTATATCTCATATAAATCCTGCATGTGATAGATGTCACTCTGAGATAGCTTCTTTAACTCATATGTTTTGGTCATGTCCTTTTTTGAAAAAATACTGTTAAGATATTTTGGATATTATTTCAACTGTTCTGAATATTGATTTACAACCTCACCCCATTACCGCAATTTTTGGGTTACCGATGATAGAACCAAGTCATTTAACCTCTTCAGCTCGTTGGATGATTGCATTTCTTACATTAATGACTAGAAGATCCATCTTGCTAAATTGGAAAGAGGTCAATCCTCCCACAACATTTCATTGGTTCTCTCAAACTATGTTGTGTTTAAACTTAGAAAAAATTAGAAATGTTATATGATCCCTCTATTAAATTCGAAAAGACTTGGAGGCCATTTGTTCAACACTTCCGTATGATGTAATTTGATCGTTTCCAAACCTATTCTATTTCTTTCTAATATATGTCGGGAGGAGTGGAGTCGACGACACTAATGGTTCCTTTTTTTTGATGTTACACAACAGCCTATATCTTTTTTTTCTTTAGTTTAGTTGGTTAGCATTGTTTAGATTAGTTTTTCTTTTGGCGTATATATTTTTTTTCCTTTTTCATGTTTTTTTTGTATATTATATTTGTATCCTGTGCAATTGGGAGATTTAATACCCATGTGTCAACTGGGTTTATATTTAAATATGTTAATCCCATTAATTTTGTATCAATACTATATTATGTTTATCATTATGAAACTAATAAAAAGATTGAAAAAGAAAAGATTATATTAGAGTTATCAATCACCACTAAATTGTCTCTACTGCTCTGCTTTTCGATCGAGGTTCCTCTGCATTTCCTGAGTGAACTATCAATTGACCCAGCAGTGTGCTTGTGTGACAAGTTTAAAAATTGTTTAAAAACAGTAAAAACATGTGTTAAGAGGGGCTAAAATGCTAAAAGGTATTTAATTCATTTCATTGTTTAGTTCATTCTTTATTGTTAAACGTTAAGCTCTAATCGTATTATCAGTGATCTACAGAGTACCCTTGATCTGCTGGTCTGAAGTCGATTGCTTTTGCCTTCACCCACAAACCCAGGAGAAAGCACGTTTTTTTCCTCATGTTAGTAAAGGCTCTGAATGAGAAAACGCCCTATCACTGTTGTGATTAATTCTCCCCGTGTTTCAGGTATGTTGTCGGTAATTTACCCTGTTAAAGGGGTCATGATAACATTTTACTATGTTTAAAGAGTCAAGAGAGTGTTTATGTAATGCTTTGATTACATTAAGAGTAGTGGTTTGCCGAGTATATTAAAGTGTGTGTGTGAGCGAAGCCACCGCCATTTCGTGTAACCATGTCGAGTGCTTTTGCCATTTGTGAGTTTACATGTGCACATCTGTAAATGTATTTTGCACAATTGTTTGGGTACTGGTTATTTAGTGACTTTATTAATTTTGTGAGTTTACATGTGCACATCTGTAAATGTATTTTGCACAATTGTTTGTGTATTGTTTATTAAGTTTTGTGAGAATTGACTGAGCTAATGCTACATATTATTCACCAGTAACAGTAGAGAAAATGAGAATTATGTCTCAGGGAAATACTGTATAGTGCTGTAATTTACAGAGGGTATATATTCTGCTGCACCCAATTTGTTGTGAAGATATGTTTTTTGTACTTTGTGTATATTTCTGATTTTTTTAGTAAAGACGCTGAATGAGAAAACACCCCATCACTGTTGTGATTAATTCTCCCCGTGTTTCACTTGCCTAAAGGAACCCATCCTTCAACATGAGCACACAATTCAAAAGCAGCAAGAAACTATTGACCATCTGCTGACCACTGTCATCCAACTCTACGTCTCAATACAGCAACCTTGCGAGAATCAATTTTCTCCATCTGACCCGCAGATTTTGGTGCCCAAATACTGGATCTTCAACCTGATGCCACAAATTGCAGTCCCAGTGCAGTTTACACTACGAGCTCCAGATATCTCTGTATTCTATGGCAATACACACAGTGTGCTGTAGCAGTTGAGCAGGACAGGCAGCACCTATGGATGGGAATAAACAGTCAATGTTTCATGCTGAGAACCTTTATGAGGACTGGAAAGAAAGGGGGAAGTCAGAATAATGTGGGGAGGGGAGGAAGAAGAACAAGGTGTCAGAGGATAGGTGAAACTGGGAGAGGGGTCGAGGTGAAGTAAAGAGCTAGGACGTTGATTGGTGAAAGAGATAAAGGGCTGGAGAAGGGGAAATCTTCTGTATTCAGTGGACTGAGCCAAGATTTCCTTTGTCATCTCTCTCTTGATGGGGCAAGCTCTAACCTGGGCTGATCCTAAGTAGGACGATAAAACCACCATTTGCATAAACATAACGAATTCACCACTGAGATGTGCACGGTTTTTGATCACCTGGGAAGTGAAAGGGGGGCAGCAGATATATCTTCATCTATATCGAGTCTTATGCTCGGTGCAGGATTACACTGTGGAATTCAGGACCCTCGTGGTGGAGTGTGGCTGGAATGTGGAAGCACTGCTGACCCTGTAATGGGGAGAACTTGAAAAATGATCTATCTACCCAGATGCTCACCGACCTCGAAAGCCTCATCACTTTGGCTGTCTGAATTGACAAGCGTCTTATGGAACGACTCTCCACATCATCAGTCAAAACCCCATTTCTTTCCCTGAACTATTTCAGGCTGCAGGACCCACGTCAGCCATGCGTCTGGAACCCTGCAGCCAGGGAGAACTCCCTTAACCCTCAACGTCAACGGACAATCAAATTGTGTGCTTATTGTGGAGCCGCCAATCACCCACGCATCAAATGCCCACTGCGTCTGGGAAATGGCACCACCAGGCACAGATGAGAGGCCTCCCACCTAGGCTCTCCCTACCACTTGCTGCAGCACCACAGCCTAACTCACTTTCTCTGTCCTTCTCCACACCACAATGGCTCTTCATGCAAAGGAGTCTCTGCTAGATTCCAGTGCAGCAGGCAACTTTCTGGACCAGAATCTGTCTTCCTACTGATCCTTTCCCTCACCCCTTCAACATCACGGACGTTGGAGTCTGGGATAGTTGCAGACAGTGAGCATGTGAGAGTCAGAGAGCACCATGACCCCATCCAACTCCTCCTGATGGACACCCAGCACTCCTCTCATCTTGGGTTACTCCTGGCTCTCCACTCATGACCATCACTTTGTCTGGTCATCAGGTTCACTGCAGAGTTGGGACCCATTTGCCTTCCGCCTCAGTGCACTTCACCTTGTAAATATGTTCAATTGGAGGAAACCTTCAACCTCTCCAAACTCAGACAGGAATGCCACGATCTAGCCATCACCTTCAGTAAACTGAACCCTGTCACCTCACTGACCATATGACTGCATGATTGACCTCCTGCTGGACACCAAACCTCCTCAAGGTCACCCCAGCCTGAGACCCATGCCATGAATGACTATTGCCAAAGTGCTACAGCAGGTCTTCATTCAATGATCCTAGTCCCCAGCAGGTGCAGGATTCTTCTTTGTCAAAAAGAAAAATGGGGGTCTCTCTCCCTGCATCAACTACCATGGACTCAATAAAATCACCATTAAGAACTGCTACAGTCTCCTCTCGATGAATAGTGCATTCAAAACACTCCACAGGACCCAGGGCTTCAGCAAACTGGATCTATGGAGGGTGTACAACCTGAGCCGCATCCGCTGGGGAATGACTGAAAGACACTGCTCATAACACCCACTGGCCACTACAATACTTTTAGGCTTTCCAAAAATCCATCATTTTCCAAGACTTCATTAACAAAACATGCTACACACTAGATGTACTTTAACAACATCCTCATCTTCTTCAAAGACCACATCTGTTGTGTTCATTTGGTCCTTTAGTGTCTCCTCGAAAATCAACCCTACTGCAAGTTAGAGAAATGCTAGCTCCATAGCCCTGTCATTTCCTTCCTAGATTACATCCTTCCATAACCATGGACCCAGAGAAAGTCCACAATGTTGTTGAACGCACTCCCTCAAACAGCTGCAGTGCCTCTTGTGCTTCTACCACAATTTCATCAGAAACTACAGTGAAATTGCTGCTCCTCCCACACCTCATTAAGTCACCTATCTCACTGATGACCACTTTCGAGAAGATAAGAGGTACTTCACCGCTGCTCCCATTCTCCACCATCTGAACCCTCTGGACTTTTTGTGGTAGAAATGGATGCACCTGACATTATAAAGAGTCATAGAAAAGTACAGAACAGATACAGGCCCTTTGGCCCATCTAGTTCATGCCAAAACCGTGTAAGATTCCTACTACCACCGACCTACACTGGGACTGTAGCCCTCTGTACCCCGACCACCCATGTACCTATTGAAACTTCACTTAAACATTGACATCGAGCTTACATGTACCACTTGAGCTGGCAGCTCGTTCCACATTCTTGCAACCATCTGAGTGAAGAAGTTTCCTGTCATGTTCCTCTTAAACTTTTCAGCTTTCACAGTCACCTCTAGTTGTAGTCCACCCAACTTCAGTGGAAAAAAATCTGCTTGCATTTACCCTATCTATACCCCTCATAATTTGGTATAACTCTATCAGATCTCCTCTCAATCTTCTATGTTCCAAGGAATAAAGTCCTAACCTATTCAACCTTTCCTTATAATTCAGGTCCTCTAGAGCTGGCAACATTCATGTCAATTTTCTCTGCACTCTTTCAATCATACTTACATCTCTCCTGTAGGTAGATGACTGAAACTGTACATAATACTTCAAATTAGGTCTCACCAATGCTTTATACAACTTCAACATAACATTCCATCTTCTATACTCAATACTTCGATTTATAAAGGCCAATGTACCAAAAACTTCCTTTACGACCCTATCTACCTGTGATGCCATTTTCACAAATTATGGACCCGCATCCCCGGATAACTTTGTTCTACCACACTCCTCCATGCCCTACCATTCACTCTGGTATGTCCTACTGAAATGCAACACTTCACAATTCCATCTGCCATTCTTTTGCCCATTTTTCCAGCTAGTCCAGATCCCGCTGCAAGCCATGATAGTCTTCCTCACTGTCCACTACACCCCAATATTAGTATCATCCACAAATTTGCTGATCCAGTTAACCACTTGGTCATCCAGATCATTGATATTGATGACAAACAATAACAGACCCAGAACTGATCCCTGTGGTACTCCACTAGTCACAGGCCTCCATTCAGAGAGGCAACCAACTACTACCACTCTCTGGCTTCTTCCACAAAGCCAATGTCTAATCCAATTTACTATCTCACCCTGAATGCCGAGCAACTGAACCTTCTTGACCAAACTCCCAAGCGGGACCTTGTCAGATGCCTTGCTAAAGTCCACGTAGACAATCTCCACTACCTTGCCTTCATCCACTTTACTGGTAACTTCCTCAAAAAAATCTGTAAGATTGATTAGACATGATCTACCACACACAAAGCCATGCTGGCTATCCTTAATCAGTTCATGTCTATCCAAATATCTTCCAATAACTTTCCCACAACTGATATTAGATTCACTGGTCTATAATTTCCTGGTTTATCTTTAGAGCTTGTCTTAAACAGTGGAACAACATTGGCTATCTTCCTATCCTCTTCTTCACCTGGCACTAAGGATGATTTAAATGGCTCTGCTAAGACCCCCAGTGATTTCTGAATTTGCCTCCCACAGTGTCTGAGGTAACATCTTGACAGTCCTGGGAAATTATCCATCCTGATTTTCTCAGAACAAGTATTTCCTCCTCTGTAATCCGTATAAGGTTCATGAAGTTGATGCTTCTTTCTTTCACTCCTATAGACTCTGGGTCTGTGTCTGTGTCCATTTATTTTGGCTCCACACATGGATTAACATTTTGGTCTTCCAGAGGACCAATTTTGTCCCTTGCGGTCCTTTTGCTCTTAACATATCTGTAGAATCACTTTGGGTTCTCCTTTACCTTGTCTTTTAGGGCAACTTCATGCCTTCTTTCAGCCCTCCTGATTACTTTCTCAAATGTTCTCTTGCATTTCTTATACTCCATAAGCACTTCATTTGTTCCTACCTGCCTATATCTGCTGTGCAGTTCCTTTTTTTCTTAACCAGAGCCTCAGTATCTCTTGAAAATCAAGGTTCCCTGCACTTGTTATCTTTGTCTATTATTCTGGCAGGCACATACATGCTGTATACTCTTAAAATTTTACCTTTGGAAACCTCCCACTTTCCAAGTACACCTTTGCAAGAAACTAGTCCGTCACAATCCACACTTGCCAATTCCTTCCCGATACCATCAAAATTGGCCTTTCTCCAATTTAGAAGCTCAACCTGCGAACCAGACCTATCTTTTTGTATATTTACTTTGCAATTAATGGGATTGTGATTACTGGATGCAAGTGCTCCCTTAACCAAAGTTCTGTCACCTACCCTGTCTCATTCCCTAATAGCAAATCAAGCATCGTACACTCTCTCATTGGGATTTTTACGTACTACTTAAGAAAACGTTCCTGAACACATTTGGCAAACTGTATTCCATCTAGTCCTTTTACAGTATGGGAGTCCCAGTCAATACATACGTGAAAAGTTAAAGTGACCTCCTATAACTACCTTTATGTATCTTGCAACAGTCTGCAATGTTTCTACGAATTTGTTCCTCTGAATCCCTCGGACTGTTGGGTAGTCTGTAATATAGCCCCACTAATGTGGTTATACCTCTCTTATTTCTCAGTTTCACCCACAATGCCTCATCAGACAAGTTCTCCAGTCTGTCCTGACTAAGCACTAGTCAGATATTTTCCCTAACTAGTAACGCCACTCCTCCTTTAATCCATCCCGCTCTGCCGCGTCTACAGCAATGCAATGCCCGAATATCTAGCTGCCAGTCCTGCCCCTTCTGCAACCAAGTCTCACTAATGGCTACAATATCATAATTCCATGTGTTAATCCAAGCCCTGAGCTCATCTGCCTTTCCTACGTGCTTATGAATGAAAAAGTTTTTGCCAAGTTATTAGTCTCTGTTAGTGTACAGACCCACGTTGTTCAGGGAATTTGTGTAACTGCAGGTATTTCCTTGTGAGAGCAGCAATCTCTCTGAAGTCAGCAGTTCACCACTGGTTTTCTGGTATGTCAACACCAGGCATAAAGCTGCATTAATGCTTTGTGGAATCCACAGTGTTAATAGTGCTGGAAGAGGCCTTCAACATTCATTTTACTGAAGGAAAATTTCTGTGAGGGAGTAAAGTAAGCATTTTTTAAAAGATTTAAGTTACTTAGGTGTTGAAAGAGTTAGATGTATCATCCATTTTTAAAATTTTATTTAACCTGTTTTAATAGTCTAAGATTGTTGTAGAATAAAATCAGTGAGTTTCACAGCATGGAAGCAAGCCCAACTTGTCCCTGCTGGCCGAAGTGCCTTCCTGAGCCAGTAACACTTGCCTGCATTTGTCCCATATCTCTCTAACAATTTCCATCTGTAACACTCTAAACGTAGCGCCTATGAAAAGAATTCACCCCCCCTCCCCACACTTGGAAGTTTTCATGTTTTAGTTTTACAACATTGAATCTTGGTGGATTTAATTTGACTTTTTTGACACTGATCAACAGAAAAGACTCTTTTGTGTCAAAATGAAAATTTCTACAAATTGGTCTAAATTTATTACATTAAACCCAAACTAATTGCATAATTACTCATCCCTTCAAGCCAGTATTGAGTAGATCCACTTTTGGCAGCAATTACAGCCTTGCGTCTGGGTGGATAGGTCTCTATCAGCTTTGCACATCTGGACACTGCAATTTTCCCCATTCTTCTTTACAAAACTGCTCAAGATCTGTCAGATTGTATGGGGATCATGAGTAAACAACCCTTCTCAAGTCCAGCCACAAATTCTCAATTGGATTGAGGTCTAGACTCTGGCCAGGACATTAACTTTGTTGTTTTTACACCATTTCTGGTAGCTTTGGTTTGATGCTTGGGGTTATTGTCTTGCTGGAAAACAAACCTTCTCCCAAGTCGCAGTTCTCTTGTGGACTGCATCAGGTTTTCCTCCAGGATTTTCCTGTATTTAGCTGCATTCATTTTCCCCTCAACCTTCACAAGCCTTCCAGGATCCGTATCCCCAAAGCATGATGCAGCCGCCACCATGCTTCATGGTGTGTGGGGGTAGTGTAAAGTTGTGTTTTTGATGATGAGCAGTGTTTGGTTTATGCCAAACATAGCGTTTAGTCTGATGGCCAAAAAACCTCAGTTTTGGTTTCATCAGATCATAGAACCTTCTTCCAGCTGACCTCGCAGTCTCCCACGTACCTTCTAGCAAACTCAAGCCATGATTGCATGTGTGTGTTTTTTCAACAGAGGATTTGTCTTTGCCACTCTGCCATAAAGCTGTGACTGGTGAAGCACCCAGGCAACAGTTGTTGTGCGCAGTCTCTCCCTTTTCAGCCACTGAAGCCTCTTAACTCTTCCAGAATGTCACGGGTCTCTCAGTAACCTCCTTCACCAGTCCCCTTCTTGCACAGTCACTCAGTATTTGAGGATGGCCTGCTCCAGTCAGATTTACAGCTATGCCATTTTCTTTCCATTTTGTAAAGGTGACTGAACTGTATTCTAAGGGATATTCAGTGACTTGAGAATTTTCTTGGATCCATCTAATGACTTGTGCTTTTCAATAATCTTTTTGCAGAATCACCTGAAGTGTTCTTTTGTCTCCATAGTGTAGTTTTTGCCAGGCTACTCACCAGCAGTTGGATCTTCCAGAAACAGGTGTATTTTACTACGAACAATTGAAACGCCTTGACTGCACACTGGTTTAAATATAGTTAGGATACCTTAACTAATTATGTGACTTCCAAAGTCAATTGGCGTATCATATTGTGATTAGCATTTGGTCCATAATGACAGACAAAGAAGCTCGTTGAACTTAACGAATGTCTCATTGTGATAAACACAAAACAGACTGGACACCATAACCTGGAGAGTGAACCCAACCAGTCTCATACAGACGTGGGAGGTGACCATCACATGCCCTGGTTACAATTAGGATGACCCACAAATACAGCAAAACTGCCTTCTGCCACTCAGGCACCTGCACCCAATACAACACATCGGAGATACGGTCGAGTAGCTCTCCCGGTCCCTTCCAGTGGCTTCACAGCCTGGGGGCAGTAGACCCATACTGCGGCATTGACACCCCAGACTATCGGCCTGACCCCTTCTGGGACGTGTAAGCTTCACCACAGTGCATGAACAGCTCCACGTCCTGCCTGTACCCAGGCCAGTAGAAGCATTCACGCAGCCTGCCCAATGTCTCTGCAACTCCGAGATGGCCGGCCCCCACCAGCCCGGCCATCATGCGGCACTGTGGTGGAGCCCTTGGGGGACCACAGCAAATGTCTGTCACCATCGGACAATCGCCACCGCCGGGACAGCAACCTGTCGCGCACCTCCAGCGTTCCCCACTGCGAGTACAGGGCTCTAGTCGCTGGGTCCAGGGCGGAGATCTCTGCCCACTCCGGCTGTCGTCAACCCTCAGCCATTCCCTCAGCCGGGCCAACACGGGATCGCTCACCTGGTCACTGTGCAGCTGCTGGTCTGCGGTGGGGAGGTGGTCGCTGGCTGTCACCGGCACTTGCTCCTGGTTCAGCTGTGTTGCGCTGGGCCGCTGCCGGGTGTGTTGTGTTGCACCGCCTGGGGCCGCTGTGGAGCTGGTGGTCGTCGCTGACCCTGATGGGACCGCTTCCTGCAGCTGCCCAGCCGGAGAGCCACGGCTTCAGCACCGAGGTAGAGTGTTGCAGGACTCTTGGATGTCGGCGAGCCGCACCTCGTGCTTTACAAAGGCGTGGAGAGTAAGCACTTCCTGGGCTGGGCAGGAGGGAATGGCCATGCCGGGCACAGTGGCGGAGATCAGCTGCCAATGCCCCCAGGCTTTCTCCCTTACGGCGCCGTCTGCTGCACAGTTCTTTCTTCATCACTTCCGCCAACGGCCTCTGCTTGAAACGCTGCTCCGGCGCCACTACGAGGGCCCTGTGGTCATGCTGCCCCACCGGCGTTAGGTTGAGGTGGGCCCGCAGGGCATCTCCCTCCAGTGCCAGGGCAAGGTGCACCGCCGTCTCGGTGGGGCTCTACCCGTTGTGCCATGCGGCAAGTTTGACTTGCACCAGGTAAGGCTGCAGGCGGCTGGTACTGTTGTATCTGGGGAGCTTCTGGCCGGACCTTGAGAGGCAAATTGTCGAGGCCCTTTGGCCTTCCTGTTGCTCCGGTGGCATCTGCCATGGTGCCCGTCCTCCCATGGTTCCGGTGTCTGGGGTTCCCCGGTGTGGGTACCAATGGAGGCGAGTGATGCACTCCGCTCTGTCCCCCGGGTTGGGGAGCTTGGGTGTGCTCACTCCGTCAGGGCTCCCTGGGAAGGCACGATGCTCGGTTCCAGGTCCTCCCTCCGGGTCTCATCTTCATGAACCCTGCCCGTGGGTGTGGGGGAGGCATACTGCTCGGTTCCTCGTCTTATTCCCCGGGTCTTAAGGCACTCTATCTGATGTCATAGCTCTTCAATCTTGCATCCCAATCCTGACACCAATGTGGTTGGCATTTCATCCATAAGGACAGACGAGGAAGCTCGTTAACTCAACAACCGTTTTATTGTGATAAACACAAAACAGACCGGGCACCATGACCCAGAGAGTGAACCCAACCAGTCTCACACAGACGGAGGAGGTGACCATCACACACCCCGGTTACAGTCAGGGTGACCCACAGATACACAAGTGAATAACTGTATAACCCAAGCTAAAATGTAACAATAAATGAACTGGAACTTCACACCATAATCACACAAAAACATTTTAACACGAACAATAAACAGTGCTGGTCATTAGAAATGCAGGGGCGTGCAGTCCACCACGCCCTCCCCCCAGAGCATGACAATATTAAACATAGAAACATAGAAAACCTGCAGCACAATACAGGCACTTCAGCCCACAAAGCTGTGCTGAACATGTCTTTCTTTAGAAATTACCTAGGGTTACCCATAGCCCTCTATTTCTCTAAGCTCCATGTACCTGTCCAGGAATCTCTTAAAAGACCTTATTGTTTCCGCCTCCACCACCTTTGCCGGCAGCCCATTCCACACACTCACTACTCTCTGCTTAAAAAACTTACCCTTGACATCTCCTCTGTACCTGCTTCCTAGCACCTTAAAAATGTGCCCTGTCGTGCTAGCCATTTCAGCCCGACTACCCACATGATCAATGCCTTAAAGGGGGTGAATATTTAAGCAGTTATTTTGTGTTTTATATTTGTAATTAATTTAAATCATTCTGTACAGATCTGTTTTCATTTTTACACTCAAATATTTTTTTTCTGTTGATCAGTGTCAAAAAAGTCAAATTAACTCCACTGCAATTCAATGTTGTAAAACAATAAAACATGAAAACTTCCAAAGAGGAGGCGAATACTTTTCATAGGCACTGTATATTTTAAACATTGTCATTTTACTTGTTTTCACCATTCTTTTGGGAGCTGATTCCACATATCCAACACTATAAATCTTGCCCTTCAGGTTCCCTTTAGTTTTAAACTCACCTATCCAGATAAAAGACTCTGATCATTCACCTTATCTATGCCTCTCATGATTTTATAAATGTCTCTATGCCATTAATTTCTCCTTATAGAAACATGGAAAATCTACAGCACATTACAAGCCCCCCAGACCACAACATTTTGCTGACTATGTAACCTACCCTAGAAACTACCTAGAATTTCCCTACTACATACCCCCCTATTTTCTAAGCTCCATGCACTTATCTAAGAGTCTCTTAAAAGACCCTATTGTATCCACCTCTACCACCTTCACTGGCAGTGCATTCCACACACTCACCACTCTATGTGTGAAAAACTTATCTCTGACTCCCCTTTGTAGCTACTTCCAAACACCTTAAAACTGTGCCCCCTCATGTTAGCCATGTCAGCCCCGGGAAGAAGCCTCTGGCCCACCACATGATCAATGCTTCTGATCATCTTATACACCTCTATCAGGTCACCTCTCATCCTCTGTTGCTCCAAGGAGAAAAGGCCAAGTTCACTCAACCTATTCCATAAGGCATGCTCTCCAATCTAGGTAACACCCTTATAAATCTGCATTCCCTATAGTATGCACATCCTTCCTGTAATGAGGTGACCAGAACTGAACACAGTACTCCAAGCGGGGTCTAACTAAGGTCTTATATAGCTGTAACATTACCTCATGGCTCTTGAACTCAAACCCATAGCTGATGACGGGCAGCACACCATACCCCTTCTTAGCAACACTTTCAACCTGCGCAGCAGTTTTGAGTGTCCTACGAAAATGGACCCCAAGATCTCATTAATCTTCCACACAGCCAAGAGTCTTATCTTTCAAATCCTCCAGTTCTAGCAACATCCTTGTGAATCTTTGCTGCACCCATAGTAGTTTAATCAAATCCTTCCTATAACATAGAGACAAGAACTACAGATAATATTGAGGTATCCCCAAAATCTTGTATCGTGTTTTTAAAATAATGTCCCAACTCTTATACTCAGTACCAGGTAAGCATGCCATATGTCTTCTTCGTCACTTTGTCTGTTTCTCTGCTTCTGGCATCTATATACTTGTGCTCCTAGAACTTATACCCCTTTTCTACAGTACAACACATCCTAGGGCCCTGTCTCACTCCCAGTGCACAATGCAAAAATCAGACCAACACTCACAGCACGCTGGAGGAACTCAGCAGGTCGGACAGCATCCATGGAAACGATCAGTCAACGTTTCGGGCCAGAACCCTTCGTCAGGACTGAAGAGGGAAGGGTCAGAGGCCCCTATAAAGAAGGTGGGGGGAGGGTGGGAAGGAGAGGGCTGGTCGGTTCCAGGTGAAAAACCAGTAAGGGGAAAGACAAAGGGGTGGTGGAGGGGAAGCAGGGAGGGGATAGGCAGGAAAGGTGAAGAAGGATTAGGGGAACGCACAACGGGTAGTAGAAGGAGGCGGAACCATAAGGGAGGTAGTAGGCAGCTGGGGGAGGGGCAGACTGACATAGGGATAGGGGAAGGGAGGGGGAGGGAACTACCGGAAGTTGGAGAAATCAATGTTCATGCTCAGGGGCTGAAGACTACCTAGATAGTATATGAGGTGTTGCTCCTCCAATCTGAGTTTAGCCTCATTATGGCAGTAGAGGAGGCCATGTATGGACATATGGGAATGGGAATGTGAAGCAGAGTTGAAGTGGGTGTCAACCGGGAGAACCTGTTTGTTGTGGCAGATGGAGTGGAGGTGCTCGACGAAGTGTCCCCCAATCTGCGTCGGGTTTCACTGATGTAGAGGAGGCCGCACCGGGAGCACCGGATGCAATAGGTGACCCCAACAGACTAACAAGTGAAGTGTTGCCTCACCTGGAAGGACTGTTTGGGGCCCTGAATGGTGGCAAGCGAGGAGGTGTAGGGACAGGTGTAGCACTTACCCTTACAGGGATGAATGCCAGGTGGGAGATCTGTGGGGAGGGACGTGTGGACCAGGGAGTCATGGAGGGAATGATCCTTGTGGAAAGCGGAGAGGGGTGGAGTGGGAAAGATGTGCTTAGTGGTGGGGTCCTGTTGAAGGTGGCGGAAGTTGTGGAGGATAATGTGCTGGATCCGGGGCTGGTGGGGTGGTAGGTGAGGACAAGGGGAACTCTGTCCCTGTTGTGGTGGCAGGAGGATGGAGTGAGGGCTGAAGTGCGGGAAATGGAGGAGATGTGGGTGAGAGCATCATTGATGACAGCAGAAGGGAAACCATGAGATGTCCTGGAATGGAAAGCCTCATCCTGGGAGAAGGTGCGGCGGAGACGGAGCAACTGGGAATAGGGAATGGCATTTTTGCATGAAGCAGGGTGGGAAGAGGTATAGTTGAGGTAGTTATGTGAGTCAGTGGGTTTGGAGAAGATGTCAGTGGATCATCTGTCTCCAGAGATGGAGACTGAGAGATCGAGAAAGGGGAGAGAAGTGTCCGAGATAGACCAAGTGAATTTGAAGTAAAGTCGATGAAATTGACGAGCTCAACATGGGTGCAGGAAGCAGCACCAATGTAGTCGTCAATGTAGCGAAGGAGAAGTTGGGGAGCAGTACCAGAATAGGTTTGGAACACAGACTGTTCCACAAAACAACGAAGAGGCAGGCATAGCTGGGGCCCATGCGAGTGCCCATAGCTACACCCTTGGTCAGAAGAAAGTGGGAAGAGCCAAAAGAGAAGTTATTAAGTGTGAGTACCAGTTCCGCCAACCGGAGGAGGGTAGTGGTGGTGGAGAACTGGTGAAGTCTATAGTCCAGAAAGTAGCGGAGGGCTTTGAGGCCTTCTTGATGGGGAATGGAGGTGTATAAGGATTGGACATCCTTGGTATGAACCAGCCCGTTGGTATGAACTTCGAATTCTCCAACTTCTAGTAATTCCCTCCCCCTCCCTTCCTCTATCCCAGTTTCACTCTGCCCCCACCCCCAGCTGCCTACTACCTTCCTCATGGTTCCACCTCCTTCTACTACCCGTTGTGTTTTCCCCTATTCCTTTTTCATCTTTCCTGCCTATCACCTCCCTGCTTCCCCTCCCCCACCCCTTTATCTTTCCCCTTACTGGTTTTTCACCTGGAACCTACCAGCCTTCTCCTTCCCACTCTCCCCCCACCTTCCTTATAGGGCCCCTGCCCCTTCCCTCTTCAGTCCTGACGAAGGGTTCTGGCCCAAAATGTCAACTGATCGTTTCCACGGATGCTGCCCGACTTGCTGAGTTCCTCCAGCGTGTTGTGAGTGTGGCTTTGACCCAGCATCTACAGAGTATTTTGTGTTTATAAATATTTTGCATATTTGCAAATCCAAATCTTAATATTTTTGATTGACAGATATGCAGAAGATTCGGAGGATTTCAATTGTCTGAGAGTATTAACCATTCAAAGTCAGGTGCATCAAAGACCATTCTTGTTCTTGTGGGAGAGGAAACCTCTCCGCCACACACTCTTCCCCAACATGAAAGGATTATGGTGTAGATGGCTTTTACAATCCAATGTGTCAGCACTGACAGACAGGTCTGATTCCACCTACAATTATCACGAGGGGAAACTAGGTGGTGAAGAGAAAGGGTTCAGAAGGAAATTACGAGGAAAGGAATTTACTATATTCAGACCCTGGAGAAATTAGGGTTCTGTTTCTAGGATCATCACAGGTTATGATCAAGAAGGAAGATTGGATGAAAACATTGACAATTATGATTGGTTTTTGTTTACACAAATGGGGTAAACTTTTCCAGCGTTAAAAACAAATGGACACTTATGTAAGATGCTTTACCTAGGAACCAGAGGGACAATGAAATAGCATTTATGCAACAAGTTCTTTTGATCTGGAATAGTTCGTCTGAAAACATGTTATGAGCAAATTGACAGGTAATTTTCAAAGCAAAATGGATAAGAAGGAAGAAAACTCCAGAATGCTGGTAGAGTAGGGATGTGGAACTAAGGGAATAGGAAAGCTGAGATAAGTGTCCTTGTACTATGCTCTGTGGTACTAGAGTGAGTTCCATTGTGTTCTTCCAAAATTATAATTTAAAACATTACAAACCCTTTGAAGATAATGACAATAAGGCTATTTTTATGCAGATTACAGAAGAGGAAACAGATTTGCATTACCTTCAATACATTACAATTCAATATTTTTTGTTATGATTGGTATATTTAGCTGTAAAGAAAAGTTTATTTTGAAGGGAATAATATTGTTCCTTTTTGGAAAAAGGAACAATAGTACAGACTTATCTAAATGGGGAGAAAATTCAAACATCAGAGGTGCAAAAGGACTTACAACTCCTTGTGCAAGACCACCAGAAGGTTAATTTACAAGTTGAGTCTGAATATAAAACAAAGGAGATTAATACTGAGGCATTATAAGACACTGACTAGACGGCAGTAGGAGTATTGTCAGAAGTTTTGGGCCCCAAATCTCAGAAAGGATGTGTTGTCATTGGAGTGAGTCCAGAGGCGGTTCACGAGGATTATTCTGAGAATGAAGGGGTTAACATATGAGGAGCATTTGGGAACTTTGGGCCTGTACTTAATGGAATTTAGAATAATGCAGGAGGATCTCACTGAAACCTATCGAATGTTGAAAGGACTATATAAGGTGGAGAGGATGTTTTCTACTGTAGGGGTATCCAGAACTGGAAAGCACAGCCTCAAAATTGAGGGATGACCCTTTAGAACAGAGATAAGAATGATTTCTTTTTAGCCAAAGAGTAGTAAATCTGTGGAATGCTCTGCTACAGACTGCGGTGGAGGCCAAGTTGATAGTGAACTGAGTCAGTTGGTCAGAGCATCAAAGGATATGGCGAGAAGGCGGGTGTGTGGGGTTGAGTGGGATCCAGGATCAGCCATGATGGAATGATGGAGCAGACTCGATGGGCTGAATGGCCTAATTCTGCTCCTATGTCTTACGGTCTTAAGTGCAATCAACTTATATAAAACAAAGGTTTCATCATAATGCTACTACAAACTCTGTCAAATAGATGTTAGGTGGTTTCCAGGCAGTGGACATTTACCAATGACTGCAACGTCTACTGCTCAATGAACAGATCTAGTTCAATGAGATGTCACTGATGTGGTAACACATTATTTCTGATTCTATATCATTGCTGCTCCACATCCTGAGGCCAGAACTGTGACTTCTAATATTGTAAAATCATGAAGTAAAATAGATGCCACATTTAATGAAAGCAACCGGAACCAGACAGACCTTACGAAGCAACACTCACAACACGCTGGAGGAACTCAGCAGGTCGGGCAGCATCAGTGGAAACGAAGAGTCGACGTTTCGGGCCGGAACCCTTCGTCAGGACTGAAGAAAGAAGGTGGGGGAAGGTGGAAGACGGCTCGTAGTTTCAGTTGAAAAACCAGTAATTTGAAAGACAAAGGGGTGGGGGAGGGGAAGTAGGGAAGTCATAGGCAGGAAAACAATGGGTAGTAGAAGAAGGAGTCGGAACCATGAGGGAGGTGATAGGCAGCTGGGGGAGTGGGCAGATTGAAATAGGGATAGAGGAAGAGAGGGGGAGGGAATTACTGGAAGTTGGAGAATTCTATGTTCATACCAAGGGGCTGGAGACTACCTAGACGGTATATGAGGTGTTGCTCCTCCAACCTGAGTTTAACCTCATCATGGCAGTAGAGGAGGCCATGTATGGACATATCTGAATGGGAATGTGAAGCAGAGTTGAAGTGGGTGGCTACTGGGAGATTCTGTCTGTTGCGGCAGACGGCGTGGAGGCGCTCGACAAAGCGATCCCCCAATCTGCGTTGGGTTTCACCGATGTAGAGGAGGCCGCTCCAGGAGCACCGGATGCAATAGATGACCCCAACAGACTCCCAAGTGAAGTGTTGCCTCACCTGGAAGGACTCTTTGGGGCCCTGAATTGTGGCAAGAGAGAAGGTGTAGGGACGGGTGTAGCACTTACACTTACAGGAATAAGTGCCGGGTGGGAGATCCGTGGGGATGGACATGTGGATAAGGGAGTCGCGGAGGGACCGATCTCTGTGGAAAGCGGAGAGGGGTGGAGAGGGAAAGATGTGCTTAGCAGTGGGGTCCTGTTGACAGTGGCGGAAGTTGCGGAGGATAATGAGCTGGATCCGGAGGCTGGTGGGGTGGTAGGTGAGGACAAGGAGAACTCTTGTTATTATTATAATATTATCTCAAATGTCCTCTTTCTTTAAGGAATCTCAAATGTCCTCTTTCTTTAAGGATCGTGGTTTCCCTTCTACTGTCATCAATGATGCTCTCACCCGCATCTCCTCCATTTCCCGCACTTCGGGCCTCACCCCATCCTCCCGCAACCACAACAGGGACAGAGTTCCCTTGTCTTCACCTACCACCCCACCAGCCTCCGGATCCAGCATGTTATCTTCCGCAACTTCCACCACCTTCAACAGGACCCCACCACTAAACACATCTTTCCCTCTCCACCTCTCTCCACTTTCCGCAGAGAACGGTCCCTCCACGACGCCCTTATCCGCACGTCCATCCCCACTGATCTCCCACCTGGCACTTATCCCTGTAAGTGTAAGTGCTACACCTGTCCCTACACTTCCTCTCTTGCCACCATTTTGGGCCCTAAACAGTCCTTCCAGGTGAGGCAACACTTCACTTGTGAGTCTGTTGGGGTCACCTATTGCATGCGGTGCTCCCGGTGCGGCCTCCTGTACATCGGTGAAACCTGACGCCGATTGGGGGACCACTTCTTCGAGTACCTCCACTCCGTCAGCCACAACAGACAGGATCTCCCGGTAGCCACCCACTTCAACTCTGCTTCCCATTCTCATTCAGATACGTCCATACATGGCTTCCTCTACTGCCACGATGAGGTTAAACTCAGGTTGGAGGAGCAACACCTCATATACCGTCCAGGTAGTCTCCAGCTCCTTGGTATGAACATAGAATTCTCCAACTTCCAGTAATTCCCTCCCCCTCCCTTCCTCTATCCCTATTTCACTCTGCCCCCTCCCCCAGCTGCCTATCACCTCCCTCATGGTTCCGCCTCCTTCTTCTACTACCCATTGTTTTCCTGCCTATGACGTCCCTGCCTCCCCTCCCCCACCCCTTTGTCTTTCAAATTACTGGTTTTTCAACTGAAACTACGAGCCTTCTTCCAACCCTCCCCCACCTTCTTTCTTCAGGCCTGACGAAGGGTTCCGGCCCGAAGCGTCGACTCTTCATTTCCACTGATGCTGCCTGACCTGCTGAGTTCCTCCAGCGTATTGTGAGTGTTGCTTTGATCCCAGCATCTGCAGATTATTTTGTGTTTACGAGACCCTTACAAAGCTACTTTGCAGTTTGTAGATAGTCACTTCTCATACATATTTTGGTGTCAATTGCTTCACTGTCTTCTGGTACATTTGTGAAGTAGAGGGACCTCAACTTGCTTTGAGTTACATAGCCCCTGGGTAGATCAGTAGCATGCAAAATCCTGCAAGCCTGGATCATAGCCGGTGAGAACTGGACTGCATCTGATCCAGTAAACAAGCCTATTAGTATTCATTTGCGAATTTGCCTTGTGTCTTCAAATTCAAACCTCTTCCATCTGCTTCTTTGCAAATTTCAGGCAGTTGTATGACACGGTCCTGTAATTTCACTGTTCCAATCTGCTGCAGGTGTTCAACAATAGGTGGAACAGTATGCATGAGGGAAAGAGATGGAGAAAGAATTGTTGACTTTATAGATGGAGGCAGAAAAATAGAGGAAGATGGAGACAGCATGGGGTTGTGTATGGTGAAGGTGGAGGGAGCTGCTGGAGGGTGGTAACCTAAGACTGCCAGTGCTGGAATCTGATAAGACCATAAGATATAGGAACAGAATGAAGCCATTTTGCCCATCAAGTTTGCTCCACAGTTCTCCTCTCAGCCCAGTCTCCTGTCTTCTTGCCACATCTGTTCATACCCTGACCAATCAAGAATCTATCAAACTCTGCCCTAAATATACATAAAGTCTTGGCTTACACAACTATCTGTGGCAAAGAATTCCTCAGATTCACCATTCCCTAACTCCCTCCCTCCTCATCTCCGTTCTAAAAGGATGTCCCTCTATTCTGAGGCTGCGTCTTCTGGTCTTAGACTTTCCCACCATAGGAAACATCCTCTTCACATCCACTCTATCAAGGCCTTTCACCATTTGAAAGGTTTCTATGAAGTCATCCCACATTCTACTAAATTCCAGTGAATACAACCCCAGCGCCATCAAACTCTTCATATGACAAGCCATTTAATCCTGGAATCATTTTCATGAACCTCCTTTGAACACTCTCCAGTTTCAGTATATCCTTTCTAAGATAAGGGTCCAACACTGCTCACAATTCTCAAAGTGAGGCCTCACCAGTGCTTTGTAAAGTTTCAATATTACATCCTTGCTCTTATATTCTAGTCCTCTTGAAATGAATGCAAACATTGAATTTGCCTTCCTCACCACAGACCCAACCTGCAAATTAACCATTAGGCAATCCTGTACAAGGATTCCCAAGTCCCTTTTCATCTCAGTTTTTGTACTTTCTCTCCATTAAGAAAATAGAAAACTCTTTCATTTCTTCCACCAAAGTCCATGACCATCCTGACATTATATTTCAACTGCCATTTCTTTGTCCATTCTCCTAATCTGTCTAAGTCCTTCTGTAGCCTCTCTACATCCTCATAACTACCTTCCCCTCCACCTATCTTCATATCATCTGCAGACTTTGCAACAAAGCCATTCATTCCATCATCCAAATCTTTGACGTATAACATAAAAAGAATTGGTCCCCACACAGTCACCCATAGCCAATCAGAAAAGGCTCCTTTTATTCCCTTACTTTGCCTCTGGCCAATCAGCCACTGTTTTATCCATGCTAGAACCTTTCCTGTAATACCATGGGCTCTGAGCTTGTTAAGCAGCCTCATGTGTGGCACCTGGGCAAAGGCCTTCTGAGAAGTACACAATATCAACTGATTCTCCTTTATTTATCTTGTTTGTTAATTCTTCAAAAAATCCCAACAGATTTTGACAGCCGTTGATCAGCCATGACGGAATGGCATAGCAGACTCAATGGGCTGAATGGCCTGATATGCTTCTATGTGTTATTGTTTTCTGGTCTTATCACCTCTCCAGCATTGCTTTCCAGCAGTCCAATATTCACTCTTGCTTCTCTTTTATACTTTATGTATCTGAGAAACACTTTTGGCATCCTCTTTAATATCATTGGTTAGCTTACAGTATTGGTTAGCTTAAAGTATTTCATCTTTCCCCTCTTCATGACTTTTTTTAATTGCTTTCTGTTGTTTTTTAAAAGCTTTCCAATGCTTTAACCTCTAATTTTTGCTCTATCATATGTTCTTTCTTTGGCTTTTATGTTGGCTTTAACTTCTCTTGTTTGCCACAGTTGTGTCACCTTTTCTTTAGAATACTTCTTCCTCTAAGTAAGTAAGGAAGTTGACAATGGAAATAATTAGGAAGAGTGAAAGACAAAGGAAACAGAAAGGAATCCTGGAACATCCTTCAACATCCTTCAACATCCAACAACATCCTTCCCCATCTATACCTGCTTGATCAGCTATGGTCCTCTACACCCTGTTTGTTCACTTCTCTGTGCATCTCTGGGCTCTGTCTCACCCCTCTTTTTCCTGGTCATTTCTCCTCTCCCCTCTCAGATATGATCCAGATGATATCTGTACTGCTGAGTGGTTCCAGTATTTTATGTTTTATTTCAGATTTTCAGTACTGGAGGTTAATTTTGTTTTTCATCAGCAGATTACACATACCCTGTTTTCCTGAAAGAGATGTGTACTTAGTCCAGTTCTCCTGGCCTCTCACGAAATGATTCTAAAGTCAAAGTCAAAGTAAGTTTATTATCAAAGTCTGTATATATCACCATACACAAGATTTT